>NC_085138.1:388973531-389626021 GCF_035046485.1 Aedes albopictus | reverse complement strand
GTGTATGTGGCAGTTGCGATGAAAATCACGGTCGCGTTGCATTGTTCGACGGAAAGAGTGAAAAGTGACACTTGCTTGGAGCAGGTGCACATTGGATGCACACTTGGTAGCAAACAATATTGCAGAAAATTGTAGGAGTTAAGGAGTGGTTGCGGTCATCCGACGACATGGAAATGGGTGAGATCATTCCGAGTTTTTTTTTTCTTCACATACTAGAAGAAGTTGGGGTAATTTCACCAATGCGTTTTCGTGAGGACGTAATACCTGCAAATTCAGCTTGTAGCCCTGGTACAGGCCTAATATTGAAGCGATAAAAATGTTAGTAGAAAGTGATTGCAGTTCACAACAATCATTGAGCAAATTTTAAATAATTGGCTTAATTACCTTAACGGCTGTCGATCAAAGGTAACACAAGGGACTACTCTTATTGAAATACATAATTCGAAAATAGCTATCTAAGCTTGAAAGTTTATTCTCCGTATACTAAAAGTTCAATACTGTGGGAAACGCGCGACTATTTCCGTGAGTCGGTCGGTTTTCTCGATAGGAAGATGGGGACGCGAATATTGAATGCGAATTCAGAAGCGCGCGAAAACTTTCGTGGGATGACGCGTTTAATATATAAAATCGTTGACGTATGTGCATTACCCTTACCATCGCGACCAAATAAATCATTATTGGGATGAAGACCGTGTCGAACAAGCATTCCTTCCCCTGTCCCGATGACCGTTAGGACGTGGCTCTCGAATTGTGCACATTGAGAGTGTGTAGCTAGTCCCAAGCACCATTCATTGGATCTCTGTGCAACTTCGATTGTTTTGGTCAATCACGGAGTAGCAACTACGATCTGTACAGTTATCTTTGCTTTGCTTTGCTTATCCCTTCAAAAGTTGTACAAGAAATTCGAGAGATATTTGGAGAAACTCGATCAAAACGATCAAAAACGATCAAATCTGACTATACATGTCAATGGTTGCTACTCCGTTATTGATCTGAGCTGGTACCAATTGCACTGAGATCCAAATGAATAAGGGCTGGGACACTCCACTTATTCTCAAAGTGCAATTCTAGCAGCTCATACATTTTGGATCAACACCGGCGCCGGCCACGTCCTAATAGTCAGTTGGGAAGGGAAAGGAATGTTAGAGTGTGCTGGTTGTTGCTACTAAAGACCGAGATCACCTCTGCATCCCCACATCCAGCACGGACTGGGGTATTTGTTAGACGGAAAGGATGGGAGATCTGGGAGTCACCGTTGGGTCGGTGATGCGATCCATGGATAGGGGGTTATTTATAGTGTTCGTAAGGTGATAGATTGTGTGGTGAATGAGGTGAATAAGGTCAAGCGGCACAGCACGCTTTGGTTGCATAACTTGTAGGCATACACTGTGCATACACTGTGCTATGAGTGAAAATTGGAAGGGAGGGAAACGACTTTTTATCCAATTCGTTTCTGGTTCTAGCGATGGCTATATGAACATATGAATATACATGAGTTGTATATGCAGAGAAGAGAGAGAGAGAGAGGAAGTGGATAGAAAGATACAAAGTAGGATGAAAAGGGACGGGCCAGGGATTGAACCCATGACCTTCTGCATACGAATCAGAAGCGGTAGCCACTAGACCACCAAGCCCGTCAAGAGATATTTGGAGAAACTCATCAAGAAACTCTTCGTGGAATCCCTAGAAAAAAATTTAGGAGAATTAAAAAAAATCCTGAAAAAAAATCCCTTAATAAAATTCTGGGACGATTTTCTGGAAGTATTCGTGAAGCATTCTGTGGACATATTTCCGAAGGAATCCTTAAAGATAAGCTTCTAAGTGGATCCCTATAAAATACTCCTAACATATTTCTAAACATATAGGATATATGTTTGTACTAATTCCTTAAAGAATCTGAATCCGAAAAAAGCCAAAAGTAATCCTTGGCAGTGCCGGATTTAGGCCTCGGGAGGCCCGGGGCAAACCCTAAAAGGTGGGCCCCCAGAATCAAAATTTCGAAAAAAAATTAACCATACAATTAGTTTTTTTATCTTAATCTTATGTATTATTTTAGACCTAATATTGAAAGCTTCTGATTTCTGAACATCTCCAAAACTCCGACAAATAGAAAATTATTCGAACATTTAATTTGATATTTGACTCAAATGTCAAAATGCTAGCGTAAATGACATCTCGTTCAGATAGTACATATATTTTAAACTTTCATCCGAATTGAAAACATTTGTACAACTTTAAGAACTTAGCGTTCAGTTAAAAAACTACTAAAACATGGAGCAACTTTATTTAAGGACACACGTCTTGAAATCCCGCTTCAAAAGTGCATCAGAACTTCAAACGCACAAATCTCAAGAAGCAAGCTTCAAACAATAGTGCATTTGATTATTCTGTTCTTGCTCACTTATAATAAGCTTAAAATAAGAAGATCAGGTGTGCTGGTTTTGTTTACGAAGAGATTTGTGCGCTCAAAATCGTGAGTAGGTGCCAAAGTCGGCCATTGTGGCGGCCATTTTGGGATTCTAACAAGTCTGTCCTTAAGATTGCACGGGATCGACGAATATTTCAAAATTCAGATTATATAAAGATTAGTCTTTTGGGAGCAACTGTAGCAATAAATCTTAATATCTTCAGTAAAACCAAACATAAAGATTTGGAAAGTTACAGTTTCCAGGACACTCGGTTTTCAAAACTAGCCTTAACTCCCAAACATCTCCAGAATTCATCATCTTCTCTTTTTCACGATAGCAGCGAACTGATGCAAATAAATATAAGACATTTGTTTCCAAAATATAATCATAATCAACAAACGTATGTATAATCATTGTGAAATCTATATATATAAAAATGCGTTTGAAATCCCTTTGAGGCAACAAAACTCACGAACGGGTGAACCGATCAGGATGACTTATGCAGGGTTTGATTCGTATTCATGGTGGCTGTGTTTATATGCAGAAAAAGTTACGAAAATCTTTTAAAAAGGTATGAAAATTGCGAAAATACTGATTTTTTATGAGCCGGGAAAAAATTCAGCATGATTAAAATTAAATCAATCTAGAGTGCGATGACTTTATGAGCACAACAGTTATCAAAACACCACAGTTTGGCAAGACAAAGTTTGCCGGGACAGCTAGTAATAGATAAATTTGTGAAACTATTGAAATTTATATTGATGTACAATTACTCAAAAGCTTAATCTTTCTTGCACTCTGCTTAGAGACACTTTTTGTAGCAACTTGAAGTCACGGAAAAGCGTTTCCGCTCGATAAGAACTTTCAAGGGTTTTTAGAGAAAATGGCATATTTTCAAATACTGCACCAATGAAACTTTTGATTTCAAATTATTCTTAAGAGAAAATCCAGATAAATGCCCAAACATAGTTTAGATACCTTTAGGAACCCTATAATAAGTTCTTTTTTTAGTGTGACGTCCTCACTGGGACACTGCTTCTTACCTTAGTGTTTTATGAGCACTTCCACAGTAACTGTGGAACTGTTATTAACAAAGAGTTTTGTCAATGACCATTTCGTATGTGCATACCGTGTGGCAGACACGAAGACACTCTTTTCCTAAGGAAGTCAAGGATTTTCCTTTACGAAAAGTTCATGGAACGACCGGGAATTGAACGCGTCACCCTTAGTATGGTCATGCTGAATATCCACACCTTAACAGATGTGGCTTTGTAAAATTTGTATTTTTGTATTTCTGATTCTTGGGGGCCCCCTTCATCGGGGGGCCGGGGCACTTGCCCCCTTTGCCCCCCCTTAAATCCGGGCCTGATCCTTGGTGGAGTTTTGGGAGAATCACATGAAGAAATTTCTCGAAAAATGTTTGAAGGATAGCTAAAAGAAGCCCTGGAGAAATTTCCAAAAGAATTCGTGGATGTAGTTCTGAAAAAACCGGCGGAGAAGTTTCTTTGTAAGTTTTAAGAACAAACTCCTGTGGCATTTTCTGGAGGAACTCATGGAGCGATTTTGGAAGGAATCCACAGAAGATTTCTTAAACGAATCCTTGAACATACTTTTGGACAAATTTCAGAAGGATAATTTCCTTATGAAATTTCTGAAAAGATTTATGATTGAAACACTAGAAAAAAAATTCTATAGAATTTGTCCTTGAATGAGTTTCTGAAGATAAACGGAGTATGTGAAAGAATTTCTAAAATATTTATTTTATTTGTAGGGATTCTGAAGTAGTTCATAATTGAAGTCCCAATATAACAGAATTTATTTGCACGGGTGGGGACACAGGAAAGGGTTGGATATCTCTAATTTGAGCAATTTTCATACAGATCCAAGCAGTAGAAACAAATAATAACGTTGTGCGCCCCGCTCCCTTACGGCCGCGTCGTGTATCTGTATATATGAAAATTTAAACACGATTATCTCGGAGTCATGTTTTTCCAAAAACGTCGATGCGGTGACTACGATTGCAAAAATCCGTTCTCAACCGAATTTAACCTATTTTTTTTTTGAGTGTCCACTATTTATGTGTCGTGTCTTTGAACGATCAAATTTTTTCGTAAGTGGGACCTGGTGTGGTGATTACAACACAAGACTATCACGCCGAGGATCTGGGATCGAATCCTACTCCCCGACATACCCCACTCGCGTGGGTCCCGAGATGAACTAGCCTAGGGTTAAAAATCTTGTTAATACAGATATCCAAAAAAATCGAAAAAATTTTCATTTCATTTTCAGTGTTATGAATTTTCTTATCAATTTATTGGTATAAAATTGATATATTTTAGAAAAATTGTTCCCGTTTGCAAAATAAACCTTTTTTTCAAGGTCATCACTAGGTCGTTTAGTGACGAGATTGTTTTGGATTAGCGCTTTAAGTTGAGCCGTTGGACTGCAATAATAGTCACGGTAAGCCTCTTTAAAGAAAACACGTTTTACAGAAATTTTTATAGCTTTGTTGATAAGCTCCATTGTCTTTCATTTTCTCAAGCTTATTTAACACATTTAATATTGCACTATGATATATCAAATGAGAACTAAAAAATCAAACTTTTAATTTGTTTTGGTTTTTGATTATTCAATTTTTTATTTCTGTTTTTTTACAAAGTTTTTGTTTTAAATTGATCTCACAATTTTGTCAGCAATATCTACTGGAATTCCTTAGGAGATTCCTGCAGGAATTGTTCTAGATATTCCTCTAGGGAGTTTTTCAGAAGTTATAACAGAATTACACAAAAAATTACTGGAAGAATTCCTGAAAGGATCTTTAAGGAATTTTTCAAGAAATTCCTGAGGTTTGCTTGAAGGAATCCCCAAAACCATCTGGTGATACCTTAGGGGATTCTGAGAAGTTTTTGATTTTTTTAGGAATTCCTGGACAAAAACTCCCTAAGCAAGTTCTGATTTTTTTCTGGAGGAAATGCAGGATAGCTACCTGGAAGAATACCTGCACAAGTTCCTCAAGAAATATTCTTAATTCCTAGAAAATATGAAATTTTTTTTAGAAACTCTGGAAGAAATTCCGAGTTTAAATTGCTGGAGAAATTTCTGGAAGGAAATTTTGAAACAATATTTTTAAAATGTCTTCAGAAACTGCTGACAAAGATACTGGTGAAATTTTTAAAGAAATTCCTCAAGAAATTTTCTAGGGATCCCTGGATGATTTTCTGGTGGAATTCTTAGAAGTAATCCAGAGATGCCTTTGAGGGAATCTTTCTAGGGGCAAAATACTGAGCAATCCGGGTTTTCTGATTACAAATTTTGAATTCTGGACATATTTTCATACAAAATATGCCCATAGTGCAAGAATTAAAAATCCTATAAAATAGGCACAAACTTGAATACTGGACCATTATCTTGGACTTTGGACCGCTATCATGGATACTCTGGTGGACTCCGAACATATTTCCCATACCAAATACACTTATTTTACATAGTTTTAGAGCTCAAAAATCCTTAAAACAGCCACCATCTTCTGTTGACGCGATCAAATTCTTATTTTTCCATTCAACGTTGACCCATCCTGCTATAAATTTACACCTTAGGAATCTGAAATGGTACGATTTGATGAGATCGCTTTAGTTTTGTCTATATTTTGTTCTCATATATGAGAACTTAGACCTATTCGTCACTGTTGTTCATACCTAATGTTTATCAGGCCATTAAACAAAGCCACGATTTAATTTTTTACATGAACGTTGGTTCTGCTACACAACAGCTAGTCTCTAATGTGATCTAAGATTATCAAAAAATCTGCGATCTGATGTGTCGTATGTATGGGTTTGGTTCATTTTTATATTTGGTAATTTCCGGTGGGATAGCCGGATCTGATTCCATGAGTCATGGACCATGACACTACCGGTTGTCCCAATTATGGTCTGAGAATATTTTATTGCTATTTATTCACCTTTACTTAATCACCGCGATTTGATATATCGCATGAATGGGTTTGCTTCTTTTACTTCTTATCACTTTCGAAGCCACAGCTGAACCCGCAACACTACCGGGAATCTAATGTGGTCTGGCGCTATTTTCCATCAGGTTGTCGATAAGACGTGATCAGTCTTGTTAGAGATCACAGTCATTTGAACCTTTTCGTCGATATTCGGCCTGAGATGGTTTTCCTGCTCATTGTCCATCAGGTCATCGAAAATGCCGTGGTTTGATGTGCCGCATGCATGGGTTTGGTTCAATTGTATATTTGGCCACTTCCAGCGGGGCGACTAGAACCGGTTCCGGAACACTACCGGTTCAGATATGGTCTGAGATGGTTTTCCTGCTCATTGTCCATCAGGTCATCGAAAATGCCGTGGTTTGATGTGTCGCATGCATGGGTTTGGTTCAATTGTATTTTTGACCACTTCCAGTGGAACGCCTAGAACCGGTTCCGGACCACAACCGGTTCAAACATGGTATGAAACTATTTTCCTGCTTACTGTTCATCTGGTTATCGAAAAAGCCGCTCTTCGATGTGTCGCATGCCTGGGTTTGGTACACTTTTTTAATTGACCACTTCCAACGGGACAGCTGGAACCGGTTCCGGAACACAACCGGTTCAAATATAGTCTGAAATTATTTTCCTGCTTACCGTTCATCTGGTTATCGAAAAAGCCGCTTATTGATGTGTCGGATGCCTGGGTTTGGTTCATCTTTTTAATTGGCCACTTCCGGCGGGACACCCGGAACCGGTTCCGGAATACTACCGGTTCAGATATAGTCAGATACTATTTTCCTACTTTCCGTTCATCAGATAATCGAAAATGCCGTGGTTTGATGGGTCGCATGCACGGGTTTGTTGCATTTTCATATCTGGCCCCTTCCTGGGGTACCGGTCCGGAAGACCTAAATGGCCATAACTCCGGAACGGCTGGACCGATCTGAACCATTTTCAATAGGAAACAATGGGACGATGTACTCCGTCGAATGAACCGTCGGTCGTTGAAATCGGTTCATATTTACTATCTAAAAATGAGGTGACCTTTTTGTACACATACACACACACACACACATACATACACACAGACATCACCTCAATTCGTCGAGCTGAGTCGATTGGTATATAACACTTGACCCCTCCGGGGGCTCTATCAAATTTTCGTTTTTGGAGTGATCATATAGCCTTTCGGTACACCTTGGTGTACGAGAAAGGCAAAAAGCTAATCAATGATATACCGTCTACCTCCTTAGTTTGACCGCATCTAATCTGAACACTTTTTAATTTAACCGCCGCTAAACTGCACATCGTTCAAACTGAAAATGATTCAAACGTCATGAGCAGACTATGACATTGAGTGAAACAGAAGGCAGGATTAAATCAAAACAGCAAACCGCTCTTGGGGTTTCAAATTAAAAACTGGTTGGTTTGCATGAGGAGTCGTTCTAACAACGGGGGTTGACGGTTATTATTTTAATGGAAAAAGTATTTCAACATATAACATTGCACCAGGAAGACACTTTTGAAAATATGACAGCGTTTTTAAGAAACCCTCAAATCGGATTCTTTGACTATAATGAACAGGTGCACCGCAAAGCAATTCATTTCCCAAAAGTGCACCGCGAGCCAAGAATGCTGAAAACCCCTTCTAAAGAATTCTTTGGCGGAGTTCCTGAAGAAATCCCTGGAGAAATCCTAGAAGCAATTCCGCAGAAATTTCTAGAAGAATTCTTGGAGAAATACCATCGAAAAATTCATGGAGGAAATACTGATGATATTTTTTGGAAATGTTTGAAGAAGAAGATAGAGTAATTCTTACACCAATATCTTTATTTATCCTCGAAAGAATTGCCTAAAAGAATCTCAGGAGGGATATCTGATGATTTTTTAAGAATCCTGCTATTTCAAGATAAATGTTTTAGGAAATCTATTGAGAAACTTTTGAAGAAGACTCAAAAATTTCAAGAGGATAGATGTAAAAACTTGAAGTTTTTTTTAGGCAATGTACGTTTAATTGGCAAATTGAGAGAAAAATTTGTGAAAAAATAACTACTTGTTTTGGTGGGATTCGAACCCTCGACTCCGTTATCGCTAGTCCGGCGCTTTAACCAACTAAGCTGTAGAACAAGTTTAACTTTCAGTTTAGTACTTCCAGTGAGCTATTCGCTCTTTGAAGGAAGCACGACACTAGACAACGGACTAGCATGCAACGCCCAGTGGCACAGCCGAAAACTTTTCCTGACAGCTGCGGCGGGAATCGAACTCGCGCTCCTAGCACGATGCGACTAAATGCTTGGTGACACTAGTCGCACCACCACGAAGCTGCACAGTTAAAGCGCCGGACTAGCGGAGTCGTGGGATCGAATCCCACCAAAACAAGTGGTAATTTTTTCACAAGTTTATCTCTCAAATTGTCAATAAAAAGTTCTTTGCCTTTAAAATACTTCAAGTTTTTACGTCTATTTTCAGACATACTGGCCGACTGCTATCGACGGAAAAGGGCAATAAAATCATTGCCAATTCAAGAGGAATTCCTCAAAAAACTTCCAAAGAAAAAATACAAAAAAATAATAGGAATGCACTTGACCTGGAAAAATCATTAGAAGAATTATTGCAGAAATCATTCGTGGAAATCCTGCGAGATTAATCTTTTTATGCTAATTACGAAAAAAAAATCCCAAAGGAATTCCTACAGGAATTTAAATTGTTGTCCCTGGAATATACAATCTATAGTACTGGTTCACATGTCTATAGCTGTTAGTACACAGGGTCAAATATTTGACAAGGAAAGAACTCAAGAAACATCATCAGTTTGACACTAATGAAAATTCGATCGAGTCAAATAAGATATTTGAACATTGGTTTCTTTTGCGACAAATATTTGACCCTGTGCACTTACAGCCCTTTTGAAGCACGTATAAGTTTATCGGTATTTTTTTTTATTTCATTTACAGCCCTATTGTCCACTAGGGCACTGCGTGAGCGATTCCAATTGGAAGCTACTCATACACTTTGTACAGCGCCTAAATGTGTTCTATTATAATTGTACTACATCGAACTGGTAGTCGTTGCGCTGCTTTCATTTTCTACCATTACTTTATCATGGTAGAATGATGAGCATGAAGATGTTGATGTGTGGCTGTTGGTTGATCCTGTTTCCAGTCCGATTGGGGGTCCATTATGGGTTGCCGTTCGCTGTCGTCCAAGTATCCGGGTTCATTTGAGCCATGGGCTCAGAAGCGGATCAGTGTCAGCTACTCTCAGGGGGAAAGAGCAACTGACGAAAGTGCCGGGGCTGGGATCGAACCCATGACCATCTGCTTATGAAGCAAACGTGTAGCCACTACGCCACGGGCTTCGGCAAGTTTATCGGTATGTACGTCGAAACGTACTGGGAAAAACTTGAAAAGAAGTCACAAAATGTTGAATATTCCCCAAATTGAGAAATGAAATTGTAGAAAAAAAATCGCATTCTGGTGGGGTTCGAACCCACGACTCCGCATCCGCTAGACCGGAACTTGTACCAACTAAGCCACAGAACTGGTAACGATTCTGCGAAATAGATAGCCAAACTGACTGAAAGCCCACACCTTGACCACTCCTATTTTCACAATTCCATCTGCCCTAGTTGCGTTTCATCGGCTCAGCTGGTCGCTTGAGCGTACGACCGAAACGAGCTCTCAACCAGGGACGGGAACACTCACTTGCAAAGAGTTACACTCACTTGCTGTTTTCTCAACTCAGAAGCGTGCAATCAAGAAATGATGTATGCACGACTTTTGCCTTGTGGTTTTGTCTAAAACTTTGCCGAATAGAGTAGGGGTCGCACACGAATCCCAAAGTCGTGACAGAGCAATGAAAGCGACTCTCCACGAGGTGAATGTAATTTACATTCACCTCGTGGAGAGTTGCCTTTGCAGCTTCCTCACGACTTCGGCATGCGTGTGCGACCCCTGCTCTATTCGGCAAACTTTTAGACAAAATCACGAGGCAAAAGCCGTCCATACATCGGTTTTTGATTGCACGCTTCTGAGCTAAGAAAACTGCAAGTGAGTGTAACTCTTTGCAAGTGAGTGTTCCCATCCTTGCTCTCAACATATACTAAATAGATACCGGCATTGTGTAGGTTTGGAGATAATTTGGCTTTCTATTCCGCAGAATCATTTCTTGTTCTGTGACTTAGTTGGTTAAATCGCCATTCTAGCGAATACGAAGTCGTGGGTCGTGATTCTGCCCTAAGTATTTACTAACTTAATAATCAGTTTTTCTTCACGCAGTCAAATTTAGCCATTATTGTCAAATCCCAAATAACAATTAAAGTTTTGTTCAGGATAAAAAAAATACCCAGTAAGTACTTCCCAATTATGCGTAAATCGTAAAATAAGTGCGATATAATTTGTTATCAAGCAGAAAAAAATAATAAAAATGTTGGTGGGAATATAGTTGCCACTGCCTTATAAAGGGTTAATTCATTTTCAGCTATAGCTCAAACAAAACACCATAGCACGGAGATGAACCAGCCTAGGGCTTAAAATCTCTTTAATAAAGACAAAAAAAAAATATAGCTCAAAAACATTTGTTTATCTGTATTAACGAGATTTTTTGTCCTCGGCTAGTTCATTTTGGGACCCACGCTTGACTTCCCTTCCGAAGGAAAACTCACATTTTGTGAGTTTGTCGGGAGTGGGATTCGATCCCAGGTCCTCGGCGTGATAATCACGTATTCTGACCATCCAACCAGGTCCGCTCCAGCTCAAAAACTGTTCTAAATACTTAAACATTTGTGGGGCGTGATTCCTAAATCAGTACGTAATTATTCATGAACAATTGTGGTCGTTGGAAGAAGTTTATCACTTTTGTTTTATTTTTATGACTAGTGTTACAACAGCAAGCTGATAATCAACTGCGAATTGATTCCAGATACCTTCTGCATGATTTTGTTGATTTCCCACACTTTCATCGTTTGAGTCCCTAATGTCATCTCGGACTAATTTTCAACTGGAAAAGCCAGCTTCCCAGATTAGAGTTCCTAGAAATGAATTCAATTCACAAGCGCAGCATTCGTCCGCCCACATGTTTCCCGTAATTGAGTAAACTTCTAAATCCACAACCTTTCCGAACCTGGGCGCTATTGTGAAAAGTACAATGAAGGTCACCGCAGTTCTGAAGAAACAAATTGCAAAAAGATCAAAAATCTTCTCCGAACTAATCCCAGACCTTCCTGTCACGAGCATTTGCACCCAGTTGCTATTTAGAAGCAATTTTCTCGACAAACGAAATGCTCTCGATTCATCGAAAAGAACAAAAGCACATCGACAACGACGATGAGGACGACTATACCATATCCTGAAAACCAACAGACGAACACGTGTCGTCGCTCACGTTTATCTCGGTCTGCACGCTTTCGACGGCCACGATATAGCCCTGTTTTCGGAGAAAGCTATAACAAAGCGTATCTATAGGTGTGCTCATGGCATAGCGTGCTTTCCAACAATTTTGGGAGCGCAGCATATGTGGCAAAGATACGTGAGCGAGAAACTTCCAGCGAATGAGCATCACGCGCCCGGTGAGGGTGTATGAATTTTTCACAAAATTTTGGGAACTGTGGCACCCGATGTCCGCCTCCCGTACGATTCTTGGTAGGACTTCGCGGTTGAAAGAATCACAAATGATGCTATTGGTGGTGATGATGATGATGATGGCATCTAACTCTACATTTATAATACTTTACAAAACAGTACATAATAACCAATGTTGCTAACCAATATTTAAAATTGTATTGTAACGAAAATTCACGAAATTCATGTTAAAATTTACAGCCAGTACTAAAATTTCAACACCCACTTCAGCTTTGATCCCTCCTCATCGTTAAACAGCAAGGGCTTCTCATTTTCAACGAGAGCCTAATGCGAGCTTTAAAAAAGCCTAGACCTGCAACATAACAAGGATAAACCACTGCTGCCTCAGCATCCCTCTCCCGCACTGTTGATGCCCTTGATCCTTTTACCTTCTGAAGCAAATCATCAACCAACGCTGCCAAAGCCTACACTCCTTATCTACCAGGCACATAACAAACCATGCCTTTCCGACACTCTTTTCATGGTTTAAAATTTATGCACGGTATCGTCACCATCCTCTTCGTCGTCGTCTTCATCGCTTCTCGGTCGCCTTCCTTCTGCATGATGCCAGAAAGTCATGTTTCAACCGTTGCCGTCGTCGTCGTTGGCGTCCTTGTGTTTTCCACTAATAGCACGCTAACCACCAACTAACGGAAATGCTCCGGGTGACGTCTTTTGCAATTCTCGGTCATACTGCAACTGCACATTGCACCGGGAGTGAGCGAGCATGCAGACAGCCAGCAGCGGTGCATAAGGGCACGACGCTCGCCACCATCATCGGCACTATCATCGCCTGGGCGGCTAGGCGCAGTGGTCTAGATTTCTGAAATGCTGGGTAAATGTGGCGGAAAGGTGGTACTTGAAATCTGATCTCGGATCCATCGACAGGAGGAGAAAATCGGACGCCGACTGGAAGACGCTGCGGTAAAAAGGTCCTTAGTCGAAGAACTGGAGAACCATTGTCGGGGCCCGTGGCGCAGTGGTCCACACGTTCGCTTCATAAGCGGATGGTCATGGGTTCGAACCCAGCCCCGGCACTTGCAATTTTTCGTCAGTTGTTCTTCCCCCCTAGAGCAGCTGGCACCTGACCCTCTTCGGAGCATAGAGCTCTAACGGACCCGGAATTTGGATATCGGCGAACTGCAACTCACAATGGACCCCCAATCGGACTGGTAAAGGAACAGCAACCACACATCAGCATCATCGTGCTCATCATTCTTCCATGAACAGGGTAGAAGAGTGAAAGACGCACAAGGGCAACCAGTTCAATAAAGTAGAATAAAATAGAATACATTTAGGCGCTGTACAAAGTAGAAGTGCAGCGTCCAATTGGAATCGCTCACGTAGTACCCTAGTGGACAAAAGAGCTGTAAATTAGGTTAAGTGATTAAGAATAAAAAAAAACTGGAGAACCGTACTGCGGATATTCCGGAATGTGGAAGCGTAGAAGATCAATGGAGCGTCTTCAAGAACGCCTTCATCGCCACCGGCGAGAATAATTTGGGTGAGCTACGCACCCAGAGAAAGCAGTGGATCACAGATGACGCTTGGAGGAAGATATAGGAGCGAAGGAACGCCAAAGCCGCGATAGAGCCGGCGAAAACACGAGGAGCCAAAGCCGTAGCCCGTCAGCGCTAATTCGGCTCTAGAGAAGGAAGTGAAACGCTCATGTTGGCGGGACAAAAGAGCTTGGGTGGACTCCCTAGCCGACGAAGACCTGAAAGCCACAAACACTGGCGACATCCGTCTCCTCTACGATGTTTCACGTCGCCTTAGTGGAACTGAGATGAATGCTACGATGCCCGTGAATGACACCTCTGGAAAGCTATTGACCGACCCGGCTGACCAGTTGAAACACTGGTTCAGGCACTTTTCCAAGTGTCGGCCACACCATCAACACCTCAGCATGATCCGCCAAGGATTCGACGCATTACCCGTGTCAACACCGATGCTCCATCAGTGCAGGAGATAGAAACAGCCATCCGTAGCATGACATGGAATAGAGCCCCGGGAGTCGATCGCATATCAGCCGAGATGCTCAAAGCTGACCCCGTAGTATCTGCACAACTGCTGCATCAATTGCTCTGCAACATATGGGAAACCACGACTTTTCCGGTCGACTGGATGCAAGGCGACATGGACCATGCTCGAGGAGGACCTGCAAGCACTCGGAGTTTTCGAGCGACGCGTGCTAAGAACGATCTTCGGCGGTGTGCAGGAGAACGGTGTGTGGCGGAGAAGGATGAACAACGAGCTCGCTGCACTTTACGGCGAACCCAGCATCCAGAAGGTGGCCAAAGCCGGAAGGATACGGTGGGCAGGGCATGTTGCAAGAATGCCGGACAACAACCCTGCAAAGCTGGTGTTTGCAACTGATCCGGTTGGCACAAGAAGGCGTGCAGCGCAGAGAGCACGATGGGCGGACCAGGTGGAGCGTGACCTGGCAAGCATTGGGCGCGACCGAGGATGAAGAGCGGCAGCCACGAACCGTGTATTATGGAGAAATATTGTTGATTCAGTTTTATCTTGAATTTGATGTAATACTAAATAAATGAATGGATGCAAGGCGTCTTAGTAAAGGTACCTAAAAAGGGTGACCAGTCTGTATGCGATAATCGGCGGGACATCATGTTACTGTGTATCGTTTTCAAAGTCCTTTTATAAGTGATCCTTAACCGGATACAGGAGAAGTTTGACGCAACTCTCCGACGGCAGCAAGCAGGATTTCGTGCCGGACGATCCTGTGGTGACCATATTGTCACGCTCCGTATCATTATCTCTACCTGGTGTTCATTGATTACGAAAAAGCTTCAACCGTCTCAATCAAGGAAACGTGTGGGAAGCCCTCAGGCGCAAGGGTGTCCCTGAGAAAATCATCGGCCTCATTGAAGCACAGTATGAGGCATTTTCGTGCAGAGTACTGTACAACGGAGTCTTATCCGATCCCATCCGGGTCGTTGCTGGAGTGAGGTAAAGATGTACAATGTATGTACATCATCACCGCTACTGTTCCTCATCCTAATCGACGAGGTCCTGGTAGGGGTGTCTGATCGTGTACCAAATCGTCGGTTGCTGTGGCAGCCCATTACCATGGTGCATCTAAATGACTTCGAATTGATTGATAATGCTACTCTCTTAGCTAAACGGTGCTCTGATATGCTCGATGATCATGCCGATCGCACCTCGACGAGAGGTCTCACCATCAACGTCAACAAGACCAAATCGTTGGAAGTACACACGGTCAAGCCTTCTAGCTTCAGGGTAGCTGGGCAAGCAAAGGAGAACGTTGATAGCTTCCAATATTTTGGTAGCCAAATGGCAGCACCTCGACATAGGTGCACGAATCAAAAGGGCGAGCGCTGATTTTGCGATTTCAAGAAATTTATGGAAAAACAATCATATTAGCGGACGCACCAAAATCCGAATTTTCAACTCGAACGTGAAATCTGTGCTGCTGTACGCCAATGAAACTTGGTGTGTATCAGTGAAGAACACTCAACGGCTGCGGGTGTTCAACAATAGATGCCTGGGGTAAATTATTCCTGCAAGGTGGCCTCACAATTGGATCTCCAACGTCGATGTCATCACAAGCCGATAGCGACAGAAATTTGGGCGCGAAAGTGAAGGTGGGTCGGCCACAGTCTACGTACGGGCGAAAACGAAACCAGCAAGCAAGCGTTATCAGAGCGGTCTCATGGTCTTTTCGGGGGCTTGCAGGAGGTCTCACGGGCGCATCAGGGTGTCTCAAGGGCGTTCCAGGAGGTCTCAGGAGTGTTATAGGTTGTTTCAGTTAAACCAAAGGGACTTCAGGGGGTACCACGAAGTCTCAGGGGCATCTCAGACGATCTGAGGTAGGATCCCGTAGATCTCTGGGGTGCCTCAAGGGGTCTCTGGGCGCTTCAGGGGGACTTAAGGGCTTTTCAGGAGGCCTCTGGGGCTGGAGGGTAGTTTCCGAGGATCTCTGGGGCGGTTCAGGGGAACTTCATGATGCTTCAGGAAGTCTCAGGGACGTTCTAGCGGCATTTCATGGTTTCTGGGTTGCCGACTCGTGCTGAAAAAACCAACTTTTTGCAACTCAATACATAAATAACTATTTGGTCTGTCTCAAGAGCACACTTATGTGTCTTTACAGATTTTTGGTGGCTGAGTCCGAATCTGGGCTCAGATTTGCTCCTACACGTCACAATTTTGAGTTGTACCTCAATTTATACCTCAATATACCTCAATTGTGACGTGCTGGAGTTAATCTGAGCCCAGATTCGGATTCAGCGGCCTAAAATCTGTCAGAGACACATAAGTTTACTCTTGAGACAAAAAAAAAATGTTGCGCTGTGTAATCTGTATCCCATACAAGCTCAAAAATCTGTATTTTATGTAAGAACAAATCTTTACGGATGCTCAAAAGTCTGTATAATACATATAAATCTGGCATCTGGCATCCCTGAGTAGGAGATACTTGGAGGTCTTAGAGTCGTTTCAGGGATTCTCAGGAGGCTTACGAGGGACACCGGGCGCTTCTGAGGGTCTCTGGGGTGTTCAGAGGTTATCAGAGTGGACCATGAGTTCTCAGAGGTGCTTCAGGGGGTCTCTGGGGCTTTTTGGTGGGTCCCATGGGATTTCAGGGGGAGGGAGGGTTTATGGGTGTTTCAAGGAACCTTTCATAAACCACGTAGATCAAATTTTTGTCATCTTAGGCTCAGACCCTCTCTTAACTCGTACGCTTTTGGCCATACAAAAATTTTGAAGTTTGTGTTTAACGTAGACTTTGGCCAGAAACCACCACCCATGCCTCAAAAAGTCTTCGTGGTTTAATAATGGCCTCCAAGCCCAAGTGGTACCTGGAGGTCGAAGAAGCAATTCAAAGAATCTCTGGATGTCTTAGGGGCATTTCAGGGGGTTTCAGGTAGGGTTCCGTGGGACCTATGGGGTGCTTCTGGGAGACCTATGGGCATTCCAGGTGTTCTCAGGGTCAGGGACGTGTCTGGGAGATTTCAGAGGGTATCAGAAGGTCTCGGGGACTTTGGAGGGTGACTGGGGGTTTCAGGTGGCCTGTCCATATTTGTGAAATGCTCCTGAAATCCGCGTAATGTCATTTAAATACAATGAGGACTCGTCACAAATACCCTTAAAACGTTCCGGAAATGCTATGAAACGCCCTTGAAATACCAGTAATAAATTTAACTCTCCTTTTGCATTAGGGTCATTTTTTACCCAAACCGTACAATACACCGAGCTGTTCTCAACGTGATGCAAAAGGAAGGTTGAAATGTTCTCGAAACACTTGAAAAGATTCCTGAAAATTGCTCGTTCGTAAAACGTTCCTAAATCCCTGAAATTCTCAAAAATGCCCCCTGAATCTCCCTTGAAGACTCCTAAAATGTTCCTGAAACTTCCGTAATACTACCGAAATGCCCCTGAAATCCCATTGAAACGCCAACGAAACCTGTCAGAATACTGTCCTATTTATAAGACAGTCCTATTGACGTGAATTTCTCCAGAATTAGGCAAAATTTTATAAAACTGTCTTCTGAGAAGTTGTGCATTGCATCCATACATTCGTCCTTATAGACAATATAAATTGTGACTGGTTTACTAGGTGACGTAAGCGATGCAACAAAAATTATATATAGTCACTATCTGTGAGCTTAATTTCCAATGCGAAATGAATTTATTCTCCAGAAATGCCTCTGGAATGCCTCAAATAGTTTGAACCAAAATTAGCATATGCATAGTCCTTGGGTTATGAGAGTATTCAAATTCAAGATGCAGGCTTGGGTTCTAGGATGGCATCCAAAACTCCAGAATGTGGGTATTAGTGTGGGACACGCTTGTATGAAAAAAATAAATCCTCGCTCCAGTCGACTTTTTAGATCCCATTTAGGCCCCATATGAACTGTGCAAAATTTCAGCGCAATCGGCGAAACTATAATTTAGCGCAAGCGGTTCAAAGTTTGCATAGGAGGATTTACTATGGGAAAAGTTACACTTTCAAACAAAAAACCCCAGAGGTCGCCCTTTGTCTCCTTAATTAAAATCGATCAATGCTTCTTGTAGAAAAATAATTTATGAAACTTTCCTTCGAAGACCGCAAAACGATTGGATGCTTGTGGAAAAAGTTATTGATTTATTACCGATTAGTAATCCAACGAACGGCTTTTTGTTTTGTTTTATCAGCAGCACTGCTGCTACCGTTGTTGCATGGGGTGGCGGGAGGCATCACCACCCCCAGAAACAGCAGCGGCCAAGGCAGCAGCTACAGTGCTGCTAATAAAACAAAACAAAAAGCCGTTCGTTCGATCACTAATCGGTAATAAATCTATAACTTTTTCCACAAGCATCCAATCGTTTTGTGGTCTTCGAAGGAAAGTTTCATAAATTATTTTTCTACAAGAAGCATTGATCGATTTGAATTAAGGGGACAAGGGGCGACCTCTGGGATTTTTTATCTGAAAGTGTAACTTTTCCCATAGTAAATCCCATGAAAAGTTTGAACCGCTTGCGCTAAATTATAGTTTCACCGATTGTGCTGAAATTTTGTACAGTTCATATGGGACCTAAATGGAATCAAAAAAGTCGACTGGAACGAGAATTTGATGTTTGTCCCATACTATTGGGTATCTGTTGGCCGGTAGAAGTAGAAATCGAAAATAGGTATCCGACGCCACTTTTAACCCAAGATGGCGACGACGAAGTGGTGGTTTGAGTAATGATACCAAGCATTATAGGTATCTATCGATCGGACTTGACGATAGAGCGAGGGTCAGGTATCAGTAGATCAGCTCCAGAAAGATAGGGTTAGGGTTAGATGAAGATGGTAGAGTTGCGAATTGGGGTAGAGGTTAGGATTAATGGTTAAGTAACATGGTAAAGTAGGGGGTTACGGCGGAGGCTGGGTAGATGGTATGGTAGAGAGTTAGTGTATTCAATAGGATAGAGGATAGTGTAGAGAGTAGAGGATAGGATGACGGGTACTGTAAAAGGTAAGGTAAAGGATAGGGCAGAGGTTAGAGTAGAGGGTACGGTAGACGGTAGGGTTTTGAGATTAGGGCAGAGAGTAGGGTTAAGATACCTGTTTAGATGAAAAAAAAAATATAACAGGTTGTGTTGTTTTGATACAATGATTTTTGTTACAACGGTTGTTATAAAACATGTACCGTTAATAGTAATTATAAAAAATCTAATAAAACTCGTTCCATTTGAAACAAAAAATAACAGGTTGAGATATAATCATAACAAAATTATATCAAATTTTGTTGGACTAAACTTGAAAAATCATAAAAAAACATAAGAATTTCTTTTTTTTTCTGTTATATATTTCATAACAAATTTGTTACAAGTTTTGTTATTAATCCCTTGACTCGTGTGACCAAAATAACTAAAATTATCAATCTTTTTCACGAAAACAAAACATTTTGCACATTCAGAATTAATTGTGTTACAATAAATAAAACAAAGAATGAAAAAACGTGTTACAAAATGAAGTGAGAGGCAATTATATTATAATTCTCAATATTACAAATGTTGTTATACATCTGTTTGATTAAATGAAACAAGTTCTGTTGAAATGTTGTTACTAGAAGTATTACTAATGTTGATGTAATTTTGTTATGAATATTCACCTGGAAAAATCCTTATAACAGAGTTATATCAACTATCGCTACTTCTAACAACAGTTGTCATAATTGAGTTATGATCTTGTTATGTGCTTCTGGTCAGGTAGAGGGCAAAGAAGACGGTAAGATAAAGTGTAGAGAGTTAGGGTAGAGTTGGGTGAAGAAATGAGATAAGATAAGATGAGATGAGCTTTACTAGAGTTAACTTCAGAAATTCTTTCTAAATTTTCTTCAGGCATTCCCTTGGGCATCCCTCTCGAAAATTTTCCCAGTATTCCTTCGAATGTTCCTTCAAGAATTCCTGTAGAGATTGCTCCTGAGATCTCTTCAGGAATAGTTTCAAGTATTCTATACGGCATTCCTGTTCTGGATTTTCTACGGAATTGTTTCAGGGGTTGATTTAGAAAATCATGAAAGGATTCTTGCATGAATTCTGTGCAGCATCCCTTCACAAACTCCTTTTGGTATTCTTTCAAGTATTTCTGTCAGATACTCTCAGAGAATCAAGTACGAGTTCTTTCAGGTATAACTACCGGGACTCCTGCTGGTATTTCTTCACGGATTCTTTCTGGAATTTTTCAAGGGTTTCTCCCGGGATTTCTTCACTCATTCCTTCTGTGGTTTCTTCTGCGATTCTTTCAGAGATTCCAGCCGAGCTTAGATCCCCGATTTCTCTCAGGATTCTTCTCGTTATTTTTTTTTATCTGTATAGATAATTTTGAAATTTTATGTGAAGCGTAACACTGTTGTAGACCCATTTCCTTCTTTAATAGCGGTACGTAGTTTATGATGAATCTCTGAGTTATTTCGACAGAAGATGAAAAAGTATTAGAACAGAGCGTGAGTTAAAGCCAATGAGAGTGTGAGAGCAACCCGACTAGAAAAACATATCAAGTTTATAACACATTGTGTTATGATGTTATGATATTTTTCTATAACTTATTATGTTATAAACTAGATGCAGGATGATGTTAAAATAACTAAAATTGTAGCAAAAAGTACACCTGTCTAATCAAAATAATAACCGATTTTGTTATAATCAGATCAAAATTATAACACAATATGATATAAATTTTAGCTTCAAGAAACCTATTTTGTATCATATTTTGATACAATTGTTGACATTCAGAACATGTCAAAGAATCAAAACTAAATTATTTCACAGTGAGTTATTTAGCAACATTTATAACATAATATGATACAATTGAGTTATAATATTTTCAAACACCAAAGATGTTAAACATGATTATATCATAATGAGTTATACATATCATGGTTTGTTATAATTATGTTATATTTTTGTTAGAGTCTTCTAGTCGGGAAGAGAAAATACAGAAACAGAAAGAAATAGGCTTTTTGGTACAAATAGATATGTGTAGTTATTCATGATGTCATCTGATAGTCATTTTCGTATTATTTATGAGTAGTTATCCTCTCTTTCACTTATAACAGATGAATAGTATCTATACGGGTCAGAATACAACGAGAGTATAAAAGTTTTGCTACAATAGAGCTTAACAAAACGATCTGATGTCGAGGACCCATATTGAAGATTTTTTTTTGAACTACTTCTTAGGCTACCATTTTTTTAAATTGAATCTCGCCTTGACATAATCAGTACGGAACGTCTTGAAGCCAATGAATCATTATGAAACGCCCATGAAGCGCTTTGATATGACTCTTAAAGCCCCTGATATTTACCTATTGCTCACCTGAGAGCACCTTAAAACCCCTCTGAAATGCCTTGAAATACCCTTAACCGTTATGTGTCCGTCAAACTTTTTACTTTTTTCTACACCGTGCTTTTAAATGGGCGCTGGGTACCCGGGTACCCTGTCGGCCACATAAGGGTTAAAAGCACTGAAACGCTTCTGAAACACCCCTGAGGCCCCCCATTATGAAACGCGCTGAAACAAATAGAAACGCCTAGAAACGTCTCTGAAAGATCCTAAGAGCTATGAAGCTTTCAAAGATCCCTTCGAAACCTCCTGGAATGCCCTAAAACTCATTGAAACTCCTTCAAAGCCCGCTTCCCCCCTGGAAACCGCCCACCCTCCCTCAAACTCACATTAGAGCCTTGAAGCCTCTTAAACCACTCCGAAACCTCTTTAAGTGCTCTGAAACGCCCAGAAACATTTTTAAATATTTATGAACCGCCCCGGAAAACCCACCAAAATTTTCCAAAAGCTCTCCTGAGTGCCTATGAAGTCCCTTAAGACATCTCTGAAACCTCCTGAAACGCCTCTGAAAAAACCCTGAAACATCCTTGTAGTTTTCACGAGCCACTATGCCACCAAATACCTCCAAAATCCCCAGATACGCCCAGGCCTGTGAAGCCCTGTAACACCTCTGAAACCCCCTGAAACTCCCACTGCAACTTCGCATGACTTCATACTGAAATTTCCTTGCTAGTCACCCTACTCCATTGAAACCTTGAAATCCATTTAAGTAATAAGCTGACTCTATACAAGCATCCCTGGCTCATTACCTAAATGGAGGTTTTGGTTTACCGACCTTGCAGCGTTTTTCGCTTTCAAAAACTCTGGATTTTTCACTGTACCAGGATAATCCCGGAGGATTTTTTGCGGTTCATGACAAGTCAGAATTTTGCTAGATTTTCAAACAGCTAGACCACCATGAAACGCACGTCAGTTGCGGGCTGAAAGTGCAAGCCTTGCCCTCTCTGTCTGTGTGTGTGTGTGCGCCACTTGGCTTCGTTTTGCCGTCTCCGGCAAAAGTGTCGTAAAGTTCAAGAAGATTTTCCTGGCCAAATTAAAAAGAAGAAGGCTACAGGGGGAACCCGGAGGGCGGACGGCGAGCCGTGTCAAGGCGAAAAGCTTTTCGGAACGAGCGAAACCAGGCGCGGCAAAATAATAAACAAAGCACCAACAAGGCTTCTTCACTACTTTTGGGTGGTGTTTTCGTTGGGGCAAGATGGATAAGCATTTCAGGAATGGGTAAATTTGTTTGCATTAAGTTTGGGGCACTTGTTTTGCCGGAAAGTGACAAAAGTTAAATTAAAAATGGTGACAGGGGTAAGTCTCCAGTGTGCGTGCGGCGGTAAGCGCACGCCACTGAACTATAATGCTGCCTGTCGTCATCGTCGAGAGTCGTAAATCTCATAGTTTTATGCGTGACTGTGTCTTTCCAGACTGTGCTGTGCCAGCATTGTCCTGACGGAAGCGTCTGCATGTTTTCTACAGTTTCATAATGGCCCCTCGAATTAAGCTGTCAAGAACAGTTTTGCACCCTCCTGCAACAAGCACTTTAGGGACGTGCTGTTCAACGATGCTCGCTCTGTTTTTAAGCGTTTGTCACATAATGTACCGGAGTGAATATCCAAGCTGAGCAAACGAGTCAAAAAGTGAATCCTACGAAAATAAATTATTACATCTAAAATTTTTATAATCGACGACTTAATGTATGTTCTTTTGCCCCCTCAAAATTCGAAGACAAAATGTGCATTTAACTGACAAAATGAGATATACTTTGGTTCTTGAGGGACTCGAACCCACGATTCCGCACAGTTAAAATAAAAATGTAAATTTAAATTTATTTTCATGCACATAATTGGAGCACGAAAATAAACCCAAAAATACACCGCGTTTTAAATTTACACGAATTGAAAACAAGGAATCGACGTGTAAATTTAAGGACAAACGTCTTGACATCCCGCTTTAACAGTGCATCAAAACTTCAAACACACAAATCTCAAGAAGCAAGCATAACACAACAAAACATTTTATTATTCAGTTCTTACTCACTCGTAATAAGCTTATAATAAGAAGATCATATGCGCTGGTTTTGTTTAAGAAGAGATTTGTGCCCTTGAAATCGTGAATAGGTGCCAAAGTCGGCCATTTTTGCGGCCATTTTGGGATTCTAACAAGTCTGTCATTAAGCGTCGTTGAATTTTACAAAGATCAAACCAAGCGCCGCTTTTATTGACTTCGTTCCATTTCCGATTGTTCCTTTGGTTTGGATGCTTCCCTTCTTTCGCCGATGGAGGTACCAAATAAAAAACATAAACCGGATCATGCCAAAGATCAATACACCTGATTTATTTCTGGAAAAGTAATATCATCACTGTAACACTGTTTCACTCATTGTATATTTGATGATTTTTTGAACTGCGATCACATTTTCTGCTGCTGAAGCGGCGGACGACGACGAGGACGGGAGTAATCAAATGGAATGCGAGCTGTTGGAAATAAACACACGAGATCCTTATTACTTTAGGACAACAGCAATAAAGTTCGTTCAACACATTCGGCAGTAGCCACTCAAATAACTCTTATGTACCTGCAGATCAGCGAATGAAAAAATCCAATTATCGAAGCGGGGAAACACAACTTTATCAAAAACCAGAACCTGTTTTCCGACACGCAGTCTTTTTGCCGGCCATGTTTTCTTCCACTACCAAACGTTCTCGTGATTTTACACGTTGGTTGAAATTTGTAGCTTTATCAAATGAAGAATAAATGCAAATACATGCATTTTTGTGGATAGCATTGAGTTTTCCATGTTTTTTTGTGCTCAAACTATGTGCATTGATTTAAACTCAATTTTACATCAAATTTGTGTTTCAACTCATGTAAATTCATATCCAGCATGATTTACATGCCGTTTAAATTTCCAAAGTTTTTGCTGTGCGTATCGCTCACACTGTGCTCTAATCAATTAAGCCACAGAACAAGTTACAATTCTGCGGAACAGAAAATCAAGCTATCAGTTAGAAACTGTGGAAGTGCACATAGAACTCTAAGCTAAGAAGCAGGCTTTGTCCCATTGGAAACGTTCCGTCAAGAAGCCTATAGATTTCACCATACCACACAATTAGTGGAGGGAAATGTTTGCGTTTTCTAAAACGTATGAACAACATTCCAATGATACGATATTTTCATGATGATTTCAAAACATTCAGAGCCTCAGGAAACATAATGTATGTATAAAGCTTCCATTATCAATAGAAATATACGTAACTTTGAAATCCTCCTGATATAGGCCAATCCGAACATGGAACACATTGCAATCCAATTCAATACATCTGCTCACACTCCGACGTGAAAGCTTCCACAGGGTCGTTGCGGACATTCTTTGTTCCATCCAGTGTACATTGAATCGCAGCGCAGCCCATATGACAACCGCTGAAACTCAGGCTCAAGCTCGAACCGGTTTTATGGCTTCATCCCTTCCGCACTCCAATGCGCGCAGGTTTATCGCCACGGAAGTGATCTACCTCGGAAGAGTCAATCCATAAATAAATCGGGAGGAGAAAACGCCAACGAAAGTGGAGCACGACCGTTGCGAAACCACTGCTGAAATATTGCCGGAGGAAAGTGCAGAAAAAATAACTGTCGAGGTGAGGTTGAATGAAGAGGGAATTATTTAATACTCATTACGAAGCCTGAAGGATGGTTGATGATTGGTAAAATCTGCGATGGCGTGAGCTGTCACAACGTTGAACTGATTTCACCGGTCATGTTGGAAAAGTTTGACGAACAGAATAAATCCACACGGCGAAAAAGTTTGTTTTATTTGTACGCCACTCACACTTGATATAAGTACTTGGAGTGGCGAAGAGACGAGAGTTTCACAGAATCGTAACTTTTTCTGTGGCTTAGTTGGTTAAAGCGTCGGACTATCGATGTGGAGTCGTGGGTTCAAATCCCACGAAAACAAGTGGTATTTTTTTCACTAATTTATCTCTCATTAAATTTAATCAATAGATTAATTGCTCTTTCGTCAAGTCTTTTATGCATTCTTTTGATAGTTCCATTGGGATTTGCTGGAAACTTTCATAAAAACAGTCATTATATATTTCAGTAACAAATTTTGAAAACGACGTATAATCAATGGTGTAGCATTGATTATACGTCGTTTTCAAAATTTGTTACTGATTTTTTATTGTAATTCATTTCAAATTCCAGTGGCAATAGTTTTTGGAAATTTATCTGATGATTCCCCTAAAATTCCTTTGGGACTAACTTCACAAATACCTCCGGCAAGTCTTTGGTCGTCTCTTTCGCTATTTACTTTAAACATCCTTTTCGTAACTAATTTCCAAATTCCTTCGTCAATTAAATTGATTTTTTTTCGGTAACTCCATTTTCTCCTAATCAGCATTTATTTTTTAAGAAATAGCTTTATGAAATTTATTTGATTACTTTTAGAATTTCTGAAGAGATTCCCAAATAGATTACCGAAAAAAATCTTAAAGGAATTCACAAATAAGTTGCCCAAGTTAATTTTAACTTAATTCTAAACGAGAAAGTGCCTTAAAAAATACCAAATAAATTACCGAAAAAAAATTGTCTTAAATTGCCGACGGAATTACTCAAAACTATTACTGCGAAATATCCTGAAAAAATCCTGAGCAATTTTTCGGAAGACATCACGAAGGAATTAAAAAAATTGCAAGTCAATTTCAATTGAACTTTAAACAAAATTTCCGGAAGAATTACCAAGCAAAACTTCCAGGAAATGATCAAATGAATTCCCAATTAGGTTCCTAAAGTCAATTGTATCTGAATTCTCAAAGAAATTGCTAAAGAAATTTTCAAAGAAATTCTTGACATAAATGTCTCCGAAATTTTAGAAGGAATTTCCGAATGAACTCTCATAGACATTTCAAATGATTGGCTGACGTCGATTTCAACTCAATTTCCAACGACATTGCCGAAAAAATGACAAAAAATAATTACTGAAAAAAAAAATTCTCAAGAAATTCCCAAATAATTGTCTGAAGCAAATTTCAATGAAATTTACAAAGGCAATAGTCCCTTCATTTCCATCAGAAGTTCCGAATACTTTTACAAGGCAATAACCGGAAAACAATAGTCAAGGATATTTTCGATCATCTAGCAATCGTTGGACTCATTTTTTCATAACTCAGTTCAGAAGTATTATATTGAAATGTTGTGTTCGGCAAAGATGTAGACTAGTGTTTTTCCTACAATTATCACCAAGGACGCCATAGTCTTACTCTAATATTCACGTCGTAAAAGTGTTAGTGTCACCTACTCATACTAAACGATCGGATTTTTCTATCGTTTAGTACGAGCAGTTGATACTAGCGCTCTAGCACTGTATCCTGAACTGAGTTATGGACAAATGAGTCAAACGATTGCCAGGTGATCGAAAACATCCTTGGTAGAAGTTTTCGAAAGTTTTTCAAAAATGATTCACTGCAGGATTTTTCAAATTAATGAATTAATTAACAATAAACTGGATTACCGTAAACTGGGATGCACTTGATCAGTGGGGTGAACCTGATCACTCAATTACTCACGGATATCGACTTTCAAGAAAGTTACCATTCCATTTTAATGTCATGTCATTGGATTGCGAATGCTTAAAATACAATTGTTGCTTCCTTGACAGTCGATATTCACAGGTAATTGAGTGATCAGGTTCACCCCACTGATCAACTATACCCCAGTTTACGGTACCTACAAAACTAAAAAAAAAAAATACCAAAAGAACTACTGGGAACTTCCGAAGGGATTCTCAAATAATTTGATAAAGGAAACAAAAATCAAATTTCCAAATAAATAACTCAACTCAATCAAAATTGAACTTCCTGTGAAATCGCTGGAGGAATTTTGAAATAATTTCTTAATAATATGCCGAAGGAGATCCTAAGAAAACCTCCAAATGAATTGCCAATGTAAATTTTTGCTGAATTCCAAACAAAGTTTACGTAGGAATTACCAGAAAAAAATTCTTAGAGTTATGTTGGAAGAATCACCTAATACATTGCCGAAAGAAATTCCATATGAACCTATATTGCTAAATACTTAAATGCTCATCGACATGGCTAAAAATCACCATTACTGACTATTTTAGTTGCATTTTTTAGAAATGTTAAAAACAATTTTCAAAAAAAAATGCTGAAGAAATTTTCAAGGGCTTTTCAAATATATATCCAATTGCAACTTTTACTAAATCCCCAATGTATTGCCGATGCAATCATAAAAAATAACCGAAAAATAAATTTAAGAAGTATTCGAAAGAATTTCAACACAATTTATTGAAATGAAATTATATAGGAAATAGCGAATTACTGAAAAATTGAAATGGAAAGCTGGCGGAAATACCAGCAAAACACCAATAATTTCCAAAGTCAATCACAACTTAATTTACAACTAAATGCACACAAACAAAATTACATAAAAATATTCTATGAAATTTCTTGAAGAATTTACAAATATTCAGCTAAAGGGAATCGCAAAGCATGCTCCAAATAAATTTAGAAGGTCTATTACAACTGATTTCCCTTTTAAATTGCCTATGATATTACCCAAGAAATAAATGAAACAATACGTTGAAATTGTCGATAGGATTTCCAAGAATCAAGCCGAAAGAAACCTCATAGGCATTTCTAGACTAATTGCTGAAGTCTATTTCAAATGAGTTCAGAAGGACCAAGTTTTGAAATTTTATTGAGAATTTCTAAACCAATTTCCAAGGTGAATATCAACTGAATTCCCAAGGAAATTGTGAAACAAACTTCCAGTAGTAGTAACCATATAAAAATCTTTAGAAATTCCTGATAGATTTTTCTATTAATTTGCCAGAGAAAATCTTGAAGAAAATTATAAACAACTTGCCAAAGTCAATTTCAACTTAGCTTCCTACAAAATTGCCAAAGAGATCAATTTAAACTGAGTTTTAAACGAAATTTATGACAGGATAACGTACAGAAAATCATGAAGTTTTTGAAGGTACACATATTTTGCCTAAGTCAATTTAAACAAAAATCCCCGAGGAAGTTGCCGAAGTAATTATCAAAACAATATCCGAAAAAAGTAAGTAGAAACCTCCGAAGAAATTCCCAATAACTTTCCCAAGGAAATCTCAAAAGCTTTTATACAAAAAAAAAAATGCTGAGGTAAACTTCAGCTTAATTCTAAGCGAAATAAGAGGTAGGATTACAAAAAGAAAGCAAAACAAATACTTAGAATCTTTCGAAAAAATGAGCAAATATTTTGCGCAAGGAAATCCCACAAAAAATTTTATATGTTGGCGTAGAAAATCTCGAAATATTTTCCAAATTGATTGCCAAGGATAATTTCGACTGAATACCAACCAATATGGCTGAAGGAACTACCAAAAGAATCACCGAAAAAAAAATATTTGAAGTTTTCGGAAGAATTCCTAATTAATTTTCTGAAAAAAAAATATTGAGGTTAGGTTTAACAGAATTCCCAACGACTTCCAAATAAATTGCCGAAGGAATTCCTAGAGCAATTGCCCAAGAAATTTCCAAAATAAATCCTCAAGTTCCTCAAGGAATTGCCCATATCAATACCTTTTCGATTTTTCAAATAAATAACTAATAAAGGTACCAGAAAAAAACTTCCAAAGCATTACTTAAGAAAATGTTGAAGAAATTGTCAGAGTCGTTTCTGAAGGAATTTTCAAATAAGGGGCTGTCCATTTATTACGTAACAATTTTCACGATTTTTCGAATTAAACAATATTGCCCAATAGTTTTTCCAAGACATTAAAAAAAAATACCGAAAAAAATACTCAAGGTTCCGATAAATAAAATTCCTAAGGAATTGCAAGAGCAATTTTCAAAGAAGTAAACGATTCATTTCTACATTTCTGATTTTTTGAATTTTCGAAGAATTTGCCGAAAAACGTTGCAAAAGGAAAGCATGAACAAACACCTGAAGACATTATCAAAAGAATTCCAAAGATATTGCGAAAAAACGTAAGGTATTTCAAGAATATAGCAAAGCAATTCCAAGGGAATTGCCGAAGAAAGTTTCTATCATTTTCCGAAATCTTTGCGGACAATTTTAATGATGGAATCCTCAACGGAATCGCAGAAGGAATTTCCAAAGTAATCACCTTAAACATTTTTGAAAAACTCTCCAAGAAATTTCATAGAGAATACCGAAGGAACTTTAACCGTTATGTGTCCGACAAACTGTTTGCTTTTTTCTACACCGTGTTTTTTTAAATGGGTGCTGGGTACCCGGGTACCCTGTCGGCCACATAAGGGTTAAATTTCCAAAGAGTTCACAGAGAAATTTTCTAAGAAGGATTTATTTTATGAGAATTTTTCTTCACCGGAATCCATTACATTTTTTTCTTTGTAACATCCACATCCTGTCTGCAGGACTTCAGAAAAGGACAGATCGGTGAAGTACTAGATTTGTAGTAATGAGCTGAATTTTAGTATGGTGAGAAGGTCAATTCTCCGTTTCTGCAATGAAATGGTGAAAAAGCGTGGGTATTATGATTCCTTGCCTAATTTGATGCTGTTTGAGCAAAACTTTGGGCAACAGTGTTGTTGTTTTCTCAATTTCTTGCAACAGAAACAACATAGTTATCCAAAGTTTTGCACAAACAGTATCAATTTAGGCACAGAACGCTTTTTGCACCATTTCATTGCAGAAACGGAGAATTGACCTTAAGGTTTTTTTTTTTTTTTATTTTTTTTTTATTCAGCTCATTACTACAAATCTTGTACCACATCGAACGTGCCCCATTGTCGAAAAAGACAAAAAAAAAAAATGCTGAAATGATCCTTGAGATGCCGAAGAAATTCCAAAAATAATATCTGAATAAATTCCAAAAATAATTTCTGAAGAAATCGCAAAGGCAAGAAATGTGTTGAGGAAAATCAAACAAATTAATGAAAACGTGCCAATGAAATTGTCGAATGAATTCCCGAGGCAATACCCAAAGGCTTAGTGGTGGCCTGGTGGGAACTTTTGAAATAATTTCCAAAGAAACTCCTTGTTATTTTTAAAATTTCTGAAGTGATTTTCGAAGGAATTCCCAAAAGAATTGAAGATAGAATTTCCGTAGAAAAATCCAAATATAGAAAGAATCACAGGAATAAACAATAGAAATGCTGGAAGATAAAGAAATTCCAGAAATAATCCCAAGGTATTCATAAAATAATTTAAGAAAATCTGAAGGGATTTTAAAAGGAATTTCCAAAGGTTTTACTGAAGGCATTCTGCAGAAATGCCTCAAGAATTAGCCAAAGAATTATTCGGAAAACTGTTGTCTGAAGAACTTCCTCAGGAATTTCCAAAATTAATCAGAAAGAAATTGCAGAAGATGTTCTCAAAAGAAGTTCAAAAGGAATTGCCTAAAAACTTCCGAATAAACAATAAACGAAATTTAAAATAAAGAAAAATTCCCCAGCAATATGACAAAATCAAATTTCAAAAGAATAGCTAAACATATTTTGAAGTAATCGCTTAGGAAATTGTTCAAAAAGTAGCACGAGGAATATCCAAAATAAATGGTAAAGAAGTTCTCAAAACAAAAATTAAAAGAAAAAATATTGATGAAAGATTCAAAGTAATAGCCGAATTAATTTGTAAAAATTATCCGAAGCAGTATCGAAGGGAAATGGCGAAGAAATTTGTAAAGGAATTATAAATAACATAAAAAAAACTTTATCGAACAAATCATAAAGAAGCTTATATTTTTCTTATGAAGGAAAATCTAAAAAATACCAAAGGAATTTCCAACGAGAATTTCGAAAGGAAGCTCATAAAAAGATATAGGGTATGCGTATCCTTCTTCAAGCCTATGCCACTATGTACATCCTATTTTAAAAATAGACAATTGTTTCCGTTCTTGCATGCTTAAGATGAGCTCTTTTCCGCTAGTTTACTGTAATGTAGTTATTAGAGTAATTCCGGAGCAGTTCCATAAGAAATTACCTAGAAAATTGATTTTTAAGGAATTGGCGAAGAAACTTTCAAAAAACCCTCAAATTAAATGTTTAACTTGTAAAGCTAGCATCTTCGCAGCATTCCTCCGTAGGAACAGTCCTATAGAACGAAAACCAAAGACACACAAAACATATTCCTAAACGTTCAAGTTCTCCTAATTCCGACCGCCACTCGACAGGAAACACCGCGGATGTAGTGCAGCGACGATATGAAGTGTTCGCTCTGCGTCGCGACTTGCCATCCATAAGAAAAGGTTTCCCAAAAACGGCTGCTGATTCATGGGCTTGTCACCGTTCTTCCCATTTGCCACGTCGCGTCGTCGTCGTCTAGACCAAAAATAGCTCACCACACACTACTGACTGGTGCTGGTTGCCAGTCACGGCCGGCGTGGCGGGTGGATGATATGTGAACATGAAAAACAGGAAATTTATGACTCCCGCCTGCCATCTAGGATTTCCGTTTTCTTATATGTTGGGCAGACGGACATGGAGACTCACGGAGTAAAACAAGAAAAGGCCACACGACGTATGACAATGGGAAAGAATTAAACCAGGACTGTTTAAGTGCGAAGAAAGATGTCACTTGGAAACGCTACTGGGTCCTTTGCTCCGGTCGCCTCTCGGTCCCAAGGAATGCTGAGTCTCGTTTCAAAGTTGTGAATTCACTGGAGAGGAAAATTTGCTCAAGCAACATACTCATTCCCAAGCACTGGACTGCGACTCTTGATTGGAACCAAATTGGCTGCTGCCCGTCGTCGGACGAAGAGCGATGATGACGATGACGACGGTAGGTACGCAAGATGCAATATTGTTACAAATCTACTTGAAATTGTGCTTCAGCATCCGGCAGGAGCTGAAGGAGGAAAGTTGCCAAGGAAAAGTAAATGAAATAAATGGAATTTACAGTTTTCCTTGGCGTTTGGAATTGCATCACAGTGACAAACCAAATTCCACAATAGATCACGCCGGTCTGTCGGTCGATCCGCTCTGAGAATTTGTTTAGTGCAGCTCTAGGGAGAGGTAGCATGGTCTCGACGACGGGTTGTGTATGGAAACGATCCTTAGCCTGATGGAGCCAAGACAAGCTCTCTTACCGTACGTTCAGTGGCGTAAAGGGGCGCTACTTGGATTTGTTTTTTTTTTTAATAACTGAGACGAAATCATTTGTTGTTTTTTTACAGTATTTACCCAACAAAGATTATTGCTGTACAACAGATGAATAAGCCGCTTTTAGGCTTGATTTTGAAAATTTTGACTGAATAAGCTGTTATTCAGCTGTCATTGTTACTTGGGTACTGCCTTAATGCTATGTTAGATTGGGAAGCCGAAGTACTCGCGGCTGTTTCGAGGTTAGGGATAAAAAAAGGGAAGGAGACAACGACAAGAAGAAGATAAACGGAAGGGGGACAAGACGACAGGGACGACAGTAAAACCAAATGGCGGACAACGAAAACAAGGAACGTACTACATAAACTCTGACATCAACACGTTTCAAAAACTGATATATGAGATTCAGGCATTCCAAATTACGGCCTGCCAACACTTTTCTAACGGATTTCTGTTGAATCCTCGGACCCGGAGAATTTCATGCAGCTCAGATATGACCTCACGATGCTCATCGCATCCCCTCACGGCATGTTCGATATCTTGGTAAGCCTCGTCGCAGACACAGATATTGCTTTCTGAGAGCCCAATACGGAAGGTATGTGCGTTTAACAAATAGTGGTTGCATATCAGCCGTCACTTCACACGAATGAAATCGCGGATTAAATCCAACCCCTTTAACCATGGCTTCTTCGATACCTGTGGACAGATGGAGTGCAACCATCTTCCCATCTCTCCATTTGTGCTGCCAGCTGATCAAGGTCTCCTGACGGGAAATTGCAAAAAAAAAAAATCATCAAATGCGAGTTGACGCTCATAAATATCGCCTTCGCTAGCGTCCACCTTAGCCAGTGAGTCCGCTGTCTCATTGCTCGGATCGAGCAATGTGAAGCGACCCAAGCTATGGTGATGGTGTCCAAAGCGTTTGGACAAAGCACTCAAGACCTGGCGTATTCCATTCAGGAAGTACGCTGAGTGCTTCATCCGTTTCATTGACCGAACAGCCTCCAGAGAACTTAGACTGTCGGTAAAAATGAAATAATGCTCAGGTGGAAGAGTGCTAATGTACTCTAAGGTGTAGTATATTGCCGCTGGCTCAGCTACGTATACAGAACAGCGGTTTTGAAGCATAAAGGTGGTGCTATGAAATTCGTTGTAGACACTGAATCCAGTCGAATCATCAGTTTTTGAACCATCTGTGAAGAACTGTCTGTTCCCGCTAACATGCCCGAACTTACTTGCAAAAATTTGTGGAATACACATAGAACGAAAAGATTCTGGTATTCCATGGACCTCATCCTTCATAGAGAGATCAAAATCCACAAAGGAGCTGTCGAAGTCTGAGAAGTGGTCACGATTGGTGTTAACCGAAGATGGGCTTACCTCCAGCGTCATGTACCAATAGAGCACACTCATAATGCGAATTTAAGGATTCTGTTCGAGCAGCTTTTCGAAGTTTTTTTATTACCATTGAATTAACAACCTCGCATCGGATGAGGAACCGGAACGACAACTCCGCAAAGCGGTCTGTCAGAGGCTGTACTCCAGCAAGTACCTCTTAACTCATTGTGTGAGTTGAGCTCATGCAACCTAACGCGATCTGAACGCAACGGTACTGAACCCGTTGAAGCTTCAGCATGTGTGTTTTCGCCGCGGATTGAAGACAAAAACTACTGTATTCTAAAACCGACAGAATGGTTGTTTGGTACAGCCTGATCAAATCTTCCGGGTGCGCTCCCCACCATATTCCGGTAATAGTTCGCATTTGGACATTCTGTGAAATAAAGACTGGACTCGAAAAAAATGAGACACAAAGAATAATGTATAACTTTTGATTGCGTGCACAAAAATAGCTGATTTTTTGAATAACTACATTATGTGTAGCTAATACCATAAAAATTTCATCAAAATCGGTTAAGTGTTGGCGGAGATATCGTCGAAACAAGAGACTTACTATTTCAGAATCTTGGGCCAAACAAACGCTTTTAAAAATATCACATTTTTTACCTAAAACTGTAGAGCCAAAAATACTAAACCGATTTCAATGAAATTTTTTCTGTACAAAAAGTATGTATGTAGATGTATTGTGTCAAAATTTCATTCAATTTGATTTGACCTTTAAAAAGTTATAGCCATATATGTAGCACTATGTCACAATAAGAAAATGTGGTTTTTGGTATAGTGACATTCAAACTGCTCTAACTTTTAAAATGTTCAATCAAAATGGCTGAAATTTTCACTGAGAACAGATTAACACAACGATTTAATCTGTTTAAAAAAAATCGGGACAGTGTTGCCAATACTACAGTCAAAATAATGCACACTGATTTTAAAATGTTAAAAAGTGCCCAAAATTTGAAAACCCCGTTTTTTTGTTTGAATTGTTAAAAAAAAGTACTGAACCGATTATAATGAAATTTTCATCACTTATTATGACTTACTTGAAGAACTTACATTCAAATTTTCAGACGTTTTGATGAGCTAACAACCTAGTTATAGCCTAAACAATTTTTAAAATGGAAGCCCAAAATTTCCAAAATCACATTTATTGTATCGACAATATTTGCGCCAATATGAAATGTTTAGGGCATTAACTACACATAAGAATAGCATGTTATGTGTTATGTGCATGTTATGTGTTAAAACATCAGCTATTCCTGTGAACGCAATCAAAACAATGATTTGGCGGGGATCCCCCTATGATCCGAGGTTGCTTGGCAACGAGGCACGTTATACTGATTCTCGGCATTTATTAGCTGAGATTTCATGAAAACATTTAACTGATTACTCGGCTGTGCAAATCTCGGCATATGTAAACCGAGATTCGGCATTATAAATTAAGTGTGTAAGTGTGGAATGATCTATAATATTACCATATGATCATAATTTCGACTGAAAAACAGCATGTCGTTGTTAGTTACAGATTATTCTATACATGTAATTTCGGACCTGATTAGGTCAACCGGTCATCCGGTGACCTCGGAACAGGTTCTGGTGACCTTGGAATTTCCGATAGAAATGACCATTTTTCGAATCTAAAATAATTCCATCATGCGACACCTCAAATAACGCGGAATGCCGTGCGTAATCCAGTAAAACAAAGAAAAATAATTTTGATTGATTCTGGTCAGCCGGTGACCTAGGAACAGGTACTGGGAACGCTGGAATCTCCTATAGAAATGGCCATTTTTTGGATCTAAAAGAATCCCATCATGCGACACCTCAAAGAAAAATGATTTTGATCTGTTCTGGTCACCCGGTGACCTCGGAACAGATTCTGAGGACCTTGGAATCTCCGGTAGAAATGACCATTTTTCGATTCTAAAAGAATCCCATCATGCGACACTCCTTTTTTTTGCAGAATGCCGCGCGTAATCCAATAAATCAAAGAAAAATGATTTTGATCGATTCTGGTCACCCGGAACAGGTTCTGGGGACCTTGGAATCTCCGGTAGAAAAGCCATTTTTTTTATTCTAAAAAAATCCCATCATGCGACAACTCAAATTTCGAAAAATGCCGCGCGTAATTCAGTAAAACAAAGAAACATAATTTTGATCGACTATGGTCACCCGGTGACCTCGGCACAGGTTCTGGGGACCTTGGAATCTCCTATAGGAATGACATTTTTTCGATTCTAAGAGAATCCCATCTGGATGAATTTCTGGAGGGATTGCTGAGGCATTTCTGAAGATGTTAATGGATGAATCCATGGAGGTATTCCTGAAGATATTCATGGAGAAATTCCTGGAAGAATGCCTAGAGGAGTTTCTCAAGAAATTCCAAATGAATTTCCTGGAAGAGTTCCGGGAAACTTTTTTGGGGTTTTCTGAAGTAATCTGTAGACGAAATCGTGCAGGAATTTTGGCGAAAATCCCTATAGGATTTTCTGGAGAATAATCTGAAGATATTCCTAGAAGTATTTCTAGAAGAATTCCAGAAAGATTTTTATGAGGAATTTTTGGAGGGATTCCTTGAGCAATTTCTGGAGGAATCACTGGAGAAATTTCTGTAGGCATTTTTTGAGGAATTTCTGGAGGTTTGAAGTTTCCTTGAGGAACTCCTTGAGGAACTTCTTGAGGAATTTCTGAATGAATTCCTGGAAGAATTTATGTGGGATTTTTTTAAGGAATTTCTGGAAAAATTCATGGATGAATCAACGGAAGAATTCCTGAAGAAATTCCTGGAGTTATTCCTAGAGGAATCCATGAAGGAATCTCTGATAGAATTCCTGGAGGTCAGTTCTATCGCAGCAGCCGTCGGATACGGTCGCCAGCAAATGTGCGCTTTGCAATTCGATTTGTTTTTGCCATCCAGCTGAGTAGGCAAACGGTACTTGCTTTGTCTCCCGGTCGTTCACCGTCCGTCGCGTCGTTCATCAGTGCTTCTGCGGTGCAATCGAAATGTGCAAGATAATTAATACCGCACAATTTCGCTTCCCCCCGGGTAGTCCTCGACCGTCATGGGAGGAAATAGCGATTTTTCTAAAATCGTTAGATATGGATTTGATGCTAATTCAAACTGTGTATAAAACAGCAAAGGACCGTTCGCTTTTCATAAAGTTCTCGTCTATGGAAGCGATGAGGGAATGCTTGAGGAACAACGCGGACCCTAAGAAGTTTGTATATACACACGGATTGACAATAGAAGTGCGTATGTGCATCGCTGGAGCTAACGTACATTATGTGCGAATCTTTGATTTGCCGCCGGAGCTGAGCGATGACTGCTTGTCGTCGGAATTGGAAAAGTTCGGTAAAGTTGAACAAGTAGTTCACGAAAAATTCCCCCCAGACACGGGACTTGGACATATTTGCAATGGCGTGCGTGGCGTGTATATTGATGTGGAGAGTAACATACCACCAGCGATTGATGTCGGAAACTGGAAGGGACGAGTATTTTACCATGGACTGAAGGATGTGTGTTTCCTATGTCGAGCGGTAGGTCACCGCAAGGATTCCTGCCCTCAACGGGAAACCCGGAAACAGCTAAGGAAACAACAACAGAAGCACCAGGAACCTCGTTCGTATGCTGCTGTTGTTTCAGAGGAAGGCACGGTGGCCTCAAATCGGAAAACATCGGAGGTCGAAATAATTGAAGTTCTGGAAGACGCGGATCAGCTGGGGGAAGGAGGAGAAGAGTGCGTTCTGGGGGAAGAAATGGAACAGCCCGTCGTTTGCGAATCCGAAGCAGGCTCTGAAGACGAATGGCGCCCGATGACCCAGATGGAGAAATTGGAGGAAGTGGCGAAGGCAATAAAGGGAGTGATGGGAAACCCGACTGCCGATCAACGCAGGGCTCAATTTGCCGCATCTGGGTCGAGCTCAGGATCCGGCCCTCGCGTGAAGAAGAAATGCGCGCGCAGAACTTTTTATTAGTTTTCGAATTGATTTTAGAATAAGAAATTGATTAAAAAGAATATCGGCTCCGTAAAGTTTTTTGTTAAACACATGAGCCCTAAATAAACGATTTGGAAAAAAAAAAGAATTCCTGGAAGAGTTCCGGAAGAAATTCCTGTAGGAATTTTGGAGGAATCCGTGGAGGAATACCTGGAAGAATCCCTCCTAGAGGATATTTTGGAGGCACTCAGGAAGAAATTCCTAGAGGATTTTCTGGTGGAATCCTTGATGAAATTCCTGGAGCAATCCCTGGAGGATGGATCATAGAATCTATATCCACTTACGGGAATTTCTTAAAATGTACCCAAAGAGTTTTTCCAGCATTTCCATGGGAATGTATCCATTATAGCTCTGGAAATCACTGCATAAACACCTCGAAAATTCCCTCCAGGACTTCTACTTCAGGAGTTCACCAAGAAGTTCTCCAGCAATAATGCATGCTTCTCTTTATGATTTCCATGAGATTTTTCCGAATATTACTAAGGCAGCATCCATTTATTAGGTAACGCTAAAATCGACATTTTTTGACCCCCCCCTCCCCCCACCGTAACGCTTTTTTGTAGGAAAACCTGAAAATTTTTGTATGGGCCGTAACGCTCGGCCGGACTCCCCCCCTCCCCCTAGAGCGTTACGTAATTTGTGGATGGCGCCTAAAGGACTCACTCGGGCATATTTGCACGAGTTCAAAAATCAATGGGAATTCCTCCAGACTCGGAAATTCATCATGATGTTCTACGAGAATACCTCTACGAATTCCTAGGGAATTCCTCCAGGACTTCCCATGAAATCCTTCACGAGTTTCCTGGGAGTTTCTCGATTATTTTTTCAAACGCTATTCTGGAATTCCTCCAGGAGTTTCTCAGAAATTCCCCTGACAACCTTTCAAAAAGTCCTGCGGAAGTGTCCCGGGAAATCCTCCGGGAGTTCCCAGAGGATTCCACAAGAGTTCCCCGAGGATTCCTCGGAAGTCCCCTAAGGATTTCTCCAGGAGTTCCCTGGAAACTCCTTCAGGTAACTTTTCCAAGAGTGTCTCCTGGAATTTCTCTTAGGATTCCTACAACATTCCTCCAGAAATTCCTCCAGGAATACCCCCAGAAATAACTGCTGATTCATCTAGGAATTTATCAAGGTATTCCTTCAGAAATTCCTCCCGAAATTCCTCCAGCAATTCTTCCATGGTTCTTCGGGGTTCAGCCAGGAATTCCATATAAGGATTTCGCCTACAATTCCTCATGGGATTCGGTTTGGAGTTCCTCCATGAATTGTCCAAGGAACTCCACCACGAATTCTTACACGAATGTCTCCAGGATTCAACCAAGAATTCATCCAGGAATCCTTCCTGGAGTTTCTCCAGGGATTCTTTCAAGAAATCCTGCAGGGACTCATCCTGGAATCTCGCCAGGAAATCTTACGGGGCTTCTACCAGGAATTCCTTCTAGGATTCCTTCAGCAATTCCTCAGGGGTTTGCTCCAAGTATTCCAGGGAATCCTCCAGGAATTGCTCCACTGATTTCCCTAGGAATTACTCCAGGGATTCCTCCAGCAATTTTGCAACGGATACAACCAGAAATTTCTTTAAAAACCCAAATTAATCCACCTAGAGGTGATAGTGCCTTTCTCGTCGTATACAGGGTGCGTGCGATATTTTTGCACTAAAACATATCGTAATCATAAGTGGTCCTAATATCGATAACCTTTTTTGAACGATCCTGAGAACCGCTGCAAGTCCGTTTTAGTGTTGTTCTCTATATTTTGGTCAACAATTGTGTTATTTTAGGTAAAACTAGAATATTTTTTGTACGACGAGCTCCAATGGTATCATCGTTATGTGTGCCGTTCAAAAAATATCCCTTAAATTTGAAAAAGAGGTTTCTAGGAAGACGAAAATGCGAACAACTTGAGTACAACTATACGGAGCAGCTGCATATTATCTGCATTTTCTCAGCTGTCAAGAACGCTATGAAGCTGATTTTTTCAGTGTAGTTGGGGGATTCCACAGGCTTGTTACCTACAAAAAACTACATCGCTGGAATGGAAGATAGCGGAGAAATATCTGGAAGAAGTCGGAAATTCTAATTTGAGCAATGGTATTCTACTAGGGCTGCTCAAACATTTATGAGAAAATTTAAAACTAAAATATCCTAAGTCTTACCACCTTAATTTGCTGTTTTGGACTCCCATAAGATATAGCACAAATTTGAGCTGAATTGATAAGGTCTAAGGTATCGCTCGATTAGTCTGAAGTTTATATGGTAAAACTGGTACAAATATGTGCAGGAATGGCATAGTTTTAGTTTTCTGCCACTAGATGGCACTGGAAGCGTTCAATAACTCTTATTTTTAGTATTATTATAGGGAATGCTATGCGGAACATCTTTGTTGAAGACCGCTAAGTGATCCGATGCTTGCTAAAAAAGAAGTTGTACCCTAGACTTAGTGTATCGAAAAAACAAATAGTTTTTATTGATGCTATTCGATAATGAGTTAAAATCACCACGTCAAAATTATTTAAATTATAATTTTTGAAGCATATCTGTATCATTACGTCTCGTGTATCATTATCGGGCTTTTACACATTACATTTTACTGATTTCGTCTTATTTACACAACAAATAGTAGAAACCGAAATGTTATTGGGCGCGCTAGTATAAAACATAGGATCTGAAAATATTTTCTCATACCACCACGTTTTTGATTATTAATGGTTTTATATTTTTCACAGTTCACTAGAAATATGGTGCATTTGATGATGTGGGATTTATATTTTTATTGCAACCCTTTGATGAAATATTCCTGTTTGAAGGTTAGTGCAAAATTACCGCACGCACCCTGTATGTTCTCACGATCTTTCCGTCGACGTAAGTCAAAGTGTTCCTGAATCCTGATATTTTATAAGAAAAGTAAGCATTTTATCAAAGCCATCATTGAATTGACTTAAAACTTATTGATGGCACATAGGGTATCGCGCCACTTGGGCGGTGGCTTTTATATTCGTCTGTTTTCCACTATAACTCAGTCAATTTTGAACCAATTGACTTGAAATGTTGTACACGGGTAGATACTATACCTATCTCACAGCATTCCAAAAATTGTGTCAATTGGTTAAAATTTGACTGAGTTATAGCGCAAAACAGACGAAAATAGAAGCCACCACCCAAGTGGCGCGATTCCCTATTCCGACGTTGTGTTCAACGTATAAGCAGAGCTGAATAATATCAGATTTCTAAGTTGACTGCTTGAGTACCTTCACTAACATTGGGAGCTGATCAATATCAAGACGATACTAACAAGCTAAGATATAACTTTTGACACAATCACAGATCACTTTGCGGTCTTCGATCAAGTTTCTTTCTGCACATTCTAGGTTATATTTCATTGACCGTTGAAAACAAGAACGTAGTGAGTATAGTGAGACGTCTGTTTGTATGTGGGTTTAATATGTCAAGATTTTGTTCTCTTACACATATTTATCGCTTGCATTGATTTTATTTACTTTTGTAGTTCCGGCGAAGCATCAAACGCTGGTTTGCAACCCTAGCGGTAGTCTCTAATGTGGTATGAGCCTATTGTCTAGTTAATCGTTCCTCAGGTTATTAAAAAGCCTTGATGTGGTGTGTTGCATGGTACATTTGGTTACTTTCCGGAACAGGTTCCGAAGCACCACTGGGTCTTCCAAATATAGTCTGAGGCAATATCACTGCTAACGTACATTAGGTTACCTAAAAAAACACGATTTGATTTATCTTATGCATGGGTACAGATCACTTTTACATTTGACCACTTCCAGTGGGACACCCAGAACTAGTTTCGGGACACTACCGGTTGTCTAAAATATGGTCTGAGGCTATGTTCTTACGAATCGATCATCGTGTTATCGAAAAAAGGTCTCCAGTTGGCCTAGTGGTTAAGGCTATGAATCGCCAATCTGGAAACAGCGGGTTTGATTTCCGTTCCGGTCGGGAACATTTTCTCGACTTCCTGGGCATAGTGTATCATTGTACTTGCCTCACAATAGATTCATGCAATCAGGCAAAGAAAACCCTTCAATTAATAACTGTGTAAGTGCACAAAGAACACTAAGTTGAAGAGAGACAGGCCAAGTTCCAATGCGAACGTCGATCCATAAAGAAGCAGCAGTTATCAAAAAAAAGCTGCTATTTGATGTGCTGTCAAACCCCGCGTATTCATCACTCTTTAATACGACACTTTTTAATTTGTATCCCGCTTATTCGAAATTTGTTGAACTAAAAAATGATCAAATGTCACAGTGTAATACACTGTAAATACGAATGATACGATATTGTGATGCTACTCACAACCGAAGCTGCTACCTCCGAAAGTTCTAATTTGGTGCTTTCCGGCACCTGATCCGTTTGGTGATCAACCGCAGTGAACCTCGGAAGCCAACTCGTAAAATGAACAAGCTATCAGTTCTTACCACCACAATATCTGTAAGATTTGTGTTCAAAAACAAATCATACAATCTAAACAAAACTAAAATAGAGTTAGTTTATCGAATTAAAAGTTTATCCAGGTAATTTGACGGAAATCATTGTCGAATTAGCGTGGTTCTATGGTACGACACGCATGGGTATGGTCCAATTTCACATTTACCACATACCGATTGTCCCTGATGTGGTCCTAGACTATAGTTTCATGCAAATTATCAATCAGTTTTTCTAAAAAGTCGCAAATTGGTGTAATGCATGTATGGGTTTGGTTTATTTGTGCATTTCGCCAGTTCCGGCGAAGCACTCGAATCTGGTTCCAGAACATTACTAATCTGAGACTATTTTCTTGCTGACCGTTCTTCGCGTTGTCGAAGAAGCCGTTATTTAATGTGCTGCGTGTATGCGTTTGGTTCTTTTCTACATTTGATCACTTCCATCGGGGCACCTGGAACCGGTTTCGGCATACTATTGATTACCTAAAAAGTCATTTAATGTGTAGAATTTATGGGTTTGGTTCTCCTTTACATTTGACCACTTCCGATGGGGCAACTGTAATCGGTTGCGGAACACTACCGGTTGTCCCCAATATGGCCGGAACCTTTTTTTGCCAAACCAAGAGGCCAAAAAATCCGCGAATTGATGTGTCGCTTGCACGGGTTTGGTTACCTTTTATAGTTGGCCATTTCCAGTGGGACACCTGGAACCGGTTCCGGATCACAACCGATACAGATATGTTCTGAAAATATTTTCCTGCCCACTGTTCATCAGGATATCAAAAAAGCCATTATTTGATATATCGCTTGCATGGGTTTAATTAACTTTTATACATTTCCATCTCCGGCGGAACATCTGGAACCGGTTCCGATATGGTCTGAGAATGCTTTCCTGCTTACTGTTCATCAGGTTATCGAAAAAGCTGCGGTTTGATATGTCGCATGCATGGTTTTAGTTCAATTTTATATTTGGCCACTTCCGACGGGATACCCGGAACCGGTTCCGGTACACAACCGGTTCATATATGGTCTGAGACTATTATCCTGCTTACTGTTCATCAGGATATCGAAAAAGCCACTATTTGATATGTCGCATGCATTGTTTTAGTTAACTTTTATACTTGGTCACTTCCGGCGGGACATTTGCAACCGGTTCCGGAACACTACCGGTTCCTATATGGTCTGAGAATGTTTTCCTGCTTACTGTTCATCATGTTATCGAAAAAGCCGCGGTTTGATATGTCGCATGCATTGGTTTGATTCACTTTTATGTTTGGTCACTTCCGGCGGGACACCCGGAACCGGTTCCGGGACACAACCGGTTCAGATATGGTCTGAGACTATTTTTATGCTTTCCATTCATCAAGTTATCGAAAATGCCGTAGTTTGATGTGCCGCATGGATGGGTTTCTAGCGTTTTCATATCTGGCCCCTTCCTGGGGTACCGGTCCGGAACACCTAAATGGCCATAACTCCGGAGCGGCTGGACCTATCTGAACCATTTTCAATAGGAAACAATGGGACCAGATTCCGCGTCGAATGAACCGTCGGTCATTGAAATCGGTTGAGGTTTACTGCCAAAAAGTGATGTGAGTTTTTTTGTACACATACACACATACACACATACACACACACACATACACACACACAGACATCACCTCAATTCGTCGAGCTGAGTCGATTGGTATATAAGACTTGACCCCTCCGGAGGCTCTATCAAATTTTCGTTTTTGGAGTGAACATATAGCCTTTCGGTACACCTTGGTGCACGAGAAAGGCAAAAAATATTCAGAAATTCCTTCAGAGACATCTCTAGAAATTCATCATGGGATTTCGAGACTTCTGCTTGGAATTCTTCATTAAACTCCTTCAGAAATTCCTCAACTTATTCCCCCAAAGATTCCTCCTTAAATTCTTCCCGTATCAGCTCCTAGACATTCTCTAGAGATTCCTCCGAGGCTTTCTTCAGAACTCCTTAATGAATTTCCCCTCGAAATCCTCCAGGGATTCCTTCAGGAGTTACTCATGGAATATTTCCAGGAATTATTTCAGGAAATCTTCCAGGAATTACTCTAGGAAATCCTACAGGAATTTCTCCAAGATTACTCCAGGAATTATTCCGAGAAAAACTTAAGGAATTCATTCCGGAATAATTCCAGAGAATCCTCTAGGAATTACATAAGCAATTCTTCCAGAAATTACTTTTTGGACTCTTCCAGGAAATACTCAAGGAAATTCTCCAGGAATCCCTCCAGCAATTCCTCCTGAAAATAAAAAAAAGAAATTTCACCTTGGAATTCCTCTTAGAGGTCCCCCAAGCAATTCTTTAAAAGTTCCTTTATGATTTTTTCTAGAAAGTACTCCAGGAATTTCTCCAGAATTTTTTTCAATAAACTTTCGAATAAATGGAAGTATTCTTGGAGAAATCCCTAAAAGAATTCTCGAAGGAATTCCTGGAGAAATTGCTGGTGAAATTCTTGGTTGAATTCTTGGAATTAGTCTTGGGGGTATTTCTGAAGAATTCTCGGAAGGGAATTCTGGAAGGTATTGTTGAAGGAATTCTTGGCGGATATCTTCCTGGAGGTATTCTTGGAGGATTCCGGCGGGGAATCCTGTAGGCATTCCTGGAGGATTTTCTGGAATTTTTTTTCGAAAAAAAAATTAGAAAATATCCCCGGAGGAATTCTGGGAGCAATCTCGAGATAAATTCTTGGAGTAATTACTAGAGTAATTTTTGAGAATTTTCTAGATAAATTTATAAAGGAATTCCCAAACAAACTTTTAAATAATTCCCAGAGGATTTTTTGTAGTAAGGCCAGGAATAGTTTCTGGAGGATTTCCCGGTGGAACCTGGAGGAAGTTTTAATGGTATTCCTGGAGAAATTTCTTGAGAAATTTGTGGAGAAACCCCTTCAGGTACCTATTATCGAAGCAATTCCAATAGGTGTTCCTGCAGGAATCCCTGGAGCATTTTTAAAAGAAATGTGTGGAGGAATTTCTATAGAAATTCCTTTAGGAATTTATGGAGTAATTCCTGGAGGAATTCCTGAAGTAATTCCTGTAGTCAATGCTAAAGAAATTCTTCAATTAATTTCTGATGTAATACCAGAAGGAATTCCTCTAGAAATTTTCTGGAGGAAGTAATTGTATTAGTAGTTTTGCATAAGGATTGATGTTTACTTTCTTAAGCAGACAAACCGAAGTTCTGTTTCCGCCTTAATACCCAATTAGAAAAATCCTTGCTACGCCCATGCCTACATCTTAGCGTGGGAGTTTATTCCTTGGCATTCCGGAGTGTACCGATGAAAATGAAATGGAAATATTCCTCACAGGCATTCACCCCACTATACTAGTGGGAGCCGTAGAACTTCTAGTTGGACAAATCTTGTCATCGTATACTTAGCCAGCAGTAGCTAGCAGGGGTCAGTCCAAGTGCAAACCCGATGGTCTCATTGCGAGCTTTTTTTTTATTTATTTTCAGTTTGTTCCTGCTCCCATCTTTGTGCGGGCTGTGCAGTTGCAACCCGGTTTTCAGTTCCTGCTAGTTGTAGCCAGTAAGCAGGATCCGGATATTTTCCCACTTATTTCGATGTTGGAGGAGTCCCGCTTCGATATTGAGTTCCGGGCTGCAGGGGGGGCGTGTAGTTGTCTGTGCTCTTTTGCTCTGCTACAACTATTCCGTCGCATTTGCAACATCCAGCGCCCAGCGGTAGCGACCCAACCAACCGAACATGGAGATGACAAGGAGGACAACACCCACACCTTCCCTGGGGGGTTACACGGTCTGGGGCGGGACACGGAACGGATGGTTGGTGTTTATGCAAACACGTAAATGCAATCTTTTTTAAATGAATTTTAAATTGCAGATAAAATGTGAATAACGTTTAGTTGACGGGGACGGAGCGGGGAGTGACTCGAGGTGGCGAAAACAGCGAGTGGACGGCTGGCTGGATGTTTTACCGCCACACAGTGCACTGCTAGGTAGGTACTGGTAATGATGTCCGGTCGATGAAGGTTTATGGGGTTGATCAAGTTTCAAGATGCAATTTGTCGAGAAGAATCATGAAAAAAGCAAAAGCGATAGTGAAAATTGAATCCACCTTCTTATAAAATACAGCTAGGGCAAAATGGAGTTTCAGGGAAAATCATTTACTGCCGTTCTTCTGACAATTTTGGTACATTTTGGGTTATTATTCATCAAACCATTGATAGTTCACTATGTTTTCTTCCATAGATGCTAGATTAGCACTAGATCTTGCTTCCCAAAAAAGCAGACAAACCACATTGTTATTATTTTACCAGATATATACCAGAACTCGTCGAAATTTGGAATGGTGCTTACGTCACTTTGCAGAATTACGGCAGTTTATAAGTTTTTTTTTTCTGGGATTTCTTGATGGATTCCTCAAAGTTGTTTTTTTTTTTCTAGAAATTCTCTAGGAATTTCATCAGAGGTTTTTCCAAAAAGTCCTTCGGGGTTTTTTTCTGGAACTCCTTGAGGGATTTCTCCAGAAGTTACTTCAGTAATATGTCTAAAAATTTGTTCAAATTATCTTTCACAGATTTTTCTTTGATATTTTTGAGAAGTAGTCCCGGAAATTTCTTAGGGAATTTCTTAGGAAATGCTCAAAGGAATTTCGCCAAGAGTTTTTTTTTATTCCTCCATGAGTTTTTCCTAGAGATCCTTAGGGGATTTTCCCTGGAGTTCCTTTTGTGAATCTTCTAGGAGTTGCTTCAGGAATATTTGCGGGAGTTCATTTGGCCCACCAGGGTGCGAGGCCGCCATTTTTAAGAATCCAACATCTTGTATGTAAACATTTGTGTATCCACAAAGGATTCCATTGTGGATACACGATAGATGTTGGCTCCTATCTGATGCATTAGGTGGGATTAGTGTTGCCACATACGTGATTTGGCCATTCTTCCTGAAGTTCCTTAATTGCTTAAGAAGCTCCTTCGGGGATTCTTCCAGGAGATCCTTCAATAATAAAATATCAGACATACTGCGAGGATTTTTACAAAAAATTGTTCCGGTTTTTCTTCAGAAATTTATTCAAGGATAACCGCACAAATCCCTCCTGCAATTTCTCTACGGATTCTTCAGGGATTTCTTTAACTCTTTCTTATTCAGATATTTCACTCGCTGTTTCTCAGAAATGTCTCAAAAGATTAATTAAGGAAATCTTGCATGAACGGCTTCATATACATATTATTCCATGATTCTTTTCAAAAAAATATTAAGAAATTTCCTTCACAAACTCTTTGAGATATTCCCCCAGAAAAGTATCGAAGGATTCATCAAATAACCATGCACGTACATATATCTCCAGAAGTTCATCCAAAAATCCTACACGTATTTCTTTATTTCCGTGGAATCCTAACGATATTGATCCATGAATGACTTTCGGAATGTTTTCCACGGTTTTCTTTTGAAAGTTCTTCAAAACATCTTCCATGGATGGTTCACAATTTCTTCTAAAATTTCCTTCGTATTTTTCGTTGGAGGATCTTCCAGAAATATCCCTTAAATTTTCCCTGAGAAAGCTTCTGTGGGGTCCTCAAAAGTTCCCCAATAGTTTTTTTCAGAAACCCGTACGAGAATTCATTAATAAAATCATACCCGGGGGTACCGTTAGAAATTTCTCCAACGATTTTTTTTTTAACAAATCTTCGAGAGAATTTTTATAGAAATTTTCTGGGGATTCCTTCAAAAATTCCTGATGAGATTCCTCTATACATTCCTCTATACATTCCAAGGAAATATTCATTGGATTTCTTTCAGAACTAATCCTTAAATTTGTAAGGAAACTACTCAAGGAATTTGGTTTAACAATCTGCTAAGGTTTCTTCCAAAAACTCCTCAGGCGTTTTTATTTTATAAATTCTCCAGGGATTTTTCAAGATTTCTTTTGGTAAATTTTAATGGGTTCCTTCTGAAATTCCGCTAGGAATTACTTTAGAGATTGGTAGTAAAAAAAAAATCATCAGAAATTTTTCCAGGTTCTTTCATAAATTCTATTATTGATCCCTTCAGTAAATTTTCCAGAGATTCCTTCAGAAATTTGTTCAGATTCTTCATGAAGTCCGCGAGAGATGTGTGCTGAAATGGCTATATCGATTGAAAATTCATATATGAATGCGTTCACCAGTTTCTTCAGAGATTCGTCCAAAAAATACTGCATGTATCGCTCTAAAGATTTCTGCAGGAGTTCATACAGAGATTCCGTTAAGATTTTTCTCCAGGTATTTCAAGAAATTTCTTCACGTATTTCTTTAGAAATTTTTGCGGCATTTCCTCCAAGTATAACTTCAATAATCTCTCCAAGGATTCTTTGATATATTTATTTAAACATCTACGGAATTCCCTTCAGAAATATCTAGTTTTTTTTCTATTGATCTTTTTTTATTGATCTTTTCAGAAATTCGCACACAGATCTCTCCAGGGATACTTAGCTTAGCTTAGCTTAGACTGACTGCACACATCTTTGGTTGCTATTCCGTGATTGACCCGAACCAATGATAGTTGCACAATGAATCAACTGAATAATTGACTGGGAGTGGTCAATATTCTCACTGTGCACGCTTCAGAGACTCTCTTTAACGGTACAATAACGGCGCCGGCCACGTCCTTGCAGTCAGGTGGGAAGAGGGAAGGAATATTAGTAACAACCTTTGTTAAGTGAAGGCCCGCGTTTACCGCTGCGACTCCACCAAAGGCTGCAGGAAGGAGTGTTTGTTAGTAGGAAAGGTATCGTTGGGTCTGGATTCACTTTGATAAGTAATATGACATTCGTGTCATGCTGGTTGCCGCGCTATTGTTAGCTTTACGCGGAAAGCAAACAATCGACCACCCGCATCAGGTGGTCGCTTAATATTTACTGCAAACGACGCGACAAAATATGCAATCTAACACGCTATTATTCGCTTCACTCGGAAAGCAAACAATCGATCACCCACATCAGGTGGTCACTTAATATTTCGAATCGAACCGCGGAAGCTAGTCGCCAATATTTAACTGTAAATGACACGACCGAACATGCAAGCTGACGCACTATTGTTCACTTCATATGAGAAGCAAACAACTGATCACCCACGTCAGGTGATCGTTCAGTGTTGCTACAAAAGACGCGACACAACGAAATGCTCATTTCCGAATAGGGAAAAAGAAAAATCGAACGACCGAAGCAAAAGCGCGCGACACCGGCACCCGGACGAAATCCCATCACACTCCACAGATCTCTCCAGGGATACTTTCAGAAAAACCTTCAATAATTTTATTATTGGATTGCTCCAGGAATTTCCCTGTAAATTAATCAAATTTTTTTTTCTAGGAATTTCTTTTTCAAGAATTTCTTCAAATGTTCCTCTTGAGATTCCTTCGAAAGCACCTTCTAAGATTTACACAGATGATATCTACTGAAAATTTCTTCACAGAATTGTACAGACATTTCTGCTGGGATTTCTTTTTAAAATTCCTTTGAGGAGATATTTTTATCTCCAGAGACTTTATCAGAATTTTTCAGTATTTCGTCCAGAAATCCCAACAAGGGATTTCTTCAAAAATAATTCCATAGAGTTTTTCAGATTGCTGGTTTAATGGCTAGGATAACTACTAGGAGAATACTCCAAGAAACACCGATAGAAGCCCCCTTAATTGTCAGAAAAAATAATCATGAGATGACTTCTGGAGAAACTCTGCAAGAAATTCCAAGGAAAAATGCGAAATTTTTGGAGGGATCTGCAGATACATTTCTTAAGGAATCTCTTTAAAAAAAAAGTCTGCATAAATCGCAGACAAAGCCTGGAGCTCTTGAAAAAGTCCCTCAATAAACGTCTGGGGGATTTCTTCCTTCAGAAAAGTGAAAGAATCCTTGAAAGAGCTCGAGGAGATTCATCTGAAGGAATTCTTATAAAAGTTTCATATAAAATGTTTGAATAGATTTTTATACTGAAGTCCCAAAATTATTACCTGGATAAATTTCTGCAAGCAATCCCACAGAAATAATCATAACCCTGGAGGAATTCTCTGGAGAACCATTCAATAATTTTTTTTAAAGGAATTGTTCGGAATTCAGTTCGGAAGAACTGGATAACCCTCTGCTGGTACTCATGGACAAATGTATTGAAAAAAAATCCTATCAGACTTGAAGATCGTGCAATGCTTCATCAAATTCGTACCGGAAGTAACTATGTACACCTATGTACACCTATGCGTCCGTGGTGGTGGAATTTGGAACTATGCTATTCATGACCTAGAAGTATTCGTAGTCCTGAACAACTTTGCCGAAGATCGCAACTTCCAACCTGGCTTCGATCTCGTGACATATTTATTTCTCTAAAGTTATTCTATCTGGCTTTAATCTCGTGCTATATCCCAACAAAATCGTATCGAAAGAAGCTATGTACACGTATGTACTCGTTGTCCTGAACACCTTTCCTGAAGATCGTACCTTCCTGTCTGGCTTCAGTCTTGTGATATATATCACCAAAGTCGTACCAGAGGTGAACATGTACACTAGCACCACGTGGTGGTGAAATTCCGAAACAAGTTTTTCATCACCTAGAAGTGCTCATAGCTCTGAACAACTTTGCCGAAGATTGTACCTTCCTATCTGGCTTCAATCTTGTGATATATCTCTCCAAAGTCGTACCGGAAGTGAACATGTACACTAGCACCACGTGGGGGTAAAATTTTGAACTATGTTCTTCATCACCTAGAAGTGCTCATGGTTCTGAACAACTTGGCCGAGGATTGCACCTCCCTGTCTGGCTTCAATCTCGTGCTATATCCCACCAAAGTCGTACCGGAAGTAACTATGTACACTAGCGCCACGTGGTTGTGCAATTCGGAACTATCCCAAGCAACACACATGTTATAATAGAGTTACGACAGCGCAAGTTTTGGTTGTATAGAAGTTTATTTTACGTAATTCTAACATTGTGTTGAAATAACGTGAAATAAACTTCTCCCAAGCAGCACACATGTTATAATAGAGTTACGACAGCGCAAGTTTTGGTTGTATAGAAGTTTATTTTACGTAATTCTAACATTGTGTTGAAATAACGTAAAATAAACTTCTATACAACCAAAACTTGCGCTGTCGTAACTTTTATATAACATGTGTGTTACTTGGGCTATACAACCAAAACTTGCGCTGTCGTAACTTTTATATAACATGTGTGTTACTTGGGATGCTCTTCATGGCGTAGAAGTGCTCGTAGTCCTGAACAACTTTGCCGAAGATCGCATTTTCCTATCTGGCTTCAATCTCGTGCTATATCCCACCACAGTCGTACCGGAAGTCACTATGTACACTAGCGCCACGTAGTGGTGAAACAGGGGATTTTTCGGCTTTCAGTCTGTTAAGCGATTGAAACGAAAATATCTTTCTTACGCCCGACGTTTCAATGGGCTATGCGGACTATGGGCTTTCTTACGTCGGGCGTAAGACAGATATTTTCGTTTCAATCGCTTAACAGACTGAAAGCCGAAAAATCCCCTGTGAATTCGAAGCAGTCGATAGCATCTACGTAGTGGTGAAATTCCGAACTATGCTCTTCATGACCTGGAAATACTCGTAGTCCTGAACAACCTTGCCGAAGATCGTACCTCCCTATCTGGCTTCAATCTCGTGCTATATCCCACCACAGTCGTGCCGGAAGTCACTATGTACACTAGCGCCACGTGGTGGGGAAATTCCGGACTATGAAATCCATCACCAGGAAGTGGTTATTGTTCTGACCAACTTTGCCGAAGACAGAATGTTGCTATCTTGTCGAGGTTCCGAAAGAACTCGCTACATAGACATGGTACTCACAACCAATCTGGGAACAAAACGGAACCGGAAGAAGTTAAAAATGTGGAACTAATGTTTTCGCCTGGTTCTCATCGGAAGCTGCATAAAAATCCAATCGGCTTTCACTACACCTCTCTAGGATAGTGCAGGATTCCGTTAACGCAAAAAGATTGAAATTTGGTTCACTAACTGCTGAGATATGGATGGGCAAAAAAATTAGCTCCACGGTTTTTTGCCTGTCGGTACTTTACGTTACAAAACCTCTGTTGGTATAAGCAGTGTTAATAAATATAGTAATAACTGAAAAAAAAAACGCAGAATAATTTCAGGCAATAATTTCTGAAAAAAAAAAATCAGAAATTCTTATGGAAACCCCTAGAGGAACTTATGAAAGCATCTCGCCATTTTTGTGAAAAATATTTCTTCTGGATTTGCATCTTTTGAAGAAACGTAACTCCTAGAGATTTCTAGAAGAATTTTCCAAGAAATAAAAAAAAACTCATGAAATCCTGGAATCCAATCCTAAATGGAGTTCCCTAAAGAATCCCTTAAGAATTCCCAGGTGGATGAGGAAACCCATAGACTAGTTTCAAAATGTTTTTTTTTTTTTGAGAAACTCCTGTGGAAGTCCCAATGAAAATTCCTGGTGAAATTCCTTAAAGAATATCTGGAGTCACTATAGAAATTCTCAAAGAAATGTATGGACAGCGATGAATTTTTGATGGATTTAAGTGAAATCATTCTAAAATTATTTTAAGAAATCAAGCGAAAATCTTCGTTATGTAAACATCGCAGAGTTTTTTTTATAAATCTTCAAGGAACCGAAAAAAAAAAAATCATGGCGATGTAGCTAGAGGTATTCTTATATAAATTTCTAGAAATTTTAAGAATAATTTGGAAACCTTGAGTAACCAGTTCTAATTTTACTCCTAAAGTAAAAGATTTCTCCAGAAGCTTTTTCAGAGATTTCTTGTGGATCAAATTCGGAAAATTTGCTAGAAGTTTCTTTAGAGGTTCTTTTTGGCCCAGAGACACGTTCTCCTCCATTTGAGAAATTAGTCCCACGATTTCATGTCACCTTTTATCTTCCAGAATTATATCTTCCTTCAAGAAAACCCAGCATTACTAGCACATCTCTAGCTCCCAAAGTTGCATCCTCCCTTTTTTCGGAGGGCCTCGGCTCGTTTCGGAAATGAAAACTTATTCCACACTGAACGCCTGGTCCGTCCGTGCTCTTCGTTTTCCCATCCATTTCCTCAAGGGAAACGATTTAAAAAGTGCAGAATTTTCCAAGCATTTCCCAATTCCGTCATTCGGTCGGCTGGACGCTGGCTGTTCTCAATTGGAAGCCGGCTGGAGGACGATGCGATGGGAGGAAATTGAAAATTCAGGCATGCAGAAACTGCCGCCCGAACACAAACATGAAATAAACTGGAGGAAACAGAAGGCGCGACGCGATGACGACGACGACGGTCCGGTACGTGAGTGAGTAAATCAATTTAGTTTAATTTTGATGAAACGTACCTGTACCTATAATGGAACGAATGACCGGGGAAGGGAAATGGTAGAATTGTGAAACCTTACGAAAGAGCGTTTACCATTTACATGGAGGAAGCTTTAGCGGATTGCATGACGGATTACGGCGAAAGATTTAAATTTCTATTTCAAAGGACGATGCTACAGAGAAGAAGTCCTGCTTGAACTCGTGTTAAAGATAATCCGTAATTTTGTGTTTTCCAGACAGGTGGAAGTGTACTCGACTGCAAGAAGCTACGAACGTTTTGTGTTCACTTGGCTGACTTTAAAGAAGTGCTGCTTGAGCAAAACCCGATATATCCCTGTTCCGAGCCTCCCCCATCCTGGTGCGACAATATCTTATTCCGGGTGATATATGTAATGCTGTATGTTTTTTGGGGCTATCAACCGGACATTCAGCATGAGCAGATTGTCAGCTCCCTTTCAAATGTGGTTGCCTTTTTTTCCGGTTGGTTGCCAGCTTGAAAGAATGGTTCCTTTTCTTTTTTTGGGTGGGAGGGAAGTAACATGACAAGGGTTTTCCAACTTCCGGGTGGGTGTTATTTAAGAGCCGGCCAAGTGTTGTGCTGCAGATAAATATGAGTCCTGGTGGTGGATGACCGAAGGAGAATTATCGTTTTGATCAGAGGAACCCACATGGATTTTCGGTTGAAAAATCATAGAAAGACGACCGAGGAGTAGGAAGAGGCTTAAGGACATTTCTCATATTGTGAGCAACATCAGGTTGTGAAGAGATGACTAATGTACTTAGGGGATCCAGGTATTCCATTCGAAATCCCGCCAAATAAAACAAACATTTTAGGAATTCTTTGTAAAATTCGTCCCGAGGTTTCTTCGCAAATGTATTCGACGAATACCCTACAAATTCCTGAGGAAATTCAAATATTCAAACAAAAATTTTCTCTAGGAAATGGGAATTCAGTTTCTTATAGGGAATAATTAAGATATTTCACTAGATATTCCTCCAACATTTCTCAAAAGATTTTTTTGAGAATCTTACGGAAATTGCTTTAGAAAATTCTTAGGATCTTATTGAGAAATACTTTCTGCGGAGAATGATTAAGGAGATTTTTATGAAGAAATTCTTCTGGAATTCTTCAGGGATAACTTAAGAAAAATCATAAATTCCTTTATGTTTTTTGAAGGTTTTAAAAAGACACGGACACCGTCTTCCGCCAGAACGAAACTAAACACTAGACAACGAACAACAACACACATTACGAGCACCAGTGGATACGAAGAAGAAACATTTCTTGCGAAAAGTTTCATCATTCGGAGCGGGAGTCAAACCCTCACCCCATGCATGGCATGGTACGTTTATACGCTTGATGACGCTAACCGCATGGCCATGAGGCTCCACTGTTTTTCAAGAGATACCCGCTTCAGTGGTTACTTCAGGAATTTTTCCGGGTATTTTTGAAGTAATATCTTCAGCGTTTCCTCCAGATATTCCACCCAGAACTTTTACAGAAATTTCCTCGTTTATTTTTTTCTGAAACTTCATCACATTCTTTTAAAAATTCGTTTAATTTTTTTCTCGGAAATTTCCACATGGATTCCTTCAATTTGTTACAGTGGTTTCTTCAGGAAATCTCCAAGAGAGTCATTCATAAATTTGTGCACGTATATTTCCTCAAGAAGTCCATCATGAATTACTCTAGGAATAACATTGAAAATTCCCACAGGCATGTGCACAGGAATTTCTTCAGGGATGCACCCATAAAATCCTCCGGGAATCCGTTCGTAGATTTGTGCATAATTGCTTTTAGTGATTCTGGCAAGAACTTCTCCAAAGAGTTCATATAGCGTTTCCTTCAGGAATTCCTCCAGATATTGCTCTATGTATTTATTTCGCTAGAAATTTTTCCAGCATTTCCTCTAAGAATAACTTCAAGGACTACTTAAGAGATTTATTAATTAATAGTACCTAAGAAATTCTTCACGAGCTCCTCCAGAGTAATCTCAGGATATTTTCATCTTTACAAGAGCTTATCTATTATTTCCTCAAAAATACGATTACAGATTGCTCAAGGGAAACTTCCAGAAAATCCTTTAAAAGTTTTATTAAAATATTTCTTAATTTTTTTTAATTTCTTAATATTTTTTTTTATTGGAATTCCACTAAAGGTTTCCCGGCGAGTTTTACAGCCATTTGTCCAAAAAGTTCTTTGGAAATTCATCCTTAGATTCTTTCAAAAATTTCACTGAGATTTCTTCAGATCATTCTGTAGATATTCATGCAAGTGTACGTCCTGAGATTCTACAGGGTTTCTAATGAAGATGTTACCGGCAACACTGTTCACCGCGAAACGGAGGTGAAACCACTGTCGGCTCCCTCGCGACTAAGCGGATCCGCCGAATTAAATGACAGATCGACATCGACGTCAGACAGAACGGAATGCACGACGTCAGTGGAAAACGAAAACAGATTGTGAGTCAGCAGTTTGTAAATGCCTTTGAGGCCGAAGAAATAGTTAATACATTATCACGAATAATTCAGTGAATTAGATAGATTATCATACAGAAAGTAAGTGATCAGTGACAGTAAAATCGTATTTGTTATACTCATCCACCTTAATTGTTTATTTAGAAATCTCAGTAGGATTTGAGAAATTTACCACGCAGTAAGTGGTGACCAGAATTGTGAATTAAGGTATAACTGCATTGAACTGTGAATCTATTGTTTTACTGATTATAACCTTAAAGAAACGTGTGAATAAGTTGAAACAATTACTGTGTTATTTGCGCATACAGAACAGTCTTTCTACGGTGGAACAGTTAGGGACAGAAGTTAACGAATAATCCGAACAACAACACTGAAAATGTAAGTTGATATTGTATACTGTGACTGTTATATTACTTATAATGAATTCAATATACTACAGCTTTGAAGCTGCTAATTTGGCAACTACAAAACGGTGTTTGTTCTGACGATCGGGAACATTCTTCAAAGATTTTCATCCGAAGTTGGATGACCGATTGTTGCCCATCGAAGTTTCCTGACAAGTAGTTCCACAACCGGGAAGACGTCCGCCCACCAGAACGACCCAGGATTGAAGACGACCGACATCGCCGCCGCCGCCGCCGCCGTCGTCGTTTGATTGCAGTTAATCCAAGTCAGTACAGATTTCCTTTTTTTTTGCTCCCATCTCGGATCCCGTCCCACAGTAGTGGCCCGTGCAATTCGACAGTATATAGTAAGCCCGGTAGACAGTTTAGCTAGGGCAATTAGAATTAATTATGCCAAAAAAGAGCAATGTTACCAACACGGGGGGAATAGATAATCCGTGCAAAAAATGCAATCGGAAAGAGGGTGATAATAATTGGGTCTGTTGCGATGTCTGTGAATCGTGGGAGCATTTTCGGTGCGCGGGTGTCAGTGAATCGATTGCGGATAAAAGTTGGAAGTGCAGTGATTGTCTTGCTGACTGGGACGGTACCGATATTGCATCAAAATCGGGAGTGTCGTTCAACGAGTCATCGGTCAGTAAGAGCAGTAGCCGAGCATCGCAAAGATTGCAGCTCAGTCTGCAGCATCTGGAAGAACAACGGAGGCTGAGCAAACTGCGAGCGGAAGAAGAACTGAAACTGAAACAAGTGGAAGAAGCAGCCAAGCTGAAGCAGCTGGACGAAGAGCAGGAGTACCTAAAGCAAAGGTATAATTTGCTGATGCAGATAGAGGACGAAAAGGATCCCTCGAGTCGACGAAGCGGAGTAAGCTTGAAAAGCAAACGGAGCGCAGCGAGGAGTGGCGTGAGCGTGAAGAGCAAGCGTGACCAATTGGAGAAATGGTTGAAGGGAGCTACAGTGGACGAAGCTGGACAGTCGAAGCCATCATCGTCGGGACATCGAGCTGCCCTGCCGGTTCACACAGTCAGTGAATCGAACCAACTGTCCGTAGTCATCACTGAGTTGCCAGCGCCTGCTGCAGCGTTGCAGATGCCGGAGCCGTCGAACGAGAATCAGTTGAATCAGCCTGCATCAGCAACAATGGGACATGTTACAGCATTGGCAAAATCCTACGAGCAGCTACTTTCTGGGCAAGAAGAAAGTTTACTGAGGAGTCTGCCGATAATTCCATCGGTTTCTGCATCAGTTCCTGCCGGGACAACTGCATCTACGGTTCCACAAGTACTTTTTTCCGGTATGCAAAACCTCCGAGTAGGGAATCCTGATCCAGTTGCGGTGTGTTTATCCAGCAACACTTTGCCAGCACAGAATGCGTTGGTTTCTGTTGCACCAGGAATTGCATCGCAAGTATCTATCGGTTCGAGTGGTCTGTTGTCATCAGTATACGGAAGCCATCCATACTACACGGCCCCTCAGACGATACATCTTGCACCAACAAATACGACAGGTCAAGGATTACCAAGCAGTTCAGCAGTTTTCCACGGAAATGGACCGTATGTGAACCCATCCATATCCGTGGGAGGGAATACGCTAGGACCATCTATTCCTGTAACCGGATCTTTCGGAGCCGGGTCATCTGGCGTCCGAATGGGCTCTATTATGGGGCCAACAAGTGCCCAATTGGCAGCACGACAAGTGATGCCTCGGGAACTGCCAAAGTTCAACGGAGATCCTCAGGAGTGGCCCATCTTCTACAGTTCCTTCAAGAATACGACGGAAGTTTGCGGTTACACTGATGCGGAGAATTTGGCCCGATTACAGCGATGTTTAGGAGGCTCCGCACTGGAGGCGGTACGCAGTCGCCTACTACTACCGGCGTCAGTTCCATACGTGATGGATACACTGCATAAGCTGTACGGACGGCCAGAAATATTAATCAGTTCGCTCCTGAAGAAAGTGCGAAATGTGCCTCCACCCAAGTCGGAGAACTTGAGCACGATTGTCGCATACGGATTGGCGATTCAGAACTTGGTCGACCATATCGTTTTGGCTGATCAACAAGCTCACTTATCGAATCCAATGTTGCTCCAAGAATTAGTCGATAAACTGCCCACCTCACTGAAGATGCAGTGGGGAACCTACAAGCAGGCCTTCGGAAACGTCAACTTGGCGACGTTTAATGGTTTCATGGCCGGCCTTGTCAACCTGGCATCTGAGCTAACCATCGACGTAGATTCTGCTCAAAATCATCACAAACAATTGAGAGCGGAAAAGCCCAAGCAGAGAGAAAAGCTGTTTACACATGCCAACGAGTCACCTGATGCAACGAAGAGAGGGAAAGATACTTCAGTCGAAGAGTCCACGTCGAAAGCCTGCTCATATTGCGGAAACGAAGGGCATCAAATCCTCAGCTGTTCCAGATTCAAATCGTTGGACATCGGAGCAAGATGGAAGGCTATGCGCCAGAAGAATTTGTGTCGCTTGTGTCTCGTTCCGCATCGAAAGTGGCCTTGCCGATCCAAGAAAGAATGCGGCGTGGATGGCTGTCGGATCCGGCATCACATGTTGCTCCACAGTAATCAGTCTCATCGCTGCGAACCAGTACCACCAACGAAGCCATCTGAAACGGTACATCACAACTACCATCACACGAAGTCCTATTCCCTATTCCGTTATCTGCCAGTTACACTCTATGGAAACGGGAAGGAAGTAGACACCTACGTATTCCTAGACGATGGGTCGTCGTCGACATTGTTGGAAGAGGCGATTGCAGTTCAGTTGGGGATCGATGGGGAGACAGACAACCTCTGGTTAGGATGGACCGGAAAGATTGGCAGGCATGAGAAGAGTTCCAAAAGAGTCAGCGTAAAGATTTCCGGCAGTGGCAAGAAGGAAACATTCCACTTGAACAACGTACGGACCGTGCGTGAGTTAGGACTACCCAGCCAAACACTGAACTACCCTGAGTTGTCCAAAGCCTACACACACCTACAAGGCCTTCCTGTCAGCAGTTACAAGGATGCGAAACCAGGAATGATCATTGGCATCGAGCACGTACACCTTCTTACCAGTCTCAAGATCCGTGAAGGTTGTAAGAGTGATCCGGTCGCAACGAAAACTCGGATCGGCTGGTGCATCTACGGAAGGAATTCTGGTAGCGTAGGATCAGTAGAGCAACTGAACCTGCATGTCTGTAAGGAAATGAGTAACAGTGATCTGTACGACTCGATGAAACAGTTTTTCGCCGTCGAAGAAGCCGTGATAACCAAGCCACTTGAGTCCGAAGAAGATCAGCGAGCTAACAATATCTTGGCAGCGACAACAGTACGACGAGGGTGCCGAATCGAGTCTGGATTGCTTTGGCGCAAAGACGACATCTACTTTCCTGAAAGCTACAAGATGGCGATGAGTCGGCTCCGAGGACTAGAGAAGCGCCTGTCCAAGGATGCAGAGCTGCGCAGAAGAGTGAATGAGCAGATTGCGAGTTACGAAGAAAAGCAGTACATCAGTAAAGGGTCACTAGCAGAGGTTGCCAGTCTGAATCCACACCGTGTCTGGTACTTACCTCTAGGTGTAGTGATCAACCCCAAGAAACCAAATAAGATTCGTATGGTTTGGGACGCGGCTGCGAAAGTTGGTGGAGTATGCTTCAATGACATGCTCCTTAAAGGCCCGGATCTTCTCGTATCGCTCATGGAAGTTCTGTTGCGGTTCAGGCAAGGAAAAGTTGCAGTGTGCTCTGATATCCGGGAAATGTTTCTGCGCATCCTCATTCGAGAAGAAGACAAGTGGTCACAGTGCTTTCTCTGGAGAAGTAGGCCTGAAGAGGACGTGCAAGTGTATGTGATCAACGTGGCAATGTTCGGTGCAACGAGCTCTCCGTGTACAGCACAGTATGTGAAGAACTGGAACGCATCAGAATACAGTGAACAGTATCCCCGAGCAGTAGAAGCGGTAATCAAAAACCACTACGTCGACGACTTCCTCGACAGTGTCAACTCGGTGGAAGAAGCGGTAGAGCTTGTACAACAAGTGAAAGACATTCATGCAGCGGCAGGTTTCCAGTTCGGCAAAATACTGTCCAACGAACAGGAAGTACTAGACCGACTAGGAGAAACAAGTTCAGCTATCAGTAAGCCACTGCCCGTAGACAAGGATCGAGCATACGAACGCGTTTTGGGCATTACGTGGATTCCTTCAGAAGACATCTTCACATTCAGCTACGAGGGATTGGAGGAAGTTCTTGGTACCGACAGGACGGTGCCGACGAAGCGTCAGGTTCTGCGTATCATCATGAAGCTGTACGACCCCCTTGGATTCGTCGCACACTTCGTCGTGCAGGGTAAAATATTAATGCAGGAAATTTGGCGAACGGGCACGAATTGGGACGAGCCGATAGCAGAACAGTTACACGATCTGTGGAGTAGGTGGATCGAACTGTACCGGAAGATCAACGATGTGAGCGTTCCTCGCTGCTTCTTCAAGGAATTATGCCCAAAGCAGGTCAGAGATATCCAAATCCACGTCTTTACGGACGCAAGTGTGTCAGCCTGTGCTTGCGTGGCGTACCTAAGAATGACAGTAGAAGGAGAGAACCAGTGTTCGTTGATCGCCGCAAAAACCAAAGTGGCACCTCTTCGTACACTCTCAATTCCACGTTTGGAGTTGCAGGCGGCCATGATGGGATCTCGCTTGCTACAGAATATCTGCTCAGCGCTCACAATCAATATTCAAAGCCGTTTCCTGTGGACAGATTCAGCGACAGTTCTGGCATGGCTTCGTTCGGACAGTCGTCGCTATCATCAGTTCGTGTCCTTCCGCGTTGGCGAAATTCTTTCGCTGACCAGTGTGAACGAATGGCGCTATGTACCCTCACGAGAAAATGTGGCAGACGATGCCACGAAATGGAATGCCGGACCATCATTCGATCCAGAATGCCGTTGGTATCAAGGACCAGCTTTCCTGCAAGATCCTGAGAATCAGTGGCCTACGGAACGATCAGACGGTACAGGGGAAGAAGCGACTTGCGAAGAAATCCGCGTCGTTGCTCTTCATCGAACTGTGGAAGAAGTGGTAGACGTCCAGCGCTTTTCCAACTGGAACAGACTGTTACGCGCGATGGCATATGTTCACCGATCTGTTGCAGTATGGAAACACGAAGCAAGTGAGGAACGGCCGCTCAGAGCACTTAGTCAGACGGAGTTCAAGAAGGCAGAAGAAACACTTTGGCGACAAGCTCAATCCCAGGTGTACTCGGAGGAAATTCATCTGCTGTGCGATGGACATAGTGTTGCGAAAGGGAGTTCGATTCGTGCGCTGTCCCCATTCCTGGATGAAGGAGGAGTTCTACGAGTTGGTGGCAGAATCGAACACGCTCCGACTATCCCATATGAGGCGAAGCATCCTGTCGTATTGCCGAGAAACCATCGGATCACGTATCTCGTTGTGCTTAGTTATCATCAGCAGTTCCTTCACGCCAACAGTGAAACAGTTTGCAACGAGTTACGGCAGCAGTTTTACATCCCGAGGATGCGCAGTACAGTTAGGAGCGTCTGTCGCAGCTGTCAGTACTGCATGATCAAGAAGGCCACTCCAGCTCCACCGATGATGGGACCACTGCCAAAGGTCCGATTAACTCCCTTCGTCCGTCCGTTTACCTACGTGGGAGTGGATTACATGGGCCCCTTCGAAGTTAAAGTTGGTCGCAGTATCGTAAAACGTTGGATCTGTCTGTTCACCTGCCTTACAGTACGAGCAGTTCATTTGGAGTTGGCGCACAGTCTCTCAACGAAGTCATGCGTGATGGCGTTTCGACGGTTCATCAACCGACGAGGAGCTCCACTCGAGGTCTTCTCAGACAACGGCACTAACTTTGTGGGAGCCAGTCGTCAGCTTTCGGAAGAGATGCAGAGGATCAACGATATCAACTCGGATTGTGCATCAACATTCACCAATGCCCGCACGCAGTGGCACTTCAATGCTCCTGCAGCTCCACACATGGGAGGCCCATGGGAGCGAATGGTGAAATCAGTAAAAGTAGCGATGACAGCAATATCGAACAGTCCTCATCACCCTAGTGATGAGGTATTGGAAACTGTAATGCTGGAGGCAGAGGGGATTGTTAACAGCCGTCCACTGACCTACGTGCCCCTGGAAGCAACTGATAGAGAAGCACTAACTCCGAATCATTTCTTGTTGTATGGTTCAAGCGGAAATAAACAGCCAACAGTTGCAGATGATCAATCAGTAACTCTACGAGACAGTTGGACCATCGCTAGGAATATCATGGACGAGTTTTGGCGCAGATGGGTGCGGGAGTATTTACCCATGTTAACCCGAAGGACGAAGTGGTTTGATAACGTAAAGCCGTTGAGGCCGGGCGATCTAGTCGTGATTATCGACGAGAATGCTCGAAACTGTTGGGAAAGAGGACGAATCTTGGAAGTCTTTCCGGACAAATCAGGACAAGTGCGCCGCGCGACAGTGCAGACAGCCCGAGGAGTGTTCACAAGGCCTGCAGTTAAACTGGCAGTATTAGATGTTGTTGAAGTCAGCAAGGAGCCGGAAGAAGTCGCTCCGGAAACGGAAGTGGTTCACGGGGCGGGGGATGTTACCGGCAACACTGTTCACCGCGAAACGGAGGTGAAACCACTGTCGGCTCCCTCGCGACTAAGCGGATCCGCCGAATTAAATGACAGATCGACATCGACGTCAGACAGAACGGAATGCACGACGTCAGTGGAAAACGAAAACAGATTGTGAGTCAGCAGTTTGTAAATGCCTTTGAGGCCGAAGAAATAGTTAATACATTATCACGAATAATTCAGTGAATTAGATAGATTATCATACAGAAAGTAAGTGATCAGTGACAGTAAAATCGTATTTGTTATACTCATCCACCTTAATTGTTTATTTAGAAATCTCAGTAGGATTTGAGAAATTTACCACGCAGTAAGTGGTGACCAGAATTGTGAATTAAGGTATAACTGCATTGAACTGTGAATCTATTGTTTTACTGATTATAACCTTAAAGAAACGTGTGAATAAGTTGAAACAATTACTGTGTTATTTGCGCATACAGAACAGTCTTTCTACGGTGGAACAGTTAGGGACAGAAGTTAACGAATAATCCGAACAACAACACTGAAAATGTAAGTTGATATTGTATACTGTGACTGTTATATTACTAATAATGAATTCAATATACTACAGCTTTGAAGCTGCTAATTTGGCAACTACAAAACGGTGTTTGTTCTGACGATCGGGAACAGAAGATTTCTTCTGAAATTTTAGCAAGGGATTTCTTTTTTTATTTGTATTAACGAGATGTTTAGCCCTAGGCTAGTTCATCTCGGGACCCATGCTTCACCTTCCTTTCCGAAGGAAGAACTCACATTTTGTGAGTTTGTCGGGAGTGGGTTCGATCCCAGGTCCTCGGCGTGATAGTCAAGTGTTCTAACCATCACACCAGTTCCGCACCACCTGGGGATTTCTTATACTTCTTATAAAAACTCCTCACAAGATTCATTTTAAATTCGTGACGAGACTCCTTCGGAATTTCTTCCAACGGAATCACCAAAAATTTCTTGAGAAATTCCGTCGTGGATTCTATGGTACCATCATAAAAATACCCTGAAGTTACTTCAGCGATCTCTTTTTAAATTGTGTCAGATATTCCTCCAAGATTTTTTTTTTCAGAAGTTTTTCGAGAATTTGGAAGAATCCTCGGAAGAATCTCTGAAGGAGTTTCCCAAGAAATCTAAAGAAAGCTTTGGTTGATTTATTTCTAGATTTCCAGAAGAAATTCTTTAACATTTTCTGGAGGGTTCATGGACAAAATTCCTAAAGCAATTTCTGAAGATATCTCTGGAGTATTCCTGAATGAATGAATGCCTGTGAGAACACATGAATAATTGTCTTCCTCATAAATTCCTAGAATAAAAAAGTAGTCCCAAGGAAAAATTGCTTGAGAAATTCCTGGAGATATTTCTGGAGAAATTTTTAACGGTACTCTGAAGCAAGCTCTGAAAAATTTCTGCAAAAATTGCAGACAAAGAAACGGATGGAGTTCTGAAGGGTTCCTGAAGTATTTTCTAAAATTATTTTTTGAGAAATTTCTAGAAAAACTTCCCAAGTGAAAACTCCTGGAGCAATTCCTTCAGAAATAGCGCGAATTTCTGTAGCAATCCTTGAAAAAAAATCTTAGGAATTTCTGAAAGGAACTATTCGTAGAAAGCTTCAAAATGAATATTTTGAAAAATTTCTTGAAAAATTCTTGCATTGGACCTATGACGAATTGCTGGACATATTGTCTTAATTCCTGAAAAAAACACATTATTGTTTTTTTTTATTATTATTTTCTGAACGTGTAAATTACCAGATGTACATGTTTGTGAACTACTAGAGCATCATGAATGAAATCAATGCATACACGTCCTCATGTCGCTAGTAACTGTGTATTGTCATATGGTAAGTTCGATCTCTTTAATGAAGTAGTTTTCTATTGGTCAGAAACGCCTTGAAACACCCTGAACACCGTCCCCTCTAAATTCTCCACATGAAATGTCTCTGAACTACTGTTTCAAAGAACTGGAAACACCCTAAAACGCTCTTAAATGCCTTGAAATTCCTTTAAACACTTTCCGAAATTCACCTGATAGCCTCTGAAACTCTCACGCCTTGAAACGCATCAAAAATCCTACCGGAAGCTCAGCTGAGAGCCTATGAAACCCTCTAAAGCTCCTCAGACACCTCATGGAACGCCCAGAAACGCCTCTGAAAGTCCCCTGAAGCTCACCTGACAGCCTGTGAAGCTTATATGAACAAAAGCCTACGAGAGGAAGGGGATCTGAGACGGTCAAAACTGAGTCCACCTAGTTTATAGACAGCTCCTTCCTTATATTCATTGAAAAAAATGCTGAAAAGCCCTCAAGATTTTTTTAAGAAATCCCTAGAAGATTTTATTGACAAAATCCTTGGAGGACTTTCTATAAAAACCTCTGTAAAAACTGTTAAGGAAACTTCTATATAACAAAAACCTATGAAAAATTAATAAAGTATCCCTGGAAGAATTTCTTATTTAAATTCGTGGGAGATTTAAAAAAATCAGTGCAGGCATTTTTTAAAGGCCATTGGAGGATTGTTGAAATGAATCCATAGAGAAAAAAAGTCTGGAAATCCATGGAAGGCTAGATAGTAGGTTTTCTCTAGGAATCCTTGAAGAAAATTTTGGTCAAATCTTTGGAAAAACATCTGAAGAAATTCTTGGATTTTATGAGTTTCTGGAGCATGCTATAAAACACTTTCAAAACAATCCCTCGAGATATATTCAGAAGAAACCCTCAAGAGAATTTCTGAAGAAATCCTTGACAGATTTGCTGAATGTCTAGAGCAATTCGCGGAAGAATCCTAAGGCTTTATTTAAAAGCAGTCCCTGGAAAACTTTTTGAGAGTCTCTCTGGAAAAATCTCTGAAGAAATTCTTATGAACTTCAAAGATATGCTATGGAAACCCTTGTTTGATTTTGATTGAGAAGGAATTTCGAGAAATATTTTTCAAGAATATTTCCAAATGAATCCTAGGAAGTTGTTCTTAAGATTCCGTGATTCCGCAATTCTTGAATAAATCTCCGATTGAGTCCTTGGGGGAATTTCTGATGGAATTTCCGAAGGAATCTCTGAAGGAGTTTCTTAAGGAATGTTCGAAAAACTACTTAAAAATCTTTAAAAGAATTTCCGAACGAATTGTTAAAAAAAAATACCAAAAGATAAGGTACACCTAGGCAAGTTGAAACAGCAGGTTAACATGATGTTTGCTATAGATGATAAACATTTTAATCGCCATAACACATAGTTTTTGATTCAAACAAGCTTTAAGCAAAGGATAAATTTCCAAATTCTATTGAAAACTATTTCAAAACTTCACGTTTCTTCTTGCCCTGGTGTACCTTACTTTGAAGTAATTTCAGAATAAATTTGTTTTGAGAATTTACTAAAAGAATTTCTGAATAGAAATCTTGGAAGGAACTTCTGTAAGAGTTATTTTTAAATGTATGGAGTAATGCCTACTTAGTGGATTCAAAAGGCATTGCTAAAGGGCATTTTTTTTTATTATTGTACGGGATTGGGCTGAAGGGTCCCAGATTTTCATGAAACTTTTTTCACAGGCAAGGCTCATGGATATATGAACAAAAAACAAATTGAGAAAAAATCAGAGTTGCTTATTTTCCCGGAAAACTCAGGTGGAAATTCTGTGTTTTCCCCTGACACTACTAATTTTGAAAAATCATAACTCAAGAACGAAGTATCATAGAAACAAAGTTTTTTTTAGAAAATGAAAGCAAATCCAAAAAAAAATGAACTGGAAAAAGTTTTCCACAAAATTTTCCACAGTTGAGAAAATTCGTAAAGAAAAGCCGGAAAAACAATGCCTGAACTCGTAAAAAAATATCAAAAAAATATTTTTAAAAAATTTATTCCATAAGCTTTAATCACTGAAATTTTCGGAATGAACTTTTTTTCATTTTTAAGTAATGGCTGATTTTGTTGGAAAATGTCCAAATGTATCATATAAGCCTTTTCTTTGAAAAATCATAACTCAAGAACGAAGCATCGTAGAAACAAAGCAAATTTTCTCAGGAATCCAAAAAAAGTATGAAAAGGAAAAAGTTTTCCACAAAATTTTCCACCGTTTAGGAAATTCATGAAGAATCCTAGCCGGAAATACTATGCCGAAACTCGCAGGAAATTTTCAAAAAAATATTTTTGGGAAGCTAGTTCCATAAACTTTGATAGCTGAAATTTTTGGAATGCACTTGTTTTTCGTTTTTGAGTTATGGCCAATCATTAGCGGAGCCAGCTTTTTCTTTTTTCTTATTCACTCTCCCAAACATGCAAGCGAAAGAGCGAGATGAAATAGGGGGCAAGCTGCCTCCTCTTCTATCTTTCTCTTTCTCGTGTATGTTTAGGAGAGTGAGTAAGAAAAAAGAAAATACTGGCTCCGCCAATGTGGCCAATTATGTGAAAAATGACCATATAATATATGCGTACATCGTTATTTTTCACAAAATTGACCATTACTCAAGGAAGAAAAAAAAGTTCATTCCTAAAATTTTAGCGATCAAAGCTTATAAAATTATCTTTTCAAAGATTTTTTTTGAAAATTTTCCCCGAGTTCGGGAACAGTTTTTCCGGCTTTTCTTTTTGAATTTTCTCAACGGTGCAAAATTTTGTTGAAAACTTTTTCTACTTCATATTTTTTTAGAAAATTTTCCACGAGTTCGGGCATTGTTTTCCGGATTTTCTTTACGAATTGTGGAATACTTTTTCCAGTTCATGTTTTTTAGATTTCTGAGAAAATTTGCTTTCATTTTCTAAAACAACTTTGTTTCCATGATGCTTCGTTCTTGAGTTATGATTTTTCAAAGTAAGTAGTGTCAGGGGAAACAAAGAATTTCCACCTGAGTTTTCCGGGAAAATAGGCAATTTTCTCAATTTTTTTTTGTTCATATATTCATGAGCCCAGCCTGGGGAAAAATTTCATGAAAATCTGGGACGCTTCGGCCAAATTTGTACGATAATAAAAAAAAATCCCTAAAGCAACACTTGAGAAAAAAAAAACAATTGGATTAACCCAATGGAGATTTTTTGAAAGAACCCGTGAAGGAATTCCTGTGGGAATTTCTGGAGAAATCCTTAGAAAATTGTGCCTAGAAATCTTTAAAACAAACTTAAAAAAAAGGAAACTTGAAAAACTTGTAAGTTCATAGATGCCAAGTATGTTTCAGACTAACCAGCAAATCTGGAGAATGCCAGTTACATGTGTTGGTACTCCCCCGGTAGAATAATTTCCGAAGAAATCTATAAAGCGTTTTCTGAAGAAATCCCTGGAGAAATCGTTAGAAAAACTCCCAAAGAAATTCATGGAGGAGTTTCTAGAGTAATCTATGCCAGATTCCCAAACAGAAAACTTTTGTAAATGTTTTGGAGGAGTCCTGGAGAAATGTCTGATGCTTTCTTTGGAGAAAAATTCCTTATAAATCCATGAAAAAAGTAAAGAATTTTTTTGTAAAAATCGTTGGAAAAGTTTACAAAGGAATCCCTAGACGGATTTATATAAAAAAATCTAGAAAATTTTCTCAGTTTCCTGAAATTATATTCTGAAAGAAAATTTACTGCAATTTCTGAAGGCATTTTTAAGCAATTTCCGAATTAATTCTGTTAACCTGTGGAGAAAATCCTAGAATAATTACGGAAAAAACTGAAACATTTTTGAAAAACTTTTGGGAAAAATCTCTGAAAATAATCTGAAGGATACCGCGAACAAATAAGAGCCAGTCCATAAACTGCACAGATTCTTAGGGGTGAGGGAGGTTGTCTGTTTAAAGTCTAGGCACCATACAAAAATGAGTAGTGTTTATGGACAGCACTTTACTGAAAGACACTCTGGTAGAATTTATTAAGGAAACGTTGGAAGAGAGACCACTCACAGAGGTTTAGTGCATGTCAGAGAGCACAAACAAATTGATAAAAAGAGATAAGCGAATGTCTTATGTTCTGGAGCAGAACCTTCCCATACCATAGGAATATTTTTATAAGCATAGAGTTAAAATATAGGGTGCGGGCACCGGTTTTGGCCAGTCTAAGGAAAATCATTTTTATAAAAATAACTAATAATCCAATGAAAACTTTCAATATTTTAAATGAAAGGTTGCGATCTATAGTTTATTAGAAAATGCAAAAATCAAGCTAATAATTGATTTTGCCTAGGGTATAACTTTTTTCACAGCCGTCGGATCACTTTGCGGTCTTCGACAAAGTTCTCTGGCATATGGTCACCTACAATAATACCAAAGGGTTTGATTATTGAACGCTTACAGCGCCACCTAGCGGCAAAATTCGAACACTTAAAATTTCTGCATACATTTGGCCAAGTTTTCCCATACAAACTTCAAGCGTTTTGAGCGCCTAAGGCTACCGATTGTGCTCAAATTTTGAACGTAGCTTCTGGGAGTCCAAAACAACTGATTTAGGAGGTAAGACTTGGTATTTTTCGAAATTTTTGTTTTTTATATAAGTTTTTAATCAAAATGTATGGTTTTCACAGCTCTAATCACCATATTATATTAGAATCTACCAGTAAAAAATAAATTTATGTCGATTTTGATCGTAACAGGCTGAATGCCGCACTATGGCCAAAACTCCGGGCTGGACAAAACTCCGGGCTGGCCAAAACTGCAGCTTCTACCCTATAATATTCACAAGGGTTCATTTTTATGTTTGTTAGTGCACAAAAACCTTCGGCAATTCAAATAGGAAACTGCATTTCATTCCTAAGGTGGGAATAAAAGTTTCCCAGTATTAGAAAAAAGGGGTTTCAACGGCGTTCTGAGAGCATACCAGAGAGATTCAGAGGGTTTGGGATACCCAAGGGCATTTCATGGCGTTCCAGGGACGTTTTTAGAGGTTTTAGAAATGAGCCTCCTGTTTTCAATGGAAAGCCATTCCAGGGGTGTTCTAGGGGGTCATGGGGGTCCCATGGGTGTTCCAGAAGTGTTTCAGAAGGCTTCAAGAGAGCTCTAGAGGTTTTCAAGGGGCTTCAGGGGATTTCAGGGGGTCCCAGAGGTTTTTTTTATTTTGTTTTTATTAATGTGTATTTTAACACAACGCTAATTATACACTTCGGTCGCAGAGGTGTTTACGGGGGTTTCATGATGTTTTAGAGGCATTACAAGGAGATCCCAAGGTATTTCAGAGGTATTCCTGGGAGTTTTAGTAGGTTTCAACGGTGTTCCAGGAGATTTATTCCTGATATTACCTGAAATTCTGAGCCAGCTTTCAACCCTTCTGAGCATTCCCTAAAATTTACTTGAAACCCCCCTGATGTTCCTCTGAATCTTTTTGAACAGTGTTAAAAAAAAGTCATCCCATTCATATGAATTTTTTTTTACTCTTCAATCACTTAACCCAATATACAGCTCTTTTGTCCAGTAAGGGCGCACTGCGTGTGCGATTCCAATTGGAAGCTGAAATTTGTACAGTGCCTAAATATATTTTATTCTAATTCTACTATATCGAACTGGTTTCCGTTGCGCTGCTTTCACTACTCCATCATGATAGAATAATGAGCACGAGGATGTTGATGCGTGGCTGTTGGTTGTTCCTTTTTTCCAGTCCGATCGGGGGTCCATTATGAATTGCCGTTTGCCGATGTCCAAGTATCCGGATCCGTTTGAGCCATGGGCTCAGAAGAGAGTCAGCGTCAGCTGCTCTCAGGGGGAAAGAGCAACTGATGAAAGTGCTGGGGCTGGGATCGAACCCATGACCATCTGCTAATGAAGCAAACATGACCAATTGCGCCACGAGCCCTGACTGATTCATATGAACATTGCCCAACAAATCTGTTCAGTTATTTTTGCTTCTAGTCATGTTTAAAACGGTTTCAGTCAAACATAGACCTCTTCAAATGAAAAACAATTCCTTCTCATTTGGATGACTCAAATAACTAGCTGGGCACGAAGCCGTACCAACCCTTTAACAAATGACGGATTACCCTAATTTGATGTTCTTCATTCCAATCAAGTATTTTCAAGATTACAAATGTGTTTTGCAAACAAGTAGCAAAAAAATGTTGTACTCAAGGATACTACCTGTTTACGGTATATTTAGTGGATTAAGAACAATTTCATGTCCTTCTGATGGGCCAATACTTCCTGAGACAATTAGTCAAATGGAGTGGTCTGTTTTATGAGACACCTCTTCAAGCAAACCCCAATGGATCAACCAACATTTTCCCCCGCATTGGCCATCAATGCATGGCACGTACCAGATACAGGTCAAGTCATTACTCCGGATAGTACCGGCTTAACAACCACGTGCTATTATTCTATTTTTTGCTTTGTAGCTGACGGAAAAACGTTTGAGGTCCGGTCACAATCTGTCACCAATTGCTCTAGAGGAGGTATAATGCCAACGCATCGTTGTTGGTCACGACGTGCTGCGGAGCCTATCCATGTGTCCATCCCATCTAATCCTATTAGCAATTTGTTCCTAGAGGCTTTTACGACGATTATTCGTGGTTGCATTGATAAATTCCTTTGATTACGTACCGCGCGCACCCGGTGCTGGTGCTTCCTTTTGGGATGGATCTGAGTTGAGCATCATATCAAGCCATCCCAAGAACTTCATCATACCGAAAGGACCAATGTCACTTACTTATTTTATCGCTCACCAACGTCGGAATTATTCTCCCCCTGGCAGAGCGTTTTACGATCGGCTACCGTCAATCCTGTGTCGGTTTAGTGGACAGAAGCGGTGGCCAACTATTTGCTTCCAAAGAATACGGTCACCATGGTTGATATTGTAGAAAATATACAATAAATGAATCAACTAATTGGATTTAAAAGGGTGAGGATTTATTAACTTGAGTACTCCGCGATTTCTAATTATTTTTTTAAAATTTGGTAGTCAGTGACTTATGGATATCTAATTATAATTGGTATTTGAGTAAATTATTATTTTTATAGCAGTAAAAACCATTTATCCTTCTGTGTTCCACATCAAATGTTACGCAGATTTTATTTTGCGATGCCATGTTTCAATAATCCATGGATCCCAAATCATCCATGGATCCATTACTTGGTCACCAGCACGAAAGCTGCGGTCGGAATGTCAGTATGTATTCCGATCTATCGTCCATTTGGAGATATATTTATGACACATACATTGCGCATTCCAGTCCAATGCTACTACATACACACACACAGACACCCACCCAGCGTTCGGATATATCTGTCACAAGGATAATATATGACGACACCCATCAAATCACGCTGTGGCCGTGCCTTGTCACTTTTACGGTTTTGGTTTGTGTTGTTACACCACTGCTCTGTGAGACGGGAGGGGGCAGCAAAAGGGGAAGTCACGTTTTGTTGTCATTTTTTCGGTTGGTTATTAGCACAGGGAATGTCCGTATTTCCCACAGCTCATCTATTTTATTGTCTCAACAATGTGTGGCATGAGGTTAATCGCCGGATCGTGACCACAGAATCTGTTTTCCTCTTTTTTTTGTGTGTATGTGGATCTAATGACACGGAAAGTAATAAACGTTTTGCATTAGGACAATTGGGGGCTTCTGGAAAAATAGGTGAACACTCAACCGGAATCACAAATCATACACAGCTCGCTGGGAAGGTGTATGCAACAGGATTGTATATGGAACGCCTAGGTGAGAGGTTCCCTAGGTGTTCATGGACAATTAAAATATCACTTACTGCGAATTTGAAGGTGTTCCTGAAATCGCTCGTCTAAAAGGAGCAATTTTTCCAGCACTGATGGTAAATTTAGAGGTTCTCAATTTTGTATGTTTTTCTGGAGTTTCGGGAAAGCCTGAAAGAAGGACATTCTAGGGCACGGTTTACCAAACTGTCAGTCGCGACCCCCAGGTGAGGGACAGTCAAATATTTTACTGCAATAGACAACAAATGAGGGAATTCCTATGGTGGATCGTCTGCTGGCTCACCTGAAAGTTCGGAAACCTATGTTCTAAGGGGTTTCAGGAGTGATAGAGGACATACAGAAAATTGAAGAGGGTTTGATTTGGCTTCAAGGTGTTTCAGGTGTGCTTCAAAGGTATACCACGGGTACCAGAGTGCTTCAAGGAGGTTTGAGGTTTGTTTTAAAGGGACTAAAGTTCTTTCAGAGGTGTTACAAGAGGTTCAAGGGGGATTCAGGGAGCTCTAAGGCAATATCTAGAACCCCCTGGAAACCCCCAGAAAATCCCTGATAACTCCCCTGAATCATAACACTCCAAAACCCCTCTGGGCCCCCATAAGACTCCCTAAAAAGCTGCCGAAACGCTTTAGAGATTTCGAAAACCCCTGAGACCACCTGAAACGGCTGTGAACCTCCTTAAACGCCCCTGAAACGTCCCTTTGGCCTCCTGCTACTTTCCTAAAATTACATGAGACGTAATGATACGCCCCATGAGACCCCGTTAAAAGCCCCTCAATTTTCCTAGAATTGTCCCATGAAACACCCTGAATTACACAAAGGATAAACCCGAACGCCTCTGAAGCCCTCTAAGACCTTTTGAAATGCTCTTGAGAGCAACTAAAACGTTTCAAAGATCCACTGAAATGTTTTTGAAACCCCCCTGAGACCTTCTAAAAGCACCAGAGTAGAAGATTTCACGTATTTGAATTTTCCTGACACCCATCGTGAAACTTTATGAAACGCCAGGAACCCCCTGAGCCACCTGAAATGCCCACAAACCCCCTCAAACGCCTCTGAAATGCCTCTGAGATCTCCTTGAACTCCACTGAGACACCGTAGAGTTCCCTTTTTTTTTAATCAGCGTAAGAATCATATACACTAGAACCTCCATTTAGATAATAAGTTGAGGTGGTGCAAATACATTTCTCACAAAAAGTGGTTCAATCATAGCAATGTATTACCTCAATGGATTCCAAGGTTGCGAAGGAGGTTTAAGAAGGGTTAGTGGCTAGAAGATTCTCCGTGGTTTCGAGGGCTTCCAGATGAGTTTCAGGGAGGGTCTTAAATCTATAGTAACGTATTTCAAAATATTTCTTTTGGGGGCCTTTGAAATATGTAAGGGAGTTTCAGGAGGATGCAGAAAGTTTTAAGAAGTTTCCATGGGTTCCTAAGAGATTTATGGAGGTATGCGGAGCTGGGATGCCAGATGATTTTTGGAAACTGTATCCGTATCACTATTTTCAACAACCTGTATCCTATACAAAAAAATGGCTTCCTAGCCCAAACATCTGTATTTCATATAAATATGAACAAATGCTCAAAATTCTGTATAATACAAATAAATCGGTATATATGGCATCCCTGATAAGTTTCAGGAACCTTCAAGATGGATATCATGGAGGATTTTGAGGGGTTTGAGGGCGTGTCAAGGGGCTTCACAGGCTTTCAGGTAAGCCTCAAGGGGATTTCAAGGCACTTCAAGGGGTCTCAGAAAAGAGACCTCCACAGACTTTCAGATAAACTTCAGGGAACTTTAGAGGCGCTTCATTGCATTTCAGGTTACAATGTATCGGAAAAAAACCATTCCCAAGACCATGAATATGACTCATAGTTTCCCGATATTTTTATGATTTTATGTTATAAATATACACCATGATTAAATTTTATGATCTTATGATTGATTTCACCATAACGCTATGCACCCGTTATTGTTTTGGCTTTCGAAGACCTAAAATGGAAAATATAATCATGAAGCTATGATTAAATAAGCTGGGATCATGAGTAGCATTCATGAAGCCAAGAATAATTTTCATAAACCTGGATGCAGATCCCGATGCTTTACCACCAGATTCATAAAATTATGGTTTGGTGAGGTAGAACCATGCATAGAATTCATGGGATCAAAAAATACTTTTATGATTCCGTCGTCGTCGGACCTCAATGTTTCTCAGTCAAATTTATAAAATCATGGTTGAGGGAGATGGAACCATGCACAGAATTCATGGAATTAAGAATTACTTTTATGATTCCGTCGTCGTCGATCCCAAATGATTTTAATTAGATTAATAAAACGATGCAAGCTAAAATCATAAGAAAATAAAATACGTGATATCAGAGTCCATTTCTATGATTTTGGGACCTATCCATCATCCTTTTTTTATGAGCAAGCAGCACTTTTTAGTTGGCCTCTTGTTAGTGAAGATATGTAATGTTCAAATATAAAAGAGAACAACAATGATCGAACTCACCGGGTAATCATATTTAGCTGGTTTACTATTTTTGTCTTTGGCTACTACATCCAACAGGCTAAGGATGCCCTCCAAACCACATCAATTGTTCACTAGTTCACACCACTTGCTGAGTCTCCGAAGTCGTCGAACGATGGATAAACCGGAAAAATAGAGAGAATTATATTACCGAAAATTAACGCGCGATTCTCACTTTGCTTCACCCTCCGTAGGGTATGTGTTCCATCAGTAATCTCACGCTCCCATATTCATCCTATTCGAAAACTAGCGATTACGGCACCGATTGACTCCGTTCTTTTTGTTTTCATGCGTGCTCACTCCTAACAAAAAATTCAAAAATAAGAAACAAAACAAACTACGCTTCAATCGTTTGTTTTTCGTAGGATGAAAATGGGAGCCACATGCTTAATAAGGGAACCAGTACCCTACATAAACTCGGAACTACGACGGATGGCACAACGAAAACGCGAACTGGACACTGTTTACTTTTTGCGCGTTTACTTTTTAGTCAATCAACTCCCAACGAACTGCCGAATCTTACGGGCACACTGTTTCGATGTTCCATTGCCTCATATATGCACATTTATTACTCAAACCAATTAAAAACTTTGCAAAAACAGCAGGTTCAACTATTTCCACATGTCTGTGCTGGACGACCGCGCGATTTATATAATTGCATATGGCAGATAAGTGTAACGCTAGGAAGCGACCATGAATATAATTTATGAAAATGCTTGTTTCTATTCATATTTCTGGTCAACTCATTCATGATATCATGAATTTTAATTATGATATTATGAGTTGGAGACATCATTAGAACATGATTTTTTATTCATGATGAGGGGAATGGATTTTTTCCGTGATAGAAAAGCTTCAAACTACTTCCCTTTATTTGTAGTTGATTTGAATTTGAGTGGCCCAGGTTCAAAGGTGCGTAAGTTACATTTTGAACGATTTTTGGTGTATCTGAAGTAACTGTATTTTCAACAAACTTGATAGTAAAGATTCCAAATCTTCTGAAAGTTTTCCAGTGTTTCGAATGAAAAAAAATCAAAATTTGTCGAAATACATATGTATAGTTCATATATGTTAAGGATAGCTACATGATTACATAACTAGAATTCTTCTTTGTATTTATTGAAACGTTTCTAAAAAATCCTCCGGAAATATTATGAGAATTTTTGCCACAAGTTTTTTTTTAGGTTTCTCCGCAAATTCTTCCAGAAATTAAAAAAAAATCTTCTTGGAATTTCGCCAAACGTTTAAACGATTCCAGATCCAGTAGATTTGTTTACCAAGATTTACCAAGAATTCATTTAGGAATTTCTCCCGGATTTCCTTTCAGCAATTGTTACCGGCGGGTAACATTATTGTAGAAGAAACCCATATTTGAGTGCGGGAAAATAGGGAAATATTTATACAGTTAGCGTAAATATTTAACGGTCAAATCAGTTCTCTACGCCTGGGTTGACCGTGAAGCGCATCGCGCCTGAATGGCAAAAATGGGTGCCAAAGTACGGTGGGTGGCAGCCTCCACTGAACTCCTATTGAGTGTGGGCGGAAATAGAGGTACGATGGAGATAGGAGATCGGCGAGAGGAGATCCCCGAACGTGCGAAATGAAAGTGGGAGTTAGTTGAGATTCAGCTACGAAGCACGAAAGATCAAGTAAATTGACCCGTTTTTTTACGATTGTGTCGCTGGGAGATTTTGCTCCGATCACTATCGCGAGTGGAAGTGGACCATCAGTGAGATTCCCCAAACCAGCAGACTCGGCAGCCCGATCGGCAAGTTCCCTGAATCGTGCTGGTTATCGGGCGACACCGGGTAGACATTGTCAGTCGCCAGCGCCTGGCCGCCCAAGCACGGATTCCACGTGCCCCCTCAAGCACCCGGTTCACCAGTTACCATTCGCAGGGATCGTTGTGGCCCTGTAGAAGCAGACCGGCGCGAGTAACCCAGCGCCCGGTCCTCAAGAGCCGGGTTCTTCGGGTCGAAGTAACCCTCATCGCGCGCGGGTCAGAAATCTCCGCATTTGTCGGTCCCCGATCCGGACCTACCCGGAAGTGCTTCCACGTGTCTCACCAAGCCATCTGCCGGTCCGTTGTGGCCTTCTCAAGCCAGTTGCCTAGCGCCCGGTCCTCCCGGGTCCGTTCCCTTGAGACGAAGCCGGCACACCACGTGAGTCTGAAACCACGGCCTTTTCCCGGTCGCGGTCGGCGCCATCCTCGCCAGTCATCGCCGGTGTCCACCATCCACGCCACCAGCTGCCAAGCGTTCGGCCCTTCCGGGTCTGTTTCTTCGGGACGAAGCCGTCATCGCAACTCGTCGCACCACGTCGCACCTGGCCCTCCCGGGTCTGTTTCTTCGGGACGAAGCCACCGCAACCCGTGGGTCAGAAACCCCCGGCCTTTCCTCTGTGCCACCGCCGTTGTCCATCGCCCACGCCGCCACGTCCAGATCCTGGAACCCGCCCAGAGGAATCAATAAACTGTTTGACCGTAAGTACTGTGTTAAAAGTTAGGTTCCCGCCTCCGAAAGCTCCCCCTCCATCCGTTTGCCCTGAGACCCGGTCCCAAAAGAGGCCGTGAGTGCACACCCCGGAGGCTGCCGCCGGCTTAGACCAGCAGCCTGGGGTTTTAGGCCGGTTTCCCTCTGAAACCGAGCCGAGAGGTACCGGGGCCAAAAATAAGGGTCTGATACAATTCAGATTTTTTTTCCTAAAACTTTTTCAGAAATTATTGCTCGAGTTTCTTCAGAGGTTTCTTCTAGTATAACTCTAGTTATTCAGGGATTTTATCTGGTATATGGTTGAAAATTTCTCTAGAACATTCTCAATAGATGCTTCTGGAATGAATTCCACCAAAAGTTTCTTCAGGCATTACTTGGATTTATGCAGACCTTCTCCAGGGATTCTTTCTGATTTTCTTTTAAAGATTCTCTCAACAACTCCTACAGAAAAAACTTCAGATTCTATTCCTTAGCATTTTCATGGTATTTTTTAAAAATTGTTTTATTAAAACGTGTACAGGATTTTCCAGTTCTGTCAGATATTATTTCAAAAATTCCCAATTCTTTTTATTTTTTCAGTGTTTTTTTTTTTAAGGAATTCCTCCAGGATTTTTCAATGTTTCTGAAGGATTTGCTTTAGCAATTGCAACAGGTAAGAGTTTAAATTTTTTTGCAAACAAATCCCATTAGAAGTTGTACAAAAAAATCTAAGAATTTTATCAAACACATCTTAGGAGTTCTCTCAAGAATTCCTTCAGAAGAAAAAGATGGTATCGTGAGGAATTCAGATATTCTCCTAGGTATTATCCTGGGCATTCATTCTGGAATTGCTCACAATAAAACTTACTTCAGGATTGTTTATCCGGGAAAAACTTTTCAAAGATTTCTTGTATGAGTTCCCAAAGGTATCTCCAGAAGTTTTAAGGGGATTTTCTGGGACAAAATCTCCAGGGATTTCTTAGAAATTTCTTCGGGGATTTCTTAAAGAACTCTTCGGCATTTTTTGTGCAATTTCAGATGGAATCCCCTGAGGAATATCTAAACAAATTGTACAGGGATCGCTAAATACATCGCTAGAGATATTTTTGATAGACTCATTAGAGCAATTTCTAAAAAAAAATCCTTGTGGATTTTTTTTTTCAGAAATCACTGAAGGAACTTCTCAAATAGTTTCTGGAGATACTCTGGGAACGATTTCCAAAGCAATCCCTGTAGGAATGGTCATGTAATTTTTAGAAGATTTTTTGAAAAAAATCCTTGTCAAGCGAAGAAATTCATAAAATTCAGAAGAAGTCCCTGAAAATAAAAATGTAGTTTGAGTGAATTCCAGAAGAAATTTCTGAAAGAAACCCTGATGTGTTTCGTGATCAGGAAGGCGCATTCTCCCCTGAAGTTTTAACTTGAATTTCTAATTCCATGAACAAATGAGTGCACATCAGCAAAACTGCACATTTGGCTGCAAGGATGTTTATTGATGAAGAAATATTCAATAGAATTCCTCTAGAAATCTTAGGCTGTACTTTTGGATGAATCATCTTCTTCTTTGTGGCTCTACGTACCCACTTAAACTTTGCCTGTCTCACTCCAGTTTAGTGTTTTAAGCACTTCCCCAGAAACTAATTGAAGGGTTTTCTTTATCTGTCATTTCTTGAGCTTGTAACAGGCCCGTGCACAGAAGTGGCGCCAAGGGAGGGGTTTTCTCCATTTCGGCAAAAGGCGAAGGGGCGCCTAGTGTATCAAGCGTCCGTAATGGGGGGGGGGGGTAACCCCCAACACCCCTCCCCTCCTTGGCACGGGCAACTATGAGAAAAGTACAATGATATACTATGCCCAGGGACGTCGAGAAAAGTTCCCAACCGTAACGGAAATCGATCCCAGCGTCTCCGGATTGGCAATTCAAAGACTTATCTACAAGCTTAATTGGAGACCCCGATTTTATATGAACCTGTGGAGAAATTTCTACATATATTTTTCAATGGAATCCCTTGTTATTCCTGAATAAATCTCTGGTAGAATTCTTAAAAAAATGAGTTTCTGAAAAATTATCTAGAAAATTGTTTTAACTTCTGGAGAAATTTCCGATGATTTTTTTAAAACAAATTCCCACAATAATTTATATAAAATCCCTGGATGAATTTAAAAAGAAAATACGGCCGAGCATTTGTCAGAAATCTGGGTAGCTTATAAGACCGAATTCCTAGAGTCATTTCTGAAGGAATCCATGGATCCATGGCATTCCTTGGACTGCCTTATGAAGAAATCTCTGTTGGTAGGCTGCGTGTACCAGTTCTGGCACTACTTAAGGAAAACTGTTTCTACAAAAATAAATAGAAGACCTACGATTGTCATCAATAAGTCAAACGATAGCTAAGTTTCCATACGTTAAAGGAAAAATGTAGAAACGGAGCCAAAACTACTTTAAGAATTTATTACGGTGTGTGCCCATGATAGAAACCCTGTATCAGTTATGGACACATTTTTAACTTTGGTTCCTTTTCGCACTATTTGCATGCATTCGTTATGAGATTAGCCATTTTTTTTATTCCTTGTTGGGTATCTAAGTCACTACGACCAGTTGTTAGATCTATTGTGACATATTAGTCATATGCCAGATTAGCAGGGTGCAGGGGGATTAGGTGCAAGGGAGCAAAATAAATCGTACAGATGGCCGATAACATCTATGGAGGATGCTTTAAGGAAACCCATGGAAGCTTTTCTTGAAGATTTTTTGAAGAAATTTCTGGAGAATCCTCTTACGAAAATTTCAGAAGAATTTATGAAGCGATGTACGGAAAATGTTCTAAAAAAAATCAGGAAAGGAAAGAGAATTAAATTGCCTATACAAAACCGCGTTGGAGTTTCTCCGGAATCACTCCGGAAATTCTCCGGAATCTCAGAAGAAATTCCTTAAAAAATTCCAGAAGACTCTTGTGGAAATTCTAAAAAGAGCGGAGGAAATTCCAGATGGAACTTTCGAAGGAATACCGTTATAAATTACGGTTGAAATTCTCAGAAAAAGGAATTTTTGAAGGAACTCTTGGAAAATGCCAGAAACAACTCTTGGTCGTTCTTGGAAAATCTTGGAGGAATTCCAGAAGGAGCTCCGGAAAGTATTCATAAAAAAAAACTCCTGAGGGAATCGTTGAAAGCGCTTCTGAAGAAATTCTAGAAAGACTACTAGAAACTCCTATAGAGAAATCCTTAAAGGAACTTCTTGACGAATCCTTGAAAAAATCCTTGAGAATTCCCAGAGCTAATTTTTGGAGGGACACCAGCAGAAATTTCTGAAGTAATTTCAAAAATTAATATATTGATAAAATATTTCACAAATACGTAACAAAATATGATGTTTGGCAAAAAAAACCCTGAAATGTCGAAATATAACATGTGACATTTATGCGTCCGACGGCAGCCTAGAACTAATATTTTTTCATTTGTGAAAAATGATTGCAAATCGATCGATTGGTTCTAAAGTTATGATTTTTAGTTTTGAAAAATCTTGATAACCCACGTGGTCATGGTAGGGGGGGGGTTCGGTGAAAGACCACGGTCCATACAAATTATTTATTTTTTGTATGAACGAAAGACCACAGGGGGGGGGGGGTCAACGTTGTATGAGAAAATTTAATTGATCAGATTCAATTGCGCATTGCGATTGAAGTTTGTATGGGATTTTACAAGGAAACATACTTTTTCGTATTTTTCTTGAAATTTGCTCAAAATTCTCCTATACCTTATAATCAAAGTCCTTTTTTTATTTTCTAGCGAATATGTAAGCAAATTTTGAAATTCCAGACTGTATGTAAATGACGGTGTTCTTTCTGTCGGAAATACCCAATTTAAAAACGATAGGTAACATGCAACAATTTCGGTCCTAGCAATGGAATGGAATTGGTTGAAAATCAACATATTGATAGAAATGCGTCACATTTGGAGTGCCGTAAAAGTCGAGCATGAACAGTTGATTTCTTCTGAAAAATTGTGTCTTCATAGGAATTTGATTTATCAAATCATATCATATGTGTACTGAATTTGCTAACCTCGGCACGATTTTCCTATCGATTCCTCTGTAACAGCCCTGGAAATCGATAGTTTACAGCATTTTTGAACTCGGTAAGCTGATGATCATTTTTGGTGTAGAATCATGCCCTGAGTTCGAAAACGCGAAAGAAAAAAATTACAGTAGAGCGGAAATTTTTTCGACTTTCCATACAAGGTTGATGATTTGAAATCGATTTTTGTTCTATTTTTAAGCAAAGTCGCTCACTTCAAACATCTCATTCTTCGTAACCAATGCTCCGATTGAGCTGAAATTTTTACTCTAACTTGCCTACATATGATATGTCAAATAAACGTCGACAAATAATTTTGAAGTTGTTTTTTCATTATTAAAAAAAATACATTTCTTCAAAAAAATTTGGTAATTTTGCTAAAATTAAGGAAGATCGTCCCTAAAAATCGTCAATATCTTGAATTTCATCAATCTGACGCAAAACCTGTATTTAGATGATCGAATGGTATTGTATTCAGCTTTCAATTTATGGAAAAAGATTTAAAATTGGTTGAACAAAACGCAATATATTTGAATTTTAGTAAATTACATATTTTGAAAAGTTGTATAACTCGATATTGAGCTAAGACTCAAAAACTGTTCTACTTTAAATTTTTTTGAAGGTCGGTTCCGAAATCAGCACTAAATTGTGCTTCAAAAATTTTGGTCGTTGACAGTAGTTCACGACTTTCATTTTATTTTGTAAACTTGTGTAGTTATTGCCGTCACTGCAAAAGCATCATGAATAACATACTGTAATATCAAAATAACAAACATCCTGACCTTAGGTACCCATCGAGGCACAACACAGACCTCTGAAATGGTCTTTTAATTCATGAGGCTATTTTTTTCGTTACCCGACGTTATATCCTACACGAAACAACCGACACGACGTTGTTGGCATATTTCCGCCGTTTTCTCTCTCTTTTAACGCATTTTTATTGCTCAAACGTGCCTGGAAGTTGAAATGCACACTGCCTCGTAAATTCTGCCGGAAAAATTGATTTCATCACACGCGTGAGGTTGCCTTAATTCTCACCGAAGTAAATACAGGGGATGGCCAAAATGTTTGGGATAGGCAACTTTTTTTCTCCCACAAAAAAATTCAACATGCTGTAACTTTTCATAGAGTGCATCACAAAATCTCAAATTTTGACTGTTTGTCAACCTGTTATATGTGCATCATTGGTACAAATTTGTGCTCGATTGGTTAATTTTTCGCGAAGTTAGAACCGTTCGGGTTAAACACTATTATTTAGACAACTAATTTTTGAACTCTCATATCTCGGAAACCAGTGAACCGAATTGAATGAATTTTTTAACGTTTATCAACAATATATTGATACTTAATATGACGTTATAGAGTGTAATATTTTCTCACGACGAATTAAGTTTTACTGGATTGAAATTTTACCCATATAGAGGAAAATAAGTTAAATTTGCAATACCACACAAAAATTACTAAATGTGTTTTTCCATCAATCTTAATGGGCTCTAATATATCTGATTAAAGATAACTTGAGAACAGAAGTGGAAAATCTTTGGATATCAACACTAAAATTTCAATTCAATTCAATTTATTATCAATATTAGGCTTAATATATAGTTAGTTACAATTACAAACCCTAATGAACCTTTGTTCTTTGAAAGGGTTGCGTTGGATTACTAGCTAATAGTTAACAAACAACGAACATTAGATTTCGTACCTCAGTTATCGAAAATCAAGAAATATTTATCACTAACGTATGATATAGCTATCAATATTATTCTTCATATGGCTAATCAGACTACGCTTGAAACTATTAACAGATGGGGAATTTTTGATGTTTTCAGGAAGCTGGTTGAAAGTGTTGGGTCCTATGTTAGAGAATCTTCTTCTTCCTACCTCTGTTCGGAAAAAAAACTCTGTTTTAACAGATGGGCGTATCGGGTGTGGTGGTGGTGATCTGCTGCGTTGAATGACCAGTTATAGTGAAGGTTCAGATTGTTCAGTATTTTGTACATAGTGATACATATTTGGGAAGTGAAGAGACACCCTATTGGCAAAACATTGTGATCCGATATGTTGTAAAGCTCGTTCGTAGGATATAGGAGAGGCAGCTTAAAAATTGCTTTAATACAACTATTCTGTTGAATCTGAACCTTTCTTAGATATGTATTATATGATGTGCCCCAGACCGCAATTCCGTATTGGTATCGGCTGTGCACAAAAGCAAAATATATTTTAAGTAATACGTGTTTTGGCACGTATTTTGACAGTTTCCAAAGCACTCCGCATAGTGATGAACAATTTTTTACTTATTCACGTATATGGACATCCCATCGTAATTTTTCGTCGAAATGGACACTCAGGTATTTGAAACTGGGGACTTCCTCTATTATTTCATCATTTATAGACAGAACGGGATACGAAGAAGCTTGATTGTCTTTGGCACCGAAAACCATAACTTTCGTTTTCTTTAGGTTTAGAGATAGCAGGTTGTTCTCAAGATACGCCATAACTAAATGCAGATCATTAGACATTATTCTATACAGGTCATAGACAGAACGACTTTTATAGGAAATGGCAGTATCATCAGCGAACAATCTTGGTTGACCTACCATTTGGAGTTTTGCAAAATCATTAACGTAGATCAAAAATAGCAAGGACCAAGGTTACTGCCTTGTGGAACGCCACATTTGATGGTACGGTATTCACTGCTGGATCCTGCTATCGAAACCTTCTGCTGTCTTTCTGATAAATAGCTTCTCAGAAGTTCATTGGCGATACCACGAATTCCGTAGGCGTCAAGTTTCTTTAGCAAAATTACATGATTGATGGTATCAAAAGCCTTGGACAGGTCTAAAAACATCACTCCAGCTATCAGCTTTCGATCCACAGACTGCGACAGATCATCCACTAGCTCCAACACCGCCGTTTCAGTTGATGAACCTTGCAGAAATCCGAATTGTCGTTGATACAGTTGATTTGTACTCTCCAAGAATATAGATAATCGAGTGTATAAAAGCTTCTCAAACACTTTATTTATTGCTGGTAACACCGAAATAGGCCTGTAGTTGGTCGGGTTTGTAGGGTCGCCTCCTTTGAAGATTGGATGTACCAGCGCTTTCTTTAAACACTGCGGATAGTTTCCTGTACTAATGCTGTCGTTGAAGCAGGAACAGATAATATGGGACAGGGCCGCACCGTGTTGTTTCAGTGCACTTACTGGAAAACCGTCCACGACAGTTGCTTTCGAGCTATCTAACGAGTGGATTACGTTGAAAACTTCCGAGTGATTCGCAGGTCTAAGGAAGATAGATCTGGCTGAGATCTCCATAGTTCCGAATTTATTAATGTCACCGTCAGAACTAAGGTTGTTTGCGATATTTTCGCCAATAGAAGAAAAGAAGTTGTTGAAAACATTTCCTACTTCATCAGCTCTGCTAATTTGGACTCCATCAACTTCAAGTTTCCATCGTTTTCCCTGTTCAGTTTGCTTTCCCATTAGGTCGTTTATTTTACTCCACAGTTGTTTAGGATTACGTGCCGAAAAGAATCGTTGATAGTAGACGGACTTGGCATGTCTTTTGGCTTCAGCAAGCTTTTTCTTGGCATGGGTCAGAAGATTTTTGATGTGTTGGTTTTGACGGTTTCGTTTCCACGATTGAAATAAAGTGTAGTTGAAATTGATGTAAAGAAATTACGCTTTTCGAGAAAAATCCAAAAAGTGTCAATCCATGATAACTTTTTTCAACGTTTAAAAAGTACCTATGTTTTAAAAGTTTATGAAGCATTTACATATTGTTAGTGTACGTTCAAAATTTCATTCAATTCGGTTCACTGGTTTCCGAGATATGACACCTCAAAAATGAGTTGTCTGAAAAATAGTGTTTTACCCAAACGGTTCTAACTTTGCGAAATATTAATCAATCGAGCCCAAATTTGTACCAATGATGCACACAGAATAGGTTGACAAACAGTCAAAATTTGAGATTTTTTGATGCACTCTATGAAAAGTAATAACTTGTTGTGAGAGAAAAAAAGTCGCCTATCCCAAACATTTTAGCCATCCCCTGTATACTAAGGCAGAGCCGCCATATGAGTAGGTCACCTTGGTTTTGTGTGGTGCTGAAATTTGCACCGCAGATACAGATAAGCAAGGGTTAGTGGATGGATCAGACGTGACAAGGCTATGAAGTGTGCTGTGTTGGATATTAAAGAATGTCTTTCACACGCGTAGGTTTCATGACTGATTCGAAGCCATTTGTTTACCATCCAATATTACGCCATAGATATCCGTCTTGTTTGCATTCCTGCGCTGGCGAAATTGACCCAAATTCCATGGTATGTACCTACCAACTCCCTGTTAAAACCGCTGTCATGCTGTTTGACTTTAAATCCTGTATAGGGCGTTTCGCTTCAAGACAACTTTTCTCGAATCAATAATCGTTGAAAATCGTAAATATTTCCCGCACCATCTCGGAATTATTGGCGAACGCGTTGTTGAGGGAAATCGTTTGTGCAAATATTTATGTTTTGTCTATTCTCTGGAATTTTATCGTTCGTCTTACCCTGGCTCAGCTTGAGCTTTCGTCGCCTTTCCGTATCAAGTGCTATAAATTCACAGCCAACGAGTGAAGGGCCAGCGCCGGAATTTATTGGAAATTTGTTAGCGACCCACAGAGAAGTGCAAAAAAAAAACTTCAAGCCGAATCAGTTTCGCAAACAGCGGAAACCTTATTCTCCCGCCTGGATGTGTGGACGTACCAGCCATTATGAAACCACACCCAAGCCGAGCGAACAACAATGCGGCACACGCTCTGATGTACGGCCATATTGAAAACCATTAAATTACGATTTTCCCAACCACATGATTAATGAAACGTGGCGACCTTGTGGGATTTCCTCGGATGCAAACCGTGTGCGAGAGAAGTGGCTATAACGTTGTACATTCCCGGTGGTACATAGATACTGTAACACGATGTCACACCGGATGCTCTGCGTTGAAAAATGTTATGGGGCGCTTCGTAACTCGACTCTGTACCTGCCGTGGAAGGTTTCATCACGTGTGGGTTGTGGTGAAAAATAAATGGGTTTTTGTTACAGGAAGCCTTCAACGCACGATTATAAATCTACAGTTAAATCTGAATGAAAATTTGGTTGCCTTTTTTCTCTACTCGAGACATAAGCCACTGCAACCAATATTTGATCAATTGGTTGGTAATACGCTATGTCGTGTTACTTTTGCACTTTTGAAAATTCATAAAGTCATCGATGTTGTTACAGTGGTAATTTCAAACTTAAATAATCACAAGAAAGGATTCCGAGTGAAAGGCTCCACTTGTAACGCGCTCCTTTGTCAGTCAAAATCAGATTTTATTACGAAAATATCAAAATATGATACTGATATTTACCATGCATGTGAACCCTAGTCCAGGGGTTCCCAGCCTTTTTGAGGTGGCGGCCCCCTTTAAGAATTATCAAAACATCTGGGGCCCAATGAAATTAAAAAAAAAACATATGAAATAAATGAACGAAACCGAGTGACCTAGCCAGAAATTTTCTGTGGGAGGGATTTTTGACTATCTATAATACGTTTTTTTTATTCGACACTCACATTTCGTAAGCAATAATGTACATTCAATTTGAGTCTTAGCTAAAAAAATAGCGGCGCAGCCGAAAATTTTTACTTCTGAAGGCGTTTCATACTGAAAATTTGTTCCTCAAATTGTAGCAGTATACAAAATTAGAAATTTGTATAATTTGCACAAAATAGAATAAAAAATTAACAATTGTTTTGGTAACATCGTGGCCCCCTGGACAGGCTTCACGGCCCCCCAGGGGGCCGCGCACCCTCAGTTGGGAACCCGTGTCCTAGTCAATACTGTCTCAAAGCAGTGAACACCAAAAGCAAATTAGGAATACTAATCCAGTTTTACTTGTTTCAAGATCTTCCTTTTTTTTACTTATTCGTTTATTTGGAAGGCTCGGGCGCCTCATGGGCATAACTAAGCCGAATTCATTTGTTGTTTTTTTACAATATATTTTACATTTTACAATATGTACTGCCTTAATGCTATATTAGTTTGGGGAACCGAAGTACTCGCGGCTGTTTCGAGGTTAGGGATATAAAAAAAAATAAAATTGGGAAGGAGGGATTTAGGGGTCTTAAAGTAAATTATTTGCTAACTTAAACTCAAAACATTGATGGGAACAAAAAAGAAAGGGCTTTATCGGTAGACAACGACAAGAAGAAGACAAACGGTAGGGGGGGGGGAGGCGATAGACAGGGGCAAACAGCAAAACCAAACGGCGGACAACGTAAACAAGGAACGTACATCAAACGCTGACATCAACACGTTTCAAAAACTGATATATGAGATACATGTATTCCAAATCAAGGTCTGCCAACACTTCCCTAACGGGTTTCTGTTGTTTTCCTCGGACCCGGAGAATTTCATGCAGCTCAGATCTGACCTCACGATACTCATTGACACATTACACACATCAACCGACACATTACACGAATGAAATCGCGGCTCAAATCCAACCCTTTGAACCATGGCTTCTTCGACACCTGTGGAATGATCGAGTGCAACCATCTACCTATCTCTCCATTTGTGTTGCCAGCTGATCAAGGTCTCCTCACGGGCCAATTCAAAAAAATTGTCGATGGCGATTTGACGCTCGTAAATATCGCCTTCGCTAGCGCCCACCTTAGCCAGCGAGTCCGCCTTCTCATTGCCCGGAATCGAGCAATGTGAAGGGACCCAAGCTATGGTGATGGTGTATGAGCGTTTGGTCAAAGCACACAATACTTGGCGTATTCCATTCAGGAAGTACGCTGAGTGATTCATCCGTTTCATTGACCGAACAGCCTCCAGAGAACTTAGACTGTCGGTAAAAATGAAGTAGTATAGTGCTCAGGTGGAAGAGTGCGAATGTACTCTAAGGTGTAGTATATAACCGCTAGCTCAGCAATGTATACCCCGAAAATGGCTTTTGAAGCATTTAGGTGGCGCTGTGAAATTCGGTGTAGACACCGAAACCAGTCGAATCATCGATTTTCGAACCGTCTTTGAAGAACTGTCTGTCCCCGCTAACATGCCCAAACTTACTTGCAAAAATATGTGGAATACCCACGGAACGAAAAGATTCCGGAATACCGGTGATTTCATTCTTCATAGAGAGATCAAAATCCACTGAGGAGCTGTCGAAGTCTGAGAAGTTGTCACGATTGGTGTTAACCGGAGATGGGCTTACCTCCAGCATATAAAACGAGTTTGAGGATTCTGTTCGAGCAGCTTTTCAAAATTTTCTATGACCAATGGATTCACAACCTCGCATTGGATGAGGAACCGGAACGACAACTCTGCAAAGCGGTCTGTCAGAGGCTGTGCACCAGCAAGTACCTCTAAACTCATTGTTTGAGACGAGTTCATGCAACCTAACGCGATCCGAAGGCAACGGTACTGAACCCGTTGGAGCTTCAGCAAGTGTGTTTTCGCCGAGGATTGAAAACAAAAACTACCGTATTCTAAAACCGACAGAATGGTTGTTTGGTACAGCCTGATCAGATCTTCCGGATGCGCTCCCACCATGTTCCGGTAATAGTTCGCATAAAGTTGATTCGCTCTTGGCACTTCTGTATCAGATACACAATGTGCTTCCCCCAGGTGCATTTGGAGTCGAACCAGAAGCCGAGATATTGAGAAGACATGCTATGAGTGATTGTCTTACCCATCAGAACGAGCGGAAACTTTGCTGGTATATGTTTTTTAGAAAAGACAACCAGCTAGTCAAGTCACCATGAGCAAAACTCATCTGCTTCTCAAACAGCAAATTACACAAAAATTTGTTCATAATTGGTGAAAGGCCATTTTCGTGTAGTTTGTCGGAAAGAACATTGACACAAACTGAATCAAAAGCTCCCTTAATATCCAAAAACACTGAGCCCATTTGCTGCTCTTGAGCAAAGGCAAGCTGAATTTCTAAAGCAAGCAACGCAAGACAGTCGTTCGTTTCTTTGCCTCTGCGGAAACCAAATTGTGTATCTGACAGCATGCCCCTCGATTCAACCCATTTGTCCAGTCGAAAGAGAATCATCTTCTCCAACAACTACCGTAGGCCAGACAACATCGTGATTGGATTCGAATTATGATCTGACGTGGGTTTCCCGGGTTTTTGAACAGCTATCACCTTCACTTGTCTCCAATCATCCGGAACGATGTTGTTATCCAGGAACTGATTAAACAAGTTCAACAAGCGCCTCTTAACGACGTCGGGGAGGTTTTTAAGCAAGTTGAACTTGATTCGATCCATTCCTGGAGCGGAATTGTTACATAAAAGAAGAGCAAGTGAGAATTCAACCATTGCAAACGGCCTATCCATGTCGTCCCTATCTTCGGACCCATCGAAATACCTTTGAGATATTTCAGGATTACTAAACTACCCTACATCTAAGAATTTCCAGCTAAGGAGAAAATAGGACGAAACCCCATCTCGAGCACAAATCCAAAGGCCAATGTGGTACGCGGTCGAGAATAAGGACTGTAGCCACGAACCGAGTGTTGTGGTGAAGAAAGTTGATTCAGTTTAATTATAATTATTGTTATTAATGTTAAATAAATGAAATAGATGCAATCATTACAACAGCAACTTAAATTGCCGTACAGTACATGCTAGATATTTAATCACCCTCATTCATAAATCGATCGCATTCCCGTTTACGCCAACAAATTCAAATGGGCAACGGATTCGAACGAACCAAATAATACGTTCGAAAGTGAATACGCCCGTAAACAAGAACATGGGTGTGAATATCATAATAGTTTGGTTTGGAGTTCTTACGTAAGCACAAACCCAAGAAATTGAAGTGAGTTTGGATGACCCCAGCCAATCTGATGATGTCCATTTAACATTCAAAAGATTTACTGGACATGATAGATTTATATGAGGGTATCGACTGGATGTTTGATCGATGTTTCGGGTGGCTTTCTCAGTCTTCAAATTGAGAACGACTGTTTTCTACTCTCCCAACGTTTCGGCCGATGGGTTTTGGCCTTTCTCAAGGGTCCCTTGAGAGAGGCCAAAACCCATCGGCTGAAACGTCGGGAGAGCAGAAAACAATCGTTCTCGATTTAAAGACTGAGAAAGCCACCCGAAACATCCGTGATAGATTACAAATCGTAGCTTTGTACAATAAAAGAAGTTCCCGTTACACGCGTAGACTTCGAATATAAATTCCAGAACAGTTTGGATGACCTAAGATATCCAAACTGGTCTAAAGCTGTCTAAACTTTCATAAGACTTGCTGAACATGATAGACAAAAAACGGTGCTTTGTATAATGAAAGAAGTTACCGTTACACTCGTAGGCTTTAGGATCTATACTCAAAAATAATTTAAATGACCTGGGACATCCCGACTGATCTAACACTGTCTTTTGCATATTCTGAAAACTACTGGACATGATAGAATACATATCGTAGCTTTGTATAATGTAAAAAGTTATCTGTTCACCCATAGACTTCAGGATCTGAACTCATGAACAGTTTGGATGACCTAGGATATGTTACGGGGATTTTCAGCTTCCAGTCTTCGCGTAATCATAAACGGATTTATGCTCTACATAAATCCGTTTATGATTACGCGAAGACTGGAAGCTAAAAATCGCAGTCGATCCCCATACATGACCTAGGATATCCCGACTGATCTGATATTGTCTATTGAACTTTCAGTAGACTTACTGGACATGATATATTTCAAATCGTAGCTTTGTATAATAACCGTTACACCCGGAGACTTTAAGATCTAAACTCAAGAACAAAGTGGATGACATAGGATATCCCAACTGATGGATGACCTAGGTTATCTAGAGCACGAAAACCACAGAAATGCGTAGAAAAAAAATCTATATTATTATTCTTATTAGCTTTATTAGGGAGATTTTCAGCCTGAGGCTGGTTCATCTTCAAAACTCTATATTAAAGCTTGGAGAAATTTTGGCTTTAAAGGGTTAAAGTAACGCAAAAGGTGATCTACCCATTAGGCTCCGTTAAAGATCGAACCTCAACACGGATCGCCGAATACCTTAGATTGGGCTTGGTTTGGTGTACTTTTACCGTAGTCCGTAATGCTATACTAAGTTGGCAGCTGCACGGGCAGCTTCAAGGTTGTCCTGGTGTTGTATAAAGAGTAAAACAAACAGCACGTGTTAGGCCAGTGTTATGACAGGGCAGTAGAGACGGTAGCCCAGGGGATGGACGAGCCCCTCCCCTTTTGTGCTAGTCATCAACCATGTAGTTGCCGGCCAAGAATAGAACTGCGGATTACAGTCCCGGGACCTGATGAACCCACCCGCTTGCGAGTTAGCCGCGTAGTCGCCGGCTAAGAATAGGACTTCTAACTCCAATTCAGGGTGTCAAGCGACCCATGCCGAGGAACGAAGGATGGATGGGGTTATAAAGATGCTCGATCGTTAACGGAATCTGTGGGGTACCAGGGCACCCCTTACATTATTTCATCCTTCAACGCGTTAATGCAGGGCTCAGGCGTCGTGGACCTCCTTCCCCATGAAAAACTTAACAGTAGGTAGTGGCTGTGGCGAGGCTAAACCCTTCGCAAGAAGTAGGTTGGCTGAGGTCTCCGTTGAGCAGAAGTAAGGAGTCAGCAGGAAGTAGCGCACACAGTTCAAGCGTGGGAGCTCCGATCCATTCTCGGTTAACCTGTCGGTGGGTATATTGGACGGATCATGGTTGATGAGGGCCATCAACCAAAAGCGAAATGGGCTGGCCGTGATTGAGTTGGCTGAGCAGCAGCTTGGCAAGATCATCGACACGAAGTCCAACATTAGTAAGGGCCTGAAATGGCCCGTCGTAAATCGAAGGACGATGCCAAACAGGATCACGTGAGACTCATGTGAAAACTACAGCAGCGATGGAACCGGCGAAAGTAAAGGTTACGAAGTCTACCCAGACGGAGGCCTTCGCTATCGCAGGAAGTCCAAAAGGCGTGGCGGATGCGACTGCTTGTGATAAACACTCGCAGAAGCGGGTGAGGCAACTGCAAGGGAAACTGTCAGCTGAGGAGCTGCCTGGCAAGTCGAACCCCAGCCAGGCGTCTCGGAAAGCTGGGAAATGTAGGCCTAAAAAAGGACCGGATGGAAGGGAGCATGGTGTGGCGACTGTTGCTAGGCCCTCAGCAACCACATAGTAGGACGAATCAATGGGAGGGCCCCCCTTGGACGAAAGTCGAGCGGAGGAAAAATAAGAAAAAATCGCAAATCAAGGAGATAATGGACGTCTAACCAAGGAGGCAAAGAAGAGCAGTTGTCAAGTGCGTGAAAAGCGACACGCTCGTCATCAAGACCGAACTGTCTTAATACTCAGAGGTCTTGAGGACGATGCGAAGCGACGCCAAGCTCGTGGATCTGAGAGCCGACGTGTGGAGTATTAGACGTATTCGTACGAGTAAAATGATGCTCGAGTTCGAGCGCGAGAGCGCCGCCTACAAAAGTCTGGTGGAAAAGTTTCTTGGCGAAGCGATCGAGGTGAGGTCTCTTACAAGAGAAGGCGACTCTGTTGGTGAGGAACCTGGACGAGATCACCGTAGCGGCCAAGGGAATGTGGGTCGGGGAAATGGTAGTCCTGGCTTCTACTTTGGTTTGTACAAGATGGTACCTATCCCCTCACTACCTGGACACTACAAATACAAATACAATTACAAATAATGCCATACTAAAAATAATGTCTAGGTTCCTATACTGCAAATAGTTTTTTTAAATATAAAATACATCCTATGGATTTCCAGTGAATTGCATTCAGGTATATAGAACTACATATACGGCGTGATTTTGGACAATCCTTACCGAGCGGTGGCACCGTCAGCAATGAATCGAAAGTTTTCCCAATTTCCTACTATTCTCGTCGTCGTCGCCAAAGTTGGCTAGAGCTAGAGCTACTTTCCCCCTGAAAGCAAACAGTTGGTGCCATCGAAGAACCGATTCAGCACGGAACGCGTCCCTCGCCAAACCAAACGAAGAACTTCAACCAAACCAAACTACCGACGACCGACGACCGACACACAGTCTAGCGGACGAGTGAGTGAGTGACTGACTGAGTGAGTTGAGTGTGGTAAATATTTGAACCGGTAAACAGTGAGGGGCTTTCAGTATAGTGGTGGCTAAACGAGAAACTTCTCCCGGGTGTGTGGGAACCAAAGGCACCATTGCATCAGGCATTAGACTGCAGAAGAAGTCCAGCGTTCGATCCGAGGTGGTTCGTTCCGTTTGGATGGCATTCCGGTGGTGAGGGTGTCGGACAAGAGCCAAGAGTCGTCGAGAGCCAGACAGGAAGAACGATTAGAGCGAAATGGTTGGTAATTTGATTTAAACTTTTTTCACCGTTGGATTTTGTGGTGGTGGTTAGACGTGGTGAAGCACGGATCGGCAAAAGAAAGAGTTTTTGCGTAGGTTGAACAATTTTCGCTGAAGCGGGAGAAAACTTTTTGATCAATATTTTTCGTTCGGTTTGAGGAGCTACTGCAAATATATTTCCGTCAAATGATTGGTAGAAGGAGCTGCATTGAGAAAGATGTGCGAAGTAATTTTGCGATGGTATGCCATACATCTTTATTCTTCTTTGGGGGTAATACACAAATTATGTCACGCATAAATCGACCTTTTTCAACCCTCCTCCCCCTATGTCACACTTTTTGTATGAAACGTTTTCAATTTTTGTATGGGTTGTCACGTTCGGCGAGACCCCCCTCACCCTAAGAGCGTGACGTAATTTGTGCACGACCCCTTGTTTAGAGGACAATTGTGCTTGTGCAAGATTTAATTGAGGTATTTTTCAATCCTTTTGTATGTCTCTTCAATGATTATGTAATGGCAAATGTTCCTATTATAACTACAAAAGGCCTTGGGTATAATCCCTGGTAAATTTATTTTTCTCTACTTTGTGTAACGTCGCGCGGAAAGAATAACACCGAACTTCTTCTATTCTCTAACTATTTATCAACACTTGGTTCACTACACTTCCTTACAGCGTGTTCGATCGGAAAAAGATACCGATCGAGGGGACGCATGATCTTTTATAGCTGGCATAACAAAAGGCATTGTGTTACAGTACAATAATTGTGTGAGGAAGAGTGTGTGGTGAAAGTTGTCAAGGTCATTACTTACTATGTGTGTGTACAACTACAAAACAACTACTATCTTACAATTAGATGGATTCTGCAGTTATACCTAATAGGGTTCACAACACTTTGCAGCTTTCATCTTGCTAGTTCGTAGTGTCCTTACATCTATCTTCTTAGTGTTTGATACTCTAACGAGTACCGCTTCTGAATCGTATATAGATGGCATCGGGGTCAACCCTTGGTTTGGCCAGTCCCTTTCCGCATTTTTTTCGGCTGTTCGGGCCCGTATGAAGTTGACCATCAATATTAACTTCTTTTCTAGATCAACCTAAATAGCTGTGTAGTGTCGGTAGCGATTGTCTCAATTGGATAAGAATAACATTACGGACCGCCTGTTCCGGTGGTAAGAGTCCACCAACAGGTGACCCCTAATTCATGGTGTGATGCTGTTTTATGCTTACCGTGCCTAGGAATGAATGACTAGGGGGGTTTAATAAAAACCTAACCGCAAACGGAGCCTGCGGAGTACCAGGGCGCCCTCCACAGTATGTTGCCCTTACTGCGCTAATCGGAGCTATGGTGCAGTGGACCTTGTGTTTCTCCGAGACAATCGGCTGCCCTTCTTTAGTCTCACTTGAGGCTAAATAAGGGCGGGATTATGAAGATGTTGTTAATTAGCTTAAATTTTCACCTATATGGTTTCGCATTATGTGATTTACACAGTGTATTCTGTGTATCCTCACCTTTGGCGTTTTCCAATCGATACCGATCTGATTTTGTTGCTGCTGTTCTTTAGTGTGCTGTTGTTGCGAAGAGTTTAATCTTGCCTAGTTTGGGTAGTGGCTACGGTTAGGATAGCTCAGATCAATCTTCAGCATAAAAGAACAGCAACAATCAATCTTTGCAGACTTATGCAAAATGGTTCAGCCCAAGTGGCCTTGGTCCAAGAAAGAGCCTTACTTTCGTAAGGGGAATTTCTATCTAGGAAACCTTGTGAACCCGGTGTTTGCTACTTCCAGTAAACATGAAATGGCAAACTCACGTGTCATGCCTCGAGCCTGTGTGCTTGTCAACAACGCAATAATTGCTACACTCATCTCTGAACTAACCACCAGAGATGTATGTGCTATCACAATTGATGTATCTGTTGGAAACCTCAACAGAAAGTACGTCTATTGTTCGGTTTATTTACCGCATGATGAACCATTCCCTACGGATGCTTTCAAACAAGTCATCGCATACTGTACTTCAAAAGGCCTTCCGCTAATTGATGGCAGTGATGCTAATGCTCACCATATCATCACCATTAACTTGAGAGGCTCCAGTTTGATGGAGTACTTAAGTAGTACAGATCTTGCATTACTTAACATAGGCAACCGCCCAACCTTCATGGTATCTGCTAGAGAGGAAGTGTTAGACATAACGCTTTGCTCTAGTAGAATTAGTCACGAGCTGACCAATTGGCATGTGTCAGATGAAGAATCTTTATCTGACCATCGCTATATCTTCTTTAAACATTTAAATGTTACTTCGCAAACATTGCGTTTCAGGAATCCCCGGTCAACAAACTGGGATATTTTAAAATCCTTGCAAAATATAAGGATTTCCAAGTGAACGAACTTCGTTTGCCAAATGGCGATCTGACTTCCTCTGATGAGGAAGTTCTGGAATGCTTATTCAGCACACACTTCCCTGGATGTGTGGATATCACATCTTCGGATGATGTCTTTTCTTGAAGTTACGATTCTCTGGCTTCGGCTCGGAGTATTATAACTGTAGAATCGAATGAGTGGGCACTTAATAGCTTGGCACCTTTCAAATCTCCTGGGGCAGATGGGATTTATCCTATTTTGCTTCAGAAGGGATTTGATCATTTCAAACATGTTATGAAAAAAATACTTGTTTACAGTTTTGCTACAAGGTATATATTTTTTGCCTTTCTCGTACACTAAGTGTACTGGAAAGGCTATATGTTCACTCCAAAAACGACTTTTTGATAGAAGGCCCGGAGGATCAAGTCACATATACCAATCAACTCAGCTCGACGAATTGAGGTGATGTCTGTGTGTGTGTATGTGTGTGTGTATGTGTGTGTGTATGTATGTGTGTATGTGTACAATAAAACTCACATGACTTTTTGGCAGTAAACCTCAACCGATTTTAATGACCGTCGGTTCATTCGACGCGGAATCTAGTCCCATTGTTTCCTATTGAAAATGGTTCGGATCGGTCCAGCCGTTCCAGAGTTATGGCCATTTACGTGTTCCGGACCGGTACCCTTGGAAGGGGTCATACATAAAAATGTAACAAACGTATACATGCGACACAACAAACTGCGGCATTTTGGATATCCTGATGAATAGTTAGCAAGAAAACAGTCTCAGACCATATCTGAACCGGTAATGTTCCGGGTGTCCCGCCGGAAGTGGCCAAATATAAATGTGAACCAATTTCATGCATGCGACACATCAAATTGCGGCAATTTCGATAACCTGATGGCTAGCCTGATAGACAGTTAGCAAGAAAATAGTCTCAGACCATATCTGAACCGGTAGTGTTTAAGAACCGGTTCCGGGTGTTTCGCCGGAAGTGGCCGTATATAAAAGTTGACAAAACTTTTGCATGCAACACATCAAATCACGGCTTTTTCGACAACTTGATGACCGGTTATTGAGGAAGTAGGCTAAGACCACATTATGGACTGTCAGTTGTGCCGAAAATAGTTCCGGGTTTCCCTCCGAAAGCGGCTAAATATTAAATTGAACCAAACTCATGGCTTTTTTGATAACCTTATAAACTTTAGCAAGCAAATAGGCTCAGACTATTTAAGAGACTACCGGTAGTGTTCCGCAACCGGTTCTGGGCCGGAAGTGACACCAAACCCATGCATGCGATACCTCCAATCACGGCTTTTTAGGTAACATGATGAACAGTTGCAAGAAAATAGACGCAAGCCATATCAGTGTGTTACGGAACCGATTACGGGTGTCCTGCCAGAAATGGTCAAATGTAAAAGAGAACCAACACATGCGACATATCAATGACTTATTCAGTAACAAGATAAACGGTTAACCAACAAATAATCTCAGACCATATTTGGGAGAACCGGTAGTGTTCCAGAACTGGTGACAAGACGAGTAACACGTCGGAGGTGGTAAAATATAGAAGGAAACTAAACCATAGCGGCATTTTTGATAATCTGATGATGGTCAACAAGAAAATAGTCTCAGGCCACATCTTGAACTTGTAATAATATTTCGGAATCGGTTCCTTTGGAAGTGATTTAATAAAAGTGAACCAAAATCATGCATGCGATACATAAAATCGCGGCTTTTCAAAAATCTGCCGAACGGTGAGCAAGAAAATAGCCTAAGATCACAATAATTTTCGGCTTTTCAGGTAACCCGATGATTAGTTGACAAAAACATAGTCTAAGACCATATTTGAGACTGCCGGAATCGGTTCCAGGTGTCCCGCCGGAAGTGGTCAAACGTAAAATTTACCAAGCTGCACATTAAATAGCGGAATCATAATAGTGAACAAAATAAATGTCAAAGCGATAAATCAAATTGTGGCTTTTTTGATAGCATGTAAACGTTGGGTAAGATTATAAGGGAAGAAATGATCAAAGTCTTCATATATGCAAGAGAACAAAATCGTGACCAAAGCGATCTCTTCAAATCACACCATTTCAGATTCCTGCGGTGTAAATGTATAGCAAGATCGATCAACGTTTTATGGAAATTATATAATTTAATCGCATCAACATCTTATACAGTTTTTCAATCTTCAATCTCCTTATGCTTCTAAAATTACTGCTCACAATTTGGGTGCGGCTGGTTGAGCCCGCACTCCTCTCATTGCGATTGAAATTTGAATGGAAAATTTACATTTTCTGCATTTTTTTCGTAGGAAGGTCAAATTTTACATGTGTGCTGAAATGAACATTGCCGAAGATCACAAAGTGATCTGTGATTGTGAATAAAGTTAACCTTCTTCATGCATTAGCTGACGGTCACCCCGCTGCCGTAGTGGATGGAATGGAGTCATAATGACCCCAATACACATTTTTCTGCTCTGTTTTGCTGTTGAACATAACATCGAAATATGTATCATCAATAAGTTTCGAAAATTGATGATGGCTTCGTTAAAATTGTTGCTTTTCTATGAAAAGTGTTTTCAGGATTCAGGAACATTTATCTAACGTCGACGAAAAGCTCATGAGTACATATTCAACGAGAAAGGCACTATCACCACTAGGTGGATTAATCTGGGTTTTTTTATCTGTATTAACGAGATTTTTAGCCCTAGGCTAGTTCATCTCGGGAAGGGTATATTCCCAAATCTTGGTGGGATATAACTGTGAAGTTCATTCCGAAACTGGGTCGTGCGTCGTATGAAGAAGCAAAGAGTTTCAGACCTATCAGTTTGACCTCTTTTCTTCTGAAATGCTTAGAACGCATTGTGGATCATCACATCCGTGATGTTCATCTGGCCAACGTGCCTCTTCATGTGAACCAACATGCCTACCAATCTGGTAAGTCCACTGTGACTCTTTTACACAAAGTTGTTTACGATATCGAGAAAGCATTCACTCAAAAGCAATCTTGTTTGGGTGTTTTCTTGGATATCGAGGGTGCTTTTGACAACGTGCCTTTTGATGCCATATTGGAAGCCGCACGGGGTCATGGTTTATCTCCAATGATTTCCAATTGGATTCACCAAATGCTCAAAAACCGATATCTCTTCTCGACATTGCGTCAAGCGGTGATTAGGAACTTGAGTGTTTGTGGATGCTCCCAAGGGGGAGTCTTATCACCGCTTTTGTGGAATCGCGTAGCAGATACGCTATTGAGGCAACTCAATAATAGCGGTTTTCCTACTTATGATTTTGCCGACGACTATCTAACATTGTTACCGACTGTGCATCAGTACCCTTTTCGACCTGATGCAAAGTGCCCTTCAGGTAGTTGAGGGTTGGTGTCACCATATGGCCTTTCGGTTAATCCGAGCAAAACATCTATTGTTCTTTTTACGGAAAGGCGAAACCGTAATGGCGTTCGACCTTTGCGTCTCTTAGATTCTGAAATCGATGTGACTGAACAGGTGAAATACATTGGAGTTACACTCAGTAGCAAAAAAAAGCCGAGGCGTTTTTTTCTCCTAAAATGTGTCACGTTCAATCTGCTGCAACTTTGTCAATTATCAATATTTTTGGCTGAAAATTTTACCACTTTATCATCAATATATTGATAATGTATGGACAAAATTTCAAATTGATACAAATTATATATTTTGAGTTATAACAACTTATATGAAAAAATCCATTTTTGGACATACCTTTTTCAAAAATCCGTATTTCAGTGAAAAATTTAAGTAGCTTCATAAAAATTTCACTGCAGTGTCAGTAAATATAGGAAATGTTGTGGTCAAAATTTGAAATGTTTTCATCAAGCGGTTTGGGCCACAGAAATCGTCAAAGTTGAAGTACCACTGTGAGTGCCTACAGTTTTCACTCCATATTGACCACGCTGAAACACCGGTGCAGAAAAAAAGCCGAGGTCAATTCGTTCCATTAATGTTTAGATCTAAGTTTTAATAAACAATCCATATTATATGACATATTTTAATAAATTTTCGTGTGGTTTGCTGGTTGTTTATGACATTCAACACGTAACACATAGTGCGTTACGCGTTACACGTAATGCATTACAAACATACGTATATTGATGAATATACAAGTAGTGTGTATAATTTACAAATTTTGCCAACTTAGTTTTTACAATTATAAGTAAACAAGTTGTGGGGTATAATTTAAAACCACAAAGTATGATATAGAAAGGCATGTAACATCACTTGTTTGCTTATGTTAAGGTTTTAACAGTAGCCAAAATTTGCAAATTATACAAACTACTTGTATATTCACTAATATACGTATGTTTGTAACGCATTACTTGTAACGCGTAACGCACTATGTGTTACTTGTTGAATGTCATAAACAACTAGCAAACCACACGAAAATTTATAAAAATATGTCATACAATATGGATTGTTTATTAAAACTTAGCGCTCTAATCCAACACTGCATACAACACAACCATAGATTCAACTTAGACCTAACACAGATTATAGATCACAGCTACAAACCGACCATACTACCATTCCTTGAAATGTGTCACATCACGAATACAGACCATACAGTTAATAAGCGAACAGACATCGATAAGCTAAGTACTACATACGCAGCAGTGTTGCACAGCATCAAGAATATGACCATACGCTACAAACCGAACACACAAGACAATTCTGTAGACCAAACGTAGTTATTAAGATAGGGCATTATCGCTACCAACCAATATTCGAACAAAACTGGGGAGATTCTAAACGCGAAATTGCGCCATTGCCAATTGTCCGTTAAAAGTTAAAACAATTCATTAAGTGTAAGATATTTCATTTCCATTAATTTTAAAAAACATCAGACAGACAATTAGACTAATCTTATACTGACAATAATTTTACAGCATGTACCAAAAAACATTACCAGGACAGTTACAGTTAGACAAAACACAAGACCAGAACGACCAAGTTAATGTAAGTTATTTTCGACAAAATTATGTAAAAGTTTAAATTTGTACATGTAAGTAAATTCCAGTTCCCCTGAAGAAGACACTAATCCCGTGTCGAAACGTTGGGCAGTTAATAAACATCGTTTCACTGTTAAAAGACTGCGTAGCCGTTTCTAAGAGAAAGTTGAATCCCAACAGTCGAACCTCCAATAGACTATTTCTAAAAATCTGTATCTCATACAAAATTTTGGTGAAAAATCTGTATCTCATACAAAAATAAAATGCTCCCTCTAGCTCAAAAATCTGTATTTCATATAAAACGAAATCTGTACGGATGCTCAAAAAACTGTATAATACAGATAAATCTGTATATATGGCATCCTTGCTCGAAGCTCTCTTTGACGTTGCTCCACTACACATTTATCTCAAATAAGAAGCACTTTCTTGCACTTACCGTCTACGGGTACTCGGTCTACTAGAGGAAACTCCTATGATCCGCACATCAACACACACCTCGTTGTTTCTACTTTTGGTGAATTGGGACAAAATTGTCCTTGCTCCAAGTGATCTTACAATTTGCTTGTAATTTCTCATATAAGGAATTTTCCACGAAATTTCCTTCCCGGGAAGAGTGGACATCTGCATATCTGGAAAAAAGTATTGCAGACGGCATCGTTTGTTACATCGATGGCTCCCTTCTCGAAGGTCGAGCAGGTGCTGGTGTATATTCTCTTGAGCTAAGGCAGTACATATCAGTATTACTCACTTGGTAGATAATGCACCGTTTTCAGGCCGAAATCTTTGCTCTTCTGTGCGGAGTGGAATCGACACTTCAGCAGCACGTAATGGGCAAAGTAATATACTTCTGTTCAGATAGCTAGGCTGATATTAAAGCACTTGCTTCGGCTAACTCCAGGTCGAAGATAGTTATCGCTTGTTGAACTCAAATCGAGGAGCTGAATTCAGCGAACGCTGGGTAACTGGCCATTCTTCCATCGCTGGAAATGAATTGGCTGATGAGTTAGCTCGCACTGGAGCATCACATGACTTCATTGGCCCTGAGCCAGCTATTCCGATATCGACGTGTTGGGTAAAGCTTCAGATTGACACCTGGGCTGCCACTCAACACAGACAATACTGGAATAGTTTGGAGTCATGTCGTTAAACCAAATTGTATTGTACTGAGCCATCTCCAAGGGTGGCGATGTATCTTACAAATTGACTGGCCACTGCCGACTCAGCTATCACATGGCGAATATTCGGCAAGCTGATTCATTTGCATGTAATGGCTGTGAATCCAATTATGGAACTTCGTATCAATTGATATGTAACTATCCAGTTTTTGCGCAACTGCGTTCCCGAGTATTCGGTAAACGCTTATTAAGTGAAACTGACTTCAGAAACCTGAATCTTCAGGATTTTCTGTTGTTCTTAACTCGCTGTGGTAAAGAGCTATAGACTCTCTTTTGCTTTATTCGTTAATACAGTGCCCTTTTTTCCTATTTCCTGTCCCTACCCCCATCCTTATACTTATTTCCTTCCTTTTCCCTCAGGTAGATGATGAGATAGGCTATTATTTTGGCGATGGCACAAATGTCACAAATGGAGGATAACGTGCCTCTGGAGTCGGCTTTCTGATACTTGATACTCTCAAAGTTGAGTTTTATTCTGACAAAACATACGCTTTTGTAACCACAACATAGAACGTACTGACGGGTACTTGGGTCTACAGTCAGTTTAGTAATTAAGGCTATGGATCGCCAATCCGGAGACGGCGGGTTCGCTTCCCGCTCTCGTCGGGAAAATTTTCTCGACTCCCTGGGCATAGTGTATCATTGTACTTGCCACACAATGCACAAATTCATGCAACGGCAGGCAAAGAAAGCCCTTCATTTTTTAATTTTGGAAATGCTCAAAGAACACTAAGTTGAATAGAGGCAGGCCAAGTTCCAATGTGAACGTCGAGCCATAAAGAAGAAGAAGAAGAACGTGGACAAATTGAGAAAGCCTTAATTACTATGTTTGAACGATTAATATTCTACATTATAAATATTGATAAAATTGATTACAAAAAAATCACCATACGCAAGAACCTTAACACCTGCAGCTCAACCCAATCATATCTGCTAGAAAAACACCGACTTCTCGGTAATCCTCTTAATTCAAGCAACATCTGACACTACTCACCTCTTGACGCCACACCAAGAGCCGGTTACATCTGAAACGAGAAGAACAAATATTTTCATTAGTACACACAAAACGACAACAGCAGGGGCTTCATCAAACAGAAAAAAAATACCAAGAAATTCAATTTCCTTTCAAGGGGCTTTCAGCATTTCCAGCGAATTCCACACTGAACCAAACCCGGCAATCCCTCCGGTGGTGATCGGAAAGTGTAGCATTTCGGCGAATTCCTGGCGGGCGTACGACGACACCATGCCCCTGCCTCATTCATCACTCACTCACTAGAGCTGCGATGGGGCACGCATCTCTCGTTAAGTAAAATGGCAAATTTCTAATTTTGGGTTCCGCTCTCTGTATTTGGATGTTGCTTTGAAGCCACAGGCTTTTAGCGCTCCGGGGAGGCAAACCGGGCGCCAAACCGCCTTCGACACAAACAGCGAGCATCTATTAATGTTAACGCAATTAGGGGTTTTGAGTGCGGCGGGGAAGGTTGGTGGTGGCATTCATTCACTCGGGTTTTTTTTTTACTTTGGAACCTATTGAAGCGTAGTAGAATGCCAAAGTCTTAGAGATAAATCCTTTTGCGACTAACTTCGTTAGGTGATAGAAATTGGTTTCGAAATATGATGGGCTTAGTGGGCTACTGGCAATCGTTTCGATTCGTATGTAGAAGATCCTGGGTTCAATCTCAGGCCTGACCTGAGTTGACCCTACCAACGGATGAGCAACTTGGCGCAGCTACACTTCAAGATGGCTGTACGGACATCCGATCCGCCATAGGTAGTAACTCGGTTACAGCACTAGGCTTCGCGACTTCGAATCACAAAAACGACTGGTACGACGGCGAATGTGAACAGTTGAAAAACGAGAAGAATGCAGCATGGGCGAGAATGCTGCAGCATCGTACGAGAGCGAATGAGACACGTTACAGACAGGCGTGGAACAGGCAGATCTCAGCTGAGCTCAGTATTCCGGATGAAGAAGCGCCAGCAGGAAGAACGAGATCGCGAAGCGATGGAAGAACAGCTGTACCGCGCTAAGGACACACAAAAGTTCTACGAGAAGCTGAACCGCTCGCGCAGAGGCTTTGTGCCACAAGCCGACATGTGCCGAGATAATCACGGGAATATTCCAACGAGCGAGCGTGAGGTGGTCGAGAAGTTGCGACGTTGCAAGCACCGAAGGTGGCGTGGTAACAGATCTACGAGTACGCGCGCAGGACGAAAGATTTTCAGCCCTTAACCTCCAAGAGATTGAAGAGGAGGTTAGCCGGTTGAAAAACAACAAAGCCGCTGGAGCAGATTAACTAACAAGCGAGTTACTAAAACACGGTGAAGAAGCAATAATGCAAGCACTACACTAGGTCATTGCCAATATTTAGGAGGAGGACGTATTACCGGAGGAATGGATGGAAGGTATCGTGTGACCCATCTACAAAAAGGGCGACAAGTTGGATTGCGGGAACTACCGCGCGATCACACTACTGAGCGCTGCCTTCCAGGTACTCTCGAAAAGTTTATGCCGCCGTCTATCACCGATTGCAAGAGAGTTCGTGGGGCAATATCAGGCTGGATTCATGGGTGAAGGCGCTACAACGGACCAGATGTTCGCCATCCGCCAGGTGTTGCAGAAATGCCGCGAATACAACGTGCTCACACATCACTTGTTCATCGATTTAAAATCGGCGTATGATACACAATCGATAGAGAACAGCTATGGCAGATTATGCACGAATACGGGTTGCCGGATAAACTGATACGATTGATCAAGGCGACGATGGATCGAGTGATGTGCGTAGTTCGAGTACCAGGGACACTCTCGAGTCCCTTCGAATCTCGCAGAGGGTTACGGCAAGGTGATGGTCTTTCGTGCTTGCTGTAAAACATTGCTTTGGAGGGTGTAATAAGGAGAGCGGGGGTAAACACGAGTGGGACGATTTTCACGAAGTCCGTTCAGCTGCTTGGTTTCGCCGATGATATTGATATTATTGCTCGTAAATTTGAGACGATGGCGGAAACGTACATCCGACTAAAAAGTGAAGCCAGACGAATCGGATTAGTCATTAATGTGTCGAAAACAAAGTACATGATGGCAAAGGGCTCCAGGGAGGAATCACCGCGCCCGCCACCCCGAATTCATATCGACGGTGATGAAATCGAGGCGGTTGAAGAATTCGTGTACTTGGGCTCACTGGTGACCGCCGACAACGACACCAGCAGAGAAATTCAGAGGCGCATTGTGGCAGGAAATCGTTCTTACTTTGGACTCCGCAGAACTCTACGATCGAATAAAGTTCGCCGTAACACGAAGTTAACCATCTACAAAACGCTGATTAGACCGGTCGTCCTCTATGGGCACGAAACATGGACCCTACGTGCAGAGGACCAACGCGCCCTTGGAGTTTTCGAACGGAAGGTGTTGCGTACCATCTACGGCGGAGTGCAGATGGAAGACGGGACTTGGAGAAGGCGAATGAACCACGAGCTGCATCAGCTGCTGAGAGAACCAACCATCGTCCATACCGCGAAAATCGGGAGGCTACGGTGGGCGGGTCACGTCATCAGGATGTCGGATAGCAACCCGACTAAAATGGTTCTCGAGAGTCATCCGACCGGTACAAGAAGACGTGGAGCGCAGCGAGCTAGGTGGGTCGACCAAGTGGAGGACGATCTGCGGACCCTACGCAGAGTGCGGAACTGGAGCCACAAACGGAACTCGGAAGGCTACGGTGGGCGGGTCACGTCATCAGGATGTCGGATAGCAACCCGACTAAAATGGTTCTCGAGAGTCATCCGACCGGTACAAGAAGACGTGGAGCGCAGCGAGCTAGGTGGGTCGACCAAGTGGAGGACGATCTGCGGATCCTACGCAGAGTGCGGAACTGGAGCCACAAACGGAACTGGGTCCACAAACAGCCATGGACCGAGTGGAATGGAGGCGGCTACTATGTACAGCAGAGGCCACCCCGGCCTTAGCCTGACCGGTAAGGTAAGGTAAGTATTAATGCAAAACAAGTTGCACAACATTGCTTATATGATTCTGCCCAACAAACTACAAAAAATATACAATTTTGATATAACTTCAAACTGATCTTGAATTTGCTTGTTGTTTTTTTGGAAAGAAAACAATCAACAATGTTCTGCATACTTGTTTTGGATAAATACGCAAAAAAAAAATCAAAATTAATTGGAAATCGAAATCAATCTGAATGTTTTTCAAAATTGTATATTTTTGTTGAAAAACACGTAGTTTTCTGATTTTTTGTAGTACATTGAAGAGAAAACTATCAACAATGTTCTGCATACTTGTTATGGATAAATACGCAAATATTTTAAAATCATAAAACATAGAGTAAATCGAGATCAATTTGGAGTTATAACAAAATTGTATATTTTCCCCGAAAGTTTTTTTTTATATCCACAATGTTCTGCAAACTAGTTCTGGATACAAACGAAAATATTTTAAAATCATAAAATGTCTAAGATGTTATGATCAATGAAATGTTATAACAAAATTGTAGATTTTTTCCAGTAAAATTTGAAGTTTTCTGAGTTTTTTGTAGTTCTATGGCCAGATCAATATTGTTCTGCGAACATTTTCTGGATGAATACGTAAATATTTTAAAATTATAAAATGCATGGGAATTCGAGATCAGATTGAAGTTATTACAAAATTGTATATTTTTGCGTTGCGTTGCGTGGTAACGGAGTAATTCGTAGATTGCATACTGAAAGTTGTCATGTCAAAACTTTAATACTCCTATTCTAATTACTTATGGAATGCTATTTGGGAAGGAACAGCTATCCAACCAGAAGTTGAAGTAAAAAAGACATGAGAACTTCCATTGCCGGCCACGCCCATCTTCTCCGTTACGAGGATAGGAAAGGATGTGATAATATGACACCTAATTTACAAGAGGTCAGCGACTCATCGACACTCCCATAGGTGTCAAGGAGTTGGATTTTTGGAATGGGGTGATTTGGGAATCACTATAAGCGAGTGATGCGACAAGATTCAGATTGTGTAAGTGTATTTGAGTAATTTATGTAGATGTGTTAGAGTGAAAGTGTTTCAGTGAAACGTTGGGAGTGACAAAGCTAAGAATTATTATTATTATAATTTATTTACGGCATTTTACCCAAAAGTACATAGCTAAGAAATTTATTAAAAAAATTATTACAAAATTGTATATTTTTCCCGAAAAATTCGTAGTTTTCTGATTTTTTGTAGTTCTTTGGTTAGATTTACATCAATAATGTTCTGCAAACTTATTCTGGATAAAAACGCAAATATTTCAAAATCATAAAATGTATGGAAATTCGAGATTAGTTTGAAATTATAACAACATTGTATATTTTTCCTGAAAAAAATCGTAGTTTTCTGAATTTTCTGTAAAAATTTGGCCAGATTTGTATCAATATCGTTCTGCAAACTTGTTCTAGATACAAACTAAAATATTTTAAAATCATAAAATGTCTAAGATTTAGAGATCAATAAGATGTTATAACAAAATTGTATATTTTTCCTGCAATTCGTAGTTTTCTGATTTTTTTTGTAGTTCACGCGCAAGTATGGAATTTGAGAAGAAATGACGCTTCGTTCGCGCTTTTCATGCACTACGTAAGTATATTTAGAGTATAGTAAGAAAATAGAAGTATATGGTAAGTTTTCATGTAACGTACTTCATGAATGGTCCAGTATACGCCACATACCTTTCCAAGCCCGTGCACAAGGGTGGGGGGGAGGAGTTTGTGTGTTAAACCCAAACCCATTACCGACGCTCCATACACTAGGCGCCCCTCCGTCTTTAGCGAAAATAGGGAAAACCCCTCCCTTGGCGCCACTTATGTGCACGGGCCTGCACCTTTCTATATATTCACACACACTTACAATAGCAATAAAAATGCAAGCTAACATGAACTGCCAAATAAATATGTTGAAGATATAAATAAATCCCATATAAAAGTAACATAAATGGTTGTAAGTTTTTATACAAAAACCATCTTACAGTTTCTAATAGTTCGATGGTTTTGGCTTTCTGAGAGAGACAATTACTTGTACTTTCACATGCATAAAAAGAAATTTACATATAATTGCCTGTAACTAAGTAACATAGGCTTGAAATATGGCCCAAAAAACAACAAAAACCGTTATCAATATTTTATTTTTATTGGAATCAATTATTAGAAAGTTATTGCGAAAAAAACCCTTTTGAGGGGCTGATGATAGTAAACGTAACGTATCTTGAAACGTAACGGAGTTACAAACTTGGCGTCTTTGACAAAGTTGCTCCTAACAAAATTTTTTTACATTTTTTGTGAGAACGCCAACCTTGTATCTTGAAAACTTCAAAAAATAAATTTTCTATCTCACTTTTAGGGGGATTGATCAATTTTCACAATAGTTCAAAAGAAGCTCCTTGTGATAGTGAAAAACTTTTTCGAAGACACCATGACGCTAAACGTCATAGTTAAAAAGTTATTAATTAAGCCCGCTAAAATGACGAAATCAGCCACTGTGGACCGGTACAAGAAGACGTGGAGCGCAGCGAGCTAGGTGGGTCGACCAAGTGGAGGTCGATCTGCGGACCCTACGTAGAGTGCGGAACTGGAGCCATACAGCCATGGACCGAGTGGAATGGAGACGGCTACTATGTACAGCAGAGGCCACCCCGGCCTTAGCCTGATTGGTAAGTAAGGTAAGTAAGCTTTCAGAAACTTCGCTGCGTAACGTTCTGCATTTCTAACGTAGATAACAGTCTCTCGCTTTTCATTCCGCCACTGGAAGCGCTGGCATTGTTGATCCTCGTCGTGAATACGCACCTGCTGGAACAATTCTTATAAGTCGCCGCAAAGACCCACTGTTTGCTGGAAACTGTAGCAAGACTGCCAACAATGAACATTGTTGATCGCCCTTTAGCAAGGCAGAATTCAAGGGAATACCAAAGGATCATGCTGCACAGTCCCAGAACTGTCTCACTTTTCCCCCGGCTTGTTGGGGTTTACAACCGGAAGGTACCATGCTCTGGGAAACCACCGACTTAGTTCGTTTTTGCGACCAAGGGAAAAGCTATTGATATTAGTGGTGGTGACGATGCCAAAGTGAAGGTCACGGAAGAAGAACAGGATCCAATGGACGTTTTTCGGAAGGATCGCGATGTAGAACAAAACTGCACGTTTTGCCAAATGTGCCAGTTGGATCCATTTTGCGTGCGTTAGTGTTACGGAAGAAATTGCAGATAAGAGCTGTAGTGGACCCAAATGTGTGACTACAACCGAGTTCCAGCAATCATCGTCTTCAGTCGTAAACTGTGGTGGTCACCCAGGTCAACTACAACTACTTGGCCTGTGCAACCAGAGTAGCAAAGGCATGGTTGCTACTGAGTACAAACACAAAAGTTGTGCTGTCCAACAGAACTTTTCATAAAACCCTCGGACCAGAAAGAACCTCAGACCCTTCGAAACTCCGAAGGCCCATGTAACGCTTCTGAGCCCACTTCCCTCCTCCCGAAACTCCTTGGAAAGAAGGAGCGGATCTGGTGGGATAGTTAGAGTGTATGGCCTTCACGCCCAAGACCTTTGATTCAACCCACTGTCGATGTAGGTAGTCATGAAACGGAGGTTTTTCCTTCGGAACGGAAAGCCGTGGGTTCCGAGATGAACTAGATTTGCGTTAAAAATCCTAGCTATAAAACATTAAACAAAAACTTGAAAGTCCTCTGGACACCCCGCAAGATCCCCTTTATATCTACTTAGGCAGACGCCACTCATTATCTAAATGAAGGTTTGGGTGTATTTCAGTGATAGATGCATGCGTTTCAATAGCTTAGAACAAGCTGAGAAGAATCAATGGTAATATATAAGATTTATTTTTTACATTAATGTACATCATTTTCTCAAGGGACCCAACATCTCCACACAAAAGTATATCAGGGCACAAAAGATTGAACTTCTGCATCATGTGTAGGAAAAAAAATCGAAAACACAATCGTCTACAATCAACTGACAGCACCATTTACTGTTCGATAAAAGTTGTTTCTTTTCGGTCCTCCAATAAATGAACGGTATCAACAAGATATCTAGAAGCTTTCGTCGACGTTCAGCAATACGACGACGACGATGAGAGCAAACCATGCCCGCCAGTAGTATCCCATTAGGGCAGAAGCGAAACATTGCTTTCAGTCAGTCAGCCAGTAGCGTGGTTGGTATTTGCCGGCTTTGCGTTGCGTTCCAGTTGGGAATGGAAAGTGAACGAACGTTGGACGGATGGGAACTTCTGCAGCTTCCTAATTCAAGGAGTAGAAGCACCGCACCAGTACCACCGACCGATGCGATTGCGATGACGATGGGTATGGATGGAGTACGTGACGATACGAAGATGCGAACCGGAACACGAGTGGTTTCTATCGATTTTCTCTTCAATTTGGGTCAATCTAGGGCCGCAACCGGGATGCGGTTTCGATGTTGGTTTGTCTCTTTACTGCGGAAAGTGGTTCGTAGAGTGGTTACTTGACCTAGAAATTCTTGGCGATGAGCAACTTTCGTTTAGATTCTGTGGATGTTTTGATACATTGAAATTTGCATTCACTTTGCTGCGAAGTCATCAATTACCATCCGTCAGATGACCTTATTCCCAGCTCAATCTCCCACCACAATCAATTAGGTGCTATTAAAAAAGGCGAACAAATTTTCACCTTTTCCTCTCAATCGTGACCCTTTGCAAACTTTCCCATCCGGAACAAAATGACAGGTCCCACTCAAGCCTACAGGGATAGGGATACCGGGAAGCAGTAGGGTGGCCCAAGTTTGTACATATGAGAAATCATTCAGTTCTGGAAATACTTTACTTACGGAGATAATGGAAGCATCGAAAGATAGATAGATAGACTTCCAAGGAGTCTTCCACATCCAAAAGTTTTTTTTTCCCTTGACTAAGTTGGGAAATTATGGAAGAATCCCTTGTGCAAGAGGAAATTTCAGTTTTCCCTAGCTTAGGCCACCCTACTAAAACTGTCCATCCTTCCCCCGTCCTTCTCGAAAGCCATGAGTGATTGCTTAGTATTCATTTATTCGGCGGTGCTTCGACAATGGCGAACCTCACGCGGTCATTAATTGGCCCTCGGCCCCGCGATTTGCACCAGGGAGTTCAAAAAAAAAAAAGTTCAACTTCAATCGCCCCCCTGCCGCGCCGTGCTTCTCCACCCCCAGGGAAATAACTCACAAACTCCTGAATGGCTGATGTTTGCCTTCCAGGCGTGGAAGTGGCGAAAAAAGTAGTTCACCCGTATCCGTCTCCCGAGGAGAACGACGTCGACGTTCTTTGCATGACGGGGACCAGCCAGACGATAAAAATGCTAATTGAATCGTCAAACTTTTTCTTTCGCTCACTTTTCCGCCACGTCGCGCTTCCAAACCACATGGGTTCTCGGGCTCTCCCGTGTGCGCTATTAATTCGATTTTTTTTCCCGTTTTGGAACTGACGACGGTTTTCGTACGGATACGGTGGATGATGAAATCTGGTGGAAGTTGCATGCGAAGCAAAGCTTAGGAATCGGATATCAGTTATTTGGGGAATGGAAGGGATATTTTTTTTTTGCTTCACTCCAACGGCGAAGCATGGGAATTCATTCACCTATCAACCAGAAGTAAACAGGTAATTTTTTGAAAATATGGTAGTGATGTCAACAATCAATTTGATGTATAAGAGAAAATACTTAAGAATGCTACAATTCTTGAAAATTGTCTTTCAAATTCTTTGTAAATAAATGATTTAACCAACGCAAAGTTAATCATCATTAGGTACATTTTTTTCTGGTAATCTGGAGAAGATTTATTCTGTAATCTCGTGGAGATTTCATCTGGATTATCGTAGAGATTCCCCTTCAAATATTGTGGAAATATCTCCTGGGAGCTCGTGAATGTTTCCAGTTGCATCTCGTGGAGATTCCTCCTTGAATCTTGTGGAGAATCTCTCTGGAAACTCATGAAGATTCCTCCGGAATCTCGTGGAGACTCCCTTGAAATCTCGTGGAGATTCCCCCTGGAATTTCGTGGAGATTCCTTCTGGAATTTCGTGGAGATTTTCCCTGGAATCTCGTGCAAATTCCCCTTGGAATCTCGTGGAGATTTCCCTTGGTATCTCGTGGAGATTTCCCCTGGAATCTCGTGGAGATTTTCCCTGGAATCTCGTGCAAATTCCCCTTGGAATCTCGTGGAGATTTTCCTTGGAATCTCGTGGGGATTCCGCTTGGAATCTCGTGGAGATTCCGCTTGGAATATCGCGGAGAATCCGCTTGGAATCTCGTGGAGAATCCGCTTGGAATCTCGTGGAGATTCCGCTTGGAATCTCGTGGAGATTCCGCTAGGATTCTCGTGGAGATTCCGCTAGGAATCTCGTGGAGATTCTCCTTGGAATCTCGTAGAGATTCCCTCTGGAATCTCGTGGAGATTCGCTCTGGAATCTCGTGGAGACTCCCTTGAAATCTCGTGGAGTTTCCCCCTGGAATTTCGTGGAGATTTCTTCTGGAATTTCGTAGAGATTTTCCCTGGAATCTCGTGCAAATTCCCCTTGGAATTCCGTGGAGATTTCCCTTGGAATCTCGAGGAGATCCCGTTTGGAATCTCGTGCAGATTTTCCCTGGAATCTCGTGGAGATTCCGCATGGAATCTCGTAGAGATTCCGCTTGGCATCTCGTGGAAAATCCCTCTGGAATCTCGTGGAGACTCCCTTGAAATCTCGTGGATATTCCCCCTGGAATTTCGTGGAGATTCCTTCTGGAATTTCGTGGAGATTTTCCCTGGAATCTCGTGCAAATTCCCCTTGGAATCTCGTGGAGATTTCCCTTGGAATCTCGTGGAGATTCCGCTTGGAATCCCGTGGAGCTTCCGCTTGAAAACTCGTGGAGATTCCGCTTGGAATCTCGTGGAGATTCAGCTTGGAATCTCGTAGAGATTCCGCTTGGCATCTCGTGAAGATTCCGGATGGAATCTCGTGGAAATTCCGGTTGGAATCTCGTGGAGATTCCGGTTGGAATCTCGTGGAGATTCCGCTTGCAATCTCGTGGAGATTCCGCTTGGAATCTCGTGGAGATTCAGCTTGGAATCTCGTAGAGATTCCGCTTGAAATCTCGTGAAGATTCCGGATGGAATCTCGTGGAAATTCCGGTTGGAATCTCGTGGAGATTCCGCTTGCAATCTCGTGGAGATTCCGCTTGCAATCTCGTGGAGATTCCGCTTGCAATCTCGTGGAGATTCCGCTTGATATCTCGTGGAGATTCCGGTGAGATTCCGGTTGGAATCTCGTGTAGATTTCGCTTGGTATCTCGTGGAGATTCCGTTTGCAATCTCGTGGAGATTTCGCTTGGAACCTCGTGGAGATTTCGCTTGGAATCTCGTGGAGATTCCTCTTGAAATTTCGTGGAGATTCCGGTTGAAATCTCGTGGAGATTCCGGTTGGAATCTCGTGGAGATTTCGGTTGGAATCTCGTGGAGATTCCGCTTGCAATTTCGTGGAGATTCCGCTTGCAATTTCGTGGAGATTCCGCTTGGAATCTCGTGGAGATTCCGCTTGGAATCTCGTGGAGATTCCGCTTGCAATCTCGTGGAGATTCCCCTTGGAATCTCGTAGAGATGCCCCTTGGAATCTCGTAGAGATTCCCCTTGGAATCTCGTAGAGATTCCCCTTGGAATCTCGTGGAGATTCTCCTTGGAACCCCGTGGAAATTCCCCTTGGAATCTCATGGAGATTCCGCTTGGGATCGCGTGGAGATTCCGCTTGGGATCGCGTGGAGATTCCGCTTGCAATCTCGTGGAGATTCCGCTTGCAATCTCGTGGAGATTCCGCTTGCAATCTCGTGGAGATTCTGCTTGGAATCTCGAGGAGATTCCCCGTGGAATCTCGTGGAGATTCCGCTTGGAATCTCGTGGAGATTCCGCTTGGAATCTCGTGGAGATTCCGCTTGAAATCTCGTGGAGATTCCGATGAGATTCCGGTTGGAATCTCGTGGAGATTTCGCTTGGTATCTCGTGGAGACTCCGCTTGCAATCTCATGGAGATTCCGCTTGGAATCGCGTGGAGATTTCGCTTGGAATCTCGTGGAGATTTCGCTTAGAATCTCGTGGAGATGCCGCTTGAAATCTCGTGGAGATTCCCCTTGGAATCTTGTGGAGATTCCCCTTGGAATCTCGTGGAGATTCCCCTTGGAATCTCGTGGAGATTCCTCTTGGAATCTCGTGGAGATTTCCCTTGGAATCTCGTGGAGATTCCCCTTGGAATCTCGTGGAGATTCCCCTTGGAATCTCGTGGAGATTCTCCTTGGAATCTGGTGGAGATTCCCCTTGGAATCTGGTGGAGATTCCCCTTGGAATCTGGTGGAGATTCCCCTTGAAATCTGGTGGAGATTCCCCTTGGAATCTGGTGGAGATTCCCCTTGGAATCTGGTGGAGATTCCCCTTGGAATCTGGTGGAGATTCCCCTTGGAATCTGGTGGAGATTCCCCTTGGAATCTGGTGGAGATTCCCCTTGGAATCTCGTGGAAATTCCCCTTGGAATCTGGTGGTGATTCCCCTTGGAATTTCGTGGAGATTCCCCTTGGAATCTCGTGGAGATTCCCCTTGGAATCTCGTGGAGATTCCCCTTGGAATCTCGTGGAGATTCCCCTTGGAATCTCGTGGAGATTCCCCTTGGAATCTCGTTGAGATTCCCCTTGGAATCTCGTGGAGATTCCCCTTGGAATCTCGTGGAGATTCCCCTTGGAATCTCGTGGAGATTCCCCTTGGAATCTCGTGGAGATTCCCCTTGGAATCTCGTGGAGATTCCCCTTGGAATCTCGTGGAGATTCCCCTTGGAATCTCGTGGAGATTCCCCTTGGAATCTCGTGGAGATTCCCCTTGGAATCTCGTGGAGATTCCCCTTGGAATCTCGTGGAGATTCCCCTTGGAATCTCGTGGAGATTCCCCTTGGAATCTCGTGGAGATTCCCCTTGGAATCTCGTGGAGATTCCCCTTGGAATCTCGTGGAGATTCCCCTTGGAATCTCGTGGAGATTCCCCTTGGAATTTAGTGGAGATTCCCCTTGGAATCTCGTGGAGATTCCCCTTGGAATTTAGTGGAGATTCCTCCTGGAATCTCGTGGAGATTCCTCATGGAATCTTGAGGAGATTCCCCTTGGAATCTCGTGAAGATTCCCCTTGGAATCTCGTGGAGTTTCCCCTTGGAATCTCGAGGAGATTCCTCCTGGAATCTCGAGGAGATTCCTCATGAAATCTTGAGGATATTGCTTCTGGAATCTCGAGGAGATTACTCCTGGAATCTCGAGAAGATTCCTCCTGAAATCTCGATAAGATTCCTCCTGAAATCTCGGGAAGATTCCTCCTGAAATCTCGGGAAGATTCCTCCAGATTTGCTATACAATCTAGAGGAGATTCTCTCTGAAATCTCGTGGAGATTCGTTTTGAAATTTCGTAGAGATTTGCTCTTAAATCTCATAGAAATTCTCTTTGAAATATCGTGGAGATTCTCTCTGAAATCTTTTATAGATTCTTAACGAAACTCTTGGAGATTCTCTCTGAAATCTCTTGGAGATTCTCTCTGAAATCTCTTGGAGATTCTCTCTGAAATCTCTTGGAGATTCTCTCTGAAATCTCTTGGAGATTCTCTCTGAAATCTCTTGGAGATTCTCTCTGAAATCTCTTGGAGATTCTCTCTGAAATCTCTTGGAGATTCTCTCTGAAATCTCTTGGAGATTCTCTCTGAAATCTCTTGGAGATTCTCTCTGAAATCTCTTGGAGATTCTCTCTGAAATCTCTTGGAGATTCTCTCTGAAATCTCTTGGAGATTCTCTCTGAAATCTCTTGGAGATTCTCTCTGAAATCTCTTGGAGATTCTCTCTGAAATCTCTTGGAGATTCTCTCTGAAATCTCTTGGAGATTCTCTCTGAAATCTCTTGGAGATTCTCTCTGAAATCTCTTGGAGATTCTCTCTGAAATCTCTTGGAGATTCTCTCTGAAATCTCTTGGAGATTCTCTCTGAAATCTCTTGGAGATTCTCTCTGAAATCTCTTGGAGATTCTCTCTGAAATCTCTTGGAGATTCTCTCTGAAATCTCTTGGAGATTCTCTCTGAAATCTCTTGGAGATTCTCTCTGAAATCTCTTGGAGATTCTCTCTGAAATCTCTTGGAGATTCTCTCTGAAATCTCTTGGAGATTCTCTCTGAAATCTCTTGGAGATTCTCTCTGAAATCTCTTGGAGATTCTCTCTGAAATCTCTTGGAGATTCTCTCTGAAATCTCTTGGAGATTCTCTCTGAAATCTCTTGGAGATTCTCTCTGAAATCTCTTGGAGATTCTCTCTGGAATCTCTTGGAGATTCTCTCTGAAATCTCTTGGAGATTCTCTCTGAAATCTCTTGGAGATTCTCTCTGAAATCTCTTGGAGATTCTCTCTGAAATCTCTTGGAGATTCTCTCTGAAATCTCGTGGAGATTCTCTCTGAAATCTCGTGGAGATTCTCTCTGAAATCTCGTGGAGATTCTCTCTGAAATCTCGTGGAGATTCTCTCTAAAATCTCGTGGAGATTCTCTCTGAAATCTCGTGGAGATTCTCTCTGAAATCTCGTGGAGATTCTCTCTGAAATCTCGTGGAGATTCTCTCTGAAATCTCGTGGAGATTCTCTCTGAAATCTCGTGGAGATTCTCTCTGAAATCTCGTGGAGATTCTCTCTGAAGTCTCGTGGAGATTCTCTCTGAAATCTCGTGGAGATTCTCTCTGAAATCTCGTGGAGATTCTCTCTGAAATCTCTTGGAGATTTCCCTGAAATCTCGTGGTGATTCACTCCTGAAATCTAGAGGTTTCCTTCGGAATCTCGTGAAGACTCTCACTGGAATCTAGCAGGGATTTTCTCTGGAATCTCGTGGAGATTCTCTCTAAAGTCTCGTGGAGATTCTCTCTGAAATCTCGTGGAGATTCTCTCTGAAATCTCGTGGAGATTCTCTCTGAAATCTCGTGGAGATTCTCTCTGAAATCTCGTGGAGATTCTCTCTGAAGTCTCGTGGAGATTCTCTCTGAAATCTCGTGGAGATTCTCTCTGAAATCTCGTGGAGATTCTCTCTGAAATCTCTTGGAGATTTCCCTGAAATCTCGTGGTGATTCACTCCTGAAATCTAGAGGTTTCCTTCGGAATCTCGTGAAGACTCTCACTGGAATCTAGCAGGGATTTTCTCTGGAATCTCGTGGAGGTTTCCTCTCTACGATAAGCACAAAGATGCTCTATACTTAAGGAAGTCAAGAAAAATGTTATTACGAAGAGTTCCTTGGCCGACCGGGAGCTGAAACCGTCACCCCTGGCAACGTCGTGCTGAATACCAACGCCTTTAGGGTTGCGGCTATATGGGCCCTTACATATGAACATATGAATGTTGGAGAGAATGAAAACAGACAAAATTGGAGAAAACCGGACAGACCGGGAATCAACCCTGGATCTTCTGCATACGTATCAAAACCACCAAGCCCGTCATTATAGCTAAGGTGTTTTAATAAGTAGGAAAACCAATACTGCACAACTTCAAGCATTGCAGCGCAACGCTGGAAAAGTAAGCAAAGCACGAGAGTGGGATCAACCCAAGGATAAAAGTAGGGCATCCCTTTCATCGCTAAAGTAAGATAAAAAGGAGTTGCCAAGTTTCCCGCAGTAAAAAAGTGAAGCCCTTTTTCGTCGGAAGAAAAATTATGATTTATGAAAATTCTTCGTTCCAATATAATGTCGTGGTTGCTCACCTCCTCCGCCCAGGTACTCTACGGTTGTGGGGGTGGTGGTGTGATGGTGGTAGCCGCTGAATCAAGATGGATGGAAGTTAAATTTTTATCCTCGACTTGACGTACGTTACCGAGGCTTCGCTGGCCGTCTTCATCATCTCAGCATCCTCGTCGTCGGATCCTTTTGCCGCCACCGTGGGGTATGAGTTGGAACGATGGGAAAACTTTTCGGTAGAAAACGAAGATTCGGGGAAAAATTAAATGAACGGAAAACGGTGCTTTCGAGCGCAAAGCGGTGGAATAATTTGAAGCCTTTGTCGAACCACTTGAAATAGAATGAAAGATGAGCCCCCATGCATCACGGGGAAATGATTTTTATGAGTCGGTGGCGGCGCTGATTTTTTGACGGGGTGGGGAGGATGGGGGCTTTTCTCAGAGGGATACGAATTATAATTTGAGCCGCGTTGGAAAAGAAACTTTCCCGTGATGAGGCCGTTCAAAAATTTTATGTGAAGATTTCGTGATTAATTTATTCTCCGCAATCATATCACAAGAAGTTTCGCGATTTTGTTGGGACACGTTAAGGAAATACATTTATGTAGTTGTTATTTTCATATGGATGCTTTGCTTATGGCAAAATTTCTGGTGAACTTTCAGCAAAATCATTGAATTATTAAAACATTTGAGTAACCCTTTGAAGGATTTCTTGACCACAAATTCCTGCAAGAATATCATAAGGGGCTACTTGGAACAGGCCTGCAAAACTGTGGAAGTCGTTACAGAAAATATGAAAAGATTTTGAGGCTAGATGATTATTGTTCATGAAAAAGGTCGGAAACCTCAAAAGCTCTAAGGTCAAGCCTTAGAGAATCTTTCGTAAATCTCCAGAAAAAGTCTCCATGAATCTAATGTCTAAATCATTTTTACACCTATCATTTTTTTTTCGAAACATGTTATCTCCTTAGGGTGAAGCTTTACAGCTAAATTGCCTAATTGTTATAAACTGCAATTAATTTCATCATTCACATCTGCTTCCAACTATAGACTGGAATCAGAATATCCCAGCAAAGCTATCAATAAAGCCCCATACTCCATGCCCGCATTTCCTAAAGTCCTGTGTCAATCTTTACCCAGCCCAACCCATTTATCCTCGGGCAAAGTGGTTGTTTCAACGATTAAACTGTTCCGGTTGCTTTGTCTCGGCTGTGTGTACTTTCCTGCTACTGCTGCTGCCAGTCTTCACACTTTTCATCTTGTGTTTAACTCTAGTCGGGGGCCTTAGATTCCCCACACCGTCCAGAAGGTCTCAAGTTTCTTTACAGCGTTGATGGACCTTCATCGCCGAATCGAGAACAATGCAGGCAGCGAGTCAGTTAAGTCCGGTCCAATTCCGATGAAAGTTAACTCAAACAGAAAGCCTTTTTCTTTGTGTTTGTTCTTTCATTTTTTGGGAGTGGGCTCTTTCTTTTGAAAAAAAAATGCGGGTTGTTGGCTAGTTGGTTGAAGTTGAAGGCTGATGGAAAAGGAAATGAATGATTTGATTGCTGAGAATGAATGCAGAAAGAGCACAGATAAAAATAATGAGGTTTACCCGTTATGAGAATTACATACATACATATATACTGGAGTTGAACAAGGTTGATTTTTTGGAACAATGCATCTAAAACATCTTAAAAATTTGAGTGCAAATCATCACCGTCAGATTCAACCCTTCTGTCCTTCTGACTTCAGCTAGATTGAGGAGGTACGACCCGAGCGTCTGTTCACCAAGGAGGTGCGGCTCAAACAGCGTCTGTTCTGGCATCCAGCGGCTGAATAAGAAACGCTGCACCACGCCCAGCTAGATCCAAGGTGGTCGTCCCAGTGTTGGTTGGGACGTTAAACAGAACTGGCACGATGGCCCTCCGGCAGGAGTGTTGGCGTAGGCCCAATAAGCCACCCGTAAAAATCCCCATTGCGAGTAACATAGGAGAAAATACGACTCGATACAATCGGCAAAGACCCACGCGACGAAATAAGAACTACGATTGGAAACTTGGAACATGGAATTGCAAGTCATTAGGTTTCGCAGGATGTGACAGGATAATTTACGACGAACTACATCCCCGCAACTTCGACATCGTGGCGTTGCAGGAACTTTGTTGGACTGGACAGAAAGTGTGGAAAAGCGGGCATCGAGCGGCTACCTTCTACCAAAGCTGTGGCACCACCAATGAACTGGGAACAAGATTTATAGTGTTGGGCAAGATGCGACAACGTGTGATCGGGTGGCAGCCGATCAACGCAAGGATGTGCATGTTGAGAGTTAAGGGCCGTTTCTTCAACTACAGCATCATCAACGTCCACTGCCCACACGAAGGGAGACCCGATGACGAGAAAGAAGCGTTCTACGCGCAGTTAGAGCAAACATACGATGGTTGCTCGCCGCGTGACGTGAAAATCGTTGTCGGCGACATGAACGCGCAGTTAGGAAGGGAGGAAATGTACAGACCGGTAATCGGGCGAAACAGCCTGCACGCCGTATCGAATGATAACGGCCAGCGATGCGTAAACTTTGCAGCCTCCCGTGGTATGGTAGTCCGAAGCACCTTCCTCCCCCGCAAAGATATCCACAAAGCCACCTGGAGATCACCCGACCATCAAACAGAAAACCAAATCGACCACGTTCTAATCGACGGTAAATTCTTCTCGGATACAACCAATGTCCGCACATACCGCAGTGCGAATATAGATTCGGATCAATACTTAGGGGCTGTCCATAAACCACGTGGTCATTTTTTGGGACTTCTCAAACCACCACCCCCCCCCCCCCCCGCGTGGTCATTAGTCCATACAAAAATTTTTATTTGTCCATACAAAATGGTCATTGGACGACACCCCCCTCCCCCTCATGACCACGTGGTTTATGGACAGCCCCTTAGTCGCTGTATGCATGCGCTCAAAACTTTCGACAGTTATCACCACGCGTCGAAGTCGAACGCCACGGCTCAACATCGAGCAACTTCGTAACGTAGATGTGGCTCAAGACTACGTGCAGCAGTTAGCAGTGGCCCTACCAACGGAAGAGCAGCTTGGCGCAGCTACACTTGAAGATGGCTGGAGGGACATCCGATCCGCCATAGGTAGTACCTCGGCTACAGCACTAGGTTTCGCGACTCCGAATCACAGAAACGACTGGTACGACGGCGAATGTGAACAGTTGAAAAACGAGAAGAATGCAGCATGGGTGAGAATGCTGCAACACCGTACGAGAGCGAATGAGGTACGTTACAAACAGGCGCAGAACAGGCAGAACTCAGTCTTCCGGATGAAGAAGCGCCAGCAGGAAGAACGAGATCGCGAAGCGATGGAAGAGCTGTACCGCGCTAAGAACACACGAAAGTTGTACGAGAAGCTGAACCGCTCGCGCAGAGGCTTTGTGCCACAAGCCGACATGTGCCGAGATAATCACGGGAATATTCTTATGAGCGAGCGTAAGGTGGTCGACAAGTGGCGGCAGCATCACGATGAGCACCTCAATGGGGACGTTGCAAGTACCGAAGGTGGCGTGGTAACAGATTTAGGAATATGTGCACTGCACAGGACGAAAGACTTCCGGTCCCTGACCTTCAAGAGATTGAGGATTAGGTTGGCCGGTTGAAAAACAACAAAGCCGCTGGGGCAGAGCAACTACCAAGCGAGCTTCTAAAATACGGTGGAGAAGCACTGGTGAGAGCACTACACTGGGTCATTACCAAGATTTGGGGGGAGGAAGTATTACCGGAGGAATGGATGGAAGGTATCGTGTGTCCCATCTACAAAAACGGCGACAAGTTGGATTGCGGGAACTATCGCGCGATCACACTACTGAGCGCTGCCTATAAGGTACTCTCCCAAATTTTATGCCGCCGTCTATCACCGATTGCAAGAGAGTTCGTGGGGCAATACCAGGCTGGATTCATGGGTGAACGCGCTATAACGGACCAGATGTTCGCCATCCGCCAGGTGTTGCAGAAATGCCGTGAATACAACGTGCCCACACATCACTTGTTCATCGATTTCAAATCGGCGTATGATACAATCGATCGAGAACAGTTATGGCAGATTATGCACCAATACGGATTCCCGGATAAACTGATACGATTGATCAAGGCGACGATGGATCGAGTGATGTGCGTGGTTCGAGTATCAGGGACACTCTCGAGTCCCTTCGAATCTCGCAGAGGGTTACGGCAAGGTGATGGTCTTTCGTGCTTGCTGTTCAACATTGCATTAGAAGGTGTAATAAGGAGAGCGGGGATAAACACGAGTGGTACGATTTTCACGAAGTCCGTTCAGCTGCTTGGTTTCGCTGATGATATTGATATTATTGCTCGTAAATTTGAGACGATGGCGGAAACGTACATCCGACTAAAGAGTGAAGCCAGACGAATCGGATTAGTCATTAATGCGTCGAAGACAAAGTACATGATGGCAAAGGGCTCCAGGGAGGAATCACCGCGCCCGCCACCCCGAATTTATATCGACGGTGATGAAATCGAGGCGGTTGAAGAATTCGTGTACTTGGGCTCACTGGTGACCGCCGACAACGACACCAGCAGAGAAATTCAGAGGCGCATTGTGGCAGGAAATCGTTCTTATTTTGGACTCCTCAGAACTCTACGATCGAATAAAGTTCGCCGTAACACGAAGTTAACTATCTACAAAACGCTGATTAGACCGGTCGTCCTCTATGGGCACGAAACATGGACCCTACGTGCAGAGGACCAACGCGCCCTTGGAGTTTTCGAACGGAAGGTGTTGCGTACCATCTACGGCGGAGTGCAGATGGAAGACGGGACTTGGAGAAGGCGAATGAACCACGAGCTGCATCAGCTGCTGGGAGAACCAACCATCGTCCATACCGCGAAAATCGGGAGGCTACGGTGGGCGGGTCACGTCATCAGGATGTCGGATAGCAACCCGACTAAAATGGTTCTCGAGAGTCATCCGACCGGTACAAGACGACGTGGAGCGCAGCGAGCTAGGTGGGTCGACCAGGTGGAGGACGATCTGCGGACCCTACGCAGAGTGCGGAACTGGAGACAAACTGCCATGGACCGAGTGGAATGGAGACGGCTACTATGTACAGCAGAGGCCACCCGGCCTTAGCCTGATTGGTAAGGTAAGTAATATTCAACCCAAGAAGCGCCCAACTCAAACTTTCAAAAATGATCACCCAATTACTTACACGAGTTAAAATAAAACATCACCTTAGCAGTTTTAGAAGTGTGTCACATTTAAAACACAGATAAAACAGTCAATATGAGAGTAGATGTAAATAGACTAAACACAACCTGCAGTAGTACTACATACAATAAAATCCCGTACAAACAATCCCCACTTACCATGATCGCCCAATAGAACGACAAAGACAATAGCTTAACAAAGACACAGAACGAATTAAGGACATACTTCTTAGAATCCCAAAATGGCCGCCACAATGGCCGGCTTTGGTACCTACCCACGATTTCGAGCGCACAAATCTCTTCGTAAACAAAACCAGCGCACCTGATCTTCTAATTCGAAGTTTATTACAAGTGAGCAAGAGCAGAATAGTGAAATGTATTGCTGTTTGAAGCTTGCTTCTTGAGATTTGTGCATCTGAAGTTCTGATGCACTGTTGAAGCGAGATTTCAAGACGTTTGTCCTCAAATGATTGTAAGTTTACACAATGACAAAACACAAACAAATAAGAACTAACATTTTATAATTACTCCTGAAGTTGGCACGGTAAAGGCTGGGTATGCTGCGCAATTCAGATCCCATTGTGATCCACTAGCCTCTGCCCAGCAACTCCTACCCCTACCTCCACGCGGTACCGGCCGGAAACTATGATCAACCTTAGGGAAGATCGGGTAACCAACCCCGGTGGGAACTTTGGTCGTAGGCTGACAGGGAAGGGGGGGGGGGGGTTTGCTTCGGCAAACCTGAGCGTCTGTTCTCCAGGAGGAGCGGCTTACAACAGCGTCTGATCCCCATGTTAGGGGCGGCTGATCTACGTCCGAGTGCCAGGGAAGGACTCTAAGCTCAACTGTGCACTATGGTCCTCCGGAAAGTAAGAGGTTGGTGTCAGGCCCTACGAGCCAGCCATAAAAAACCATTGTAACGGAAAATCAGCAACAGAATAATACGATCCGAGACCAACGGCAACGACCCCAGTGAACAAAAAGGACTTGCGATTGGAAACTCGGTACGTGGAACTGCCGATCTCTCAACTTCATTGGGAGCACCCGCATACTCGCCGATCTACTGAAGGACCGCGGGTTCAGCATCGTAGCGCTGCAGGAGGTGTGTTGGACAGTATCCATGGTATGAACGTTTAAAGGTGATCATACCATCTACCAGAGCTGCGGCAACACACGCGAACTGGGAACAGCTTGATGGGTGATGGGTGATATGCTGAGGCGCGTGATCGATTGGTGACCGATCGACGAAAGAATATGCAGGTTGAGGATCAAGGGCCGATTCTTCAACTTCAGCATAATAAACGTGCACAGCCCACACTCCTGAAGTACTGATGATGACAAGGACGCATTTTACGCGCAGCTCGAACGCGAGTACGATGTCAAGATCATCATAGGTGATTTGAACGCTCAGGTAGGCCTGGAGGAGGAATTCAGACGTACGATTGGTAAGTTCAGCGCCCACCAGCGGACGAACGAAAACGGCCTACGACTCATTGATTTCGCCGCCTCCAAAACTATGGCCATACGTAGCACCTTCCAACACACCTTTCCAACACAGCCTCCCTTATCGTTACACCTGGAGATCACCACAGCAGACGGAATCTCAAATCGACCACGTTCTGATTGACGGACGGCACTTCTCCGACATTATCGACGTCAGAACCTATCGTGGCGCCAACATCGACTCAGACCACTATCTGGTGATGGTCAAACTGCGCCCAAAACTCTCCGTCATCAACAATGTACGGTACCGGCTACCGCCACGGTACAACCTAGAGCGACTGAAGCAATCGGATGTCGCCTCAGCATACGCGCAGAATCTCGAAGCCGCGTTGCCAGACGAGGGCGAGCTCGATTAGGCCCCTCTAGAGGACTGCTGGAGTACAGTGAAAGCAGCCATCAGCGACGCAGCAGAGAGCATAATCAGGTACGTGGAACGAAATCGACGGAACGAATGGTTCGACGAAGAGTGCAGAACGGTTTTGGAGGAGAAGAACGCAGCGATGGCGGTAATGCTGCAGCAAGGGACTCGACAAAACGTGGAACGATACAAACAGAAGCGGAAACAGCAAACCAGCCTATTTCGGGAGAAAAAGCGCCGCCTGGAAGAAGCGGAGTGTGAAGAAATGGAAGTGCTGTGCCGTTCCCAAGAAACACGGAAGTTCTACCAGAAGCTCAACGCATCCCACAATGGCTTCGTGCCGCGAGCCGAAATATGCAGGGATAAAGACGGAGGCCTTTTGACGGACGGACGTGAGGTGATCGAAGGTGGAAGCAGCACTTCAATCAGCACCTGAACGGCGTGGAGAACGTAGGCACGGGAGCCCACGGCAACGGAGGGAACGACGACGCCAGTGCAGCGGAGGACGGAAATGAACCAACTCCCACGCTGAGGGAAGTTAAGGATGCCATTCACCAGTTCAAAACCAACAAAGCAGCTAGTAAGGATGGTATCGCAGCTGAACTTATCAAGATGGGCCCAGAAATGTTGGCCACCTTCTCCGACATTATCGACGTCAGGCCCTATCGTGGCGCCAACATCGACTCCGCTGATTGTCAGGATCTGGGAAACCGAACAGCTACCGGAGGAGTGGAAGGAAGGGGTAATCTGCCCCATTCACAAGAAAGGCGACCATTTGGAATGTGAGAACTTCAGGGCGATCACTATTTTGAATGCTGCCTACAAAGTGCTATCCCAGATCTTCTTCCGTCGTCTGTCACCTAAAACGAATGAGTTCGTGGGAAGTTATCTAGCCGGCTTCATCGACGGCCGGTCGACAACGGACCAGATCTTTACCGTACGGCAAATCCTCCAGAAATGCCGTGAATACCACCAGATCTTCACCGTATGGCAAACTCTCTAGAAATGCCGTGAATACCAGGTCCCTGTACGCATCACCTGTTCATCGACTTCAAGCGGCATACGACAGTATCGACCGCGCAGAGCTATGGAGAATCATGGACGAAAACGGCTTTCCTGGGAAGCTGACTAGACTGATTAAAGCAACGATGGGCGGCGTGCAAAACTGCGTAAGGGTTTCGGGTGAACTATCCAGTTCATTCGAATCTCGCCGGGGACTGCGACAAGGTGACGGACTCTCATGCCTACTCTTCAACATCGCTCTGGAAGGTGTGATGCGACGAGCCGGGCTCAACAGCCGGGGAACGATTTTCACAAAATCCGGCCAATTTGTGTGCTTTGCGGACGACATGGACATTATCGCTAGAAAATTTGGAACGGAAGAAGAGGATATGCTGGAGGTTTTTTTGGAGAAATGTACGAAGGAATATTTCTGAATTTCTGAAAGAATCTGTGTACGAGTTTCTGCAAAAATCACTGCAAATAATAATGCAAGAATTTTTGGAATTCTTTCTGTTTTTTTCTGGATGATTCCCCGACCACCTTCCTGCTTTTATTTCCAATGAGATTTCTTGAGAAATTTCCGAGGAAATCTCAGAAGAAGTTCATGATGAAATACCTGTACGTTTCCTAAATGAACCTCCGAAGTATTTTCTGAAAAAAAATCACTGATACATTTTTTGAGAAAAGCTTCGAATGCGGAGATGATCCGATTCAAGGCCGAAAATCTCAATAATAAAGAAATGTGAAACTTTTGGATCCCTGGAAAAAATGATAAAGGAATCCTTGGGAAAACTTCTAATTTTTTCGGAAGGACTTTCTACAGGACACCCTAGTAGAATTTCTGAAGTAATTTCAGGAGAAATTTCAGAGAGAATCTATGGAAAACTTCCTAATCGTACTCTTGGTGGAATTTCCAAAGCAATTCCTTAGGGCATACCTAAAGGAAGCCCTGGAGAAATTTGTTAACGATTCCCTGGCAGTATTTTTAAAACAATTATTGAAAGACTATATAAATGATTTTGAGAAGCTATGTTTGAGGATCTAATGTGAAAGGAACCTGCAGAAGATTTTCCAATTAAATCTCTGAAGATATTTCTGAAGGATTCCCTAAAAAAAACCTAAAGTAACCTTAGCGATTTTTATAAAACCCAAGAAGGTTATCTTAAAGAGTTATAAGAAGAAATCCTTGATAGAAATTTTTAAGAAAAGTTTGGAACATATTCTCAAGAAATCCATAGCTAAATATCTGAAGGATTTCGGATTTTTTTTATTTGCTTAAAGTAGATTTATATAATTTTGTGCAAAAATCTCAAGAGAGATTTCTTTAAAAAAAATCAATGTAAATATTTCTAAGAAAACTCGTGGAACTGTGGAGGAATTTGTGTAGAAATGCTTGGACGATTTTCTAAACGAATCTCTGGAGAAATTTTTAAATCCTTGGAATATTTTCTGAAAGAAACACCTTGAGGGTTTTCTGAAGGAATCCATGGAACAATAGCGGAAGGATCTCAACACCTCAAAGGATTTCTCAGAAAAAACTTCAGAAGTAATGCATGGCAGAGTTTTAATAGATTTCAAGTAAGACTTCCTTAAGGAATCACTGGAGGGATTTCTGAGGAATTCGTTGGAACATTTTCCAAAAAAATAAATGAAGCAATTTGTTAAGAAATCAGGTAATAATTTTCTAACATAATAATTGGAGACATTTTTGGAGGAATCAACATACCCTTCCCACGGTATCTTTCTGGCTCCGCCAATTTGCTGGATTTCGCGAAATCCTTATTCCTGCATATATTGGCTCGCGACACGATGTCGTTGCTGAATAAGTTAAGCGTCTGGTAGAACTAGCGTGTTTCTTGATAACGGAACAGCAGTTCCATTTCCATGCAATGTAATTATTTTTTGTTGTGTTTTGTTTTTTTAAAATATGAGGTTTGCCGCTTCTGTTTGTCTCGTTCCACTTTCTGCCGGGTTCCATGCTGCAGCATTATTGCTCGCACTGTACTCTTTTCATCCAAAATCTCTCTGTAATAGGTTGTACCGTAGTGGTGTCGTACATTGCTTATGACGGATACAGTTTATCCATCACCAGGTAGTAATTGTCAGAGTCAGTAGGTCCTGATGTCGATAATGTCGGAGGAGTGCCGCCCATTAATCAGAACGTGGTTGATTTGTGATTATGTTTCCTGCTGAAATGAGACTTAGTCGAACCACCTTTGAGTTCGGACGCGCGTAACAACGCGCTTGTAAATATTTTTAAAACATAACTTTTTATTTTATTTTTGACCCCGGGTCCGTTCGCGCGCGAACCTGCGTTAGTGTTTTTTTTTCTCTACTTTTCGCCCCAACGTTTTACCCGTTGACGTCGCCGCCGTGTGTGTTTAATTTTCAACTTTAACCATGCCGTGTGGTGTGAAAACATGCACCGTCAACGACGACCACCTTCTATGGAGGTGCACATATTGCGACAAGAAATACCATGCCGCTTGCATTGGAGTGCAACGGCATCGCGAGCATATCATCACCGCTTTCATGGTTCCTATGTGCGCAGAATGTCAAGACATTCTGAAGAAGGAAGCTGATGTGCGAAAGCTACTTTACCAACAAGATAAGCTTGCATTCACAAAACGATACAAATCTGCGAATTGCAGCTGACCTAAGCAAGTTTAGTTTAGTGTCAGCGCTGTTCGAAAGCATTGAGCGCTTGCTCAATGAAGTAAATAAAACGTTGGCAATGGTCAACAAAAATAACGAAAGCATTCGCAGCGCCATCAGCCAGCACATAGTATCGTGTGACTCACGTGTGGCTACCGTAGTAACCGACGTAAATTTGTCAAATTGCACATTGTCGCAGAAAATAAATAACCTATTTGAAGACCGACTCACGTGCCTACGGAATGACATGGCTCTTTTAACAAGAAATACCGAGTCATTAACTACATCAATTAATCAAGCCAGCCATCAATCCACGCATGATTCACAACTTAGAGAAATTCTTGAGGAAGTGAAATTCGTATCGGCGAATTTATCTGGACTAAAATTGAGTAATACAAATGACCTGCTACCCAACAAAACTTTAGAGGAGGAACTAGCGGAAATTACTCAAATTAACGAAGCATCGGAGCAGCCAATTGGACACCAGCAGCAACAACAACAAAAGCAACCGCAAGGACAAGGACAAACCACTGCTGTTCAAAAACAAAAATCAAATCTACACCATCACCCAGTAACAAACCTTTCTCCAGGATGGCGTTTTCTTGGATCAAAACTATATTGGAGGCAGGACTGGTCCCAATACGATGCAAAACAACGAACAAGAAGAATTCAGGATAAAGTTGCAGAAAAGGCCAGGCGCAGGAGGAAAGATCATCACAAAAACAACAATAATAACAACAAAAACAATGCCACAAATGAATACCTTGACATCAAAAACAACAATAAGCATACTGACAAGCAGCTATTAGACATGGCCAAACATCATTTTTCCGGACCTCCAATAACTACTGAACATCCGATTGCAGCCCTCTCCGTGTCAGCAGCGAAATCTAGTTTCATCGATTTCAGAAAAGGTGAAACAATAAATCCATATAACAAGCTTGATAAACAACGCCAACAGCCGCAACAAGAACAAAATAGTGAAACTCTGGAAACATCATCTGCACATTTAACACCTGCAGCGCTATCCACACCCTCATCGCAAGATACGGATTGTCAATTTGAGCTGGGCCCTTTTAGACCTCCAATTGTGCGTCTCACAGAACAGTCAACAAAGGGTGACAACCGCTTTTTGAAGGCGAGACTGCGTGACGCGGGCATCATGAGAGTCGTGCGTCTATACCTTGCCTATATGAAGGATCAGCCACCCACAACTTGTGTAGATGGAATGACAACAACTAGCATCAGATTGCTCCTAGCATCGGAAGGATTGCCAACTGCTCCTGATCACCTTCAACGTATCTATAATGAAGTCCATCAGGAGTATGGACTAAATCCCACAGAAGCCTCTGCTGACCTGCACTCATATAGACAGTAAAAAATATAAATCCAATTCAAGTCACCTCAGGTGTCCCCCAAGGCTCGCATTTAGGACCTCTTCTTTTTATTTTGTATGTTAATGACATTTCTTTCATTCTGAAAAAATTGAAAGTATTAATATATGCCGACGACATGAAACTCTTTCTGGAAATTAGAAATGATGAAGACTTCAATGTATTCCACAATGAAATTAATATATTTTATCTATGGTGTAAAAAAAGCTTGTTAGAATTGAATGTGAAAAAATGCAACTTAATAACATTTAGCAGAAAAAGAACAGCATCGAACATCACAATTGCATTAGGTGATCAGAATGTGGAAAGATGTGTGAGAGTTAGGGACTTAGGAGTAATCTTAGACTCTAAACTTACTTTCGCAGACCATTATAACACCATTATTCATAAAGCTTATAACATGCTAGGGTTTATAAAGCGTTTCTGCTACAACTTTCACGACCCATACACAATAAAAACTCTTTATATTTCTGTATGGTCTCCTTATTCAACCACACACGAAGATAGATTAGAATCAGTACAAAAACAATTTCTATTGTATGCTCTTCGTAAATTAGGCTGGACTTCATTTCCACTTCCATCATATGAAGCACGCTGCATGCTCATAGACATATGTACAGACATTGAAAGAGCGTCGTGAGATTGCAATGGTCTCATTTGTAAACGATATAGTTTCGCAAAGAATTAACTCAACTGAAATTTTATTAAAATTTAATTTTTACATACCTAGCCGGCAATTACGAACTCGAAATATATTTTCAACCAACCACTGCCGAACAAATTATGCGAAATATGGCCCTTTTAACCGAATGATGGCATTTTATAATCACCACTGTGAAACTATTGACTTTACAATGTCTCGGAAAAACTAAAACAACACTTAAAGTCAATCCGAAACCAAAACAATTTAAATTTAAGCTAATTTAAGTAATTTGTTTATATGTAATGTTCACATGTCTACACTGTTTGACGGAATAAATAAATAAATAGATAGGGGACGCTGTATTGCAAAAAGGTGCAAGGTAAAGCAATGTTCTTGGAGGTGGCGAAATCGATGCATGGGTCGTAGGTTGTTCCTGTCTGTCAGCTGGTGAACGCTGAACTGTTCAATTGGTGGTCGAATTCCTCCTCCTATCCTACTTGAGTGTTCAGGTATCTTAGACTACTTAGGATTTAGGATGATCTTGACGTCGTAGCTTGGGCAGCGCCGGTATATACAACATTCATATGATTTTAACGATAACGATTGTACCGATTCTCTAAGAAGGCACCTCGATTTGACAGATTTAAAGTGAAGATTAATCTTGAATTCTTGAATTGACATACGACGCTAGAGAACTTGAAGCTTTAAACTCAGAATTACTTGTAACGATTCTATCCGACTCAGTGCGATTTTATTCGCTAGTATTCGTCCCTTTATGCGATCTGAGCCGACTTTGTGAAACAAATTTGAGATTCCGTTTGGAAAAAAATGTGTTTTTGCGCAATTATTATCAACAAATATACATATACTTATGCAATTCATATTCAATTTATAAAAACATACGATTTTGCCCTTACAATGATATCAATGATATGATATGATATCATGATATGTTGCTGGTTGGGTATAAAGGGTATTCGTTCTCTCTCTACATCAACTGTGTAAAACATCATTTGAAGGACCACATGTTATCTCCGAAAATACAGTGTACGAGTTGGCGTTAAGTGGAGAAGATAGGGGAGTCTGAATAATTGTTTCCGAGAATACGGGTGCTGCTAAGTTGATGACAAATAGCACTTCTTTCGAACAAGATAAATAGAAACAAAGATAAATACTCAATAGTAACATTTTCTTGCAATCACGACAAACATGTCATCACTTTTCTCAGCCAGACAAACTGGTCTGTCATAACCTTAAGCCTACTTTTGGCACCGATGCAAATGGTTTTCTTCACCCTATCTGTGTCCCACCAACTACACTATCCCTGCATCAAGAGACATATTACTATGACCTGAAGCTACAAAGAGCTTCAGCTCAAGTGTCATAAAGTTCGAACCGGACGCCACCCCATGGTTTTCACTATTTCTCAATCTTGAGCAGATAGGTACTCAATCGTCTATATCTAGAATATATTCGTTTAATCTTCAAACCCCCTGTTTTCCAAATGGAAAACTTCATTTACAATCGACCCATCCAATTGGGTAGAGTTAAAAGTGAATAACAGTTAGGACGTAACGCAACTATTGGTTCAAATCTACATTTAAATCTCGTATTCAAAATTAAGATGATTTTTTTTTCTCTTCAAAACCCACTATTATCATTGTCCATCTTTACATCTTTTTCGCCTCAATCATTATCCGTTCTGGAAGTAATATCTTCGCAAAAGGATGCAAACGGACGGCACTACTCTCGAGGGAAATTTCCGTTCAAGTTTACTTGCTGCTTCCATGCCACTGCAGCTCTTTATAACTTGTAAAACTTTGATTGCCAATGGAACTGCTGGGTTGCATTTAGAGTCAGGAGGGCAGCAGGAAGCAGCAGAAGTTCGCTTGAAGGTACGGTTGGGAGCTTTTGTTCCCGTCGAGGTGGGATGAAAAGTTTCAGGAAACTATTTATCTCGTTGTTGACCTTCGATCGCTGACTAAGGAAGTACGGAAAAGTGCGCTCTCGATGGCGGTTTGTCGCTTTCCGTGAAGGTGAATAAGGTTCAAAGTATTTTTTGAGGTTAAAGTCTTGGAATTCAATATCAAATTAACAACTTCTTCGTGAAGTGACGCCTCAATTGGGACAAAGCTATGTTCCGCTTAGAAAGGATAGCTGATTATCTCGGAGAAACACAAGGTCAACTGCACCTTTGCTTCGGTTAGCGCAGTGAGGGCAGAATACTGTGGAAGGCGTCCTAGTGCTCCCCAGGCTCCGTTTGTGGTTAGGTTTTTATAGGACCCCCCTAACCATTCATTCCTTGGCACGGTAACATGAGGTGCCCAGACTGGTGCGGCATATTCAAGTAATGCTACGAACCAGACTGCAGTAGAGAGCCTTTAAAGCGTAGATGTCAGTGATGAATGTTGCGTGACGACGAATAAAACCTAGCACTGACCGTGCCTTGGCTGCTGTCAGCTCGACGTGCTCATTGAACCTCAACTGACTGTCCATAATCACTCCTAGGTCGTCAATGGAATCAACCCGTTCGAGTAAATCAGCGCCAATTTTGTAGGAGTATCGAATTGACAATTGACTGCGGGTAAAGGTGATCACTTTGCATTTTGTTATGTTAACACGCATCCCATTTTCGTCACACCATATTAAAAGTTGATCGATATCATTCTGCAACTCTGCACAGTCTACAACGGATGCTATTATTCGGAACATTTTTAGATCGTCGGCGAAAAATAGTTTTCCACATGATAATCGGTCTGCTAGCTCGTTGATGAATAGAATGAATAGAAGAGGTCCAAGAACACTTCCTTGTGGAACCCCTGATGTAATAATGAAATCAGCAGAAACCTCATGATCAATTTGAACGAATGCTCTACGATTAGTGAGATACGACTTCAGCCAAATGACAATCCAACTCGGGAAACCCAGTTGTGTTAGTTTTTCGATCATACGACTATGCGGGACTAAATCGAAGGCAAGATTCCCAACGGTGATATCAAGTTCCTCATGGACGACTTCAACATCTTTGAATTTTCTCAGAATAGCGAGTAGTTTAATCTCATCTACTAATTCAATTAAGCACAATTTTTCAAAATTTAACCAACCTCCAACCAGCAGCCCAACGCCCAACCGGAATCATACGCGTATTTTCTCAGTTGGTCCCCTTCGGCAAAGTTTGAACGCAATTTGCAAATCGCTACCATCCACAGAAACGTAAACGTTGGTGTTACCCTAGCAGCACAAGCTCTTGGAAAGCATAGACGATGACTGGCACATCACGGGAACTTGCAACTTCTCACACACGTTGCCTTCCTTTCATCCTTCCGAACCGACACAATGGATGGAAACCTGAGCAACTCAAGATGACGACGACGACGACGATGCCAACAAAACGCGTCTGAAGCTCTTCAACTTGCAAGTAGGGTTCCTCAGCACACAGATTTCAGACACCGTAAGGGGCTGTCCATAAACCACGTGGTCATTTTTTTGGGACTTTTCAACCCCCCCCCCCGCGTGGTCATTAGTCCATACAAAAAAAATTTATTTGTCCATACAAAATGGTCATTGGCCGAACCCCCCCCCCCCTCCCCTAATGACCACGTGGTTTATGGACAGCCCCTAACTATTACACACCTGCCGTCGTAGTCCGTCGGTCGTCGTCTTCTCCATCATCCGGAGCACGCCGCGCCGCTTCTCAATGGCATCGTCGTAGTCGTCGCCGCCGCCGTTGTGTTTGCTTGGCTGAGTAGCGAACAGCGTGTATCCCGTAATCTAATTCCTGTTGACAGTTTTCGGGTGTATGAGCAGCGAGCGCGCGCACTTGGCTGCCACCGTCGTCGTCGCCGTGGCAGGTGCAGCACAGAGCCACACGGGCGGATGCTCCGACGGATAAGGGTTGTAAAGTATCACAAGTCAGCGGAGCATTCCAAGCGGAAAAATGTGCTAGTGAGTGTGTGCAGCCAGCCATCCACCAGGCTAAGCGAGAGTTGCCATTTCCCAGTCATAAGGCGTTGCAACGGTGTGGATGGATGGAGAACCGTGCGCTCCGGTTCGGTGGGTATCTGTTACATTTCGCGCATGATTGATAGCGAAAATTCGATTTGACTCGTCGACAACGAGGATGAAGACGACGAAGACGATGAGGAAGAGGGTGGGGGAGGAGATAAGAAACCGGTAGCGACAACGAGATCCGTATCCTGCAATTTCTGCAAAAGCATGATTCGAAATTTATGCACATCTGAAAACTTATGGAGATGGGCGGAAAATTGCTATGCGCCATCCGAAGCGTCACCGGTGTTTGTGTGAGTACTAAGGTTCAGTGGGAGGAACAGATATACGCTTTGAAGGCGGAAAGGGCCCTCATTGGCTTCTTCAGGACGACTTATAGAAAATTCAAAGATAACCTTCTTCTTCTTCTTTGTGATTATACGTTTCAACTGAAACTTGGCATGTCTCTCTTAAACTTAGTGTTCTTTGGTCACTTTCACAGTTGTAAATTGAAGGGATTTCTTTGCCTGCCATTCCATGAATTTGTATATTTTGATACAAATACACTAAAACCTCTTTTTATGCATGATTTTTTTATGCATTTTTAATTTATGCATCTTTTTTTATGCCCTGCATAAAAAGAGGGAAAGCTACTCAGAATCAATATTGTGCATAAGAATATTTAGCAATGACGGGAACTATTGCACCGGTGGCCAAGGGGTATTACAGGGGAGAGCAAAGGAGGGTTACAGGTACGTTTTGGGTGTTTCCGAAGGTCTCATCCACATGTGCGTTACATGGGGTCCTAGTTGGTCTTAAGGGGATTTCGGAGGCATCCAGGAAGCCACAGAACATTTTATCAGAAGCGTTACGGAGGCGTTTTTAGGGGTTTTGGTTAAGGGAGATTTTTGGAGGAATTTTTGGAAGTTTCTAAGCATTTTCGGCGAGGTTCAGAGGCGTTACGAAAGCGTTACGGAGGAGTTTTCGGGGGGTTCGGAGCTTCTCAGGTGCGTTACATGGGTCCGAGGGGGTTTAAGGGGGATTTCAGAGGTATTTCCGGACGTTTTAGAGAATTTTCGTCGGGATTCAGAGGCGTTACTTAAGCGTTACGATGAGTTTTCGGGGGGTTCGGAGCCTTTCAGGTGCGTTACATGGGGTCCGAAGGGTTTGAGGGGGATTTTGGAGGCATTTCAGGAAGTTTCAGACCATTTTAGGCGTGATTCAGAGGCGTTATGGAAGCGTTACGGAGGAGTTTTCGGGGGGTTCGGAGCTTCTCAGGTGCGTTACATGGGGTCCGAGGGGTTTGAGGGGGATTTCAGAGGCATTTCCGGACGTTTTAGAGAATTTTCGTGGGGATTCAGAGGCGTTACTTAAGCGTTACGATGAGTTTTCGGGGGGTTCGGAGACTTTCAGGTGCGTTACATGGGGTCCGAGGGGGTTAAAGGGGGATTTTGGAGGCATTTCAGGATGTTCCAAACCATTTTCGGCGTGATTCAGAGGCGTTACGGAGGAGTTTTCGGGGGTTCGGAGCTTCTCAGGTGCGTTACATGGGGTCCGATGGGGTTTCAGGGGGATTTCAGAGGCATTTCCGGACGTTTTAGAGAATTTACGTGGGGATTCAGAGGCGTTACTTAAACGTTACGATGAGTTTTCGGCGGGTTCGGTGCCTTTTAGGTGCGTTACATTGGGGTCCGAGGGGGTTTACGGGGGTTTTTGTAGGCATTTCAGGATGTTCCAAACCATTTTCGGCGTGATTCAGAGGCGTTACATAAGCGTTTCGGAGGAGTTTTCGGGGGGTTCGGACTTCTCAGGTGCGTTACATGGGGCCCATGGGAGTTTAAGGGGGATTTTGGAGGCATTTCCGGACGTTTCTGAGCATTTTCAGCGAGATTCAGAGGCATTACTTAAGCGTTACGAGGAATTTTCGGGGGTTTCAGAGTTTCTCATTTGCGTTACAAGGAGTCCGAGGGGGTTTAAGGGGGATTTTGGAGGCGTTTCAGGATACTTCGGACCATTTTCGGTAGGATTCAGAGGTGTTACGGAAGCGTTACGATGAGCTTTCGCGGGTATCGGACCGACTTAGGTGCGTTACATGGGGTCGTGGGGGCATTTCAGAAAGTTTCAAAGGATTTTTAGAGACCCCAACACAATATCTTATAGAACACCCCTGAAAAACCCATTGATTTAAAGATTGTCTTGAAACCCCCTGATACGACCCTGACCTAAAATGCCTTGATACGCCCCTGAAACCTCCGGAATTCTATTGAAACGCCCTTAAAATGTTCCTGAAACAGCCTGAAACTCTCTGAAATGACCCAGAAATACCTTAAAACGCCCTTTAAACCTCTTGCAACGTCCTTAAAAAACTCCTGAGATCCCTTGAATTGCCCCTAAAGCCCCTTGGAACGCCCCTGAAACCCATTTAACACTATTGAAGTACCGCTGATTTCCTCGTAATCCCATGAAAATACCTAAAAGTCTTGACAGAACGCCCTTGAAAGGCTCCTTAAATCCCCCGAAATAACCCCTTAAAACGCCCCTGAAGCCCCTTGGAACCCTCTTTTTGGGCTCTCTGGGAACTTTATGGAAACTCCCTTTTTTTTTTTTTTTTTCCTTCTAAACCATAGGGGGATAATCTGCTCAACAGACACCCTAACAGAAGGTTAGGGTAGTGTAGGTCTGACAGGCTGTCTTCTACAACAAAAGTAAAATCCAGGACTACTCTCTCCTCGTACCCACTAAACCATTCCTATGGTCGCCAAACCCTACGTCTCTCCGGAACCACCAAGAAGGTATTGCTTCAGAGAGGGGCTAGTGCACATCGCACCCACAAGGTTAGCTGCGTAGCCTGCAGCAACGAACATCGATGACTCGCTTTGGAGAGTCCATCACGGTAGCATGCTGGCGCTTAGCCAGTTTCCCGAGTGGTCCTCGCCACTCCCTTTGTCCTCGGAAGGCGGGCAGGGTCAACCCCGCCCGCGCCCTACTGCTGAGCGGACATCAAGAACTGATGCCCACGTGCAACCCGATCTGACCTGCCCGCAAGGAAGGGTATCACTACCCTTCAGGCCCTATCAGATGCACCCGTAGGTTGCAGACAGCAGGATCTCACCTACCCCGACCCTTGCCGGGGACCCCTTTCCAACCGCGGGCTCGGATCCAACCCAGTAGACCGACGCCACGACAGCACCGCTACCGGGACTTCCTCTCCGCGGCCACTTAATCGTTGTAAGGGTCGATCTCGACCGCAGGGCACCGGTATGACCTACGAAGCCGACTCCGAACCCCTGGACCACCTCTTGTACTGCATCTGGACTAGCCATTCTCCGAGTCCACGCGCCACCTCCTCTGTAGCTCCCAGACGATGTGGGTAATAGCCGTTGAAACGGCGTTCCAGCCAAACTCATCCCTACACATCCTCTGGACCAAGTTGTCCGGAGTTGTGTCTTCCCCGCATGTGGCAAGCATGCGGTCACGCATTGTGCGAAAACGCGGGCACACGAACAAAACGTGTTCCGCCGTTTCCTCTAAACCATTGCACACTGGGCATTCGGGAGAATCCGCATGCCCGAAACGGTGTAGATACTGTCGGAAGCAACCATGACCTGTAAGGACCTGTGTCAGGTGGAATGTGACTTCCCCATGGCGCCTATTAATCCAACTATCTACCCTCGGTATCAACCTATAGGTCCACCTTCCTTTGGTGGAGCTGTCCCACGCGCGCTGCCATTTGACCATAGAGGCCATCCTGACAGTCCTGCGTATGCCTCTTGTGCCGCGCATTTCGAAGCACTCCATGTCCTCACTGATAAGAATGCTGATAGGCACCATACCAGTAATGACGCAGAGAGCGTCGTGTGACACGGTACGGTACGCGCTCGCAACCCTCAGGCACATAAGCCTGTAAGTACTTTCCAGCTTCCGTCGGTAGCATTTAGTACTTAGCGCGGTGCCCCACGCCGGGCCGCCATACCTAAGTATGGATGTAGCAACACTAGCCAGAAGCTTGCGCTTACTGGCGTACACCGCAGAGCTATTGGACATCATCCGGGACAGTGCCGCAATAGCTGTGGAGGCTCTTTTACAGGCATAATCGACGTGGCTACCGAAAGTAAGCTTATCGTCGATTATCACGCCCAAGTGTTTGACGGAGCGCTTTGACAGGATAGTACAGTCTCCTACACTGATCTCCGTCTGCTGCTCCGACTTCAGGTTGTTAACAACCGTCACCTCTGTCTTGTGGTGAGCCAGCTCCAGTTTCCTGGACCGCATCCACGCCTCCACAACCTTGATCGAGTGGTTGGTAGTCCACTTTACCTCCTCGATCGTTTCACCGTAGACTTCGAGCGTAATGTCGTCGGCAAATCCGACAATCACCACTCCCACTGGATACTCTAACCTCAACACCTCGTCGTACATGACATTCCATAACACCGGACCCAGGATGGAACCTTGCGGGACTCCTGAGGTTATGTGAAAGCACTTCCGACCCACCTCCGTGTCGTAGACTAGTACACGATTCTGAAAGTAACTTCCGAGAATCTTGTACAGGTACTCCGGTATCCCCAGACGCAAGAGCGCATCGGCAATAGCAGACCAGCTGGCGCTATTAAACGCATTCCTTACATCCAGAGTCACTACCGCGCAAAAGCGAATTCCCCTCCTCTTAGGCTCGAGTGCTTTCTCGGCGGTTTTTGTAACCGACAAGATAGCGTCTACGGTGGACCTCCCCTTCCGGAAGCCGTACTGGTTACTCGAAAGACCATTTTCGCCCTCGGTGAACCGCAACATTCTATTGAGGATGATCTTTTCGAGCACCTTCCCCGCCGTGTCAATCAAGCATATTGGTCTATATGCCGACGGGTCTCCGGGTGGTTTCCCCGCCTTTGGCAATAGTACCAGGCTCTGCCTCTTCCAAGCTTCTGGGAAAACTCCCTCGTCCAGGCATTTCTGCATAGCAGACCTGAACATCTCGGGAGCCTCTGCAATAGCTACTTTTAAGGCCAGGAAACTCCCTTAGCCCCACCTCAACTGCCCAGCAGCAAGACCTGTTCTCGCGAACTAGATTCCCTAATTAAAGCCCAAACTTAATTTATGCATAAATTTCCCTCTTTTTATGCCTTTTTTTAATTTATGCACATTTTTAATTTATGCAGTCCCAGCCATGTGCATAAAAAGAGGTTCCAGTGTACAGTGATACACTATGCCAACAAAAAAAAGTTCCCGATCGGAACGGAAATCGAACCCGCAGTCTACGAATTGACGATCCAAAGCCTTATCCAAAAGGCTGACTGGAAACCCTTAATATAAAGAAAACGAGTTTACTACGCTACAACTTACGAACATAGAGTTCAAAATTACGCTAGGAATGAACCCATGTATCGCATAATGTTATTTTATAATGCAAATCAGAATCAGTTTAATGTTGAAATGTCCAAAGTAAAAACTAACATTGTTACCGTCGTGCGGGGCTTCTTTATACACTTTTTCATGGTTTTTCAACTTTATGACATTATAACTCCCAGTCTAGTGAATGAATTTCCGCAATTTTTATACACAATAATTGTGAGTATGTATGTAGGATGTATGCAAAATTTGAGCTAAATCCATCAATACACAAAAAAGTTGTTCATACACCAATCGGACACATCTCATATAGAACCGGATGGGGGCTACTTTGGACATTTTTATCTACAACAAAACTGCATTTCAAATTCCAGGGTTATTTGGAAAACTACATTGTACCAATACTGTAGTATACTGTATCATACATAATTTCAATAAAAATATGCGTTTTAAGATGGTTCTGTGCTGCCTTTGGTATTATGAGCAGCGTGAAATTGCTATATAGATAGCCTGAAAAAAGGGACCATCAATCCTTTATTTGGGTGAAACGGTCATTTATAACGTATAACCATACAAATATTCGATTGTATATGCCACGTTGATACATTTTGAATGAATTGAGCAACCCTTCGAAATTTATGAACTGTAGAAACAATGCCTATAGACCAAATGTTCTGATACGTTATGTATATTATATTGGTTTATTTGATGTTTTTTCGCGTCCTGACAAGCAATAAACGGTCTGTTTGAAAAATAATTTCAACCAAATGAAGGGAAAACTATTGCTTCATAATAGTTCCTAAGACATCAAACAGATTTGAACCATATTTTGAATTCAAAAAATCCATATTCAAAAGTGTCCAAAGTAGCCCCGCATTTCAAAAGTAGCCCCGCACGACGGTACATTGTTAATAACGGAAAGTTTTGGGCGCAGTTTGACCATCACCAGATTGTGGTCGGAGTCGATGAGGGCGATGTTGGTTGGGTCCTGACGTCGATAATGTCGGTGAAGTGCCTTCCGTAAATCAGAACGTGGTCGATTTGAGATTCCGTCTGTTTGGTAATCTCCAGCTGTATCGATGAGGGAGGCTGTGTTGGAAAAAGGTGCTACGTATGACCATGTTTTTAGAGGCGGCGAAATCAATGAATCGTAGGCCATTTTCGTTCGTCTGCTGGTGGGCGCCGAACTTTCCAGTCGTCGTCGCTCCGAATTCCTGCTCCTGGCCTTCCTGAGCGTTTAGGTCTCCTATGATGATCTTGACGTCGTGGTGTAGGCAGCGATCGTACTCTTGTTCAAGCTGCGCGTAAAATGCGTCATTGTCATCATCAGTGCTTCCGGAGTGAGGGCTGTGCACGTGTAGTGTGATGAATCGACAAAGTTAAATAAACGTCCACGCGGATGTTTATATCATAACAATCAAACAGGCTATGCACTTTGTGTGGCCTGCTTAATCGTGCAACTAAGCACAACAGAATAAACCATACGCCACCGAGCGTTGGTCGGTTGCCACGAAAAGCAAATTGAATAAATCATTCTGGTTCCGAGCCCAACAGCTAACGGGTGTACACTTTACTCTGAAGAGAACTCCAAATTTAGTACATGGCTACCTAAGACAGGTTTTGCCTTCTCCGCAGCAAAAGTGTGAAAGTGATACAGTTCGGTAAAGTGTATTCCAATCACATTTGAAAATGGGTTGGTTTTCAAGTGACGAGATCGTCACTACGAATCAAATGGGACCCAGTGAAGAACACCATCAAACACAAGCGGTTGCGCTTTGCATTTTAACAGTTATCGCGGGTGCGTACGTGCTAATAAAACTACTACTGAAGTTGCACAAATCACACACGGAACGGCTGGCAGAAAGAGCCGCTCGACGAGCCGCTGCCCATCCAATCTAACAGTTATAAGGAAGTGTCGAACTTTACTGTACTGTGTGGAGTAGTTGAAATAAATAATAACATTTTTATTGGAAACATTAAGTGCAAGTGACTAAGTAACTATACAATGACGGAGCACAAGATAAACAGTTTAGTGTTCACATTGTGTTACACACAAATGTACGAGGTGAAAACCAAGCTCGAAGCTAGAGCGTACCGAGGATTTTCAAAGGAAGAGCAACAAGCAACGCCCTATTCCAAGTAGCAGCAGCAGCAGCGATCTCCAACGGAATGCAAACGAACACCAGGAGTTCGATTGTGGAACTTCGAGATGACATAGTGGACATACTCATGTGGAAAATCGAACACTACTAGTGGCAGTGCAGACGAAGAAACAACATAACAAACGGGTCATCCGGCAACATGGAGCCGACCCCAACAAGGGCGCAACATGGAGCGACCCCAACGTAGCTTCGTCGTTGCTGCTGAGACTTGCAGATGATATACTAGCGTGAGTGATGATTTAATTTAATAGTTAAAAATAAATAAGTACCGAAACAATTTAGTTAAAATGGTGTATTCAAGTGGTGTTTGACATTGTAATATTCAAAAATGTGTGACTTACTGAAAGATCTTGTTTGAAAGTAAATTACCAAATCTCATAAATCCTGTACGAGAATTAATTATCCGGAAGCCTAACAGTGACCTCATCCGATTTTAAAAAGAAGAGAGTTAAATGGAAAAAAATGTTGTCAAAAATATAGAACAACTTGCACTTACTTTGAGAAATCTGAGGAAGGCACCAAACAGGAAATTTTTGAGGAAAACACTAGTAGACAAGTTAGTAAAGGCTCGTAATCTTTATGAAGCAAATTTATACCTCTTAGACGAATTCGAATGTTCTAATCAAAAAATCCTCTTAAGAAAATCCAGAGATATTTTTAGTGAAATTAAAATTTTTATCGACGTGCGACTTGATAAGGCCAAACATCTCATACGTTTTAAAACAATTGTAAAACTTATCATTATTGTCGAAAAATTATACCGCAATAACAAGATGACAACTCCGAAGGTGGACCTTAAACTTGGAACCGCAGTGGTCCAAGTTTATGATGGAAGCCAAGAAGGCCTGAGTCCATTTATTGACTCAGTTGGCTTATTCGTAGACACGGTCAAAGCGGAATTTGTAACGGCAACAGCAGCTCAAAAAACAGCCGCAGATGTTACCGTTAAAAAATTCGTGATGACCAGACTAATTGGAAAAGCGAGATCGGCCGTAGGCGAGAACCCGGCAGATCTCGATGAAATATTAAACCACTTAAAAAATAGATGCGGTCTGGCAACGTCTTCAGACGTATATGTTTCGAAATTAGGAGCATTGAAACAATCTAGTGATGTCAACAAATTCACCACGGAGGTCGAAAATTTGACCTTCCTTTTAGAAAAGGCTTACATCACGGAGCAAATTCCGGTTGATGTGGCGAACAAAATGGCAATAAAGTAAGGAGTGAAGGCTCTTAGTACCGGCGTTCGTAACCCCGATACGAGGCTCATTCTAAAAGCCGGACAATTTGCAACATTGTCCGCAGCAATAGAGAAAACACTGAGCAACGAGGCTACAACAGCAACACCTAATACTAACGCGATAATGTTCGCTTCACGCCGCGGACATAACAATCGCGGCAGAAATAATTTCAATATGAATCACTACGGACAACGCCACAACGATTATCGTGGAGGCAGAGGAGGATTCCATAGTGGTCGTGGAAGACGACCCTATGGATCTCCATCTCAGCGTGGAAGAGCATCTCACAGAGGCTTCCACCGCGGAAATATGCAACCACGCATATTTTACGCAGATGTTGGACACATGGTTCCACCTCAACAACAAAACTTGACAAACTCAGGACGCATATGTCCTAACCAACAGCAAATGCAACCACAGTACCAACCACAGGTACAGCAACCGCAACAGCCGCAGCAACATTTTTTAGGCCAACTACACAACTTTTAACCATCAACGCGTCAGCATCGAATTTCATAAAGGCACATGTCGAAATGACAAATTCGGTGTGTACCTTTATGATAGATTCAGGAGCTGACGTATCGGTGTTCAAAGCTAACAAAATTCTTGGAAGTCACCAAATCGATGTAAATAGAAAATGCAGTATCTCCGGAATTTCCGGTGAAAAAATTGAAACACTGGCAACAACAGTTACGGCATTGACATTTTCAAATACCCTCACATTGCATCACGAATTCCATTTAGTAGGAGACGAATTCCCAATATTCACCGATGGAATATTGGGAAGAGACTTTCTATCCTTGTATAAATGCACAATAAACTACGAATATTGGATTTTAAGTTTTAATTTTAACAATGCAGAAGTAAATGTAATGATTGAAGACAATTTCAATGAAGGTATAATAGTTCCGGAAAGATGCGAAGTAATTCGCAGAATTCCGAATGTACAGGTAGCCGAGGATTCTGTAGTGTGTTCACAGGAAATCCAAAATGGAGTTTTCTGTGGGAACACTTTAGTATCACCTAATGCTACATACGTTAAATTTATTAACACAACGAGTAAACCTGTGTTAATCCATAATTTTAAACCAGTAATTAAACCCCTCAATCAGTTTATAATAGCCAGCATCCAAAAAGGGGAAAACGACACAAATAAACGTATTGATAAGATTAAAAATAAAATTAAAATATCTGAAATTCCTTCATTTGTCAGGACCAAATTTGAAAAGGTCCTGGAGGAATTTAATGACATATTTGCACTAGATACAGACAACCTCACAACTAACAATTTCTACGAACAAAGCATCAACCTAACCGATAACGTGCCTGTGTATACTCCTAACTACAGAAGCATACACGCACAGAACGATGAAATTGAATCACAAGTTAAAAAACTTTTGGAAAACAATATAATCGAAAACTCTGTGTCGGCGTATAACTCACCAATATTATTGGTGCCGAAAAAGTCAAACACATCAGATAAGAAGTGGAGACTTGTATGGATTTCAGACAGTTAAACAAAAAGATTCTAGCTGACAGATTTCCATTACCCAGAATAGACACGATTCTAGACCAATTAGGCAGGGCCAAATATTTTAGTACATTGGATTTGATGGCAGGTTTCCATCAAATTCCTTTGAGCCCAGAGTCCCGCAAGTATACAGCGTTCTCTACACCTTCAGGGCACTATGCCTTCACCCGTTTACCATTTGGACTTAATGTGAGTCCAAATAGTTTTCAACGGATGATGACAATTGCTATGGCAGGTTTAACACCTGAGTGCGCGTTCGTGTACATAGACGATATTGTCGTAATAGGATGTTCAGCAGAGCATCACATCAAAAATTTGATAAATGTCTTTAAAAGATTGAGGCATTACAATCTAAAATTAAACCCCGAAAAATGTCAATTCTTCAAAACAGAAGTAACATATTTAGGACACAAAATTACAGATCAGGGAATTCTTCCTGATGACACAAAATTCGAAGTAATCAAAAACTACCCAATACCAACAAACGCGGATGAAACTCGCCGCTTCGTCGCGTTTTGTAACTATTACCGTAAGTTCGTACCGGATTTTGCTAGATTAGCCAAACCGTTAAATGACTTACTTAAAAAAAAATCAACTTTTGAATGGACAGATAACTGTCAATCAGCTTTCGAACAACTCCGTAATCACCTACTCTCACCACCTATATTAAGTTACCCTGACTTTTCGAAGAAATTCTATCTAACCACAGACGCCTCAAACGTAGGCTGTGGTGCAATACTATCACAAGTAATTGATGGACAAGACCTACCAATAGCTTACGCAAGTAAAGCTTTTAACTCGGCAGATTCCAAAAAACCTACGATTATGCAGGAAATGATCGCTATCCATTGGGCTATCGATTATTTCAAGCCATATTTGTATGGACGGAAGTTTATAGTACGAACAGATCACAGACCACTGGTGTTCCTTTTTGGTATGAAAGAGCCAACCAAAAAACTAACACAAATGCGTCTGGATCTCGAAGACTATGACTTTGAAATAGAACATATTAAAGGAACAAATAACGTAGGCGCCGATGCATTATCTAGATTAATGTCATCTGACGACCTAAAAAATAGAACAATACTCATGGTTAACACCAGATCCATGACTAAAAAGAAATCAGTTAAAGCCAAGGATGACGTTTCCACATACACGAAGCCTGATCAACTTCTAGTTAGCGAAGCTGTCATTTTAAAGGAAGCTCGAAATTCTTTTAAATTAACAACAAATCTCAGTAACAATATAATGGAATTCCAAATAAAAAGCGAGAATTATAAAAAGACGCATGCAGCAATACAATTCAATTACAAAAATGAAAGTCAGACACTCGAGTCTGCTCTTTCAAAATTGAATGAAGTTATGACAAAATTAAAGATAAAACAAATCGCCTTATCATTGAGCGATCCATTATTCTCGCAAATCACAGTAGAACAATTTAAATCAATTGCTACAAAAATTATAAATAGTTTTGAAATTTTACTCTTCAAACCTCCAAGACAAATAGAGTCAAAAATGGAAGTCGAAAAAATATTGCATGATTTTCATAATAGCTCAACTGGAGGCCACATAGGACAGCATAGATTGTACCTAAAACTACGAGATCTATTCCAATGGAGAGGAATGAAAGGTTCTATCGCAAAATTCATAAAGGCCTGTGAATTTTGCAGAAAGAACAAAGTCAGTAAAAGAACAAAAGAAGCATCTATTATCACATCTACACCTCAGAAACCATTCGATGTGATCTCTATCGATACGGTCGGACCGTTACCCAAAACAAGCAGGAATAATCGTTACTGTATCACTTTACAATGTGACTTATCGAAATTCGTTATAATAATCCCTATACAGAATAAAGAATCTAATACTATTGCTCGTGCATTAGTAGAAGATTTTATCCTTAAATATGGTAACTTCTTGGAGCTAAGATCTGATAGAGGAACCGAATATTGCAACGAAGTTCTTCAGCAGATCAGCAAAATTTTAAATTTCAAACAAACCTTTTCAGCCGCCTATCATCCAGAGACGATCGGTGCATTGGAGAGAAATCACAGATGCCTAAACGAGTATCTGCGATCATTCTCAAATGAACACCATGACGACTGGGATGATTGGGTTGGTTTCTACACTTTTGTATACAATACAACCCCGCATACAGATTCTAATCTTACACCGTTCGAATTAGTCTATGGAAGGAAACCAAATTTACCGCAAGATCTGATGAACAACAGAACTATAGAACCAGTTTATAATATTGAGCAATACATGAATGAATTGAAATTTAAATTACAAAAAAGTCAAACTATAGCAAGGGAACATATGATCAAAGAGAAAATTCAAAGAACTGCTGACCTAAATATCAATCTAAACCCAATCGACGTCTCATTAGGAGATTTAGTCTACATAACCAAGGAAAACAGGAAAAAATTAGACTCGTTTTATACAGGACCATATAAAGTTATAGAAACTAAAAATAGCAACTGCGTCATAGAAGATCTTGCAAAAACAAAAAAAATAGAAGTTCATAAAAATAGATTAATAAAGATGTAAAAAAAAAAAAAAAAAAAAAAAAAAAAAAAAAAATGGGAAGGCAGCCAACTTATATTATAATTGTTTAAATAATTCCAGTACATCAAATATAAAATAACAGAACATTGTCAAACTATAAATTAATCATATTTTGTCAATTCAATTATAGTCATACGACGAAATTCATTGTAACCAATAATCTAAGCAAGCAACCGAACAACGCTCAAGGTCATGAAAATTCCAAATCCATTTTTTCCAAATTAATACGAGTGTCTGAATCCTCACGCCACTCTTTTCCAAAAGGGGGAAGGTGTAGTGTGATGAATCGGCAAAGTTAAATAAACGTCCACGCGGATGTTTATATCATAACAATCAAACAGGCTATGCACTTTGTGTGGCCTGCTTAATCGTGCAACTAAGCACAACAGAATAAACCATACGCCACCGAGCGTTGGTCGGTTGCCACGAAAAGCAAATTGAATAAATCATTCTGGTTCCGAGCCCAACAGCTAACGGGTGTACACTTTACTCTGAAGAGAACTCCAAATCTAGTACACACGTTTATTATGCTGATGTTGAAGAATCGGCCCTTGATCCTCAACCTTCACTTTCTTTCGTCGATCGGTCACCAATTGATCACACGCCAGTGCATATCACCCATCACGATGAAAGCTGTTCCCAGCTCGCGTGTGTTGGCACAGCTCTGGTACATGGTATGTTTACCTCTAAACTTTCACACCATGGATATTGTCCAACACACCTCCTGCAGCGCTTCGATGCCGAACCCGCGATCCTTCAGTTGATCGGTGAGTATGCGGGTCTCCCAATGAAGTTGAGAGATCAACAGTTCCACGTATCTAGTTTCCATTCGCAAGTCCATTTTGTTTGCTGGGGTCGTTGCCGTTGGTCTCGGTTCGTATTATTTATTTATTTATTACTTTGTCTTCGACTTAGTCGTACAGACTGTTCTAATATTAACTACTAGTTTATTTGTGGACGCAGTAGCGCCCGTTGTAAGTGTTTTTTTTTTTTTAATTTAAACGGTTCATGTGTTATCCACGCTTGTAGATTTTAAATAAAAAAACATTACATTTTCTACGGTTTTTATAATTTTTTTATTTGATTAATTCAATGCAGCTTATATTTGCATCCGAAAAACTTCGGTGGAGTCACCGGACCGACAGGCAAGGCTATCTGTGTTATTTCCAGCAACTGCAGCATTCGGTTGTCTAAGAGTAACAGATTCTTTTCTGCATTAAAAAAACAAAGTTATCAACATCTGTTGTCTGTGATTTTTTCATCAAATACTATGTCTGGTTGTCACTGGTTTTGTTATCTGCATCTGATAGTGAAAAAGAATCGAAGTGAAAAATTAAAAAAAAAAAAAAAAGAAAATTTTCAACGTCTGTTATCTGTGATATTTTTTCTTCATATGCAGTGTCTGGTTGTTACTGTTTTTTTTTTCTACGTCTGATAGTGAAAACGAAGTGATGTGTCAAATATTTAAAAAAATCAAAATTTTCAAAGTCTGTTGTCTGTAATATTTTTCTTCAAATGCTGTGTCTGGTTGTCACTGGTTTTTTACACTGTTTTTTTTTTCTAAATCTGATAGTAAAAACGAAGTGAAGTGCCAAATATTTAAAAAAAAATCAAAATTTTCAACGTCTGTTGTTTGTGGTTTTTTAAATCAAATGCTCTGTCTGGTTGTCTAAGGTTGTCACTGGTTTTGTTTTCTACATCTGATAGTGAAAAAGAAGTGAAGAATCAAAAATTTTAAAAAATCAAAATTTTCAAAGTCTGTTATCTGTGATATTTTTCATCAAATGCTGTGTCTGGTTGTCCAAGGTTGTCACTGGTTTTATTTTCTACATCTGATAGTAAAAACGAAGTTAAGTGTAAAATATTTAAAAAACCAAAATTTTCAACATCTGTTTTCTGTGATTTTTTCATCAAATACTGTGTCTGGTTGTCTAAGGTTGTCACTGGTTTTGTTCTCCGCATCTAATAGTGTAAAAGAATTAAAATGTCAAATATTTAAAAAAAATAAAAAAATTCAACGTCTGTTGTCTGTGATTTTTTTTTTCATCAAATACTGTGTCTGGTTGTCTATGGTATCTAATGTTTTCATTGGGTTTTGTTCTCTGCATCTGATAGTGGAAATGAATTGAAATGTCAAATATTAAAAAAAAAGAAATTTCAACGTCTGTTGTCTGTGTTTTTTTTTTCAACAAATACTGTGTCCGGTTGTCTATGGTTATGTCAGGTTGTCACTTTTTTGTTCTCTGCATCTGATAGTGGAAATGCATTTAAGTATCAAATATTAAAAAAAAAATCAAAACTTTCAACGTCTGTTGTCTGTGATTTTTTCATCAAATGCTGTGTCTGGTTGTCTATGGTTATCTAAGGTTGTCACTGGTTTTGTTCACTGCATCTGATAGTGAAAAAGAATTGAAATGTCAATTTTTTGTGTGAGAATTTTCCCGCGTGCTGCGTCTTGTTGGCTAGTCACCGGACAGACAAACAGGGCTATAATATATATGATACTAAATTACGTATCCTATTTCTAAAACATTCTTTGGACATATTAAACTCGAAACTAACACTTACATTTTTGAAAGCTCGTATACATACACTTAATGGGTTGTTTTGGCTGTAGCTTGTTCTGTGACTCGGAACAGCATGAAACGTCGAGTTTCGAAAACGTCGGGGCGGAACATTCAAAGGGACTCCAGCAAGAAGCGCCGGAGAGTCGAGTACACCATTGATTATGTCAAATAAAAAAAGTTGTTGAAGCTTCGTTCTTCTTGCTGAAAGGCTTTCCATGTTGATAAGCTGGCAACGGTCAGGGTAGCTTGGTAAATTGAAGGGATCTCTCCAGGGGAGATCACGCAGAGCAAATCGCAGAAACCACTTCTGGACACGCTCGATTCTGATAATATGCGTCATGTCATACGGTGACCAAACAGGGGCAGCATATTCTAGAATGCTTCTGACTAGGGCGCAGAAGAGTGTTTTAAGAGCGTACACGTCATTGAACATCGAGGCGTGTCTGCGAATAAATCCAAGTGCAGACCAAGCTTTGGAAATAACGGAGGATATGCGTTCGTTGAATCGGAGTTTCGAGTCTAATGTAACGCCGAGGTCACAGATTGACTGGACACGTTCTAGTGGTGTCGTTCCGATATAGTACTGATGCGTGTAAGGCGTACCGCGTCTGGCAAAGGAGATGATTTTACATTTGTTGCTGTTAATACGCATACCATTGTCGTCGCACCAATTCAGCAGCACATTGACGTCTTCTTGCAAGGCGATACAATCCACAATGGATGTGATGATGCGATAGAGCTTCAAGTCATCTGCAAACGATAACTTGAACGAAGAGAGTTGCAAGCATAGGTCGTTCGCGAAGATGATGAAAATCAGAGGGCCTAGTACACTACCTTGTGGTACACCAGAAGAAATTTCAAATGACCCGGAGCGTGCCGAGTTGTCAGATACAAACGCCTCTCTGCCCGAAAGATACGAATACAGCCACGTTGTAATCCACCTGGGAAACCCGATGTGATCCATTTTTTCGACGGCCAGGAGATGCGGTACCGTGTCGAATGCTTTAGCGAAGTCAAGGTATATTGAGTCAACTTGCTGCTTCGACTCGAATGCTCGTGAAATGGCCGTAACGTAGCACATTAGATTGGATGTCGTCGATCGGCTTTTCATGAATCCGTGCTGAAATTCAGAAATGAACGGTGACGCAGCATCGTACAGCGTTTTATGTATGAGTGATTCAAACACTTTACTGAGGCAGCACAGAATAGATACTCCTCGGTAGTTTTCGACAAGCTGCTGGCTTCCGGATTTAGGAATGGGCACGATAACAGCTGTTTTCCAGGCGGATGGAAATTTCTTCTCCCGAAGCGATTGGTTGAAGATTATTGCGATTGGGGCTGCAAGCGAAGTGGCACACTTTTTGAACATGACCGGAGGCAATCCATCAGAACCAGGTCCTTTTTTCTCGTCCAGATCATTCAAGGCTTGATGTATATCTGCGATTGTAAACTGGATATTTGGGATACGGATATCGTAGGACGGTACTCCGAGAAATCTGTCAGCCATAGGCACAGGCACAGGAGAAGCTCTGGAAAACACACTTGCAAAGAATTTTGCGAACAGCTCTGCAGTTTCGACATCCGTACTGGCAGTATTACTCTCGTATCGAACATTGTTCGGGATCCTAGTACCCGATCGTTGACGTTTGACGAAGTCCCAGAAACGCGATGGATTCTGCTTAATGCTTGCCTGGATATTCGTAATGCAATCCTCATATGTTGACGTAAGAAGGTCGTTGTATGCAAACTCAAGTTGTCGAAGTTGAAATTTGTCGTCGTCGGACTTGGAGTGAAAATATCGGCTCCGTGCCTTGTGTAGGATATTACGAAGATTACGCAGCTCCGGGATCCACCACGGTTTGCCAGGGGCCGTTTGCGAGGTACATGTTCTTGTAATAGAATTTGAATGGTATCGTAGAAGTTGAACAGCAATTCTTCCACTGTGCTTCCATGCAGTAAGTTCCAATCAACCAAAGAGAAAGCTGGATAATGCTTCAAAACTGCATTTTTGAAAGTCGAATTGCAAGTTGGAGTCTTGTTCGTTTGCTAAATTCACAACATCGAAACGAGTATCGAGAATTGCTACTATTGGTAAATGATGCGAATCCACTGGCAAAATTGGCATCGATGGTTCAACCAAATCTATGTGCTCCGCCAAGTTGACAAACGCAAGATCCAGAAGCCTTCCATTTGCGTTAAAGAAATTATTGATTTGCTGAAGACCCGCGGTTTCAACAAGTGCAAGTTCAGCTTCCGTCGAGGCATTGGAAGGTAGATAACCGTCGATGTCTTCGTCAAATCGCCAATTGAGATTGGGCAGATTGAAAACAAAATATCCGAGTCACGCATGAAGCCAGAAACTTCTTGAATTGTCGTTAAGTGCGCGTTGTAGACCTCCAAACTAGAATTCGGTGGAAGGTAAATCGATAAGAGATACAATCATCTGTATGCTAACTGGATGCGAACTACAACTTGTTCTAGTATCTCGTTACCAGACAGCGCAACAGATTCACATTGGAGACGATTGTGCACTGCGATCAACACTCCTCCACCACGACTAAATTATTCTGTTGCTGATTTTCCATTACAATGTTTTTTTACGGCTGGCTTGTAAGGCCTGACACCAACCCCCTACTTACCGGAAGACCGTAGTGCACAATTGAGCTTAGTGTCCTTCACTGGCACTCGGACGTTGATCAGCCGCCCCTAACATGGGGATCAGACACTGTTGTGAGCCGCTCCTCTTGGAGAACAGACGCTCAGGTTTGCCAAAGCAAACATCCGCTTCCCTTCAGCCATCGACCGAATTTCCAACCAGGGTTGGTTACCCGATCTTCCCTACGGTCGCTCACAGTTTCCAGCCGGTATCACAAGGAGGTAGTATAGAAGTTGCTGGGCAGAGGCTAGTGCATCACAATGGGATCTGTATTGTGCAGCATACCCAGCCTTTACCGTGCCCAGACATGCGAGGAGGTCGAAGTTCGAAACGATAGTGCAGGTTACACATCCAAATCTGAATCACTATGAAGCTGCACAGCAGTTGCTGTGGCAGTCAGTCTCAGAGTCAAGTATAGACATCGCCTTACTAGCTTACCCCCCCCCCCCCCCCGCTACCGCATCCCATATGATAACGGGAATTGGGTAGCGGATACGGCTAAGCTGGCGACTACCGGTCGTTTTCCAATCCAGAAAATAATTTCTCGGTGGCACGAGGGCTTCGAAATAGCGAAGATCAATGGGGTGTACTACTGTAGTTGTTATGCCCCACCCAGGTGGCCGATGGATCAGTCCTCAGCAATGCTGGATGCGTTAACAAGCACGCTAGTAGGGTTGAGTCCTGTGGTCATCGGCGGAGACTTCAACGCCTGGGCGATTTAGTGGGGTAACCGATCGACTAACGCGAGAGGCTGGGCACTACTCGAAGCCATGGCGAGACTGAACGTGGATGTCGTGGAATGACCTACAGTAGGAACGGTGCAGAGTCCATCATTGATGTGACCTTCTGGAGCCCGGGTCTAAACCCTAGCCCAGACATGAGGGTCGACGCTGGGTACACGCACAGTGACCACTTGGTGGTACGATATAGGGTGGAATATAGTGGAAGGAAGACACAGCCGATCACCAATCATCGAGGATGACTGACCTCGCGCTTCGATAGGGCGTCATTTGTCGAGAGACTGAGACTGCTTATGGAGAATAACACTGCTACCCAGAAATGGACGGAAACCAATACACTGGTGGTGTCCAGAACTCGCGGAGCTCTGGGCATCCTGCCTAAGAGCTAAGAGGTGGATGCAAAGAGCTCGTTCCAATGAGGGTAGAGTGGAAAGACGCGAGGCCTACAGGCTGGCTAAACTGGCACTGAACAAAGAAATTAAGACACGAAAACGAGCGTGCTTCGAAAATCTCTGCCAGACAGCCAATACGACACCTGGGAAGATACCTACAAAGTAGTCATGGCCAAAACGAAGGGAGCGTCAGAACCCCCGGAATGCTCTCTCGAGATACTGCAGACGATCGTGGAAACGCTGACCATGGGCTAAGCACGGGTAACCACCCAGCGACCCGTCGGCTTACAGACTTATCTGCCTTCTGGACACCACTGGGAAACTATTAGAACGAATCATTCTTTCGAGGTTGATGGTCTATACCGAGAAACCAGATGACTGGGCTCTCGGATAACTAGTTTGGGTTCGGGAAAGGTCGATCGACGGTGGACGCTATTAAGGCCGTAACCGAAACGGCCAAAGCGCTCCAAAAAAACCGTAGAGGAATTCGTTCCTGCGCGGTAGTCACGTTGGATGTGGAGAATGCGTTGAACAGCGTCAACTGAGCCGCCATTCACCATCTAGGAGCTCCGGATACCTTATGTTGGATACTGGAAAGCTACTTCCAGAATAAGATGCTTCTCTATGACACTGAGGAAGGCGAAAAGAAGTACAACATCACTGCAGGAGTACCACAAGGGTTGATCTTGAACTCGGTACTATGACACGCGGCGTATGATGGCGTATTGAGGCTCACACTTGCACAGGACGTAAAGCACGCCGGCTTTGCCGATAACATTAAGGAGTGTATCGGAAAGTAGTTGAAAATGTTCAGGATCCTCTATCTCGAAGCTGGGTTGGTCTTTTCATTTCGGTTCTTCTATGAAATGTTCACAATATAGTAAAGTTTAGAACAGCTTGGAAAAATTTGGAAAATGTTTAGTATTATTGAAAATATGGTTAAATGAATACACCTCACAAAATAAAAATCTGCACAAAATGCAATTTTGTTGAGATTTACCAACATTTAAAAAATCTGTAGTGAATAAAATTTGTACGATAAAAAATCTGGAAAATATTGATGCTTGTTAACAGTTATGTACACATAACATATCATTCAACACTGACTTTCAAAATACATATTTTCGATAGAAAAATCTCCTATATCTACAAAATGGTCCACTCCCAAAAACGTATATTTTTTGGTCAAACTTTGAAGCGCTGCTTTTAATATCTTGAAAGGTTATAAAATTCCATTTTTTTCTCTAACTTACTCGTCCATTAAATAAAAAACATACCCAATTAAAAAAAATGCGAATTTTTCATTTTATGTACTTTTTATTTGCGTAAACATGATTTGGAGGAGCACAGGAAAAAGAGGTTTCTCAAAAATGGCCTTTTTACATTTTTAAGAATTGCGCTTAAATGCAGCGGAGATTTTTCTTGAAAAAAATATGAGGATTCTGGAGCTTATTATATTAACACAAAAAGTTAACAATTTTCAAACATTATCCAACTTTTTTCGCAATCTCAATTTTTAAGAAGGTGTGCAAACATTCAAAAACATGTTTTCAGTAATCTAAGTAAAAAACACAGTTAAAAGAACATATTTAGGGAATCATTAAAGCCATTTCTCTTATCAAGGATTTATACAGTATCTCCAAAAATAAAATTGCTTAAAAGTTGTATTAAACTATTTTTGAGGCTATTGTAAACATTTTCAACTACTTTACGATACACTCCTTATCCACACGGTATACGGAATAGAGGATAGAGGAATAGTGGAATAAGAACTGACAGCGGCGCATGCAATTAGCATAATCGAGGATTGGATGAGGTCTCGTCAGCTGGCACTCGCACACCACAAGACGGAGGTGGTGGTGGTGGTGAACAACCTCAAGTCCGGAAAACATGCGGTGGTCACCACAGGCGGATGCGCGATCAACTCGATATTGAAATGACATAGAGACTGGGATTCCTCCAACAAGGGTAGATGGACATTGGACACACAGGCTCATGCCGAGCGTGTTCAAGTGGACAAGCAGGCCCCATAGCGAGGTGAACTTTCACTTGACACAAGTTCTGTCTGGCCATGGGTGCTTTATCACTTTGTAGGCAGCATTCAACATAGTGATCGCTCTGAAATTCTCCACATTCCAAATGGTCGCCTTCCTTGCGAATTGGGCAGATTACCCTTTCCTTCCACTCCTGTGGGAGCTGTTTGGTTTCCCAGATCCTGACTATCAACCGGTGCAGACAGGTTTCCAACTTTTCTGAGCCCATCTTGACGAGTTCAGCTACTATACCATCCTTACCAGCTGCTTTGCTGGTTTTGAGCGGGTGTTCTAGTATTCCAATTTTTATGAACATTGGAATGTAATGAAAATGCAATAAAAATAAGTTCGATTGATCACCCCTTAAATGTTACAGGAATTTTGGCCTTTTTCCCTTGACCTTTCTAGACACTCTCTGGGAAATCTTAGCTGAACCTATGGTTGACTCGCCATGTTACATCCCAAAAGTTATGCCTCTTTTTTCATACGTAGGTCATTTCATTTTTTTTTTCATTTATTTAGTATTACATCAAATTCAAGATAAAACTGAATCAACAATATTTCTCCATAATACACGGTTCGTGGCTGCCGCTCTCCATCCTCGGTCGCGCCCAATGCTCGCCAGATCACGCTCCACCTGGTTCGCCCATCGTTCTCTCTGCGCTCCACGCCTTCTTGTGCCAACCGGATCAGTTGCAAACACCAGCTTTGCAGGGTTGTTGTCCGGCATTCTTGCAACATGCCCTGCCCACCGTATCCTTCCGGCTTTGGCCACCTTCTGGATGCTGGGTTCGCCGTAAAGTGCAGCGAGCTCGTGGTTCATCCTTCTCCGCCACACACCGTTCACCTGCACACCGCCGAAGATCGTCCTTAGCACGCGTCGCTCGAAAACTCCAAATGCTTGTAGGTCCTCCTCGAGCATGGTCCAGGTCTCGTGCCCGTGGAGGTTCACCGGTCTTATTAACGTTTTGTACATGGTGCATTTGGTGCGTGCGTGAATCTTTCTCGACCGCAGTTTCTTCTGGAGCCCGTAGTAGGCCCGACTTCCGCTGATGATGCGCCTCCGAATTTCACGGCTCACGTTGTTGTCAGCCGTCAGTAAGGATCCGAGGTAGACGAATTCCTCCACCACCTCGAAAGTATCCCCGTCTATCGTAACATTACTACCCAGACGGATCCGGCCGGTCGTGTTCGGTTCCGCCTACCAGCATGTACTTTGTTATTGAGGCATTCACCAGTCCGACCTTTGCTGCCTCGCGTTTCAGGCGGGTGTATAGCTCTGCCACCGTTCCAAATGTTCTGGCGATAATGTCCATGTCGTCCGCAAAGCACACAAATTGTCCGGATTTTGTGAAAATCGTTCCCCGGCTGTTGAGCCCGGCTCGTCGCATCACAACTTCCAGAGCGATGTTGAAGAGTAGGCATGAGAGGCCATCACGTAGGTCTATACATAATTTACATATGGAAGAAGAAGACTACTAACAACATATCGTGCATTTCCCACTACAATTTAAAGTTTTTTTCTTTAAATTGCTTGTTGTTCTCTTCAAATGTTACTATGCTCTTGGAGCCTCGTTACATGAAGTTCTTCTTATTCTGAATGTAATTGTAAAACGATTTCCTCAATTGATTTCATGCAAGGTTGCAAAAGTATACCATTTAAACCAGTTATGCTTTCCCGTCCCGCATATCCGAACGAATCATTTGCCAAAAACCAAACAAACTTGACTGGTAACAAAGATTTATGATCAGATTTTGCCGCATGATCTTCCAGTGCCACGTACCAGCTCACACATACTTAGACATACATACACGCACGCCGTCATATATCTTGGGAAGCCATCCATCCATGAATCACCAAAAAACAAGCCACTATTCGAGCTTTGCTGAAGAAAGCCATCAAAACAAACTGATGTGGGAAGTAGGTTAAAATGCTCCAGTTAGATACGGTTAAAAATACTTTACAGAGATACGCATATTTACAAATTAGGAATAAATTCCTGCGCCTTAGCACCATTTTGCTGTCATTTTAAATAATTTGAAATATTGTGTTTTGTGGAATTTCAAAGCTTTTAGCAAATCATATTTATTAAATTTAAGGAATTCAGCATTGGTACAATTTTCTTATCGCATTTTTGTTTCGATATCAACCGCAACATTTTTCATATCACATTTTTGCCTTTCTCGTACACCAAAGTGTACTGAAAGGCTATATGTTCACTCAAAAAACGAATTTTCGATAGAAGTCACATATACCAATCAACTCAGTTCGACGAATTGATATGATGTCTGTATGTGTGTATGTATGTATGTCTGTGCGCAAAAAAACTCACTCACTTTTTAGGCACTTCCCATTGGCCGATTTTTCGGATTATAGCTCGAATCAAACCGGAATTTTACCGCATTGTTTGCTATTGAAAATGGTCGAGATCGGTCTAGGCGTTCCGGAGTTATGACCATTTCAGTGATCCGAACCACCATCGATAAAACTGACCATATACAACACTGAACCAAGCCCAAACCATGCGATACATCAAACGATATTTGTTACCTTTAGCATGGTTGACGAGTTTTGCGCAGAAATCAACACTGGAGATGTGAAATTCCACTATGTCGACCCAAAATTGAAGATGGCAGCCGAATATTCAAGCTGACGGCTCCAAATTCAAGATGGCGGCTGTTTAATAGAGTTTTGGGCTCTAAAACTTGCTCTAAAACCATGCAATGGGTATATTTGGTATGAGGAAGATTTTCGGAGTCCAAAAATGGCGACGATGGCGGTCTGAAATCTAAGATGGCGTCTCCAAATCCAACATGGCGGCTGTTTCATGATGTTTTAGGCTCAACAACCATGCAATATGGGTATATTTGGTATGAAGGAGAAGTCCAGACTCCAAAAATGGCGACCAGAATATCCAAGATGGCGATCGAAAACCTTAGATGGCAGCTAAACATTCAAGATGGCGGCTGTTTAATAAAGTTTTAGGCTCTAAAACCATTCAATATGGATATATTTGGTATTGGTAAGATGGCTGGAGTCCAAAAAATTACGTTTAAAATATCCAAGATGATGACCAAAATATCTAAGACGGCGGCTGTTTAATGGATATGTAGGCTCTAAACCATTGACTTTGGGTATATTTGGTCTGGGGAAGACAACCGGAGCTCAAAAAAGCGACCAAAATATTCCAGATGGCGTCTCAAAATTCATGATTGCGCTGTTTAATCGAGTTTTGGGCTCTAAGACCATTCAATGTGGGCATATCTGGTATGGGGAAGAAGTCTGGAGTCCAAAAATGGCGACCAGAATTTCCAAGATGCTGGATTTAAATCCAAAATGGCGGCACAAAATTCAAGATTTCGCCTTTTTTCAAGAGTTAAGGCTCAAACATCAAGATATATTTACTAGGTTTAATCACCGCATGACTTTATCATAATTAATTTTAATTGGCTTTTTTCGGTGATATGAATACTACTCGGAGTAAGAGGGAGTAAGGAAAGTAATGAAAGAATACGATGGATAGATACGCAAGCGAGCGATAAGAGAAATTGAACAGAAATTGAAATTAACAGAGGGCCATTGTTGAGCAAGAATGGCAAGAAGATCGTCGTTGTGATTGTGTTGCTCAACAATGGCCCTCTGTTAATTTCAATTTCTGTTCAATTTCTCTTATCGCTCGCTTGCGTATCTATCCATCGTATTCTTTCATTACTTTCCTTACTCCCTCTTACTCCGAGTAGTATTCATATCACCGAAAAAAGCCAATTAAAATTAATTATGATAAAGTCATGCGGTGATTAAACCTAGTAAATATATAATCCAATTGGCAAAAACTAATAAAACTTCGGTTCGCATAAAAGATCATTAGGGTACAATAGGGGCATGCGAGATAAAAACGCGAAAAAATCTAATAAGTAACGTTCGCTCGACATGAATCTCTGAACAAGCACCACCGATCGATAGAACCGAAAATACCGCCGAGCAACATTTAACAGATCACAACCACGATCTTTTTGCCAGTCTAGGGATAGTAGTATTCATCTAACTACTATTACCTAGCCGTTCAACTCGAGAACGCATGGCAAGAAGATCGTCGTTGTGATTGTGTTGCTCAACAATGGCCCTCTGTTAATTTCAATTTCTGTTCAATTTCTCTTATCGCTCGCTTGCGTATCTATCTATCGTATTCTTTCATTACTTTCCTTACTCCCTCTTACTCCGAGTAGTATTCATATCACCGAAAAAAGCCAATTAAAATTAATTATCAAACATCAAGAGCCAGAAAAACGATATGATGTCTGGTGCCGTGAAACGGATATCTGTTAAACGTATGAAAGTGGGGTATTCATCAACATCTCACTTGAGTTTTGTTGAAATGGGTTTTCGAAGGCATGAGGAAGGCGTCATCATCGCTAGGTGGATTAATTAGGGTTTTTATTTTTCTTGCACTTAGCGTAGACTGACTGTACCGAAAAGTCCTTAAAGTCAGTTGGGAAGCGAAAGGAATTTTGGAGTGTTTGTTGTTACTAGAGACCGAGAGCACTCTGCGGTTCCACAACCATCACGGATGGGGTATTTGTAGTAGAGTAGGATGTGAGATCTAGAAGTCATCATTTGTCGGTGATGCGATCCATGGACAGGAGATATATTTAGAATTTAGATGATAGATTGTGTGTAGATTACTCTTCAGGCGAAGCGGCACAGTTCGCATGGTTGCATAATTTGAGGCGTTGTATGATAGATTGACACTGTGCTATGGAAGCTGGATGGCATCCGTTTCTGGTGTAGCGATGGCTATGAACTTATGAATTTACATAGGTTGTATATGTACAGGAGAGAAAGAAAGGAAGTAGATAGAAAGATACAAAGTAGGAGGAAAGCGACACGGGCCTGGGATTGAACCCAGGACCTCCTGCTTACGAATCAGAAGCGGTAGCTACCAAGCCCGTCAATAACTGCCAGTAGGCCAGAATATCCAATAAATCTTTGTAATTGCAGTAATGAAAGGTAAAATATGGTAAAAAGGATGGTTTGTTAACCTAGATTTCCTTCAACCCCATTCACCCCTCACCAAAGCTCGGTTCCGGCCGAGGAGGAGCGGTTAAGTAAACGAGATTTGTTCCACCAACCGAACGGAGAAAAATGATGCTTTGTGTTGTGTTTGATTTGATTAAATCGGTGTGAAAATTACGCTTCGATGAAAGTCGCCTTCTTCGCTAGGCTGGCTAGGGCTGTCTGGCGGCTCGGCCCAAGCACAAGCCACGATGCCGTAGATTGATTGGATCAATTTCTGGTGCGGTGTGCGGTGATTGCGAGAAATCGGGCGAGATTGCGCTGGCACTGAAGTATGCGGTGAACGGAGGGAGATGGAACGGTTTCTTCCTCCCGGTTATTGATTCTCAGCCATGGGCCATTTAGTATATTGTGGGTGTGTTTTGTGTTGTACTTGTCGTATGCCAGCGGGGTGGGGGTTTGGTATTGGGAGCTTTTTCTACGTGGAGGGTTCATTAATTTCAGCAAATGTTCAATTAGGATGGAATGATTGGCAGCGGCAGTGATGCATTAGTTGCTGGGTTGGATAGGATGGAAAAATGTATTGGTAAATGCTATATGAAGGTTTATTGACAAATGGTTTATTGTTGATATTGATACCAAATAAGGCAGCATCCATTTTGAGATTTTTAGACCCCCCCCCTCCCCCCTCCGTAACGCATTTTTGTATGAATACCCAATTTTTTTGTATGGCCCGTAACGCTCGGCCATACTCCCCCCTACCCCTAGAACGTTACGTAATTTGTGGACGGCGCCTAATGCGAATGATACCTGAGCATCATTTGTTGTTTGTATCTAGATAGAATAAACTTGTTTACTCTAGACGACCAGGATGCGAGGTATTGTATTTCCTCCTCTGCTCAAGCTGATGTTCACTTGTCCACATTCCTTATTCTTCAAAGTATACCACCATACTGTATTAATTTTGCTAAACTATGTCAAAAATTTGAATCAATTCGACGAATACTTACACAGACAATTCCCGTAATCTGTTTGCTTACCGCTAATCTCAACCCATTTAATTCATTCATTTTCTTTGTCAAGTTTGCTTCATCCAAAGAATATCTTATCTGTCAAAACTAAAAACTTTTCCCCCGGAAGAAGACAAAGGACAAGTTTTCGCTTAAAAAGTAAACCTTTCGTAAAATGATAATAATAGTAATAACATCGCTTCTCTCTGCCTTCGTCTGAAACCCTTGAAGTTCCACCCAAATCATGCCACACCGCCACCAGCAGGAGATTCTTCATCTTTCAGAGCAGACAGGCCGAGTCTTGAGATAAGAGTGGAAAAACCAGCCCTCGGATAGAGGATACTGGATCCTGAGGGCTGCGATGGTGGTTGTAGGGGTAGAAGACGCACCAAAAGTCTCAGCCTTTGCCAAGGTAGTTGAGGGAAGTTTCCATTCTATTGTGTCACAGAACTCTGCCACAACGTAGGGTCGTAGGGAGCCCGGATGCGGAGGATGGCGGGCCTATATTTTCCGGTTATGAGCGTCGTCGTCGTCTCTCATCTCAGGATGAAGCAGTCAATGAACGGGGGTGCGAGCGGGAAAATTCTTAAGACCATAGATTACCAGTGCCATAAGTTTTAATACTGATTAATTTGTATTTAAAGTTATTCAAATTTACGAACCCCACTTGGAGACAAAAACGATTGCTCGTTTGTCTTGATGAGGGTCTTCGAAAGCTAGGATTGCGGAACCGACTTCTGTCTATGACTTACACAGCGAGGTACACCCATTCAAGATAAAAGCAAAAGTTTTTTTTTGAGCTACTGCCACTGACGAGGTTCAACTGAAGTCCGCGACCGACGACACAAAAGCAATTCAGCAGTGGGTAGTTTTTTTCTGACTGATTCTATGAATTACTGTCTTTGTTTTGCACTCTCGGCTTTTATCCCACACTGACTGGCTGCTGACGGAGCCTGGATGCTCTTTTTCGACAAGGCATTAAACATTTAAATTGTAATTTGCATGCAAAATAGGTCTACGGAACATGGCATGGAATTTAGTTCGTTGCTTGTTAACTGCATTGAAAATAAGTGATTTAATTTTCAAGATTGAGATTTGAAAAAAAAATACACTGCGAAGATATAGACCTCTTCCGGAAAAAATCCTGAAGGAACTCATTGGGAGAAGTCTTAAGTAGTACAGATCTTGGATTACTTAACATAGGCAACCGCCCAACCTTCATGGTATCTGGTAGAGAGGAAGTGTTAGACATAACACTTTGCTCTAGCAGAATTAGTCATGAGCTGACCAATTGGCATGTGTCAGATGAAGAATCTTTATCTGACCATCGTTACATCTTGTTTGAACATGTGAATGTTACTTCGCAAACTTTGCGTTTCAGGAATCCCCGGTCAACCAACTGGGATCTCTTTACCGATTTGGTTGCAGCCAAATTTCATGGATACTCACCATCAATTGACACTCCAAGTGATTTAGATGATGCCGTTGATACTACAACGGCCTTCATCATGGAAGCTTTTGAAGAAGCCTGCCCTCTGCGGTCTGTGAAGACCACGAGAGGAACCCCTTGGTGGAACTCTGATCTGGCGAAGCTCAGGAAACAATGTAGAAAGAGTTGGAACAGACGACGTTCGGCTGGATCGGAGGCTTTCAGGTCGGCTCGCAAGGCCTACCAGAAAGCTCTTCGATCTGCTGAACGATCCGGCTGGAAAAACCTTTGTACAAATGTTTCCAGTCTGAGTGAAGCCAGTCGATTGAACAAAATCCTTGCAAAATCTAAGGATTTTCAAGTGAACGAACTTCGTTTGCCAAATGGTGATTTCACTTCCTCTGATGAGGAAGTTTTAGAATGTTTATTCAGTACACACTTCCCCGGATGTGTGGATATTACATCTTCGGATGAACCTGATGTCTTTTCTTGTAGTTATGATTCTTTAGCTTCGGCTCGGAGTATCATAACTTTAGAATCGATTGAATGGGCACTTAATAGCTTTGCTCCTTTCAAATCTCCTGGGGCAGATGGGATTTATCCTATTTTGCTTCAGAAGGGATTTGATCATTTCAAACATGTTTTGAAACAGCTACTTGTTTGCAGTTTTGCTACAGGGTATATTCCCAAATCCTGGCGGGATATTACTGTGAAGTTTATTCCGAAACTGGGTCGCGCGTCGTATGAAGAAGCAAAGAGCTTCAGACCTATCAGTTTGACCTCTTTTCTTCTGAAATGCTTAGAACGCATAGTCGATCATCACATCCGTGATGTTCATCTGGCCAATGTGCCTCTTCATGTGAACCAACATGCTTACCAATCTGGAAAGTCCACTGTGACTCTTTTACACAAAGTTGTTTACGATATCGAGAAGGCATTCGCTCAAAAGCAATCCTGCTTGGGTGTTTTCTTAGATATCGAGGGTGCCTTTGACAACGTGCCTTTCGATGCCATATTGGAAGCCGCACGGGGTCATGGTATATCTCCAATGATTTCCAATTGGATTCACCAAATGCTCATTGCGTCAAGCGGCGATTAGGAAATTGAGTGTTTGTGGATGCCCCCAAGGGGGAGTTTTATCACCACTTTTATGGAATCTCGTAGCAGATACGCTGTTGAGGCAACTCAATAATAGCGGTTTTCCTACTTATGGTTTTGCCGACGACTACCTAACATTGTTAGTCGGTATGTGCATCAGCACCCTTTTCGACCTGATGCAAAACGCTCTTCAGGTAGTTGAGGGTTGGTGTCGCCAATATGGCCTTTCGGTAAATCCGAGTAAAACATCTATTGTTCTTTTCACGGAAAAGCGAAACCGTAATGGTGTTCGAACTTTACGTCTCTTTGATTCTGAAATCAATGTGACTGAACAGGTAAAGTACGTTGGAGTCATTCTTGATTCCAAGCTTTCCTGGACACCTCATGTTGAGTTCAGAATCAAGAAAGCTTGTATGGCCTTCGGGCAATGCCGGCGAACCTTTGGTACAACTTGGGGTCTAAAACCCAAGTATATCAAATGGATCTACACAACTGTTATTCGGCCAATATTGGCCTATGGATGCCTTGTGTGGTGGCAAAAGGGCGAAGTGAGAACGGTCCAATCAAAGTTAGGCCATCTCCAAAGGATGTGCTTAATGGCGATGTCTGGAGCGTTCTCTTCAACTCCCACGGCAGCTCTCGAAGTTCTTTTTGACGTTGCCCCACTACACATTCATCTCAAACAAGAAGCACTTTCTTGCACTTACCGCCTATGGGTACTCGGTTTACTAGAGGAAACTCCTGTGAACCGCAGTTTAACACACACCTCGTTGTTTCCACTTTTGGTGAATTGGGACAAAGTTGTCCTTGCTCCAAGTGATCTTACAATTGCTTGTAATTTTCCATATAGGACATTTTCCACGAAATTCCCTTCCAGGGAAGAGTGGACATCTGGTTATCTGGAGAGAAGTATTTCAGACGGCATCGTATGTTACACTGATGGCTCCCTTCTCGAAGGTCGAGCAGGTGCTGGTGTTTATTCTCGTGAGCTAAGACTGTATCAGTCTTATTCACTTGGCAGACACTGCACCGTTTTTCAGGCCGAAATCTTTGCTCTTATGTGCGGAGTGCAATCAGCACTTCAGCAGCACGTAATGGGCAAAGTAATATACTTCTGTTCAGATAGCCAGGCTGCTATTAAAGCACTTGCTTCGGCCAACTCCAGGTCGAAGATAGTTATCGCTTGTCGAACTCAAATTGAGGAGCTGAATTCAGCAAACGCTGTTCACCTTGTATGGGTACCTGGCCATTCTTCCATCGCTGGAAATGAATTGGCTGATGAGTTAGCTCGCACTGGAGCATCACATGACTTCATTGGCCCTGAGCCAGCTATTCCGGTATCCAAGTGTTGGGTGAAGCTTCGGATTGACACGTGGGCTGCCACTCAGCACAAACAATACTGGAATAGTTTGGAGTCATGTCGTCAAACAAAATTGTATTGTACTGAGCCATCTCTAGGGGTGGCAAAGTATCTAACAAATCTGTCAAAGCAAAATTGCAGCATGCTGGTCAAAGCATTGACTGGCCACTGCCGACTCAGTTATCACATGGCGAATATTCAGCAAGCTGATTCATTTGCATGTGATAGCTGTGAATCCGATTATGGAACTTCGTATCATTTAATATGTAACTGTCCAGTTTTTGCGCAATTGCGTTTCCGAGTACTCGGGAAACACTTATTAAGTGAAACTGACTTCAGAAACCTGAATCTTCAGGACGTTCTGTTGTTCTTGACCCGCTGTGGTAAAGAGCTATAGGCTCTCTTTACGCTTTATGCATTATCACAGTGCCCTTTTCAGGGCGCTGTTCGAACCCATTGTGGCACGCTTATGCGTTATTACAGTGTCCTTTTCAGGACGCTATGTGAACCCATTGTGGTACGCTTTTGCGAGTATGACGATCCTATTCCCTTACCTGTCCTTTCCCATGTCCTATCCTTTTTCCTTCCCTTCTCCGTCAGGTAAATGATGAATAGGCTCGTGTTCATGGCGATGGCACAAATTTCCCGAATGGAGGAGAACGTGCCTCTAGAGCCGACCTACTGATACCTGATATCCCACACTGACTGGCTGCTGACGGAGCCTGGATGCTCTTTTTCGACAAGGCATTAAACATTTAAATTGTAATTTGCATGCAAAATAGGTCTACGGAACATGGCATGGAATTTAGTTCGTTGCTTGTTAACTGCATTGAAAATAAGTGATTTAATTTTCAAGATTGAGATTTGAAAAAAAATACACTGCGAAGATATAGACCTCTTCCGGAAAAATTCCTGAAGGAACTCATTGGGAGAAGTCTTAAGAATTTCTGTCAAAATTTCTGACAGCATTTCTAAAGAAGAAGAATTTCTGGAAGTATTCCGGGAGAAATTTCTGGCATAATTCCTGGAAGGATTCCTGGAGGAATTCCTGGAAGGATTCCTGGAGGAATTCCTGGAAGGATTCCCGGAGGAACTCCTGGAAGGATTCCCGGAGGAACTCCTGGAAGGATTCCCGGAGGAACTCCTGGAAGGATTCCCGGAGGAACTCCTGGAAGCATTCCCGGAGGAACTCCTGGAAGGATTCCCGGAGGAACTCCTGGAAGCATTCCCGGAGGAACTCCTGGAAGCATTCCCGGAGGAACTCCTGGAAGGATTCCCGGAGGAACTCCTGGAAGGATTCCCGGAGGAACTCCTGGAAGGATTCCCGGAGGAACTCCTGGAAGGATTCCCGGAGGAACTCCTGGAAGGATTCCCGGAGGAACTCCTGGAAGGATTCCCGGAGGAACTCCTGGAAGGATTCCCGGAGGAACTCCTGGAAGGATTCCCGGAGGAACTCCTGGAAGGATTCCCGGAGGAACTCCTGGAAGGATTCCCGGAGGAACTCCTGGAAGGATTCCCGGAGGAACTCCTGGAAGGATTCCCGGAGGAACTCCTGGAAGGATTCCCGGAGGAACTCCTGGAAGGATTCCCGGAGGAACTCCTGGAAGGATTCCCGGAGGAACTCCTGGAAGGATTCCCGGAGGAACTCCTGGAAGGATTCCCGGAGGAACTCCTGGAAGGATTCCCGGAGGAACTCCTGGAAGGATTCCCGGAGGAACTCCTGGAAGGATTCCCGGAGGAACTCCTGGAAGGATTCCCGGAGGAACTCCTGGAAGGATTCCCGGAGGAACTCCTGGAAGGATTCCCGGAGGAACTCCTGGAAGGATTCCCGGAGGAACTCCTGGAAGGATTCCCGGAGGAACTCCTGGAAGGATTCCCGGAGGAACTCCTGGAAGGATTCCCGGAGGAACTCCTGGAAGGATTCCCGGAGGAACTCCTGGAAGGATTCCCGGAGGAACTCCTGGAAGGATTCCCGGAGGAACTCCTGGAAGGATTCCCGGAGGAACTCCTGGAAGGATTCCCGGAGGAACTCCTGGAAGGATTCCCGGAGGAACTCCTGGAAGGATTCCCGGAGGAACTCCTGGAAGGATTCCCGGAGGAACTCCTGGAAGGATTCCCGGAGGAACTCCTGGAAGGATTCCCGGAGGAACTCCTGGAAGGATTCCCGGAGGAACTCCTGGAAGGATTCCCGGAGGAACTCCTGGAAGGATTCCCGGAGGAACTCCTGGAAGGATTCCTGGAGGAATTTCTGAAAGGATTCCTGGAGGAATTCCTGGAGGAACTCCTGGAAGGGTTCCTGGAGGAACTCCTGGAAGGATTCTTGGAGGAACTCCTGGAGGAACTCCTGAAAAATTCGTGGAGGAATTGCTGAAAGAATACCTGGAGTAATTTTTTGAACAGTTCCTGGAGAAACTCCTGGAAGAAATCCTAGAAGAACTCCTGAGGGAATTTCTGGAGGAATTCCTAAAGGCATTTCGGGAAGAATTTATGCGAGAACTCCTGATTTTTTACTTTAACGGCTTCCCATGCAGGGGAAACCCTTCCTAATGCGATCAATCTTACTAATAATTACCATCTATTTTCCATACTGCTCAATCGCCAGCCAAGATGGGACATCAAACTGGTGCTAAATTGAAAATAAATATTGATAGTATGGTACTGGTCCTGACCACCTACTCTGGATGCAGAGGGCTTACAACATTCCCATACCGTAAGACCATTGCGCTGTCGAAAGCACACAAAAAGGCAGTAAAACCTTCGCAAACGAGCTTCCAATGCACCTGCTGCCGAGAGTTCGTGATATACCAGCTAGATATGGAGAGAAGCGGGAAAAACTTTACCGACCAACCGGAGTCCACACATGTGTGCGAGCAAGTGTCTACATATCCATACCAAAAGCACAGACACACAGTTTCTTACTTTATTCAAGTCAACCGTACGGTCGACGATGAGCACTTAACCGTCGTCGTTCTTGGACGATCTATACACCATAAGAAAGTAAAGTGACTTTATCTCGGGCTCACACCCCAACCGCAGCAGAGCAACATCGTCATAAATCACGTTTTGCGGATAAACGAGATAAAAGTTTGTTCTTTAAAGATGGTTGGAAAATCTTCCCTTGAGGAAAAGTTTTTATTTTTACAATTCCCCGTGAAAGTGATGTTGGCTGGCTGTCGATGATGCCGAAGGTAGGTGGATAGAAGCTGCTGCGAGCACAGTGGTCCAGTGAAACAGGAATCGAAATATATCCCATTTTTCAATTCGTAAGCTGAAGTCTTAAATATATATAACATTTATACACATATATTTATGAACAAGTTTTAAAAGTATTGTTCAGCATTTTTTTCTTTGGAAAAATACATTCAGTCATTCCAGACAATTTTTATTTGGCATGTCCTGAAAAAAAAATCATAGAGCGATTCCTGTAACAATTCCTAAAGAAATTCTGGGAGGAGTTCTTGGAAGAATTGCTGGAAAATTTTCTTTTCGAAGGATTCTTGGAAAAATTTCTTGAGAAATTCGTAAAAACATTCCTAGAGAAACTCGAGGAAGATATCCTGAAGTAATCCTTAGAAGAATGCCTTGAAAAATTCTTGGAGAAATACCTGGAAGAAGTTATTGTTATACTATACGACGTTATGCCAATTGGGGTGGAGCTGTTGAAAAAGAAAATATTGGCTCATCTGATTATCATTCAAAATTTGAAAATGATGACTCCAAAGACGTCACAGTAACAATTAAAAAAAATCTCAAGTTTCAACTCCTCCCGAACCACTGTGCACAACCGTGTTGATGTTGTTATTGTCCCATCTAACTGTATACGACCTCCGCCAGCCAACAAACGGAAAAGTTTTACACACTCGCCGAGCATACCTAATCGAAGTGCCGTTGGTTGTTGCCGGGCGGGCGTGAGTGGCTCTTGCTTGCAGTTTTATTATCTGGCCGTAAAAATAATCGTTCCCCACCGGAGCTGGAGAACATAAGCCGGAGCAGGACAATATGGATCGAAGACTGATGGGACAGTCTTTGGCAAAGCGGTTTATGGCACAACTTGAAAAGAAGTGGACGTGACAACCTATAGAGCGAAAGCTGTGGGGAAATTGTGAAGAAATCACTTTTTTTTGTTTTGGATGGAAAACTGTTATTATCCAGGTAAGTTTCGAGGATTTCGGAAATTATAGGGGGTATTCAACGGATAATTGCTTCATGAATTTGTAATCTGGCAACAACTTTGAAATATGAACCATTAGAAACAAATATCTTTGAAAATAAGGCTTAATAGAAACCAATAATTCCGTTAATAACAAAGCAGCGATATTTTTCTTGTGATAGGCATCAATCATGATCAAGATTACTTTGAGAAACAGAAAAGCGCAAGTTGAATCTTGCTTTTTGAGAAGCCTACAGAGTACCTGAAGATCATCTTGATAAAAGCTTAGTTTTGATCTATCTATCTGGAATGTAGTCTTCTTCTTTTAAACGTAACATCCTGAAAATAGAAGGATAACTTTGTGTAATTTTCAAATTGAATTCATAACCATCCCTTAACTCTCTTAACAGTGAAACATCAATTAATCTATGTCATACCACCACTTCAGCCTATCCATGACTCCAAACGTGCTTCCGATGTTCCACCAGCCAAGACTGTACCAAACCTCTATCACTTCCACCCGTAAGTGATGCAATTCAATTAATGCAGCCATAAAATCCAATACCAAGGTGATAAATCTCAAAGCAAATTTTCCAAGCTCGCTCTTCGTCAGTCTGTTTGTTGTTTGCAACTCAATCCTTCCTCTGCCTGTGCCTCTGCCTGCATCACAATAGGTACATACAGCATCACAACACACAACACCAGGTGCCACGTTAGTAGTGCCAGGTGATTCTATTTGCCTTCGTAACCTAGGCTTACAGTATATGTACATAGTAGGTATCTACCCGATGATTCCATTTGTGTGGTGGCGATGTGGAGGAATAAAAAATCTTCGGAGTTATCCACCTATGACTGCATATGGCTATAACTTACACACTTGAAAAATTGATGGGTCCGTAGAACCTACATCAATCGCTTCCAGTTCCCCTGGATGTTAAGTACTCGTAAGTCCTCTTCAACCCCAAACAGCCAGCTTGCCTTTTACTGGTTTCCCACTGAATACAATTTTCGGCTGCCTTTCTTTCGGTATCCTTGTGACGTGACCAGCCTATCCTGTTTTATAAACTTGACTACATCCTTTCCCATATACACTTTGTATAGCTCGTGATTCATGCAACGCTGCATGGTGCCACCCAGCATTGTTTATGAAAACCTTACGTTGAAAGTCACGAAACAGCCGGTTCAGATTTTAAAACATGCATCTGCTGTATATCATGATGACAGCCACACAGCAAAAAATTCTTGTGATATCCCATCATTTTCGCTTCACATCAGTCGCGTCGTAAAAGTGATGTACAAATTACATCCCTTCCAGTAACGCAGTAAATTAGCCACGATAGATGAATCATATATAAGCAAAAAAAAATATTGGCATGGATTTGTACACTGATCCGTTGATTGTGAGGCATACTCCTTACCTCTCGGCTATTCCACCGAAATAGAAGGTATGTGGTTAATATCATATTGCTTCTAGGTATCTGCTGGGATGGGTTTGTTGACACTTTCCGGTGTTCACCAGGGTATTGATATGATGAGCGGGATGATTGTTAGAAAACGATGTAAACGAGTGAATTTACGTTCAAAAATAGATACATGGCCAGAAATAACGCGCCTGTAATTGGCTGCCTATACAGGGACAGGGGCTAAAATATAAACGACTCATAGAAAATGATCACTTTTCTATGAGTCGTTTATATTTTAGCCCCTGTACATTATAAGAATACAAAATAATTTGCTGTGCACGACCGAAGCAGACCGTTTCGTCCGTTCAAAGTAGAAGTTGCTTGACAATGACTGACCTCCCAACATCAAACTGAAATAGCCAAGATTGTTCGGGCGAACTACTCTCACCTCAAGGATGTGAGTTCGGTTCTCGTTTAAAACTCGATATAGGTTTTATTTTTCTGAGTCATCTGCAGTATTATTTTCAGATCGCAATTGCATTTTTCATTCGTTGGAAGACTTTCAATTAAATCTTCGAAGAGGAAAATAGGGTAAAAATTTACTTCATCATAGGCGCTTATTCCCGTCTCATCAGAAGGAAAATAGTCAATGATTACAGATATTCCCAACTTATCATTGACACGGACACCGTCTTCAGCCAGAGGCTGTACATACTGAACGAAACTTAACACTAGACAACGGATACGACATACATTACGAGCACCAGTGGATACGAGACAGAAACATTTCTTGCGAAAAGTTTCATCACTCGGAGCGGGAATCGAACCCTCACCCTATGGCATGGTACGTTTATACGCTTGGTGACGCTAACCGCACGGCCACGAGGCTCCAAATGGAAGCAAAAAGATGTAGGCTACCAATAAGCAGCACCGACAGGAAATCGAATAATTACGCGAAATTTCACGTTTCAATTTCACTCCAATTACGAGCCTCCATTTTCTCCCGTTTTGCGTACGACGAACGCAACCGCACCAAAGCGGCAACTGGCCGAATTATACTTCATAAGTGTTCAATTTCTACTTCGCCCGATTTCCTTTTTGAACCAACCTTCAACTTCATCTTGCTGGAGTTGATTGAGAGACCAACTTGATGTGATCTAGCCTACAATGTAGCTGTTTCCATTTGAAAAGTCTCGAATTTCTCTTATACGATACGGCGGTCTATTCTAGTGTTGTCGATATCGTAAAAAACCCTAGGAGAATGTGCGATCGCTTCTTCGCACGCTATTTATCCTAAAGACTCCTGCAAGCAAAAGCAAAGTAAACCCCCTCCCATTACCGAAGTTCTACATACTAGGCGCCCCTCTGCCTTATGCAGAAATAAGGCAATCCTCTACCGTGCCGCTTTTCTGAGCATGGGCCTCATTTCTGAGACTACAGGGACTCCTCCAGCTATGCGCCTAGTGGCGCCTGCTGTCTAGGCGTTTCGAAAGCCTCGGAGTTTGCGTTCGATTCCCACTTCAGTCGGTAAAAGCTTTTATTCAAACGGAAAATTCTCCACTGGATCACTGGGTGCTTTGTGTGTTGTTTCATGTTTGTGATCATTCAGTCTGTGCAACCTATGGTTGAAGATGGTGTAGCGTCTTTTTTAATTCATGTATGAATTCTTCCAGCAATTGGTCAAGGCAATTCACCAGCATTTTTCTTCAGGAATTTCTCTAGGGATCTCTCCAGGAATAGCGCAAAGAAATCCCTAGAGAAATTGCTCCAGGAATCGCTCAAACAATTGCTCCAGGAACTCCTCCAGCAATTACTGAAGGGATTCCCAAAAAAAATGTTCCAAGGATTTTCAACAACTCCTTGAGGAATTCCTTCAGCAACTCCCCCAGAAACTCCTTCAGGAATTAGTGCAGTAATTGCTTTAGAAATTTCTTAAATTCCTGGAAGAGTTCTTGAAGTGATTCTTGGAGTTCCTGGTGACATTTCTAAAGAAATTCTTGGAAAATACCTGGCATAATAACCGAAGAAATTCCTGTAGGAAATCCTGAAAGAATTCCTGGAGGAGTTCCTGGAAGAATTCCTGTAGGAATTCCTGGGACAATTCTTGTAAGAATTCCTGAAAGAATTCCCACAAAAAAAATCCTGGAATAGTTCCTAGGGAAATTCCGGCAAAAATTCGCGGAATGCCTGAACTCATGTTCTCCTGGAGGAATTCTTTGAGAAATTTCTGTAAGAATTCCTGAGTGAATTCTTTTAAGAATTCCAAGAGGAATTCTTGGAAGAATTCCTAGATGAATTATTTGAAGAATTCCTGAAAGAATCTCTGGAAGATTTTCTGGAATCCCTGTTAGATTTCTTGGAAGAATTCCTGGAACAACTCCTGGAGAAATTTCTTGAGGAATTCCTGGAGGAATTTCTGGAATGATTCCTGGATGAATTTCTGAGAGGATTACTGGAACCCTCTTAGCAGAATACCCGCTTCGATTGAGTGTAATCAATGTGCAAGGTACACCGGGCAAGTTGAAACGTGAGGTTCTGAAATAGATTTCAATAAAATTTGGAAATTTATCCTTTGGTAACATATTGTTTGAATCAAAAACTTTGTATTATGGTAATCAAATTGTTTAATTTAAAAAAAAAACGTCATATTAACCCGCTGTTTCATCTTACTCCACAAGTTTCAACTTGCCCCGGTGTACCTTATCTTTTAATTCCGGCCTATTTTTGCTTATCCTTTAACAGATACGCGTTTTTCGACTACCACATGTAATCTTCCTCTCCACGAAAAAAATAAATAAATAAAAACAAATAAATGTTTGCTCTAAATACTACAAGAAAAATAGGGATAGACAAAACTACTGCTTTATATAAGTATGATCCAACCACTAGCGTAGACAGCTTTTTGCCTTTCTTGTACACCGAAGTGTACTGAAAGGCTATATGTTCACTCAAAAAACGAATTTTCGATAGAAGGCTCGGAGGGTCAAGTCACATATGCCAGTCAACTCAGTTCAACGAATTGAGATGATGTATGTATATATGTATGTATGTCTGTGCGCAAAAAAAATGTTCACTCACTTTTAAGTCACTCACCATTGGCCGATTTCTCGGATTATAGCTCGCATCGAACCAGAATTCACCGCATTGTTTGCTATTGAAAATGGTTTGGATCGGTCAAGGCGTTCCGGAGTTATGGCCATTTCAGTGATCCGGACCAGCACCGGTACAACACTGAACCAAGCCCCATCATGCGATACATCGAACTGCGAAGATTTTTGTTACCTTTAGTGTGGTTGATGAGTTTTGTGCAGATATCAACACCAGACCAGAGACCAGATATTCCACGTTTTTGGATCAAAATTCAAGATGGCAGCCGAATATTCAAGGCGGCTGTTTAATAGAGTTTTAGGCTCTTAAACCATGCAATGTGGGTATATTTGGTATGAGTAAGATTCCGGAGTTAAAAAATGGCGACCACAATATCCACGATGACGGTCTAAAATCCAAGATGGCGGCTCCAAAATTAACATGGCGGCTGTTTAACGGTGTTTTAGGCTATATAACCATGCAATATGGGTATATTTGATATGAAGAAGAAGTCTGGACTCCAAAAATAGCATCCTGAATATCCAGTATGGCGGTCTAAGATCCAAGATGGCGGCTCCGAATTCAAGATTTGGAGGCGGTTGTTTATTGAATTTTAGGCTCTTCAACCATGCAATATGGGTATATTTGGTATGGGGAAGGCAACCGAACCGGAGTTTAAAAATGGCGATCAGAGTTTTCAAGATGGCGTCTCAAAATTCATGATTGCGACTGTTTTGAGTTTTGGCCTCTAAAACCATTCAATATGGGCATATCTGGTATGGGGAAGAAGTCTGGAGTCCAAAATGGCGACCAGAATTTCTATGACGCCGGAATCAAACCCAAAATGGCGGCTCAAAATTACAGATTGCGGCTTTTTTTTAAGAGTTTAAGGCTCAAATATCAAGAGCCAGAAAAACTATATGATTTGTCACTTGAGTTTTGTTGAAATGAGTTTTTGAAGGCACGAGAAAGGCGCTATGACCAGTAGGTGGATTAATTAGGGTTTTTTTTACTCATTCCCTCCGATAAACAAGGGAAAGAGAAAGATGGAAGATAGGTCACTTACCCCGAGACAAAATAAAATGCTACCTACTCTAGTGGATTCGACTGTAAATTCATTCAAAACTGTATTTTTTATGAATGAACACATCACCTTTCCGAGCACCTTACCATTCGCTACCGATCTTTATTCAACCGGCCGACGACAGCCTCCCAGAGTCTCAAACCCTACAACAACACCGGGGATGCCGGCTAGATTCAATGCATCTGAGAACCGTGTCGCTGGACGACTGGGCTGGTGGGAAACCGTAAATAAACAATAGACAGGAAACCGAGAGATTGAGACTCGGCGCAGGCGGCATCATTTCCCGCAGTTCCCAAGCCGGTCGTTCAGACTTTTTCGAAAGAATGAAGCAAACGAAAAAAAAAATACACCGGCAGCAAGAAAGCTCCATATCGGATGCCGGAGTCTATACATACTGTGTACCACAAGCTCAGGAAGCCTAATAAAACTCCTGATCGAAATTCATGATCTCACAGGCTCGAGTCCAACGCCAGGATGCTGCTGTGGAATCGAGCTTCGGCATGCCGTTTGTCGTCGTTGGTATGGATTTAGTGGACCCGCTGCTGGATGGATTGGGACTAGGGCTTCGGAAAGAAAAATATTGGAGGGGGTTGGAATTAGGAAGTAGGGCTTAGGGTTTCGTGAGTTCAACATTTGTTATTCTACTTTGGCGTGTGAAATGGAGACCTATTTTTGCTTGGTGGTTAGTTGAATTACAAAGCTAGCCTGGGTCAAGGATACGACCATCTGGGAATTGTGGAATTCAAAAGATCTCCGGTCGCGTTTATAGATCTTACGGTATTGTCTTTGAGAGATTTGATGAGTAGGTACTTAGTACTTAAATAGTCAGCAAGTCATAATACGTAAAACTTCTGAGATAACATAACTCTAATAAACATTTAGAGGTCATCCGTTACATTTGTAGATCTTAAGATCTTCGATGCTGTGTTCTTAAGTGCATTGAGAATCCGATAGAACTAATTTACAACATAGTTCTACGAATCTTCATGAACTTGTACCTGAACAAATAAATTGAAGAATTTAGTTTCGGTTATAGAACTTAAGGCCCACTCTCTTAAAATTTCGGGAGTGCACGTGGCGTTCATAGAAATGATAAGACTAATCAATCAACTATTCTTAAATCGAAGTTCCAGAAGTATCTCTCAGAAATTGACTAATAATACTGAGTAACAACCTCAGTTCCATTTGGGAAGTAATGCCATAAAATCGCTGGATCAGTAAGCGATAAGTCTTCGGTTGCAATCAACCATCCGTCCCTCTTCCTAGGTACGATTGTGCCACGAAACGTACTAGGTTACTGGGTGATACAAACCAAACCAACGCCCCCCAGCCACTAAGCCAAGACCCGATAATGCAGCTGAGGCGACAACCCGGCCTTGAGGTTCTTATCAGCTGATGGCGGTGCGGTGGTTGGTACGTAGTCGGTGCGGAGGGAGGAATTTATGATTCTTCGATGTGTAGGTACGTGCAGGCAGCATTCCCCCGGGGAGGGACCAGAAATGACGCAGGAGCGTATTGAGTCATAATATTTCATTTTGATGTTTGTTTGCTTCTTCCGGTTTCCGAATGAGCATTGATTGGCCGTCGGTCGCTGGAGGTGGTGGTGGAGCTAGCATGTCGTCGTCGTCGCTGCCATGAGGTGGAGGTTTATTTATTTTTAGAATCGATATTGATCTTGAGGCTGCTGAAGAACATAAACCGTTGCGAGAAGTTCCCGGAACGAATAAACCGAATGATTTCGTGTTGATGCTGATTGATGGGGCGGGTTTGTTCAAGAGTGTAATTAAATTCACCGAGTGTGAAATCAATTTGGTGAAACAACGGATTAGGATTCAATGTATTTTAGGCATGGCTTCCACTCACATGGAACACTATATATTACGAATGAGTGTAATCAGTTTTGTACCTTTTAATTCCGCCCTTGATTTGTTTATGGAACTTGTATAGTTTATTATTGCTCCCAACCTTACTTCTTTATTCTAAATTTCTGATTAAGTTATGGTAAATGATCACTTTTTTATCGTTCATATATTAGTCATTTAAGACTGAATTTACAAAAACTATGTTTTTTTGCCTTTCTCGTACACCAAGATAGCCTTTCAGTAGGCTATATGATCACTCCAATATCGAAAATTTGATAGAGCCCTCGGAGGGGTCAATTCTTACAAAAAGGTCACCTCATTTTAAGATAGTAAATATCTACCAATTTCAACGACCGATAGTTCATTCAACGTGGCATTTTGTCCCATTGTTCCCTATAGAAAATGGTTCAGATCGGTCCAGCCGTTCCGGAGTTATGGCCATTTAGGTGTTCCGAATCGGTACCTTCCCGAGCAGGAATGAATAACTGGAGCATACCAAAGTCAGGTATCATATCAAGACAAGGTATTGGTCGGTTATCCAGGTATTGAAAATAACTTATTTTGGTATTTTGTAGGTATTGATGAAATACCTCAACGAGTTATTAGTTTGGTGTTAAGGACTGCTTGAGGTATCATTCAGTTGTAAAAATATCGCTATTTGTGTGGAAAAATCGCCAATTATTATTTAGGTATTGTCATACCTGATGTCATGGCGAGGACCACTCGGGAAACTGGCTAAGCGCCAGCATGCTACCGTGATGGACTCTCCAAAGCGAGTCATCGATGTTCGTTGCTGCAGGCTACGCAGCTAACCTTGTGGGTGCGATGTGCACTAGCCCCTCTCTGAAGCAATACCCTCTTGGTGGTTCCGGAGAGACGTAGGGTTTGGCGACCATAGGAATGGTTTAGTGGGTACGAGGAGAGAGTAGTCCTGGATTTTACTTTTGTTGTAGAAGACGGCCTGTCAGACCTACACTACCCTAACCTTCTGTTAGGGTGTCTGTTGAGCAGATTATCCCCCTATGGTTTAGAAGGAAAAAAAAATACCTGATGTCATTATTCACGCGTTATGCACAGAATACACACCAGTTATTATTTTAGGTATTTTACCTCTTATGCAGGGCTACTTAATACCTCATTCAGGTTGTAGGTATTCAATTTTTCATACCTGAGATAATTATTCTTCAGCTATTTTCTCCTGCTCGGGTTAGGAAGGGGCCAGATATGAAAATGCTACAAACCTATGCATGCGACACATCAAACCGCGGCATGATCGATAACCTGATGAATAGTAGGCAAAAAAAATTCTCAAACCATATCTGAACCGGTAGTATTCCGAAACCGGTTCCGGGTGTCCCGTCGGAGTGGCCAAATATAAAAGTGATCCAAACCCATGTATGCGACACATCAAACTGCGGCTTTTTCGATATCCTGATGAACTGAAAGCGGGAAAATAGTCTCTGACCATAGCTGAACCGGTAGTGTTCGGGAACCGTTCCCGGGTGTCCCGCCGGAAGTGGTCAAATGTAAAAGTGAACCAAACCCATGTATGCGACACATCAATCTGCGGCTTTTGCGATATCTTGAAGAACGGAAACCGGAAAGATAGTTTCATGCCACATCTGAACCGCTTGTGTTCTGGAACTGGTTCCGGGTGTCCCGCCAGAAGTGGCCAAATATAAAAGTAAACCAAACCTATGCATGCGACCCATCACATCACTGACTTGATGAACGGTAAGATGGAAAACAGTCTCAACCCATATTTTCATCAGCAGTTTTCCGGAACTGGTTCCGGGTGTTCCGCCGGAATTGGTCAAATGTAAAAATGAACCAATCCCAAGACCAATCCCATGCATGCGATAAATCAAATAGCAGCTTTTTGGAAAAGCTAATGCACGGTTAATAAGAAAATAGTCTAAGGCCACATTATGGTCAACTGGCAGTGTTAGGGAACCAGCTCCGGGTGTCCCACCGGAATTGGTCAATTGTAAAAATTTAAAACTACCGGCAGTATTCCAGAATTGGTTCCAGGTGTCCTGCAGAAAGTGGCCAAATTGAAAAATAGACCAAACCCGTGCATGTGATAGTTGCTTTTTCGATAGCAAAATGAAAAGAAAATAGTCTCAGACCGTATTTGAGGCAACCGGCAGTGTTCCGGATCCAGTTTCGGGTGTTCCACCGAAAGTGACCAAATGTAAAAGTAAACCAAACCCATGCGACACATCAAACCAAGGCTTTTTTGATAACCTGATGAAAGGTTTGTAAGAAAAAGGCTCAGTCCACAATAGTGACTACCGCTAGTGTTGTAGGACCAGCGTTGGGTGGTTCGCCGGAAATACGAAAGTGAACAAAACCGGTGAAATATAAGTGAACAAAATCTTGACAAAACACATCTTTTCACAAATCAAATCACAACTTTTCAGATTTCTGGGGTTAAACTGTACAGTAGGATGGTGCAACGAATTAAAATTCAATCCCAACAACTCAAATCAAAGAATGAGTGTAATCAGTTTCATACCATTTAATTCCGCCCTAATTGCTTATCCTTTGACACCCCAGTGGATAACTGACACTGGGGAAGATTACAAGTGGTAGTCGAAATACACGTATCTGTCAAAGGATAAGCAATTAGGGCGGAATTAAAAGGTACGAAACCGATTACACTCATTCGAAGAGGGTATTCTGCTAAGAAAAGTCGGTACAAGATCCAATCAAAGTTTTTTCTATCCTCTTTTGCGTCTAAAATAACGGCGTAAAATTTTTGATGTGGCTGTAATGTAGTTAAAATTTGAATGAGATTGAGTATGGAGAATTTCACTTGCTGTGCATGAAAAACTTTGTCCAAGTCCGCAAAGTGATCTGCCTCCAGTGATTTTTTTTTTATTCCTTGTTGGGTATCTAAGTCACTGCGACCAGTTGTTAGATCTATTGTGACATATGCCCCAGTTTTATTTAGCTATGTCAAGTTGACGTATTACTATTGGAGTTAGCAATAATCAAACCTTGACTGTAAGCCTGATCCCAACACGGTGCGACAGTTCGGAAGAACTGTACTACCACATTGGGGTTTGTTCTCCATATAGCAAGGGGTTCTATTAGCCCCTTGTCGAAGAACTTAATTCTTTCAGCAGAAATTGCCGGACAACGGCACAACAAATGTTCCGAGTCTTCTTTATCCATGTCGCAAAAGCGACATACATCATCCTGAAGTTTTCCAATTAGCTTCAGATGATAACGGCTCGGACAATGGCCAGTTAGAAGGCCTGTAAAAATACTTAGATCTCTTTTTGATAACTCTAAGATTTTGCGAGTGTTCACAAAATTTGGTTTTATAAAACGTTTGGACTGTCTCGCAAAAGTGGTGTTTTCCCAGTTGGATTTTATTTTTTCATGTTCCCATGTTTTAAACTCCATTCTGAGAAGACAACCAGATACAGCACAAAACGGTTCTGGTCCTATGAATTGGTGAGACGAACCAAGTCTTGCTAGCATATCGGCTTGTTCGTTTCCATCAATTCCACAGTGCCCTGGAACCCAAAACAGCTTCACCTGATTACGGCGAGCTAATTGTTGGAGTGAATTAATACATTCCCAAACATGTTTAGAGGTGCATGTAGCTGATTTCAAAGCATTTAGAGCTGCTTGGCTATCAGACATAATGCAAATATTTGAAAATCTGTAATTTCTGCGTAAGCAAATACTACTACATTCTAAAATTGCCTGAATTTCAGCTTGAAAAACAGTTGGCCATTTGCCCATAGGAATTGATAAATTAATCCCGGGGCCAGTCACACCTGCACCAACTTGGTCGTTCAGTTTCGAACCGTCAGTGTAAAACACGATCGATCCTGGGTGTAGTTCTGGGCCCCCATTTGTCCACAGATTTCGCCCAGGATTAATCACTTCAAAAGAGCGTTTAAAATTGTACTTTCTGCTCATCCAATCACCATTGTCTGTGATGAAAGAGCCGATACTGATTGTTTTTAGAATACTTAGATGCCCTTTCAGGTCACCTTCAAAGAGGTTTGTAGTTCTTTTGACCTTCAAAGCACTCTTTGCAGCTTCTAATTGAACAAATTGATGCAATGGAAGTAAGTAAAGTAAAGTGTCTAGCGCTTTAGATGGTGTACTTCGCATTGCTCCAGTAATTGAAAGAGTAGCTAATCTTTGAAGTTTTTCCAGCTTCTTTTGAGCTAGTCTTTCATTAGTTTTTTGCCACCATACTAGCGACGCATAGGTAACTCTGGGTCTCACAACTGCCGAATAAATCCAGAAGATCATCTTCGGCTTCAATCCCCATTTCTTACCAAAAGTTTTTCTGCTAATCCATAGAGCATTTGTAGCTTTGGCAACCACCTGCTCAAGATGCCAATTCCAGTTAAGTTTGCTGTCAAGATGTATTCCAAGATACTTGACTCTATCTGAAAGTTCCAAATGAGTTCCTTTCAATTTTATATTGGTTATTGAAAATTTTCTTCTTCGTGTAAACGACACGATCGTGGTTTTTGAAAGATTTACATTTAAGCCTTCTTTATCGCACCACGAAGAGACTAAATTTAGGGCAGTTTGCATTCTGTTAGTGATAATATAGTCATATTTACCACGGACTAATATGACAATATCATCAGCGAAGCCAATTATTTCGAAGCCCTCTGCTTCCAGTTTTTTGAGTAGATCATCAACTATCAAAGACCACAATAGAGGTGATAGCACGCCTCCTTGAGGGCACCCTTTAACTGCTCTAACACTAATAGATGAGCTGCCAAGGTTTGACGATATCTATCTTTTTGATAACATCTCCCCTATCCAATCAATAATGCATTCGTCAAGGCCACGCTTTGACATAGCATTCTTCATTGAAGTATAAGATGTGTTATCAAACGCTCCTTCAATGTCAAGAAACGCAGCAAGTGAAATCTCTTTTGCTTCAAAAGATTTTTCTAGTTTTGTAACCAGCTTATGAAGTGCTGTTACCGAAGATTTGCCCTCTTGATATGCAAATTGATTTTTGCTTAAAAGGCTTTTTATTAAATATGACGATTTAATGTGCTCGTCTAGTATTTTTTCCATTATTTTTAACATAACGGACGATAGACTTATGGGTCTGAAGGATTTTGGTGATGATTTATCCTTCTTATTTGCCTTTGGGATAAAAGTGACTCGCACTTCTCGCCAAGCTGTAGGGATATAACTTAATGATAAGCTTAATCTGAACAATTTAGTTAAAATGGGTGTTAAGATTTCTTTACCCTTCTGCAGTAGTACAGGAAAAATTCCATCCCTACCAGGCGCTTTAAAGGGTTCAAAGGAATCTATCGCCCATTCAACCTTTTGTTCTGTAATAATTTCATTGGCCAGAATGCTTGCATCACTCCTGACACCTTCTAGCCCAGTTGCATCATGATTCTCATGAATATATCTCCTGGTTTCATTGCATCAGTTTGCGATACAGTTGCATCCTGGTCTTCAGTAGAAACAACTATAGAACACGGAAAATGTGTTTTCATCATTGTTTCAAAATTTCATTGGTACTCGTAGTAAAAGAACCGTCGTCTTTTTTTAGAGTTCCAAGACCAATTGAATGATCTTTAGCGAGGATTTTTTGCAGTCTAGCTGCAATTGGAGTACTTTCAATGTTTTCACAGGTGTGCCTCCAATTTATCCTCTTTGATCTTCGGATTTCTTTATTATAAATTGTGAGGGACTCTTTGTATTGTTCCCACTGTTGTGTTCTCTTAGCCCGGTTAAATAGTTTCCGGGTTTTCTTTCCAGTGCCTCCAGTGATAGTGGAAGTGGTCTGGTCATGCAGTCAAGAGGTCTGATATTTTTCAGCTCTGCCTATGCGTTGAACTCGGAATTTGTCAAGAATATGTGCCTTCAATATGTTTACCAAATCGATGATGGTTTTGAGAAAGCAAATCTTGCTTTCAGGAACACTTTGACTTCAGTCGATGAAAAGATCATGAGTACATATTCGACGAGAAAGGCATTACCACCACTAGGTGGAATAATCTGGGTTTTTAGGTATTATTTTTGAAATTTGTAATCAGATTCCTCCATGGACTTGTCTAAGGATTCGAAGTCAAAAAAACTATTCTATGAATTTCTTCCAAAATTAATCTATCAATTCCTTTAGAAGTTTCTCCAGAAATTCGGTCCTCCAATCTTTGTTGCATGTCTCCTTAAATTTCTTCAGGGAATCATTTTGAAAATACAGTAGGAATTCTTCCAGAGGTACTTGCACACTTAATTTGAAATGCCGGGATCTCAGCATTTTCTCAAACTTTCGCCGAGATCCGCACAGCCGAGCGCTCGGCTAACAACAACATAACCGAGATCTCAGCAACTTTGACAGTTCATTACTGAGGTTCGGCAACTGTTTTGCTGAGAATCAGCTAACAAATGTAGTTTTAACTGAGATATCAGTTCTTGAGTTTGCTGACTAGTCGGCTGTGCGCGGAAAGCCGAGCCCGCGAATATTTTTTAAGTGTGTGTATTATTGCTTTTAGTGGTTTAGGCAAGATTTCCTCCAGATATTTCTCCATGCTTTACCCGATAAATGTATTCGCCATATCGTCTAAGGACAACTCCAACAATTTCTCCATGAATTCTTTAAGTAATTTATTCAAAAATATTTCCTGCAATCTTCAACGCTTCAGAAATATCTCAAATCTTTTTTTGTTTTAGGGATCTTCAAGAAAACTTTAAGAAAATCTTCCAAGACGTTTATTACAGGATTTTTCAGGAATTTTCCTATAAATTGCTAAATTATTTTTTTTTCAAGAATTTTACTGGATATGTCTCCAGAGATTCATTCATTCATTCATTCAACTTTCTGTGATTTCTGCAGGGATTTAAGTATACTTAAACATTCTTCGGAAATTCCTTCAGGGTTACTTTTATAAGCTCCTGCTAGGACTCCTTTTGCAAATTCTTTAAGTGGGTATTTATAATTTCCAAAGACTTTTTTCAGAATTTTAGGAATTCTTTCAAGAATTTCAGCAAGGGGTTTCTTCAAAAGGTCTGTCATGTAGTTTTTCCGAAAAAAATCTAAAAAAATCGTAACAAATCATACAGGTGTTGCTCCAGAATTTTTTTCCAAGGTTTCTCCAAGATATTTTTGAGAAATTCTTTCAATTATCACTCCTGGGGTTTTGCAGAAGTTTTTCCAGAAATTGTACAAAAGTTACTGAAGATCTTTTCAATTTATGCCTGAAGAAAAATTTGAATTTCTTAAAAGAAATCCCAAGTAACCACGGCGTTGAAGCTTTATTGCATGCAGATATACGGTATACTTAGAACAATAATTACTTTACATGCAAACTTCAGGTTGATTTAAAGTGGAAATGGGCAATTATAGAATCAAATTAAGATTATACTGGTATAATCTTAGAACAGTCGCATAACTGCCAATTCCACTTTAAATCAACCTTAAATGTTCATGTAAAGTAATGATTGCTCTAAGTACACCGTATATCTGCATGCAATAAGGCTTCAGCGCCGTGGTTCCTTGGGTTGCCCTCTGAAAAAAAAAGAATTGCATATCTGAAAAATATGAATGTTTGTGCGAAAAAATCTTCTAGGAGAGCGCGTTTTAAAGAAGCATTTGGAAAAGTTCCTGAAGAAATCGCTGGAGAAATTCCTAGAAGAATTTCTTGAGGAATTTCTAGAAGAATTTACAAAGAAATTCCAAAGAAAAACTCCTGGAAAAAAATCTGAAAAAGTTTTGAAGGAGTTCCTTTAGAAATATTTGAAGAAATACATGGAATACTAATACGAACTCATGAAGCAATCATTGAAAGAATTCTATAGAATTGTTTTAAAAGTATCAGGAGGAATTTTGAAAGAAATACATGTAGAAACCTGTAGACGAGTTTTAAGATTGATCTCTTGAGAAATTCCTGAAGAAGTGCCGAGGAAAATTCCATTAGGAATTCCTGTAAGAATCTCTTGTTCCATCTCTGGAGAAATTTACAAAGAAATCCATTTACATGAATGCGTTTTGAAGAAATATGAAAAAGGAATCTTTTAAGTAATTCTTGCTAGAAAAATTATATGAAATCCTGCGATTATATTCTTTTTATATTTTTGATAAATCCACAAACAATTCCAAAGCATACGCAGAAATTTGGAATCCTTGAACTGTTATAAACCATCAAATTTTGCGTATTTTAGACCTAGACCCCCCTTTTTTTCAAAACAAAAGTTTTGAAATTTTTGTCGAGCATCGACTTTGGTAAGAAAAACCCTTCACCTCTCAAAGTCATCGTGGTTCATTAATGGCCCCTTGGGACACTTAATAATTTTTAAGGATCCTCAACATTTATTGTTCTTTTTACAGAAAGTCCTTCAGGAAATTGCCAAAAAGTTTTCCTCAAACTTCCTGCAGGGGTTTCTCCAGAATGTCCTACTTTATGAATTCCTCCTGAGATTTTTTTAAGGGATTTATTTTTCTGAAATTCTTATGCGGAAATTCCTCCATGTATTGTTTTGAAACATACTCTAAGAATAATTCCTTGGCAATTTCTTCAGGAATGCATCCAAAAACTCTGCTACATAATTATAAAATTCTTTAAAAAAAATCGCTAAATTCTTCCAGGAGTTCTTCGAGGTATTCTTTTGGGGACTCCTGCAGTAAATATTAAAGGAGTTTCTTTACAATTTATAATTTACAGGGAATTCCTTCAAGAGTCCTCAATAAATTGTTTTCAAAATTCTTGCATGGCTTCCTTCAGAAATTCCCCCAGGTTTTGCCTTTCTCGTACACTAAGTGTACTGGAAAGGCTATATGTTCACTCCAAAAATGACTTTTTGATAGAAGGCCCGGAGGGTCGAGTCACATATACCAATCGACTTAGCTCGACGAATTGAGGTGATGTCTGTGTGTATGTATGTGTGTATGTGTGTGTGTGTGTATGTGTGTATGTGTGTGGACAAAAAAACTCACATCACTTTTTGGCAGTAAACCTCAACCGATTCTAATGACCGACGGTTCATTCGACGCGGCATATAGTCCCATTGTTTCCTATTGAAAATGGTTCGGATCGGTCCAGCCGTTCCGGAGTTATGGCCATTTAGGTGTTCCGGACCAGTACCCCTGGGAGAGGCCAGACATGAAAATGCAACAAACCCATGCATGCGACATATCAAACCACGGCATTTTCGATCAGCTGATGGACGGTAAGCAGGAAAACAGTCTCAGACCATATCAGAACCGGTAGTGTTCCGGAACCGGTTCTGGGTGTTCCGCCGGAAGTGGCCAAATATAAAATTGAACATAACTCATTCATGCGGCACATCAAACAGCGGCATTTTTGGTAACCTGATGAACGGATAGCAGGATAATAGTATCAGACCATATCTGAACCAGTAGTGTTCCGGAACCAGTTCCGGATGTCCCACTGGAAGTGGCCAAATATAAAAGAGAGCCAAACCCATGCATGCAACACATCAAACAGCGGCATTTTCGACAGCCTGATGAACGGTACACAGGTAAATAGTCTCAGACCATATCTGAACTGGTAGTGTTCTGGAACGGGTTCCGGATGTTCCGCCGGAAGTGACCAAATATAAAAGAGATCCACACCCATGCATGCGACTCATCAAACAGCGGCATTTTCGATAACCTGGTGAACGGTTAGCAGGAAAACAGTATCAGACCATATCTGAACTGGTAGTGTTCCGGAACCGGTTCTGGGTGTCCCGCCGGAAGTAACCAAATATAAAATTGAACATAACTCATTCATGCGACACATCAAACAGCGGCATTACCCGAGCAAAGTTTCATAACAACCGGATAACATACTGTGTTATCTGATATCAAAAATAATTAACTAATTTTGTTCTCATTATGGCTGAATAAGCAGGCAACATAACAAACATGATAACAACCAAGTATTCCCGCGATACCAATAAAATATCTCATTATGTTATCATCAAAGGCACAATGATAATAACTTCTGTAAGTCTATCAATTTTATCCAACTGAAAACTTATTTTGTTGTCAGAAAGATATTTGCAACGGTCATTGATAACTAACTTCCGTTTTTGTTGTCGACGATGATGCCCTCAGTTTGACAGGTAATGGTAACATGAACTACCAAGTTGATAACACAAAATTCTAAAATGAGTTCTGGAACGAACATTGGTTATCAATTTGTTACTGCTCAGTTATTGTACTTTGCTCGGGTAACCCGATGAACGGTTAGCAGGAAAACAGTATCAGACCATATCTGAACCGGTAGTGTTCCGGAACCGGATCCGGGGGGTCCCGATGGGCGAATGCCAACTTTTTAAGGAGTAATAGAGGATCATAAATGGTGAAAAAAATGTGTACGCATATGATCAAATTTCAACCATTACGTAGTAATTGAACTTAACATGTTTTTGACTTTGCTTGCCTCAAACTGGCTATTACTTGAATATGGTCAAACTTTAACACAAATTCGAAAGTTTATTAAATTTTGTGTCAAAGAAGATCTTTCAATCTATTGGTTTAGTTAAATAACTTTGTTTTCTAAAACAAAAAAGCTCGAAAGTATTGTTTTGTCTTTCTCGTACATTGAAGTGTATTGAAAGGCTAGATGTTCACTCAAAAAAACAATTTTCGATAGAAGGCTCGGAGGGTCAAGTCACATATACCAATCAACTCAGTTCGACGAATTGAAATGATGTCTTTATGTGTGTCCGTGCGCAAAAAAAGTTCACTTATTTAAGGCACTTCCCATCGGCGGATTTTTCGGATTATAGCTCGAATCGAACCGGAATTTTACCGCATTGTTTGCTATTAAAAATGGTTCAGATAGGTCGAAGCGTTCCGGAGTTATGGCCATTTCAGTGATTCGGACCAGCATCGGTGGGACTGGCCGTATATAAAACTGAACCAAGCCCCATCATGCGACACATCAAACTGCGGCGATTTTTGTAACCTTTACGAATTTTATGCGGAAATGAACACTGGAAACCAGAAATTCCACGATTTTGATCCAAAATTCAAGATGGCTGCCTAATATTCAAGATGGTGGCTCCAAATTCAAAATGGCGAATGTTTAATTGAGTTTAACGACCTGACACCATGCAATATGGGTATATTTATTATGGGGAAGAAGTCTGGACTCCAAAAATGACGATCAGAATATCCAAGATGGTGGTCTAAAATCCAAGATGGCTTTTCAACATTCAACATGGCTGCTGTTTAATGGAATATTAGGATCCAAAACCAAGCAATATGGGTATATTTGGTATGGTGAAGATGTCCAGGGTCCAAAAATGGTGACCAGAATATTCAAGATGGCGGTTCAACATTCAATATGGCGGCTGTTTAATGGAGTTTCAGGCTCTAAAACCATGCAATATATGTATATTTGGTATTGGAAAGATGTCTGGAGTCCAAAAATGACGATTAAAATATCAAAGATGGAGACCGAAATATCCCAGATCGCGTCTCAAAATTCAAGATGGCTACTTTTTCATGTAGTTTTAGGACTTGAAACCATGCAATATGGATATATTTGATATGGGGAAGAAATCTGGGCTCCAAAAATGACAAACAGAGTATCCAGAATGGTGGTCTAAAATCCAAGATGGCAGCTCAAAACGCAAAATGACTTCTGTTTAATGGAGTTTTAGGCTCTAAAACCATGCAATATGGGTGTATCTTGTATTGGGACGAAATCTGGAGCCCAAAAATGACGATTAAAATATCCAAGATGGAGACCAAAATATCCATGATTGTGTCTCAAAATTCAAAATGGTGGCATAAACTTCAAGATGGCAGCTGTTTAATGAAGGTTTAGGCTCTAAAACCGTTCAATATGGATATATTCAGTGGCGTCGCGTAACCTCACTTTTTACCTGTGCACCAAGTATAAATTCTTAATTGTTTTGAACAAATTTGCTTGTAATAATTAGAAAATGACGAGAATAGCTGCTTTCACTCATTTCTATTTCGATTTTGATCGTAAATTCGCTGCAATTACAAGTTTAAGGGTCGGTGCACAGGCAAAAAGTGAGGTTACGCGACGCCACTGGATATATTTGGTATGGGGAAGACAACCGGAGCTCAAAAATAGCTACCAGAATATCCAAGAAGGCGTAATTCAAAATGGCGGCTGTTTAATGGAGTTTTGGGCTCTAAAACCATTCAAGATGGGTGTATCAGTTATGAAGAAGAAGTCTGGAGTCCAAAAATAGCGACCAGAATTTCCAAGCTGCTGGACTTAAATCCTAAATGGCGGCTCAAACTTCAAGATTGCGGCTCAAATAAAAACCAGATAAACAATATGATCTCTGATGCCATGAAATGGATTTCTGTTAAACGTATGAAAGTGTGATATATATCAACATGTCACTTGAGTTGTGTTGAAATGTGTTTTCGAAGGTACGAGAAAGGCGCCATCACCGCTAGGTGGATTAATTAGGGTTTTTTTTTTGGAAATCGACATTGCAAACTGTGATCTAGGATTCGTCCACAGATATCTCCAAAAGTTCTTCTGGGAGGTTTTCCAAATGTTCTTTCAGGGATTCCTTCTGAAAATTCTCCAGATTAATTCAGGAATGCTTACTCGGATTTGTACAGGAATTGTACTAAGGAATTCTTCAGAAATTTCTCTGACATGTATGTATAAAGGAATTCCTTCAGAGCTTCTTCCACAAACTTTAAAAAATATCCAGGATTTTTTTTAGAGGTTCCTTCAGAAACACCTTCGGTTTACTTCAATAAAATCTTATTCGAAATCATTTAGGTATTGTTTCAGCTTTCAGGATTTCCTCCAAGAATTCTTTTAAAAAAATCTTCAGGGATTTGAGGACGCTGCCAATAAATGCTCAAGCAATTATGTATTAAGGCTTTCCTAACATATTTCTACCCTGTCTATGGGTCTTGTTCCTTCTCCAGCCCGATGGGGGGTCCATTAGAGCATATGCTCAGAAGAGGGTCAAGTGTCAGCTGCTCTCGGGGAGAAGAGCAACTGACGAAAAATTGCAAGTGTCGGGGCTGCGATCGAACCCATGACCATCCACTTATGAAGTGGACGTGTAGCCACTACGCTACGGGCCCCAGCAGTAGTATTGTTGTGATATGACATTGTTGTGCAAGTAACGGATAAATGAGTTGCAAATGAAAATAAAGAAATAAGTAAACATTGAAGCCAATTAATAATCATGCTACCATGTATCATTTGAGATCAGTGTAAATTCTAAGCCCTCAAATTAATAATTCAATCATGCCAATTCACTCTCGCCCGCAGAATATCTGCCTATCAGCCAAAAAACGGGTGTTATTTTTACCCCGGAAATGGAATCAGATTACATTCAACTCATTCACAGAAACTCACCAATCCAGAAGCTAGCCGGAAAGAAAAACGAGTCCATTCAACTTTGTTGCTGCGGTAGATACCCGTCTGAAGCCATCTCTCCGAAAATCCTTTTCCACATTGTACTGGAACATTGCTGCAGCAGTGTGGTGGTGATGGTGGCGTATATACAATCACGATGGAAATAATCTTGTTTTTTCTTCTGGGATCGGTTTGGTCAGACACTGACTGAATCACTGGGAGAAGCCTCACATCCGGGGAAGAACAGCTTACCCGGAGCCAACCAACCAACCGATGACGACGACTGACGACGACGGCAGCATGGTAATCCGACAGGAAATTCAAATTTTATGTTGGAAAGATTAAAAGTGAAGGATTTGCTTCAGCTGTGGAATCATAGGAGGTACCCGAGTAACAGGAAATAACAGACAGATGAGGAGTACCATAACGTAACGTTTCAATTTAGGCAAAGCGCGTGTCAAGTCCTTCCGTAGCCTCAACTGAGAGCTTTCTTGAGCGATTTACCGTTTTAGTCACAGTGTCTGAAATTCCCATTTGTTGGTACTATTTACCCAAAAACAACCTCCCATAGACCAATTCGCTTTTCATTAATAATATTACAGTATTGTACAATAAACACCATGAAGCATTCATTTATCGTTTGGCTGAAATGCAATTACCCAATGCCCAATAAAGTTAAGAAAATCTCGATTATACAAAAAAAAATCTGAAACGTTCGGGAATCGAACACAGACACTCTCAGTGGTCTTGCTGACCCGTTTGCAGCTTAGGCAACATCTGCCATGGTTCAGTTTACAAGATTTGAATTTATCTTTCCTCTCGGGAAGTGTCTCCCTTCAAGCGAGTTATGCTGAGCGTATGCAACAATGATGACCTGGATTCAATGGAATGCGAATAGTGGTGGTGGTGGTGGCGGCGGTTTTGATGCCTGGAGCACATTGGATCGTCCGGCTCCAGTTACGATAATTTATGAGCATAAAAACATCATCATCATCATCATCGTCCTGGTCCTGGTCGTCGTCGTCATCTGCGCGTCGTCGCCGCTTTCAATCACGTTACCCGCCTGTCGTATGGTGGTCTGCTCCGACGTTCTCATCGTTTATGTACGCCAAAGATGGGATGGGTTCTGGATCCGGCGCGGCGCAAAAGTTCATCATCAGAAAAGATGAAACTAAAAATATAGTTAACATTCTGCCAGTCGTTGTGCTTTCTCTGTTATCGAGATTAAACGGAGCGTCGTCCGATGTAAATGCTCTGGTACGGGCGAAAGATTGATGGGGTGCAGTAATTTTACTATTCTGCATAATTCAATGTGTAAACTTATGCTATTTGAGATTATTCGGATGAAAAGCTCTGTGTAGGAATATGCAAGGCAATATCAGTAGAAATTTCAATGTTGTGTTTCTCATAAAATCTGGTTGATTCAGTCAACCTCGTTTCCAATCAGAAGTCGTGAAGACTTTAAAAGGTGGAAGCAGTACTTCGAATAGCACCTGAATAGTTCAGCGTTGTTTTTTATGCTTTTACTAGGTTGTCACAAAGCTATGCTTCATTTTTTTTTTAATTTTTCGATATATTGGTAGTCATAGCAGAATCCTACAGATGAATCGAGACACTAAAACACCAGCAAATCATGTATAAGCTGACAACGACGAAGCTGAAAATACGAAGATACGAAAAAAGTAACTTTTTCGAAAATAAATCCATAGAATCTTTGAAGAAGATCTGACGAGGATCAAAACGCCGGAGAAAGAGGACAAAAGGTTATTTTTGTTAACCCCGTTTTTTTCTTGATTTTCAGCCTATATTACGTGACGGTTGACGGAAATTTACACGATGGTAATGTAATTTTACATTATATCTCATGTAAATGTGCACTAACTCTAGCATTCCCTTTATGTGCATGATTTCTCGCTGAATTTTAATTACATATTTTTTCTGCATAACAATCGCCAAAGTTTCATAATTTTGGACCATAATTGTTGGGTATACATTTCATTGAAATTTCCATTCAAACATATTCAAATAGCAATTCTTAGTATTTTTCAGAAATGTTTCTTGTCATATTCTAGAGAGCTCTGCAAGAATTCGTACAAGGAATTCTTAGTGAAGTTGATTTATTTTATTTTGTCGTGGTGGTTTCTTGTTCGAATGTTCGTAATTATGTCCACGTGCCCAAGGTTCTCTTCATCATTCATCTATCATTCAAGATATTTCCGTCCAGCATCGACCACATCCATTAGTAAATAAACCGTCAAAACATCCATCAAATCATAAATTGTATCTACAGCAACCAAACAACCGTTATACCACAACGTCCTTCACAACAATGGCTCTCGCGAGACCAAGCCTCACCAAATCATCATTAGGAGCATTTCCAAAGCGCCCATTATGGAAAATCGGACACCGAAGCGAAGCGAATTATATTAATTACTAGCCTCCACTCTCAACTAATGGTGGTTGGTGAGTTTTCGATGTTTCCAAAGCTACTGACTGACTAACTGACTTCCATATTCCCTCGAGTCTCTCGGCGAGGGAATCGAGCACACCGAAAACTTACTTCATTCGTTCATGAACCACTAGCATAGCGCCTTCTCCCTCCGAACCCCGCCGTTCAGGCGATGCCACTTCACAAGTTTAAATTGCTTCCCGGTAGCCATCATCAATTCCAGGCTGAAGCCCTTGGACTCGGTGATCACAGTAAAAATATACTGGGGTTGTTCCGTCGTCTAGGGTGCTTTTAGCTCAATATAGGCATTATTCTAAGGGAGCATCAATAAATAAAGCAGCATTTCAAGGGGGAGGGGCTCTTGGATTATGTGACGAGTCATGTATTAGGCATGGGAAAATATGCTTGGAGGAGGAGGGGGGAGTAAAAAATCGGCCTACAAATGCTACGTAATTTATGAACGCACCCTAATAGTTATGTTGTTCCTATAATAAGAGATGCCAGATTATTTTATCAAAAATCTGAATCAATACCGATTTTTCTGTATCGCCATATTTAAGGGTATAGCAGACACTGAGAGTCCTAGATTTCAACAGAAACCATTAAAAATGTGCTACTTTATGACAGTTTTAAATTTGGCTGGTATTTATTTTTCTCAAACATGTGTGAAAATGTACAAATTTTCATAAACTCTTTAAAGTTGAGGCAGCAATTTATAAAGTGTTTATTAAACTTATTAAAATAACTTTAAATTGTATGCTTTCTGAAAAAATCTGTAACACACTTCAAAAATCTGTATTTTTCTGTATTCTGTATCTTGTCTGCATAGAAGGTCAAAAATCTGTATAATACAGAAAACTCTGTATATTTGGCATCTCTGCCTATAATATACTCATATTTCATAGTTTTATGCCTAAAATTCAATTAAACAGACGCCATCTTGAATTTGGAGCCGCCATCTTTGATTTTAAAACGCCATCTTGCATATTCTGGTTGCCATTTTTGGAGTCCAGACTTCTTTCCTATACCAAATATACGCCATATTGCTTGGTTTTAGCGTCTAAAACTATGTTTAACAGCCGCCATTTGGAATTTGCAGCTGTAATTTTGAATATTAGGCTGCCATCTTGAATTTTGGGCAGACATCGTGGAATTTCTGGTCTCCATGATGGGGCTTGGTTCAGTTTTATATACGGCCATAACTATAACTCCAGAACACCTTGACCGGACCAGACATTTTTTGAAAGCGAACCTTGCAATAAAATTACGGTTCGATTCGTGCTAAAATCCGAAAAATCGGCCTCAAAAGTGAATAATTATTTTAGCGCATACATACACACATACAGACATCATTTCAATTCGTCGAACTGAGTTGATCTGTATATGTGACTAGACCCTCCGAGCCTTCTGTCGAAATTTCGTTTTTTAAGTGAATATATAGCCTTTCACTACACTTTGATGTACGAAAAAGGCAAAAATTCCAAGCGCGAATCATAAATTTGTTAGCGTAACGTCCCCATTTGGAACAAAGCCTTCTTCTCAGCTAATTGAGAGCTTCCTCTACCAATGATCATTTGGCATACGGCAGACACGAAGATACTCTTAGCTCACGTTTATCAAAGAAATTGCTTTTATGAAACGTTCCTGGACCGACCGGGATTTGGACTCATCACCCTCAGCATGGTCAGCTGTGGCAAGTATAAATTGTATTTGTATGGAAATTATTACCCAGAAATCGTGTGAAAAACTGTAGTAGGGTAATTTTCCTATTGTTGCGCAACTCATAAGAAAAACATGGAGTGTTCAACAATAGGCGAGTTTTGAGCTGTGCAACAATTGGAAAATTACCCTACCTTCCAAGGGATTCAAATAAGTTGTATTTGTAAAATTTTTACTAATTATTTGCTGTGTTTCTCCGTTGCAAGTAGTGTATGTCCCTTTCATAGCTTTGACCAACTTCGTAAAGTCCACAATGCCGTCAATTTGTAGGTGCTGGCAGTTACCTTCCGAACAAGCCGGACGCTGCTAGTTTCCAACGTCATCCCCATGCCTCCTTGAGCCACCCTTCTGGTCCGAGCCCATCATGAAAAGTTTTAATTAAATGACTTAATTCAAAGAAAGTTGTTTTCGTACGTCTTCGTTTCGACAGTAGGATACGTCATGTCGGAAAAGTGGGTCTCAACAGCAGCAGCAGTAGAAGTTGCATAATATATCTACATAGCCTTCCGATTCTTTTCGGTCAATGAATTTGTTTGATGAAAAAGAAGAAAAACAGGACCGAAAACTAAACTGAATAAGGATCAATTGCCGGGTAAGCTGTGAATACTACAAAAAAAAATAATCAAAATCGTCGTTGTATAAAGGTCATGGTTTCTGTTTAAAACGATAGTTTGAGTTGAAGTTCTCTTGTTAGTTGAGGTTAATATATTCAAGATTGAATGAAAAAGAGCCCGGTGACAACAGAGAAGCTGTATATACAGACATGTTCAACATTTTTGGATATTTTATTTTTCTTTCTTATTATTTTTCAGTTCTGGAATGATAATCAGTGCCAGTCAAAAGAAACTTATGTGAAATTATAAGGAGTTGCTCCAGATATTTATTTGTAAAAACCCAGATTTATCCACCTAGTGGTGATAGTGCCTTTCTCGTCAAATATGTACTCATGATCTTTCCGTAGACGCAATCAATCTTGCCTTAGAGTCAGTGATCAGCCCCAAATCTCTGTGCTTTGGTAATGGACGAGAAGGGGGAAATGCTCATAACAGCGATCTGGGACTGTACCACCTACGAATTTCTGAATCATGAGAATACTTTATTTAGAAAGTCAAGAATTTTATCAAGGTCATCATCGAATTGGGGCACTTCTTCCGACGTTATATTCAACGGGGGCAGTAGCCTGGTCACGGTTTATATGGGAAAATACAAAAAATCGAAAAACTCAAGTTCCTGTATACTTTTTCAATTCCATTTTGGTCCCATATCAGCTGTGCAAAATTTCAGATCGATCGGAAAAACTATATTTTAGCGCCCGCCATTCTTAGTTTTTCATACGATTTACTATGGGGAGATTTTACTCCCGCAAAGAAAAATCGCTAGGAGTCACCTCTAGATCCCTAAAAAAAAGTCGACGAATGATTTCTGTAGAATACTTTACTAGGAATCAGACCTCCGAAGACAGCAAATCAATGCGACGTTCGTGGAAAAAGTTATAAGGCCTCACCCGATCGATAAAATAACGAGATTTTATTATTTATTGTTATTCCTTACATGTTAAACAGCGTTCGCATGCCATTCGGTTTTCAGTCCATAACTTTTTCCACATGCCTCAGATTGCTTTGCGGTCTTCGGAGGGTTGGTTCCTCGTAAAATTTCCAACAGAAATCATTCATCGATTTATTTGTAGGGGTTAAGGGGCAACCTGTGGCGATTTTTCTTTTAAAAAGTGACTTTCCCCATACTAAATCGTATGAAAACTTAAAATGGCTGGCGCTGAAATATAGTTTCTCCGATCGATCTGAAATTTTGCACAGTTGATATGGGACCAAAATGGAACTCAAAAAGTGTACAGGAGTAAAATGTCCTTTCGTGGCCCACGCTAATGGGCAGAGCTGAAAGTATCAGTCCTTTCAGTTGACTGCTTGACCACCTTCACTGAAGGCTGATTCATACCAAGATTACTAGCCAGGATCAAACTTTTTCCACAGAACAATTTGACAAAGTTTTATCTGCACATTTTATGCTATATTTTATTATCATTGGTTGCAAAATTCATGTATAACACAAGTTTACAAAATAAAACGAAAGTCGTGAACTTCTGTCAACGACCGAAATTTTTGAAGCACAATTTAGTGCTGATTTTGAAACCGACCTTCAAAAAATTTAAAGTAGAACAGTTTTTGAGTTTTAGCTCAATATCGAGTTTTGTAACTTTTCAAAATATGTAATTTACTAAAATTCAAATATATTGCGTTTTGTTCAACCAATTTTAAATCTTTTTCCATGAATTGAAAGCTGAATACAATACCATTCGATCATCTGAATACAGGTTTTGCGTCAGATTGATGAAATTTAAGATATTGGCGAGTTTTAGGGACAATCTTCTTAAATTTTAGCAAAATTCCCAAAATTTTTTGAAGAAATGTATTTTTATTAATAAGAAAAAAACAACCTAAAAATTCTTACTCGACGTTTATTTGACATATCATATGTAAGCGAGTTACAGTAAAAAATTCAGCTCAATCGGAGCATTGATTACGGAGAATGAGATGTTTGAAGTGAGCGACTTTGCTTAAAAATAGAACAAAAATCGATTTCAAATCATCAACCTTGTATGGAAAGTCGAAAAAATTTCCGCTCTACTGTAATTTTTTTCCTTCGCGTTTTCGAACTCAGGGCATGATTCTACACCAAAAATGATCATCAGCTTGCCGAGTTCAAAAATGCTGTAAACTAGTGTAATTTGTCATGTATTAATTTGAATTTCCAATGCTATATCACATTTAAATATCAACCACATTACAGAGCTCACCCTCCAGCCGCATCAAAATTTTGCGTAGTAATTTTAGACGCAAATAAAGAATTAAAAGAATGTTCCGGGCTGATGCGCTTAAATTTTAATTTTTCCACACAACGTTGATCCATCCTACTGTAAATTTACGTCTCAGGAATCTAAAATGGTGTGATTTGATGAGATCGCTTTAGATTTTTTTAGGTTTTTGGTTCTCTTACACATATCTATCGCTTGCATTCATTTAGTTCATTTTCGTAATTTCGCTAAAGCACCCAACGCTGCTTCTGCAACACCACCGGTAGCCTCTTATGTAATCTGAGTATATTTTGTTTTGCTTACGAGACCCACCGGAAATGATTCCGTAACACTACCGGTATATGCAAATGTGATCTGAGTTTATGAAAACTGATTAACGGTTACCCGGAACTAAAAACACTACCGGTAGTAGTTTCTGTGGAATGTGTCTATTTTCTTATCATCCATGCATCAGGTTACTAACAAAAAAGCGATTTGATGTACCGCAAGCATGGGTTTGATTCACTTTTATGTATGTCCACTTCCAGTGGGACACCCTTAACCGGTTCCGGAAAATTTACATGGTTCATTTTTACATTTTACCAATTCCCGCGGGACACCTGAAACCGGTTGTGGAATACTATCGGTGGTCTCTAACGTAGTCTGAGCTGGTTTTCTTGAAAACCTTTCATCAGCTTATCGAAAAAAACCGCGGTTTGATGAAGCACATGCATGGAGTTGGGTTCCCTTCTACATTTGAACACATCCAGAGGGACACCGGGAACCGATTCCGGGACACTACTAGTTTTCTCAAGCATGATCTGAGATATTTTTTCTTGGCAACCGTTCATCAGGATACCTTAAAAGCCATTTGATGTGTCGCGAATATTTTTTTGGTACTCTTTTACATTCGGCTACTTTCAGCAAGATACCTCAAATCGATTCCGGAACACTATCAGTAGTTTCTAATGTGGGCATAGCTTATTTTCTTGCTGATCGAACAAGTTATCGAAAATGCCATGATTTGATGTGTCGCATGTATGAATTAGGCCACTTCCGGCGGGACACCAGGAACCAGTTCCGGGATGCTACCGGTTCAGATATGATCTGAGACTATTTTCCTGCTTACCGTTCCTCAGGTTATAGAAAAAGCGGCGATTTGATGTGTCGCATGCATGGGTTTGGTTCACTTTTATATTTGGCCACTTCCGGCTGGATACCCGGAACCAGTTCCGGAACTCTACCGGATCAGATAAGGTCTGCGACTATTTTCCTGTTAACCATTCATCAGGTTACAGAAAAAGCGGTGATTTGATGTGTCGCATGCATGGGTTTGTTTCACTTTTATATTTGGCCACTTCCGGTGAGACACCCGGAACCGGTTCTGCAACACTACCGTTACAGATATAGTCTGCGACTATTTTCCTATTTATCGTTCATCAGGTTATTGAAAAAGCTGCGATTTTATGTGTCGCATGCATGGGTTTGGTTCACTTTTATATTTGGTCACTTCCGGCGGGATACCCGGAACCTGTTCCGGAACACGGTGTCAAAATTTCGATTATTATCGAACATTCATGTACCTCGGATTTTTCTTCGAAAATGATTAGTATTTGGGCTATGCATTGATAATCGGAAAACTAGAAAATATTTCATCGGCGGAAATTTTTCCATACATTTTGTATGGGACGTTTTTTGGGCTAAAATTGTAATTATTGATTTTTAGTATGGAAAATAGCCAAAAACTCATCTAACTCAAATTTTCCCCGATAGAATATTTTCAAATTTTGCATTTATTCATTATAGCCGAAATTCTAACATTCTATGAAGAAAAATCCGAGGTACATGAAAGTTCGATAATAATCAAAATTTTGACACCGTGCGGAACACTACCGGATCAGATATGGTCTGAGACTATTTTCCTGTTAACCATTCATCAGGTTACATAAAAAGCGGTGATTTGATGTGTCGTATGCGCGCGTTTGTTTCACTTTTACATTTGGCCACTTACAGTGGGACACCCGGAACCGGTTCCGGTATGCTACCGGTTTAGATATGGTCCGTAATTTTTTTTTCCTGTCTACAGTTCATCAGGTTATACAAAAAGCTGCAATTTGATGTGTCGCATGCATGGGTTTGGTTCACTTTTATATTTGGCCACTTCCGGCGGGACACCCAGAACCGGTTCCGGAACACTACCGGTTCAGATATAATCTGCGACTATTTTCCTGCTTACCGTTCGTCAGATAATCGAAAATGCCGTGGTTAGATGGGTCGCATGCATGGGTTTGTTGCAATTTCATATCTGGCCTCTTCCTGGGGTATCGGTCCGGAACATCTAAATGGCCATAACCCCGGAACGGCTGGACCGATTCAAACCATTTTCAATAGGAAACAATGGGACAATATTCCGCGTCGATTGAAAACAAAAGCGTTGAAATCGGATGATAGTTACTATCCAAATGTGAGGTGACATTTTTGTACACATACACACATACACACGCACACACATACATACACACACACATACATACACACAGACATCATCTCAACTCGACGAGCTGAGTCGATTGGGATGTAAGACTTGGCCCTCCGGGGGTTCTATCAAAATTTCATTTTTGGAGTGAACATATAGCCTTTCGGTACACCTTGGTGTACGAGAAAGGCAAAAAGGTATAGAAACAATATCGGAAGATTCTTTTAAAAAGAGTTTTAGGAGAAAAACCTGGAGAAATTACACCGTATTGATCGTTTACACAACCGTAAAAACCGACTTTCTCTCGAATGTTATCGCGCGCTTCTGATTACGCCTTCAATATTCGCATCCATATCTCCCCACCGAGAAAACCGACCGACTCACGGAAATTGTCGCGCGTTTCCCACAGTATTGAACTTAGAATGTACGGAGAATAAACTTTCAAGCTTAGATTGCTATTTTCGAATTATGTATTTTACTAAGAGTAGTTCCATGTGTTACCTGTGATCGACAGCCGTTGAGGTGATTAAGCCAATTATTTTAAATTTGCTCAATGATTGTTGTGAACTGCAAACACTTTCTTCTAACATTTTTATCGCTTCAGTATTAGGCCAGCACCAGCGCTACAAGATTAATTTGCAGATATTACAGACTCCAGGAGTCCTCATGAAAACGCATTGGCGAAATTACCCCAACTCATTCTAGTATGTAAAGAAAAATACTCGGAATGATCTCACCCAGTTCCATATCGTCGGAAGACCGCAACCACTCCTTGACTCCTTCAATTATCTGCAATATTGTTTGCTACCAAGTGTGCATCCATTTTTATCACTTCATGAGGAAGGAAAGTGTGCACCTATCCCAAACATGTGTCACTTTTCACTTTTTCCTTCGAACAATGCAACGCGACCGAGATTTTCATCGCAACTGCACGCGTCACTTTTCGTTTTTTTCCACCGAACAATGCAACCCGATCAAGATCCCCATCGCTACTCAGAATCCCGGTAGAAATCCCAGAAGAAATTAAGAGAGAAATTCTCTAGGCATAACTAAGGAATCTGGGGAATAATCTCTGGTGCTGGTAAACTCCGAAAAAAATCGTGTGAGAAATCTCTGAATTCCTGATGAAAGCCTGGGATAAACACTTGCTGGACATTTTTGGAAGACTCCCTGAAACAATCTTATATGAATCCTTGAGAGAATCTCGGAAGAAAATCCTGAATGAATTCCAGGAGGAACCCCTTAAAATATCCTGAGAGAAATCGATAAACCTTCCAGCGCGCGCGCCATCAAACAACCGAAACTGCACCGCGCTCGCGCTGTATACGAAAAGCGAGGTTTTTCGGTAGTGTTGTACTTTTTACAACAGCGCGCGCGCTGAAGGGTTAAACTATCCCCGGGAGAATCCTTGACGGAATTCCGGAAAGAATTTTAAATGAAAATTCTGGAGAAATTCTTGAAGAAATCCCGGGAAGAATCTATGACGTAACTCATTATTCTGAAGGAACCCCTGAAAGAATCCCGAAAGAAACCCCGAGAAGACTCCTGCTAGGAATCAATAAAAAAACCTCTGACGGAAACCCGAGAAAGAAATACTTGAAACAATCTCGGGAAAATACAGGATTTTCGAATTAAATCGCTGGAGGAATCCCTGGCGGAACCCCAGGTGTATATTATAAGGAAATCTCATGTGGTTGAGCAATCCCGAGAGAAATAAATAATGAAATCCTTCAAAAAATCGTTGATACCTATCTCGAAAGAAATTACTGAAAAAATAAATTAAAAGGAATATGGCAAAATTCCGAAATAAATTCATAAAAGAATCGCGGTATGCATTCATTGGAGAAAGCCTTAGAGAATACTTGAAGGAATCCCAGGAAGAATACTGCCTGGAACACTGGGAGGGATTTTAGGGAAAAATCTACGAGTAATCACTGGGAGATTTTCTACTGGAATTTCGAATTGAATACTGATAGCAATCCTGGGAATCGGAGATAATCGCTTAATATTCTCATGGATAAATGTGATCTCTTCTTAGAGCATTCCCAGCTCATGACACGAAAAAATAGCCATTTTTGACTCGATATTTTCAAAATAGAATGGGATTTTTTTTCATGCGCTGGATTTCTTGAATCATTATTTACTTTTGCATCACACATAACCATGTTTGCCTAAAAGGGCATATGAAATACACCGATAAAATATAATTCTAAACCAGTTTGTTGGATTGAAATGATGTCTTCGAAGATGTTTGAGGAGATTTGTAGGACTTAAAAGAAGAATACTGAGAGTAATGTTCATCGCGGATCTATGTGAGATGTCGTATAATTTCAATTTTCTAAAAACCTTACATTTGTTTTTTTTTTAATTTTTCTGTAGAAAGCTTCCTTCTAGCCTATATGTACATTTGCCAAGTAACCCAGGATGGTAAAATGTTTCTAACTATTCTTTCTCGAATTTTTATATTTTATCAATTTTCGAAACAAGCAAAAGGAAACAATTTTTGAAACTTTTGAAATCAGAAAGAGATTTCACGTAGAAATTCCGCAACCTCGATATCGCAACCGCTGAGTCAAAATATTAGGAACTGAAGATTTTTACACATTTACATATTTTTACACACATTGTTGTGGGGTGTGAATAATGATTAGTGATATTCCCCTTGCTCGTCCTTCCCCTTGTAAGCATCGGTGACAGCAATCATCATGACGAGACAGTGAGTGTGTTGCTGCCTCATTGTGGAGTGGAGCTTTGGCGGAGCCAGTCGCCTGTATTGCGAGGTCCCGTATCATGCCAAGTGATTCTACTGTAGTTTGCTAAGAATGTCAGAAACGGATTGTTATAGTGAGTTGAGTAATATTCACAATTGTCACCTGATTTATTTGTAAAAATTGTATTAGCGAATCATGTACACCAACACAAACATTTTTAATTATAGTAAACACCAAAATTGGGTTGAGATTTTGTCAAATAAAATCAATTATACTACAGCAACATCTAGTGGGACAATTTTTAACTAGGAACAAATTGAATAGAAGATTGACAGCTGTATGAATAACTCGGCCGACTACAATAACTTCAAAGCTTTAATCTTGGCTGAGATATAAAAAAAAACAATTATTTCTCATTTGAAATGTAAAAGTCGCAACTTTTCAACATATTTCGTCAATCTCGAAAAACGAGCTCATTAGTTGGCTTTCCACCAATATGGCCACATCTGGAGTTACAATTTCCGTAATTCATCACCACGCTAATAAACATGATCATATAGCTGTATAATTAAAGCATAATTAAAAATCCCTTTTATCTACCTCCATTTAGGTCTGCATCATCCACTAGGCAGGGCCATCAAAAACTGTATGCATCCGAAGGATGAATTAAAAAAAAAAGTAAATTAAGGGAAATGGTTAGGCTGGAAATGAAAGGGCTGATGCTGGTCCCAATGATGTCATGGAGCTCATTTACTCGCACTGCTATGCAGTGGCAGAGGTGCTTTAAGCCCTGCGCTGCTTTTATCTATCATCAAAAAAAGCATCTGCCTGCTGTTCCTCCCAAAGCGAACTCAAATGTTGCGAGATACGAACGACGGACGACATTTCCGAACAAGTACCAGCGTTAATTCCGCGTTTCTTGGAAGAAAAGCCCCGAGCCGCGATTCCGCGATGGTCCATTACCGACAACGAGCCCAAATTAATTAATGGAAAACAGCAATTAGAGTGCCGCCAAGAGGTATACCTATAAAAGGTAAAGCACGCATACAGATGGCAGCAATGATTGTCAACGAACAGCCCGGTTTCGTATGAAAGGTCAACCTTTGGGCTACTGCCCCGTTTGGCGAAGTAATTTATCTCGCGTGTCGCTGTTGGGTCCACTGACTGGAACCGGGTGAATCGTCGGGGTCGGTACCCCGAAAGATTTAATTAGTCCCGAGAAAAAAGAATGGAAATGAAACTCGATGACTATCGCAAAATGTTTAGGAAGGTGGAACATTGTGAAGTATTGTTGGAGATCGCTTGGACTATTCTGTTGAAAACTTCAAGAGAAACCGAGAAAATAATCTAATTGGGTTTTTGTTTTTCCATGAGATTGTTCGTTCGGAGTTTGGTTGAATGGAAACATGGAATTTGAAATTGTGCTTGTTTACCTCAGTGATGTCACTCTGGCTGGACAGTTGTGGTTGCGGTTGCCGAGAAGTGTTTAAGGATCTGAAAAAGAAAGAATTGAAAACGTTATATTTTTTGTAAGAATGCGCTTTTCCAAAGGTTTAGGAGCGTTTGCGAGACTAGTTTCTGAAGATTTTTACCAGTACGAAACGTAAACAGTGGATTGGGCCTTAGCCTTGGCTAGAACTATCCGTTGGACTCAAGCTGATGGGAAGGGGAACAAACTCAACTTGCTGTTGATCGGCCACTATTTTCTCTGATATTCGAGTACGATTTGTGAGACCGGGGAAGTCACGTAATCTCACTTGTCCGCCCCCGTGCACATCCTTTCAACAATTTGTCTGAAGTCATATCTCTACCGCATATCTCCTGCATACTCGACCTTTTCTCCACGAAGCGTGGACATTCGAAGAGTACATGCTCCGCGATCTAGTCGCAGTCTACGAATTCTGCACATGCGGCGAAGCCTGCATGTTTAAATCTATGCAGATACCACATATAGCACCCATGGCCTGACAGAAATTGTGTCAAGCGAAAATTCACCTCGCCTTGGGGTCTGCTTGTCCGTTCAGACATGCTCGGTATGAGCCTGTGTGTGCATCTACCGTTGCTGGAGGAATCCCATTCCCTCTGCCATTTCAACATAGACGATGTTCTGGCGATCCGTCTCGCATCTCTTATGCCACGTCGCTCGAAGCACTTTTCATCCTCTGCCACCTCTAGTGCTATGGGCATCATGACCGCTACCACACATATCGCGTCCTTTGAGACCGTGCGGTATGCGCTGGCTACCCTAAAGCACATCAGCCTGTGGGTACTCTGAAGGCGCTTCACGTTTCGGTTAACTACTAGCGCATTTCAGCTTATTGTCGATCAAGACCCCCCAATTCCTTCAATGAGCGCTTAGAGTTGACCGTGCAACCACCGCGTGTTATGCGCGAGTGCATACTGTCTCGACCTCATCCAGTCCTCCACTATGTTCCACTTCCTCTATCTACTCGTCGTATACCACGAGGATAAAATCATTGGCAAAGCCGACCAGCTTGGTGAAAGTTTAAGCCTCAGTAGGGGAACTGGGGGTAAGACGCCCACGTTAAGGAAGAGTCCAATTTTAATCACGAAACACTTCATAATACACACTTTTTTGGCACTTACATGAAGCATCAACATGTTTCCTTCCAAATGGAAGAAACCATAAACCAGTTTTATGTTTTACTACTAAAAAATTCAAATTTGAAAAAAAGTTTGATTTACAGAATTTTTGTTTTAATGCGGGGTAAAACGCGCCACTAGCCACAGCTAACACCAGGATGCCTATTTGTGTAAATATACTTGCGCGCCTGATTTATTGTCAACTGCTATTGTTCGAGAATGGTATACAGTCATTACATAATTATGGATCACCTGTAATTATGGGTCAATTCCATGTAAACGTCATAATGAGGTGTTTTATCAATAATTACTACAAAATGACGCATGGTTGTGTGTTTAGTGAACTTATTTATAGTAAAAACGTGCTGTTGCTTGGTTCCAACTTGTGTTCTACATAATTTGTGGCAGAATTTGAATCTAAATGGCTATTTTAATGTAAATAACTAGGGGTGGGCATTTTACCCCGCACATGCCTCAGAAGTTTTACCCTTATAAGCAAGTTGTAAGGATCAAATTCTATACTTTTTCCGCTTGGTACACAAATAATGGGAGTGTGCAAAACAGTTTGTGGAGATAGCGATAAAAAAAAATCTTTTAAATGATGTAAAAAAGTGCATACATTTGACAGGCTAAAATTACATCAAAAGTAACCAAAATCTTTTTTCGAAGTTTTTGTACAATTCTTTTAGTAAAAATATGAAAACTCAAATGTAAAGAAGCATTTTTATTCTTATTTTAGCGATTGCTATTGAAAAAAGTACTGAAAATAACGTGGTTTGCCTAAAACAAGGGTGGCGCAACTTGCCCCCTATGGGCGTTATGGCCGCAGTTCCCCTACGCCATCATACGCCACATTCTACTGGGCCCAGGATTGACCCCTGAGGTACCCCCACGGTGATGTTGTAGCTCTTCTCACCTTACTCGCCTGGTCATAAATCAGCACCATATTCTAGAAGTAGCTCTCCAGTATGCGACTTGAGCTACAAAGGACTCCTAGGTGGTGTATGGTGCACTCAATGGCAGCTCAAATGACGCTGTTGAACGTTCACGTCTAGCGTGACGACCACGTAATAGTGAATTCCTGTTCGCTTCCTTTGAAGCGCTACCTTGGCCGTTTTGGTTACAGCCCCAATAGCGTCCACCATCGGTCGACCCTTCTGAAAGCCGAACTGGTTATCCGAGAGGCCAGAATCATCGATTGTCTCGGTATAGACCATCAGCCTCGACAGAATGATCCGTTCCAACAGCTTCCTGGCGGTGGCCAGAAGGCAGACAGCTCTGTATGCCGACAAATCGCCAGGTGGCTTACCGGGTTTGGGCAGTAGAACCATTCTTTACCTTTTTCACCTCTGCCTGGGCACATCTGCATTCTGCAATACATACCCATTCTGAACATGTCAGAGCGAGCCTGGGCGACTTGATGGAAACTGTCGGTATATTGTCCGGACTTCACCATTACGATGAGCTCGCCGTTCGTCACCGAGGCGGTTTGGCTATAGAGAATGAGGGCCCATGTTCTTGTATCGCGGCATCTTCTGCAGCATCTCGGCGGAGTGGAGGAGGTTGTTTTGGGGGTGCTGACTCACTCTTCGTTTTGGCCATGACTACTCTGTATACATCACCCAAGAGGGTCATGTAGCCTCTCGCGTAAGTCGAGTGGCTACCCTACTCAATCTCCAAGGCGTTGAAGTCTCCACCGATGACCATGGGAATCAATCCCACTAGTGCGCTTGATAGCGAATCCAGCATATACGAGAACTAGTGTTACGGATACCTGACAGGAGGGGGCATATCAACTGTAGTAGTACACCCCGTTGTTACGGACACGGAACTTCGGACTCTCTGTACAGCAAACTCGAATTAGGTGGAGAATGCTTTAAGCTATAATTAAGTTTCATTTAGTGTCGTGAACAGTCGTATTATTGTCTAGTTTACTTACAATTCTAAGTCCCTTTTGTAATATACTGTCCGTGTCAAACTTGTCCTGCAACTTTGTCACTGTCCTGTAGTAATGAGTGTTTTATTTATTAAATTTGCATGAAGTTTAGGGTAATGTACTTACAAAGTGAAATTTTTGTATAATGGGCAAAATATGTGTATAATTCAATTAACTAATTCTTCGTTTGCCACGTGTGGTATAAATTCAATAGTACGTGTTTTACAATCAATTTGTTATCGTTTCGTGTCGTGTAGATAGTGTGTGTCTTACTGTATGTCAAACGTCTGTCACCGTGACGTTCTACGATGATGTCGAGTCCGGTCTGTCATCTGGGGTCAGTGTTGCCAGGTGATCAGTATCTTCAACATTCCCCGACCCGTATTGCTGGCAACTTCCTGCAGCTGTACCGTCTTTCATCACCTCAAGCACTGCTAATCCAGTAACCGACCTCTGGAACAATCCGTTGGCAGTTTGGACGTCAGCCCGTCGTACAATCCCATCTGCTCCCTCGTAGACCTTCACAATCCTGCCACGCTTCCAGCTGTTCCTTGAGCCCGCATCCACCAGCATCACCAGGTCTCCGGGTTTCACTGGCTTGGAGTTGGACAACCATTTTGTGCGGATGTTGACAAGAGGCAGATACTCTTTGATCCACTTCGACCAGAACAGATCCAAAAGATGCCGGACTAGGTTCCAGTTTGTCCTCAAAGCTCTCTTGTCCACTGGAAGCTGTGCTGGCTGTACCACCCCAGAAGAACTAAGCAGCAAGAAATGATTGGGTGTAATGGCCTCACCGTCCTCGTATTCCAGTGGCACGTCAGTTAACGGACGGGAGTTAATTATGGACTCCACTTCAGTGAGATATGTGTAGAAGGTTTCTTCGTCCGGCTTTCTTTCGGATGAAATGGTCCTCAGTGCCGTCTTTACCGACCTCACAAGACGCTCCCATGCCCCACCCATGTGTGGGGTAGCAGGCGGGTTGAAATGCCATTGCGTGTCGGCGTTCGTAAACGTTCCTGCGAGGTCTTTGTTGATGCTGGTTATCTCCTCTTTCAGCTCTCTGCTTGCGCCGACGAAGTTGGTCCCTTGGTCGCTATATATTTCCTGTGGTGCTCCACGCCTGGCTATAAACCTTCGAATGGCCATCTTGCACGCCTCCGTTGATAGGCTTCCCACCACTTCAAGATGTACGGCTCGTACGGTAAGGCACGTCACCAGCATCACCCATCTCTTCACCTCGTACCTCCGAACCCGTAGCGAGAACGGCCCGCAGTAATCCACGCCGATGTACGTGAATGCGCGGACGTAAGGAGTTACCCGAGCTTCTGGCAGCGGAGCCATCTTAGGAAATCGTGGGCTAGCTTTATAGACAGTGCACCAAGCACACTGTTTCGCAACCTGTCGAACGATGATACGAAGACTTGAGATGTAGAATCTTTGACGTATTTCGTTGAGCACGGATTGGCCATTTCCGTGTGCGAATCGCTGATGGTACGATGAAACCAGCAATCTGGTAAAGAGATGCTTTTTTGGCAGAATAACAGGAAATTTAGCAGCATACGGAGCATGTGGAGCGTTCCTCAATCGTCCATCCAATCGTAAAACCCCTGCCTCGTCGATGAAGCAAGAAAGTTTGCGTAGTAGACTGTTTTTCCCAAACTTTCCACGCTCATGGATCTCTAGCTGCTGATTGACACGAAGACTACGTAGTTCGTCACAGTAAACTTCCTCCTGAACCCTACGCCATAACGTAAACTCCGCTTCCTGAATCTCTTGACGGGACAATATCGCAGATGCAGGAACTTCTGCAACAAATCTTCTTCTAGCAACGGCAATGAAACGACGCACGTAGGCTACAGTTCTAATCAAACATTGAAGACTGGAAAATTTCTTGAAGTCGACGAGTGGTTCCTCTGCCGCTCGGTGGTGTGCGTGCACTGGTCGTTGTTCTTCCGCCGTATCTGCTTCCGGGAGCTCCTGTTTAGGCCACTCCGATTCTTCTTTGCAGAGGAACTCTGGTCCACAGAACCATCGGCTGTTCTCGCGAATGTCTGGTCCGTTTCCCCATTTTGTCGCTTCGTCAGCGACGTTGAGGCGCGATGGAATCCATCTCCATTCTTCCAATTTGGTCTCGTCTAAGATCTCGCTTATTCGAAACGCAACAAACTGCCGGTAATTTCGTTGATCTGATTGGATCCATGACAGGACGGTCCTTGAATCGCTCCAAATAACCCGTCGGCAGACAGGCAGCGTGAGGCTCTGTTGGATGGATTTCATCAATCGTGTACCGATGACCGCCGCCTGGAGCTCCAAACGCGGTATGGACAGCGGTTTTAGCGGAGCTACCTTTGTCTTGGACGAAACAAGTACGCATCGGAATCCCCTTTCCTGATCTTCAATCCGGAAGTAAGCGACGCAAGAGTAGGCCGTCTCGCTGGCATCCACAAACACATGAAACTGTAGACTCCGAAGACTGCCGACGCTGTAATTTGGAAAGTAGCATCGTGGTAGTTCGAGTTGAGGTAGCTGTTTAAGAACTAGAATCCATCGACGCCAAGTTTCGTGGAGTTTCTCGGGAATTGGATCATCCCAACCAATTTTGGTCCGCCAAATGTCTTGCACCAAGCACTTTCCGTGGATCACGAACACCGCGACTAATCCCAGAGGGTCGAAAACACTCATGACGACCCGCAGAACTTGCCTTTTGGTTGGCACGTTCGTCCCACTGATCAACGATTGGATGTCGCTCCGAAAATTCACAGCGAAAGTGAAAGTGTCCTGCTTCGGTGTACAACTCATTCCCAGCACCCTTTCAGTCTCCGATCCTTTGCCGACTGTGAAACTCTTCGTAATCTGCTGGCCCGGATCCCCGACCCGTCGAACGACCAACTCTGAATTTGACAGCCAATTTCGGATATCAAATCCGGCCTTAGCATGAACGGTCTTCACATCGAGCGCCAGTTGAACAGCTTCTTCCTCACAATCCAGACTGTCCAAATAGTCATCCACGTAATGACACTCTATAATGGCTACCGCAGCCTCCGGGTACTGTTCGCTCCACTCTTCAGCGTTCCTGTTCTTGATGTATTGGGCCGACGAAGGTGAGCAGGTTGACCCGAAGGTTGCCACGTCCATGACGTATTCCTTGCACGTTTCACCAGGTTCATCTCGCCATAAAAATCTTTGAGCTTGACGATCTTGTGGACGAATTTGGATCTGGTGAAACATTTCCCTGATGTCACCTGCCATGGCGATTTGTCGATGCCGGAAACGATACAGCACTGTTGAGAGCGACGCTGTCATGTCTGGACCCTTCATCAGCATTGAGTTGAACGAGATCCCTTCAATTTTAGCTGCGGCATTCCAAACGATCCGTATCTTGCCTGGTTTGTTCGGGTTTGTCACAACCCCTAAGGGCAAATACCATACCCGTCGAGGATCGCTGTTATTCGACTCCTCCTCGGTTAACTCGTGCGCATATCCTTTGCGTTGGTAATCTTTGACTTGCTGCTTAACGTTGTTGTACAGCCCAGGGTTCTTACTAAGTCGCCGTTCCAAACACTTAAGACGATGCTCTGCCATAGCCCGGCTGTCCGGGAACTCGACGTAGTCATTCCTCCATAAGAGACCAGTCTGGAACCTTCCAGATGACGTGCGGATGGTCGTTTTCTCCATAATCGCAAGAGCCCTTCGTTCGTCCTCTGTTTCGATCCTCGTTGCAACTGCGACGCCGACACTTTCGATCGAGAAGAACTCTTTGACCTTTTCATGAAGTTCTTCGTCAGCCGACCGGGCGCAAATGTGTAGAAGCCGATGGGATGGCTCGCCAAATCCTTCCACGTTCCCGTAGATCGTCCATCCAAGCCTAGTTTTGGTGGCAATTGGCTCGAACTTCTTCCCTTCCCTTTTCTGAGCGTTACCAGTAAATTGGCGTTGTCTACGCCAATTAGAATACGCGGCACCGTGCTGTCGTAGCTTGCCACCGGAAGACCCCGCAGATACTCGTACTTATCCGCTAGCTCTAGATATCGCAACGATTGCGGTGGTAGATCGAGTTTCTCCACTGTTCGTACATCCTCCAAGATGTGCTTCCGGTTGGCGTCGACACCTGATATCTCAATCTGCAGCAGTCGAGAGTTTGCTTCCGTCCTTGTTATTCCGCTTGTCCATTGTAGACACAGTGGTTCCAGCTCGCCAGTAACGCCAAGTTCATCCGCGAGGTCCTGCTCTACCAACGTGTAGGAAGAGCCGTCGTCGAGGAACGCCAGCGTGCGAACGGATGTTCCATTCGCATGAACGATGACCGGAATGATTCGGAAAAGTGTGGGACGAGACTGATGACGATGAACACCTACAGTACCAGTTACTTTGGGCTGATCCTTGGCGCTCGACGATGATTCTGGCCTTCCCGGATGCAACAGCCTATGATGACGTAGCTCGCATCCGTCCATCCCGCACACTGTCGCTTTACATGGCCATTTGCCGTGACCAATCAAGCAGCGCCTGCACAGATTTGCCTGATGAACTAGCTTCCAGCGGTCGTCGATACTTGCCTCCAGGAAGCTACGGCAATCTTTCACCTTGTGGGTTTCTTTCTTACAAACCGGACACAGCTTAGAGGTGTATGGAGTCCTCGTCTGCCCTGCGCTGCTTTCATGTCGCTCTTCTCGGTCGTTGTCGCCCACTTCTTCCGTAGAATGGGTATTCAGAAAACCTTTCTCCTTCCCCTTTGGCTTTTCGAACTTTCCCACTGGTTCTGATCCAACATAAACTTTCGACGCGGCAAAACGATCGTTGACATGTAGTTGCCGAACGAGCGCAGGTCTACTGTTGGCAGATGACGCTGATGCAGGGCCCAATCCAGTTTCAAGTTCGTAGGGAGCTTATCAACCAGTTCCTGAAGAAGAGTGGGATTCGACAGGTGCGCCTCCATCCCCATTGACTGCAGGTGGCTGCACAGATTTTGAACGGCAAGTCCAAAACTAATTAGGGTCTCCAGCTTGTCTGCCTTCGGTGCTGGTGTCGATTGAACCTTATTCAACAGGCAGCGTACGATGAGCTCCGGACGTCCGAAGAGAGTTTGTAACGTCATCATTATCTGCGGAACCGACGCAGGGTGGAGGAGATGGCAATGAACAGCTTCTCTGGCGTTCCCTTTGAGACTGCGCTGTAGCCTCATCAAATTTTCGCCGTCCGTATAGCCACACATGGCCGTGGAGTTGTAGTAACTGCTGGCGAAAAGTGGCCACTCTGATGGGTCGCCAGAAAATACCGACAAATCCTTTGGAACAACGTGCCGAGCTGCGATCTGCTGAGCTGTCGGTCCATCTACCGGTGCTAATGGCGGCAACGGTGGTTGAATGCCCATCGATGGCATCTCGAACTGCGCCATGTTCGGCGGAGGATGCGAAACCAGGAACGAAGCTGTTGGATTCGCAGCGTTCGGGTGGATACCCGCTACCCCGGCGAATGGTGGCTGAACGACACTTGGAACACTAGCACTTTGCGTAACACTTGACACATTTTGACTTTGCACTACTCTATCGAAAACCACCGGTGTAGTGATTGGATGCGAGTAGCTAGAAACACTCGTAACGCGTTGGTGTGTTGAGGGAAAAACAGGGACCAATGGTGCAGTGAGTGTTCCTAATGTGTTTGAAGTGTTTTCTACAAAAGGCTGATACAGCAATTTCTTTTGAGCTGGATTTTCGGGAATAGTTTCTACGTGTGAGGGGCGAGTTAGTCTACCAAAGTGTTCCCCGGTTGTTGGTTGCGGTGTGGTAATAAAGCTCGTTTGGGATTGATTAGTAATTAGCGGAGCAGTATCGAAAAACATACCTTGGCTCAGTGTCTTACTAGCTAAAGTTACCGTATCGGTTGTATCGACGAAGGCGCTAGACTCGCGATGCTGTCGTGGTTGATGCTGACCAGCATGCTTTTGTTGCTGGTGCTGACCTACCTGCTGCGGCAAACAAGCTGCCAAACTGTTTCTCTGGTTGGTAGACTGTGCCGGAGGAGAAATGATCATGTTCACCGACGAGAGTTGGTCCTTCAGGCGGGAAGAAGGAGGGGAAATGTTCAAAGCTGTCAAATCGATGGTCGTTGCAGCTGGAAGACCGACTTGGGATGTGTTTACGGCTTGACCAGCATCATGTATCGCGGCAGATGTCGTTTTGGGCAAGGTTCCGGTGTTTGACGTGGGACCAGTGGGAATCGTCTCAACTCCGGTACCGGTGGCCATGGTCAACTTCTCCTGTTCACTCACCCAAGTCTGGACTGTGCGTTGAACGCTCCGGGTGCTTCGGCGGCTTCGTACACTCCGATCGTCGTCATCCTCATCTAATTCGGCCCGCAAAAGGTCGAATTTTCGTTCGATGAACTGCTTCTCCAACTCAAGCTTCTCCTGCATCGCCTTTTTCCTCCGTTCCTGTTCCTGCTCCATCATCTTCCTTTGCATTGCTTCTTCTTCCTCCTGACGCTCCTTCAGTAACCTTTCTTGGAGGGCCTTCTCCTCGGCTAGGCGCTGCAGCTCTAGCTCTCGCCGGGCGGTACGAACGCTGGATGTCGATGATCTGCACGATCTCGATCCGGCCGGTGGTGGTGGAGGGGCACATCTCACACAGGTATAGGGTTTGTTGCTGATTGTGTCGTCGACACCGGCACACGAAAAGTGGATCCAGCATGCACAAACGTCGCACTGGACCATCCACTTGTCTGCGACATTCGGTCGTGTGCAAAGTGGGCATTCGAAACTGCTTTCGCCGTCGGCCAACTGCCGCACTACACTTTGCCGTCGGGTCGACGAAGTCATCGCAGGGCGGAATTTGTCGCACTGAGGCTTTTCTAACCTCCGCTCGGGGGAAAATATCGTCCACCGAGGTTTAGAATTCTTAAAGTTTGTTGCGGTCAGTTACGGACACGGAACTTCGGACTCTCTGTACAGCAAACTCGAATTAGGTGGAGAATGCTTTAAGCTATAATTAAGTTTCATTTAGTGTCGTGAACAGTCGTATTATTGTCTAGTTTACTTACAATTCTAAGTCCCTTTTGTAATATACTGTCCGTGTCAAACTTGTCCTGCAACTTTGTCACTGTCCTGTAGTAATGAGTGTTTTATTTATTAAATTTGCATGAAGTTTAGGGTAATGTACTTACAAAGTGAAATTTTTGTATAATGGGCAAAATATGTGTATAATTCAATTAACTAATTCTTCGTTTGCCACGTGTGGTATGAATTCAATAGTACGTGTTTTACAATCAATTTGTTATCGTTTCGTGTCGTGTAGATAGTGTGTGTCTTACTGTATGTCAAACGTCTGTCACCGTGACGTTCTACGATGATGTCGAGTCCGGTCTGTCATCTGGGGTCAGTGTTGCCAGGTGATCAGTATCTTCAACATTCGTCATTGCGAAGCCCTCTTGCACCGTGGAAATTATTTCCTGGAGCGGAAAACAACCGGTTGTACAGATCGCCGCTAGCTGAGTCTTATCCACTACTCAGTTCCCGTTTTCGGGAGAGATGCGTTATGGGTGTCTGTACTTGACTCCGACACTGACTGTAATAGCAGCTGATGTGCGGTTTCACAGTGGTGCAGATTTAGTATTATCCTCGCTTGGTTCGACCTCCTCGTGGACATTCAGGCCCGGTCGTTGTGTGATTCTAATTCGCCGTGCAAATCAGGAGTTTTTGGTGAAGAACGCCTCAGGCGGCTCGTAGATGCTGAGTTGCACAAAGAATTGTTCAACTCCCCTACAGTGAGTTTGATCGTGGCGATTTGTGTGCCGGCCGGCCCTTCCACAGACGGATCGATGCCAGGTTTTTACACTGGAGAGTCGTTTCCACTGTCAGGGCTCTCACCTGCACCTTTTGTCCAGTACCTGCTGAATTAGTGCCTTGTACACAGTTAGAAAAAATCGCCGACTTCGGTAATGTTGTACCGAAATCTCAACCGTTAAGTATGTTTTACAGGAAGAATTCGGAAAAGGTAGTAGCTTTTACTGAAGTTCGTTAGAGTTTGACAGATAAACGATTACATTTTACCGAAAATTGTTATTTTTTACAGAATTTCGTTATAAACCCATTACCGAACACTCAGCGGTTGAGATTTCAGTAAAAATTACCGAACGCGATTAGCTGTGTACCCTTCTTGGCTGCCTCCTTTTTCAGCACTGGCATCATCTCCCCTGTCGTGGTGCGCCTGATGCTTTTAACATCCGCGCCCAGCAGTGAGAGACGGTTTTCAGCACCTCGGCGTACATATCCGCCTCAGTTTTGAAGACCAGCGTGACGCTCCGTTCGCACTTGAGGGCTGGTTTCACGTTTCTCAACAGCTTTTTTTCCCCAACCGTAATCAAAGGGTTCTTTTACCATTGGTTTGGTTAGCCCCTATTTCTCTTGGGGTTGGCCTCCTGGGGCTTGTCTCTTTCCAGCGCTTCTTACCCCTTGGGGGCATTTCTGACGGAGCCGGAGGTGCAATTTCTAAAAATAATTCTTAAAGGAATTTCCGCAGGATCTCCTGAAAGAATTCTTGGAAGAAGCGTTGGAAGAATTTCTAAAAAAGTTTCTGTAGGATTTTTCAAGAAGTTTTCAGATAAATTTCTGAAAAATTCCTTGCAACGATATCTGAAGAAATTTCTGAAGTAATCTCCACAAGGAATTTCAGAAACAATCTGAACAGAAATTTCTGAATCCCTGGAAGAAAGTTCTGAAGAAATTTCTAGCAGAATCCATTTGAAATCTTAACAGTATCCTCGAATGAATCTCTAGAGGAATAACTGAAGAAGTCCCAGAAAATATATTGGAGGAATTTCTCAAAAAAAAATCGTTAAATCAAAAAGAAAATCCAAGAGGAATTTCTATTAAATTTCCTGAAGAAAAATTTTGAGAAACACCCTAAGAAACCCGTGTGAAACTCCAAGAAAAGTTAATTGTGGAAACTGCGGAAGGGTTTCATTAAAATATTTCTGGAGTGAAATTCTTTATAACCGTGGAAGTTTCTCGGCTTCGCAGTCATCAAATGCAATCAGACGACAAAATATCGTTCTTTATCCGACGTTTCGGTGTTTATTACACCTTCCTCAGAGAATTCTGCAATTAAACACCACCACACTGAAGGTGTGATATACACCGAAACGTTGGATAAAGAACGATATTTAGTCGTTTGATTGCATTTGGTGACTGCGAAGCCAAAAAAATTCCCCTGTTATTTCTGGAGTGTGAATCTTCAGATGTTTTCCTGAGAGACTTTCCAAGACTTTCCGAGAATTTCCGAAAGAATATCTCAAAGACTTTCTGAAGAAAAGAGCCATTGGCTTCGGGGTATGCGTCGCAGAGAATCTACGACAAAGGTTGAACGACATAAGGTCGAAGGACATGAGGTCGAAGGACAAAAGGTTGAACAGGGCAAAAGGTTAAATAAGCTAAGGACAAATCTGAAGATATAAAAAGTGATGAGGATTTGACAAAAAACGACAGTTAAAATTCCGATAAAAAATAGGTTCAGTGATTCCAAAACAACTTCAACAACTTATAAAACTATAATTGAAAGATAGGAAAGCATCTACTAAAATTGCAATAGCTTAAATACAGCAATTTATTACCGCATTGCAATTCGAAATAGATCGCCACAAATGATGATAAGTAATGTTATTCGATTAAGTTAAATTTGGAAAACAATATTTCTTGAAATAACAGCCTATGGATAGAAAAAGCATGAACCATGGATTGAAATATTGTCATTTGAAACTTTCATCAGCACACAAATTTAACAAAACCAAACAGTCTATGAATCAGGGAAGGACAAAGCTCTGGGCATTACATAAGCAAACAAAACGAAACTATTTACCTTTACAATGTTATTCATAGAACTACCTACATATCAATTCAATAGGGGAGGATCAATAAGCACAATTAGTTAATGAGTATTTCTGCAGTATAGTTAGACAGAACAACTAAAAATTGAATAATTATTCCAGTAACAAAACTCAAAAGAACAGCCTATAAATTTAAGAAGGAAAAAAATCTTGAACAGAAAGTCAAACCAAATTGACATTAAATACTCCATTGACACAACTTGAAAGAACAGCCTATAAACAAAATAAGGAAAAATGTCGTACAGAAATGTTAGTGCCTCAAATGCATATGATTACTACAACACCACTATAACGTATCTCTAAAGACTGGATTCGAAAAAAATGAGACACAAAGAATAATGTATAACTTTTGATTTCGTGCACAAAAATAGCTGATTTTTTGACCAGGAATAGTACATTATGTGCAGCTAATACCATAAAAATTTCATCAAAATCGGTTAAGTTTTGGCGGAGATATCGTCGAAACAAGAGACTTACCATTTGAGAATCTTGGCCAAACAAACACTTTTAAAATATCACATTTTTACCTAAAACTGTAGAGCCAAAAATACTGAACCGATTTCAATGAAAATTTTTCTGTACAAAAAGTATGTATGTAGATGTATTGTGTCAAAATTTCATTCAATTTGATTTGATATTTAAACAGTTATAGCCATATATCTAGCACTATGTCACAATAAGCAGATGTGGTTTTTGGTATAGTCATTCAAACTGCTCTAACTTTTAAAATGTTCAATCAAAATGGCTGAAATTTTCACTGAGAACAGATTAATATAACGATATAACACTGTTAAAGTTTCAAAAAAAAAATCGGGACATTGTTGCCAATACTACAGTCAAAATAATGCACACTGATTTTAAAATGTTAAAAAGTGCCCAAATTTTTTTTGTTTAAATTGTTTAAAAAAAAATACTGAACCGATTATAATGAAATTTTCACCACTCATTATGACTTACTTGAAGAACTTACAGTCAAATTTTCAGACGTTTTGATGAGCTAACAACCAAGTTATAGCCTAAACAATTTTTAAAATGGAAGTCCAAAATTCCCAAAATCACATTTTATTGTATCGACAATTTTTGCGCCAATACTGAACCGATTTTGTTGAAATTTTTAGGGCAATAACTACACATAACATGCTATTCCTGGTTAAAAAAATCAGCTATTTTTGTGAACGCAATCAAAAGTTATACATTATTTTGAGTGTCTCATTTTTTTCGAGTCCAGTCTTTATATGATCGGCAACAAAGACTCATCAAGTATTTTTGTCTTGAGCGATTCCAAGCAACAGCATCAAAATTAAGGAAATTTTTTAATTCATGATTTTCTATTGAACTGAAACTTTGCACAGTTTTTAAGTTCCATCTAAATCGTCATTTTCCGATATCAAATTTTTATTTTGAATCACGACTAACTTTTCAAAAGGGTGTATGTGAAAATGGTTCAAAAATATTCAAAAATCTGCACAGCCAAAATGGTTCGTTCGATTGCTATAAATTTTTCAGAAAAGTTAGATAACTAAATGGTGATTCCTAAGAAAATATACACTGTGAAAAAACATCTTTTTTAACATTAAAAAATATCATTTTTGTCACAAAAACTCAAATATCTCAAAACCCTATCTTTTTACCAACGTAATTTTTTTAGGGAAGACGGTCCCTTGTATTAGCAATCTACCATAAAAATTTGATGATGGTAAACTAATAAACAAAAAAGTTATAACATTTCAAACATTTCACAATTTTCACATTTGGTAAATATTTTTTTCTGTGTAAATTATTTCGATCAGAAATCGCAGTTAGATGCAGATTTTATTGTTCAGCAAAGTTAGATAACTTAATGGTTATTCCTAAGAAATTGACACTGTGAAAAAAAAAAATCTTTTTTTAACATTAAAAAATATCATTTTTGTCACAAAAACTCAAATATCTCAAAACCCTATCTTTTTACCAATGTAATTTTTTAGGGAAAACGGTCCATTGTATTAGCAATCTACCATAAAAATTTGGTGATGATAAACTAATAAACAAAAAAGTTATGACAATTCAAACATTCCACAATTTTCACATTTAGTAATAATTTTTTTTAGTGTAAATTATTTCGGCCGGAAAGCGCAGTTTGATGCTGATTTTATTGTTAATGGCCTTGCGTGAGTAAAACAATCTGTTTTTATTATGTATTATGTACATTATATGTACAGTACTGTTCCCTCAGTACTGTTTTCCCTCTTCTTCAAGATGAATGTTGAAAGCGTGTTTTGCAACGTTAAAAATATTGAAATGGGTATAAATGTTGAAGTATATTTCAAAGCATTTTTGAAAAAAGGGGTGATTAAATTGTTTAAACAGATGTCGCTGATGGTACGGTGGCATGACTCTCTGCACTTAGCACTTCTGGCAATTTCTCAGATGTTGTCGTTTTCGAACTTCCTGCGCCCTGCTTTACCGATGATATACAGATGGCTCGTTTGTCAAAGTCTAGACGGCAGGACGTGCAAATGCGTAAATTTGTATTCAATTTGGGCATAACCAGTCTCTTTCAGTTTATCTATGAGATTTCGTAACTCTTTTGAACATTTTTTTTTTACAAACGGTCTACAAGAGAGCGTTGAGTTGAAAACCTTTGAGAAAGCGACTGTTCATGTTGTTCGTTAGATTATAATAAACAAAATCACTTATTAGTTTTAACTGACTAGTTTGGTGTTGTTTGCTTGGACGAAGAAAAAATTTACTATAAAATTTTTAATATCCATAGCGGTAGTATTTTTTTGCTTTTTCGTGAGCATTTTCATGGTATGTATACAGACAAACAAACGTAACACTGACGAAATTTTCATTGACCACGCCTTTAACGATCATTTTGAATCTTGGTTGTGGCTTTCATAACCAGAAGAGCGCCCATCGTGCGTTTGACGTTTCACACCAGCGCCTTCTGATGACGATATTGCACAACGCAGTGTTTCGTGAAACATTTCCACCAGGTGGTGGTAGTGTGAACTGGGCGATGGATTTTCACGAAAATTGTTCTAGGCGTTTCGTCTGTTTGTCTATGGTATGTACCTCTCATGCATTTGTTGTTGTTGAAGTTACTCGCATTTTTCCGATCATAAAGTCTGTTCTCTAAGAGGTATTTTTTTGCAGATCAACTAGACGTATACGCGTATATATAAAACTTTTATTATGCAGCTTTCGTCTTCAAAATAAGTTTAATTCCATTTTTCTTATGATCAACAGCTTTTCAACACTATCAAGGGATTTTTTCACCAGTCACGTACAATAAAAAGTATGACAATCTCAATATTTTTGATCACAACACTGGATCGCGTCTAAGGTTCAAATAGATACTATAGTAATTATAAATAATCAAACAAAAATATCATGAAAACTACTTGTTTAATTCATCCGGTAGCCTTTACAATAAAATCAGCATCAAAATATAGTTCTCGAAATAATTTACACAGAAAAAAATTTTTTTTTGTTACTAAATGTAAAAATTGTGAAATGTTTGAAATGTCATAACTTTTTTGTTTATCAGTTTACCATCACCAAAATTTTATGGTAGATAGCTGATATAATGGGCCATTTTCCCTAAAAAATTGACGTTGGTAAAAAGATAGGGTTCTGAGATATTTGAGTTTTTGTGACAAAGATCATATTTTTTGTAGTAAAAAAAGAAATTTTTTACAGTGTATATTTTCTAAGGAATCATCATTTAGTTATCTAACTTTGCTGAAAAATTCATAACAATCGAACAATCCGTTTTTGCTGTACAGCTTTTAGAATATTTTTGAACTATTTTCGCACACACCCTTTTGAAAAGTTAGTGGTGAGTGAATATGAAGGTTTGATATCGAAAAATGGCGATTTAGATGAAATTGAAAAACTGTGCAAAGTTTCAGATATTTTTGAAATGGTCGCTCAGGATCGACTGACATGACTCCGTGGAATTCCTCTCTTCTAAGTGAGACACATCAGCTACTAAAATGTTTATTCATTCGACCTTTTCTCCAAAAGCCCTAGCACACGTTGACTTTTTGAAATTGAGGAGAGCTTAAGGACTCTAAACATTCAAGGCAACTGGACGCGATTTGCCTAGGATCGATACCAGTCAAGCGAATGATTCATTCGGCGTAGACCCACCGGTACGCGTCGTGGCCCATCAAGTATCAAGTAAAGGGTGATACGGTCAAAATTTGGTCACACAATTTTTATCATATTTTTAGACTGCGTACACCAAAACAGCTGATTTTTGGACCAGTAATGCTACATTATATGTAGCTTATACCATAAAATTTTCATCAAAATCGATTGAGTATTGGTTGATATATAGATAAAACCATCGACCTACCTTTTCAAAATTTTGTACAAAGGCGCTCCATAGTAAATTTTCGGAAATTTAAGGTCAGTAATGCACAATTTTGATTCTAGAACTACCAATACTGCTCCGATTTTTATCAAAATTTTACAGTATAATACTATTATGAATATATGTTCGTAGTAAAATTTTGAGCCATTTTGTATGAATACTCTCAAAGTTGTAGCAGTTTGAATATGAAAAACACTGACCGGGTGACACTTAAACAAATATAACTTTGTAACGGCTGGATCAAATTGAATAAAATTTTTACACAACATTTTGATATGCATATTTCACACACAGGAAAATTTTCATTGAAATCGGTTAAGTATCTCAGGCTCTATAAATAAAACAGTAAAAATGTGTGAATCCTCTTTGCACAAAATTTTAAAATTGCAGATCTCAGGGTTCAACAATATCTCCGCAAATACTAGACCGATTTTGATGAAAATTTTATGGTACAAGCTACATATAATGTACCATTACTGATTCAAAAATCAGCTGTTTTGGTGTACGCAATCTAAAGTTATGAAAAAAATTGTGTGACCAAAATTTGACTTGACTTGACAAAATTTGACAAAATTTTACCACCTAAACAAATATAACTTTGTAACGGCTGGATAAAATTGAATTAAATTTTTACACAATATTTTGATATGCATACTTCACATACAGAAAAATTTTCATTGAAATTGGTTCAGTATTTCTGGCTCTATAAATAAAAGAGTAAAAATGTGTTCTTATTTTTTAATCCTCTTTGTACAAAATTTTAAAATTGCAGTTTTCAGGATTCACAATATCTCCGCAAATACTAAACCGATTTTGATGAAAATTTTATGGTACAAGCTACATATAATGTACCATTACTGGTCCAAAAATCAGCTGTTTTGGTGTACGCAGTCTCAAGTTATGAAACAAATTGTGTGACCAAATTTTGACCGTATCACCCTTTAGGTATTCTTTACGTGTTTTATCGAGAACTGTAATTCCTTCAACAACCCAACATTTCAAGTCCGCATTAACTCGATTTCCATTTCACTGCTAAAAAAGCCACAGAAAGCATCAAGCATGATAACACAACCATAATGTATTCTCCCTGTTCGCAGAAAAAGTTGCTTCTTGGTGCAACAATGCACTCCTCACTTGCACTGTTCTTCTGAGGCTGAGCCTGATAAACCGGAAGTGAACCTTTCGCGAGGCATTATTCCACCGCGTATTTTCTGTTTTTTTTTTCTGTTGAGAATTGCACAAAAATTGCAGCACGTGGAACGAATCAACTCGAAGGCGGATGTTTTGCGATTTTTTTTTTCTGTTCTTCTTTATTTTCTGTCAGATGCGGGACCGCATGGAATCTACTGCACGGGAAGAATCCACCAACCGGTTTGGGGTAGGTATTGTTTCCAATAGTCGGCTACTTCCACGTGATACGGCGTCCGCCGCACGGAATCATATTGTTTGGGAGTTGAGAATTTTCTCCGGTTAGCTTTTGCTGAATGTGCGCTGGATACGGTAAATTTCGAAATAATGGATTCACCAGAAGCACGGTCGGAACAGGAAACCGGAAACGGTGGTGGAGAGCAGGAGGATCGGGGGAAGAGCCAAATGGTGGAGATTATAATTATTTGCTGAACCCTTTTGTGAACTGCATTGTGAATTTGCGATGGAGCCAAATGGGTGGATTTGAAAGTTGCTCTGTATGTGAAACTGGCACTATTATTGGAGGAAGTAGGTGTTGGCAGTTGAACGATTAGAAGCTTAATTGTTTGCAGTTTGTGACGTGTAGGGTTTAGATAACATTAACGTTAAATTTAATAAGAGGTGAAGAGTGAAACTGGAGAAAGTCTAGAATTGGTTAGTTAAATAACTGAATTTGGAGAGTTTTGTTTAAACTTACAAAATGTGGTATATATATCACAATGGATTAATGTACTAAGTCTAATCAACCACGTTCTTTTGATATTGGCTATTTTGTTCTGAGGTAAATCTGAAAGTCGGCATTACTACTTATTGCCGATATCTATTCTTCAGTTATCAATGCACAGCCAGCACAATGATTCTTGCCACTCACCGTTTCTGTTGCGCCGCCCTAGTTACTATTCAATAGGTTCCATTATCGGATCTTCCTCTCTCGATGGGAAACATATCCTGCCGGTCGAAAGTCATACAATATTCTCCACATTGAAATAAAATTTACTATTCAAGTGGCATCCACCTCCACAAGTCCATGAAGAAAAAACAGAGCGCTTCCTGTCCTCTACATCGCGCACCACATGACAAAACCCAATCGGAAAACAATTCAATTAAATGTTTTTCTCACGCCCATTCGAGGGGCCGTTCATCGCCATCGCCGCTGGCTTCCCGCAGGCAGTGCCAGAAAGAAAGGTGGGTAATGGTCACCGTTTTCCATTTCGCTGCTGGTAGTGCTAAATCCCAGTGATTGACTATTTATCGGTTGCACTGCGCCTTCATCGTCCAATCGTGTTATGGACGGAAAACGTTCCGAGTCAGACCCTACTGTCGTGCTGGGATTTTGCCAGAGTTTTCCGTTTTGTAATGTTTCTAGATGAGGCTTGGATCAGAAAACCGGGGCGTTGATCTGGGATTGACAATCGTCGTCTACTGGATGGCGTTTTCGTTATCTTGAAACTGTAATTCTAGGCACGTAGGAAAGCTGAGATTCTAGCAAAAATATGTTCTTCCATTTCATACCCAAGTAACACACTTGTCACCGAAGAGTCACGGCGGCGGAGGTTTTTGTTGCGCAGAAGTCACTGTGACTTACTTCTAACAAATAAACACTTACTTGCTAGAAGTAAGTCACAGTGACTTCTGGGCAACAAAAAACTGCGCCGCCGTGACTCTTCGGTGACAAGTGTGTTACTTGGGTAGCGACAAACGCTTGTGGCAGAATCTATGACAAAAGGTCGAAAGACATAACATATGGTCCAAGGACAAAAGGTCGACTGGGACGAAGGGTTAAAATAGACAAAAAACAAATTGGAAGACAAGAAAAAGTGATTAAAATTTGACAGAAAAACGACTAAAGAAATTCCAATTCCATTTCAAAGTGATACCAAAAGTATACAACAACTTTAAAAAAACATGATTGAAAGATAGGAAAGTGTCTACTTAAACATGTAAAAGCTTATATGCAACAATTTATTATTGCATTGCGATTCGAAATAAATGCTCATAAATGATAGAAAGTAATATATTCATTGAAGTTAAATGTAAAAAACAATTACGGTCATACCTCGATACGATATAACTTTATTACATTTTTATTTTCGTTACGTTACAGTATGCGGCAGGAAAAAAAAAAATGCGAAAGTGTTTTGCAACTTTAAACCTAATTTTCGTCTATTTGACATTAATCAATCTATGTTTCAACGTGATATTCTTTTTTTCTTTTTTTATGGCTCTACGTCCCCACTGGGACTTGGCCTGCCTTGCTTCAACTTAGTGTTCTTTTGAGCACTTCCACAGTTATTGATTGAAGGGCTTTCTTTGCCTGCCATTGCAAGAATTTGTATATTGTGAGTTGTGGTTCTTGAGCAGGGCAATTTCAAGGTATTTCAGGGGAGTTTCATGGGAGTTCGAGGGTTTTTCTCAGTCTCAGAGTGTCAATGTTTAGGGCAAACGAATCGCGGTGATTTCATGAGTGTTTCAAAAGTATGAAGCACCTGGTCCCCTCTGAAGCGCCGTAAGACCTCTGAAACGCTCCTGATGCCCCCTAAAACAAACCTGAGACCTCCGAATACTCCTCTGAAGCTTCCTAGAAACCCTGAAACGCCCTTCAAACCGTCTGGAATACCCCTGAAACCCTCTTAAGCACCCCTGAGACCCAGAAATCTTCTTGAAACTACCTGTAACGTACCTACATAGGTACGGAGGAGGACATCCTCCTGACGCACCCCTAAGGCCCCCCTTAAAAACCCCTGAAGTGCCCCAAAAGCCCCATTGAGCCAACATGAAGCCCATGAGACTCCTTGCAATTCCACCTGAAACGCACTTGAGACCCTCTGGAACCCCCTGAGACCCGTTGAAGCACCCGTGAGGTACTCCGGAACTCCCTGAGGTCTTTTGAAGCACCCCCGATAACTGACACTCAGTCACTGTCAAAGGATAAGCAAAAGAGGGCGGAATCAAAAGGTACAAATCTGATTACACTTATTCGAAGAGGGTATTTTGCTTAAGAAAAATGTTCGACTTCCATTCCGAAGGGAACTTGAGTAACAGGAATTGCTAAATCCCGTAAATCCCTTCCTTGGGTGCAATATATTCACGGATTATTTACTCCACAAATTCCTCCTGGAATGCCTCTACTGGCTTTCAAAAATTTCAACCAAAGATTCTTTCGGAAATTTTCTCCGGGTATTGCTTTAGTTTCTCAAAGATGTCTTCAGAAATGCATCCAAAAATTCTTCAGGTTTTTTTTCAAATTCCGCAATTTAAATAATTTTCAGAAATACTTCCATTGATTTTTATGGAATTTTCTCGAAAATTTTCTAGAGAATACCCAAGAAATAAATTTAGAACCATTTTTTCATAAATCCTTCCCTTGATTTCTCTATGGATTCCAATAAAAATTTGTTAATGAATTTGATTTGAACGTATTCTTTTTTAAAGTAATTTAGAACATCTTCCATGGATCGCTTCAGAAGCTCCTGTAGAATCCCAAGTAACATTTTTAGTTTTCCTACAGTCTACAATCTGTTGTTACAATTAAAGCGATAAACTTTATATTAAAGCTTAGTAAGCCTAACAGCTCTAATAAACCCGTGATAAAGCCCTGTAAAACCCGAAAAGGCCCACCCTACAGGAGGTTGTTAAAGCGATTCCCTAAAACTTTTTATATGCTATTTGGTTTTGTGTCATATTCTTGTAGTATACTACGCGGCATAGATAAGATATATTGTGTAGCTCGCAAGAAGATCAACAAGTCGTTTCATGGTTCTAAAAACGCCTTAAACGAACGATTAAAACCAAAAACTAAAAGCAAATCCAAAAATCATCTTGTCAACTAAGTAAATTGCAGATTGTTAATGATAAAAAAAATGAAAATTATGTCTGTCGTCCATTTCAATAATATTTATTTCTAAATTTCCACGGAGAAAAACTATGTTGCTATGACAAAGAAATTCATGCCAAAAAAGTTTATCGGCGTAATCCAATAAATTATTTCTGTATAAGGCGAAACGCCTCGTCATTTTGAGGGTTTCGGCACATTACAAATAACAATTTTTTCTCGCTTGCAAACATTTGCAATCAATTCACAATCCAAATAATAACATGGCGCCCAGAGCTTGCCAGCAGGAATTCATCATTGTGATGAAAAATATGGATGCCGTCAAGTTAAATCCTCCTGGCTTTGTTTAAGATCAGTTAGTGTAGAAGGAAAATGTTTTAGAGTTGCTGTTCTTTATGAATAGGGCGCAAAGACTAGATTACACCTTCTTATTCTTGACGCATAATTATTTACGCTGTTCAAATGCTATTAGGTTCTATGGAAACGCAGGTTCAGACTAAATGCCCCTTGGCCGATAGCCATCAAAAATGTAAACAATCCAAAAGATTTTTTACTTTCCTCAGTGGTTTAGCAGTGCTTCGTGTTTTCTCGTGGCAATTTTATTAGAAATTAGTAAGTAAGTAGTGATAATCACAGGGTGAATAAAATTCATTCGTCGGTCACTATTTTACTGCCGGAGCTGGTGCAAACGATCCTCACCACTCATCAGTTGCTTTGGAAACCCCGGTTGCAATCCGGAATCTAGCAGAGAATGCTCAATTGATTCGCCTAGCCAGGAAAATAAGGCCCACGCAAGGTTGTTCCTATCACGCCATTCAAATAGAATGAAGAATAATTATACCTGACTTATTACTTTTTCGTTTGTGCGGCATATCGTATATATATTTATCAAAAGAAGATCGCATTGCTTGAGCTGCCTTTAATGCTGCTTATGGTAATTCCGAGAAGGTTTAAGGTTGCTTTAAGTATTGCGGCTTTATGTAGTCTACCAGGTTTAAATACCAATTAGATAAGACATCCATGCGGCTTTGAAAGAAGTTTTAGTATTTAGTTTTAATACGTGCTTAACAGTTCGTTTACAATAACATTTTTGCTTGGCAAAAGGAAAACAGATAAGTTTTATTCGCTGATTTTATAGTTATCTACAAATTGTTTCAAAGTTGCTTGTGTCGTTAAAGCTGCTTTACAACATGAACTGCTTCAATAAACCTAAAAGGGTTTAACGAATCCATGATAAAACCTTAATAAATTATGTCTAAGAGCAGAAAGCATTGAAATTGTTACTTGGAATTTTCTTCGGAATTTTCGATAGATAATCTACCAGAAAGTTCTGCAAAAAAAATCCTCTCAAAGATCATCCAAGGGTTTCCCTAAAAAACATAAATTTGTCTTCAGGAATCCTGTAACGAACAAATTAGAACTTTACGAATGTACATTTTATTTTCCGTATCGGGCCCCACATTTTGAAGCTAGTGGGATACGAAAAGTAAATTATAACGAATACATTGGAACCTTACAAATGCACATTTTATTTTCCGTATCGGGCCCCACGTCTGGGAACTTAGATACGCAAAATAAAATGGAACATTACAAATGCACAAAACACAAACATGCAACACATAACATTAATTTGTGCCCAGTCATCCATATGGATAACGAAGTCCAATGCCAGGATGTCGAGGTTTAATAATTATTCTTGGTGCATCAGTTATCCTAGAATTGTATTTTGTTTGGCAGTTCGCCTTTTAGTTCGCAGCATCTGTTACGGCTTTCATAGCTTGTTTTGGTCTAGGAATTTCTAATCCTAAGGGGCATCCTGATTTGGGCAACAACACAAGACCGTCTACAATTTGATGTCCGTGTTAGAGGACGGCTTGCGTGTTTTGTACTGGTTCGCTCCTGAAATGTTTGGAGCGCTACAAGTGCACGTTAAAATTCAAGGGCAAATGAACAAATCACAGTATAAAACAGAAAATTAACTGACAAAATGTTCACAACTATTTACAAACGTAACACACCCCATGCAACAATCGAAGAATTTTCTATGAATTGGAGAATGCAATGCATGGAAAATTCTAAAATCTACTTGACAACGTATCAACTATATTACAAACGTAACAATCCGTACGAGAATTCATTCAGGAAATCATTCACGGATTCTTTCAGCGATCCAGATATTCTTTCAGAAATTCGTTCAGTATTTCTTCAGTCTACCAAATATTTGTTCAGGAATTTCTCTAATTAAAATGCTCACATTAATGTATCCAGAATTTTTTTCAGCAATTCATCCATAAAGTCTTGTAGGAATTCCTCCAGAGATTCTTGCTGTACTACTGTCAGTGATTCAGGCAGGGATTCCTCTAGAGACTCATTCAGGATTTCCACCAGATATTCTTCAATGTATTATCCAAGACATTTATCCGGATTTTTCTCTAAGGATAGCAGCAATTATTCATCCACGGTTCAAGAAAGAAATTTATTCAGCAATATTCCCATGGAAATTCCACGGAAATATCTTAAGGAATACATATTTAAAACTTTTATTAGGAATCTGTCAGATGCTTAATGTCTGTATATGCGTTTCTTATAGGATATTTTGTATTCTTCCACAGATTTCTCCAGGAATACTTCTAAAAAATCCCCCAAGAAATTTATGAAGATCTTCCGGAATTGTCCCATAAATCTCTCAATAATTTTTATTCCAGGACTTCCACCAAAGGTTTCCCGAGTATTTGCTCCAGGTATTTCTTCAGGATGTTTTTAAAAGTTTATTGTGGGATTCCTTCAAAAACTTACCTGTGAATTCTTTCAATATCTTTTCAGATATTCAGTCGAAAAAAAATCCCAGAATTCAGGGTTGATTTTAGAAATTCCTGCAAGGAATCCTTCTGAAAGTACTCTTTTTATAACCAGAGATTTTTTTTAATATTAGCAATTTATTCTGAAATTTCAACAAGTGATTTCATTAAAAGTTCTTCCATGATTTTTTTCTTAAATAAAAAAATATTTGAAATCCTACAGGAAACTCTTCGGAAGTTCCTCCCCAGGGTTTCTACTAGAGGTTTTCGAAAAATTTCTTCAGTGATTCCCGAAAAAAATCCTACAGGGAATTTGTTTTAGAAATTACTCTTGCGGTTCCATCAGAAATATCTCCTGAGATGACTTCAGAGATGCCCGCAGAATTTGTTCAGATGTTGCTCATGGGTTTGTTCTGAAATTCTTTAAAAAAAATCACAAAAATTACTGAAGAATTCCCTTGGAATTCTTGGAGAATTGCTTCAAGAAATCCTTTTAAAAACTGTTGGAAAATTTTTGGAGGAGATTCTGGATAAAATATCTAAAGGAACTATTGAAGAAGCTGATAGAAAAAACTTCCATCAGAATCTCTTCGGAGTTTCTATAGGAATTTCCAAATAAATGACCGAGAAACTCCTTGAATAAAAGGATTAAGGCCCAAACAAACCTCTGCAAAAATTCAAGCTATAATTTCCAAAAAGCTTCTAGAAAAAAAAACTGCACTTCTAAAGGAAAAACTCAGAGAATTTCTAAATGATTCTCCGAATCTTTGTGAAAAAAAAATGTTTTCGAATGGCATTTTTTGAAAACTGGTTGGAGGAATACCTGAGAAACCCCTGGAGATATTCCTTAAAGAATTATCGGACTAACCCCAATGAAAAACTGCTGGAAAATATTCTCCCTTCATTTTTGTAGCAATTTGTTCAGAAATATTTGGAGGAATACAAGAATGCACGTATGTGGCAGTCGTTGAAGGCATTTCCTAAACAATCCTCTTTGGATTTGAGGAATTTAGGAAGAAATTTTCGATAAAACCCGTGGACCAGTTTTAAAATCAATCTTTTGAGAAATTTCTTGAGATCCTCCTGAAGAAGTCCCCGAGAAAATTACTGGGAGACTGGGGGACTCCCCAAAGGAATCTCTGGTTGTGTCCCTGGTTGTGTTACTGGAGAAATTTCTAAAAATTCTAAAAAGTTTTCTTACTAAACTCATAAAATGAATTCCAGAAAGAGTGTCCTTTCCGCAATAATCACAAAAATAAAACCTCGTGAAATAAAAAGGCAAAGAGAGGTAAAAAGTGGCAGGAGTTTAACAGCATCGAGTGGTATTTCTTAGGAATTTAGATGCTTTCAGAAGCGTTTTAATAGTTCTTAAACAGTTCTTTTAGGAAATCTTCTCCGGAAGAATTCTATTCCGGATGCTCATAGAAGTTCGTCCAAAAGTTTCGAATTTCTTTGGCTGTACCTTTGAAAAATCTTGTCCAGGAAATCCTCTAGAAAACATATTCCTCTGGGAATTCCTCAAAGTGTTTCTCTTGAAGTTGCTCTAGGAATTCCTTCGGGAGTTTTTCTAAAAATTTCTCCGGGAGTTGCTTTGGAAATTCCTACAGAAGTTTTTTTTAAGAATTCTTCCTGGAGATTCTGTAAGAATTTCTCCGAGAATATTTTCGGGAGCTCTTCTAGGAACTCTTCTCAAGAGCTCCCCTAGGAAATATATTCTCTGGGAATTCCATACGCCTGGAGATCTTCTAGGTGCTAAGAGTTCTTCTTAGAATTCCTCTTGAAATTCCTTCATGAGTTATTCGAGAAATTCCTTCAAGAGTTACATTGGAAATTCATCAAGAAGTTCTTTTGCCAATTCCTAACGAAGATTCTGTAGGAATTTCTCCAAGAATTATCTCGGGTGTTCTCCTAGGAATCCTCCGGGGGTTCTTCGAGGAATTCACCTCCGGGAGTTCTTTGGGAAGTCCTAGAAAAACTCCTGGAGTAATAGCTAATCCTTGAGTAATTCCTGAAGGAATTCTTAAAGGAACTCCCGGCGGAATTCCTAAAGGAATTTCCGGAGGCTTTCTGGGTGAAACACGCAAATGTATTGCTAGAGAAATTCTAGAAGGAATTGCAGGAAAACCTCCAGCTGGAATTTCTGGCGAAAATTAAGGAAGAATTTTCGCAAAATCTACTGTAGAAAATCCTGCAGGAACTCTCGGGTGAATTTCTGAAAGAACTCCTGTAGTAAATTTTGAGGATAGATCCTTTAAAGTTGTTGAAGGAACTAACACAGAAAATATTACCAGAAAATCTTACGTATGAATTCCAAGAGGAATTGTTGAAGGGATTTTGAAAGAAGTTTCTAAAGAGACTTCCAAAGGTACTTCTGGTTGTGTCCCTGGAGGTTCTAGAGACGAACCAGCCAAGGGCTGAAAGTCTCTTTAATAAAGACAAATCAATCAATCAATCCCTGGAGGTTGTCCAGGAGAAATTTATAGAAATGTTGAGAAGTATTCTTGCTAAACTCATAAAATGAATTCCAGCCAGAGTTTCCTTTTCGCAATAATCACAAAATAAAACTTCGTTTAATAAAAAGGCAAGGTGGGGCTTTCCCGGCATAATTCTTAGTGAGGTTCGATAGTGAAGTACCAGGCGCACTCTAATTTGAAAACCTTGAATAATCAGCTCTGGTTTTACCAAGACACCAGTGCATCATGCTGAAGTATACTTAGTACTCACGGACCTCTCTAGTGGTGAGTAATTACTACTTGGGGTTAGCTGAAGCGAGAAATTTCAGTTTCATTTCGCTTGTTGCGATGTGAACGAATTCAACACACAAACACACACTACCAGCAACAGAGACAGATATGTCCAATCCACATGTAAGAGCGAGACTACAAGTTGAAGATGTAAAGTATAACTTCAGAAGTGTCTGGACGATCTAGGTTGCTTGAAGATTTACATATAGGTATCATTTGACTTAACTGATCTGTGAATTCTAAAACTCACTATACTATGTTGAGGATGTACCCGGTACACAGTTGCGAGTTTAGATGTAAAGACGTGTGGATATAATTCTAGAAAGAATTGGATGATAAGGCATAACCAGTGATGTAGAGTTAGTCATTCAAACTTCAATTAACATGCATGGACACATTTTCCGAATGGAGGAGACCGTGTCTCTGGATACAATCTATTGATAACTGAGTCTCGACTGTGAGTTTCAACTTCCTCTTAGCAACGGTTACGCAGTCTTTTTATAATGGAACGATGTTTATCAATTGCCCAACGTTTCGACATAGCACTGGGTTAGTATTTTCTTTATAGGGAAATTGCTCAGATCGACCACTTCTCTTGTCTAAACGTTAGGAAATTAATGAACATCGTTTCTTTATTGAAAGCCTTAGAAGCAATTTCTTAGAGAAAGTTAAAACTATCTGTTATGCCGCAACTTTACTCCAAAGTTTCTCCATTCTTCAAACCGATTTTCAACCATTTCCACCTCCTTGATCCATGCGTCCCACATCCCTAGCGAGAGTTTAGCTTTTATTTGAAAGATAAACACGCACAACACTCTGCTGCTGCTAGCTGTGGTCCGTTGAATTTACAAATCACACACGAGCCGGACCAGATTGTTTTCCAAAGAAAAAAGCACCTACCATACTGCGGTGCGGTGCGTGCTAGCTACATCGGTACTGTTGACTTTGAGAACTTCTTCTGTTCCCATCACTTGTCACGCTTGTCCAGCGTTGGTTGGCCTTTCTGTTCCTTTTTTTCGCTTCTCTCCTACTCAAACAGCGGACATCCCGGGAAAATCACATTCACGCAAACAACCCCACTTTCCGCATAATAAATCATCCTGAGACTTGGGTCTGTACTGCTCGGTTCGGATAGGTGACCTGAGCATACGGTAGTTTTGTTGCCCATGGAAGTGCGTACAGTACATACATAATGCCAAGTGGGTGGATGTCTGCAATCCCGCAAATATATCGCCGAGTTACAATGTTGCGACAAATGCGACAGTCACGAGTACGAGTGCCTTTGGCTGAACGCTGAACGTTTCACTACCTACTGTGTGGGTGTGCATGTGTGTAGCAGCGGTGACCATATGCGCTGGGATATGAGACGGAAACGAACCAGCAGCAGTGATGAGGACGTTGGTCCTCATCCTCTCGGTAGTCGTCGTCGTCGTCGTCGTTGTCGACGTCAGCGTAGTTCAAGATTCATTCTTTATAGTGGTGGCGCCTCCATTCTATGGGAACCAAATCGTCTTGCTGTTTGTTCGTTTGTCATTGCAGGAGCTTTTCTGTTCGTTTGGTTCACTTTTTTCTATGGTGTTGACTCCAATGGAGGGGAATCTGAAGTTGATGCATGCATTTATATCGTACGTCTTGGGAGGCGATAACGCGGATAACCTGAGGCAAGAACGTGGGTTTTAGAAATATTGACAACTTTTGCTCAGTGCTGTAATGGTTGAATAAGAACTTGTTACTCCTGGTTTTTTTTCGACGCCGTTTTACTTATACGCTCTCAAAGAAAGGACTCTAAGACTTGAATCCTAATATAATGGATGATATGGATGTTTTTGTCTAATATTTCTTGGCAAACAAATGAAAAAAAAACGCGTCCGTTAAAAATATACATACTTGGTCTTATGCCTTATATAGTCTTCATGGCCAATTTTCACTTTCTAAAATAACAGAAATCATACTTGTTCGCACCCTAGCGAATACTATCAAATCTTTCGTTTCATTACCTACTTTAAAATATCTTCTAACTTGCTCTTTAAGTAGTAGTTGTTGTTGTTGTTTGTTTATTAGTGATACTTTACATCATTCTCGTGGTGCATTCGTATCAGAACTCTTTAAGTAGACAATGACCGATAAAGCCATAAAAGTTTCTCTGAAGATAATTTAAAGTGGTGATCTTTCTATTTTTTTTATAGAGGTTTTAAACCTTCTGCTTCATTCGCCTCTGATCTTTCTAAATGGATTTGAAGAAAGTTCCTGAAAAACGACTGAACCAATTTCTGAAGAAATCTCTCTTTAAATTATTGTATAAATCCTGCAAGAAATTCTCGATAAATCACTGAATGACTTAAATTGCATTGAGAAATTGAACAGGAATGAAGGGTTTTTGAAAAAATTCACCTTCAGGAAAGTACATACCAAGAAAGATGCACATCTAATAACCTTTTCGGTAAACTTCTGGTAGAATTTCGTACAGAACCACCTGAAATATAATTGAAAGAATTTTTGTAGAAGTCCTGTAATGAAATTCTTGAGAATATCTGGAGAAACACATATCATGAGACATTTCTTAAATTAAACGTATAAAAACCTTTAACGTGTTCCTGGATATTCAATGTGTTTCTGGAGAAATTAATGAATGGATTTCCAAAGAAGTTCATGGAGAAATTCCTTAAGGCATTTCAAAAATTAAAAAAAAAATACTAAGAAAAATATCCAAGGAATTTCCTGGAAAAATCTGTACGAAGATCTGCAAGAGTCCATGAAGGAATACCTGTTGGAAACACTGAAAGATATCATGCAAGAATCTCTGGAGCAATCCATTAAATCCTTGAAAAAATTTCTGAAGAAATTCTTGGAGAAATACATGAAGCAGATAGAACTGATGTTGAAACCGGTACAGGAATTTCCGAAAGAATAATTTTAGAAAATTTATGAGAAAAAAATCCTCGATAAGTGTCTAAACTCTAAAGGTATCCTCAGAAGACTTTCCTATTGAATCCTCGGATAAACTTCGGATGAAATCCCCAAATATCTGAATATCTGATGAAAATCTTGGACCTTGGAGGAGTTTCCTAAACAATCCGTAAAAGATTTTATTATAGAATTCCTGGACGAATTTCTTAAGGAATCAGTGGGAAACTGTCTGGAGGAATCCCCAGAATGACAAAATTTCTAAAACTTGAAGATTTTTTAAACGAATCCATGGAGAAAATTTGTAAGAAATCCCTACACGATCAGTTGAAGCAGTCCTTGAAAATAAAATTCTAAATAATCTTTAGGAAAATTAAAGAAATAAAATTTAAAAAAAATCGCAATGAACTTCTGAATGATTTCTAAGTTCGTTCTGAAGCGTTAGTTTTCTCAAGAGTTAGGGATGGAAACTTTGAAGATATTCTTTAAATATGATTTTCTGGAGGCACTTCTGAAGGAATCTGTGGAAGCTATTTCGAAAGAATCTTGAATTATGAATTCTGAAAGAAGAAATCTTTGAGGGAATTTCTGGAGAAACCAATAAAGGGTTTTTACAGGAATCCTTGGGGAAAATTTTAAAGGAACTTTTTAAGGAATTTTCTAAGAAAATTCTGGAGTAATTTCTGATAATACATATTTACGCAAGCATTTTAGAAGCACTCCATGCAAAATTTTAATAGGGAATCCTTGGAATTGTTTGAAGTAATGCATGGAAGGATTTAAAAAAAAAAATCTTGGGGTATTCGCATTAGGAAGGTTTTCAGCAATTTCGGAAGCAATCCATGGAATATATTATTATGCAGTTCTCTAGAGAAATTTCTTCAGTTACCCCTAGAGCAATTCCCAAGGAATGCCCTGAAAAAATATTTTAAATAATTCCTGCAGGAATTCATGCAAAAACACGTGGTGAATATTTTTTTATTTTAAACAACTGGCCCAAGGAGAAATTTCTTAATGATCCCTTGGAAATTATTCTTTATGTGAAAAAAAAAAATCATGGGAGACACTTGGAAGATTTTTCAAAAGAATTCCTGGAGGATATACTGAAGATATTTTCGAAGCATTTACTGATGCAATTTGTGGAAGGATTTCCTACTAATCCTAAGATAAAATTGTGGAGGAAGCTATGAAGGAGTTTCTGAAGAAATCCATGGAGGAATTCCACAGCAACCATTGGAAAATTATCTTATATAATTCCTTGAACAATTTCTGAAGAAACCTCTAATCCCTGAAAGATTTTTGGAAGAATCCCTGGAAGGCTATCTCATGATGATGAACCTGGGCTATCTAAAAAAAAAATCCTTCGAAATTTTCTCAAACAATTCCAAATAAGAAGATTTTCTGACAAATTTCTGAACGAACTTTTGACTAGTTTTTTGAAGAAACTTCTTGAAAATTTTCTGAAAGTCTTCCTGAATATTTAGAATGTCATATTAAACTTCATTTTTTTTATTAAGACATTTCTTAAACAATCCATGCAAAATTTTCTAATAGATTTTTGAAAGAAATTTCTGAAGAAAACCTTGGAGGAATTCCGAAAGCAATCCTTGGAGAAAATTGTAAAATTCAACATATTACGAAATATTTGATATAAATTATGAATGAATTTTGGATGAATTTCAATGAAGAATGTTTAGAGATATTTTCAAAGGAATCCCTAGAATGATTTCTGGGAAAAATATTTAGAAGAGTTTCTTAAAAAACTGAAGAATTTTGGAAGGAGACAATTTTGAGGATTTTCTGAGGAAATCTCTGGAGAAATTTTTGAAGAATTTCGTATAGGAGACAATTTTTTTGAAAGACTTTTTAGAGATATACGAGATTAAAAAACAATCCACGTAGCATTTCTAAAATGTGACTTTTTGAAATTTCTTAGAAGAATATCTGAAGTAAATTCTGGAAGATTTTCTGAAACGATTCCTGGTGGAATGAGAAAATGTCAACGAAATATTTTCAAAATAAATCCGCTGAGAAATATATGCTTTAATATCTACAATAATTTCTTAAGGAATTTATGGAATGTTTATTGAAAAATTTAGTGGAAGATTTTCTTAGGAGGAATTTTTTAATGCAAGATTTTTTTAGATATTTCCTGCCGGAGCTCATTAAGCAGTATGTGGAGGATATTTTATTAAATGGAACTTATACATAAAACCGTGGAATAAATTTTCCAATGATCCCACAGAAATTATTCCTTAATGTGACATTTTTTGACGGAATCCTTGGAAGATTTTCCAAAAGAATTCCTGAAGAACTTTCTGAAGGAATCTTTGGAGCAATTACTGCGTGTACAATATGTGTAAAATTTTCTGAATGAATCCGTTGATGAATTCCTGGAAGAATCTGTGAAAGAGTTTCTGAAGTAATAGAGACGAACCAGCCAAGGGCTGAAAGTCTCTATAATATAGCTAAATCAATCAATCAATTCTGAAGGAATTTCCAAAGCAATCAATGGAAGATTTTCTTAAATTCTCCCTTGATCAATTTTTGAAGAAGCCGGTAGGAGAATTTCAGAAGTATCTCCACGAACAATTTATGGAGGAATTTCTAGACCTGAAAAAAAATTCCTAATAGATTTTTGTGTGAATTCCTGGAGGGCTATCTTTAAATCTTTATAATTCTTCGGAAAATTTTCTTATGGAACACTGGCACAAAATTTCTAAAGACAAATTGTTGAATACCCGAAAATTTTTGGAAAATTGCATGTAGGAGAAGTTCAGAAGTAATCCACGCAGCATTTAAAAAAAAAACAAAAAGTTTTCATAAAATGTATCAAGTGAAACTTCAGTAGAAATTCTTAGAGGAGTTTCTAAAAGAGTAGGTATCTGGAAGATTTTTCGAAAAACATGCACGGATAAATTCTGGAAAATCTTTAAAATATTTTCTAAAGGAATCTATAATTTAATATCTGGAAGAATTTATGAAGGAATCTATATTTTTTTAAATAGTTCCAAGAGAATTTTCGCAAGAAATTCATCAACAGATTGTTGAAAGCAAGCTTTTTTTATAAAGATTTTTTCTTCTCTGGTAGTTTTTATAGTGGGATTTCCAAAGCCCTACCTAAAGCATTTTTTTATTGGAGCCGTGAAGAAATACCAGGAGAAATTCATGACGATATTTCCAAAGGAATCTGTGGAGAAATTTCTAAGTTTTTTTTTTTTTAATTTCTGATTTTTTTTTTGAAGGAAATTATTTAAAATAACGAATCTTTGAAAGAATTTCTAAAGTCAGTTGCATAAGATTCTTTCAAAAATAAACTTAAACATTTTTGGAGGAAGCTCTGATGGATTTTCTCAAGGAGAAATTTCCAAATAAAATGATGGGTTTTGTTGCCATACGATTGAGGGCGTCCATTGATGGTTTTCTAGAGGATGCTTTAAAAAAATTCTGAAGGAATGTTTGGGGGAATTTCCTATGAAAACTCTGGAGTAATTTCCAAAAAATGTTATGAAGGAATTTCAGGAATAATTCATGTATGATTTTTATGCAATCTCAAATGTATGATTTTTCAAGTTGAAAAAAAAGTCCTGGAGTGTCTTAAAAGGAATTCTAACAGAAATTTCGAAAGCAATTCGTGGAATATATTTCAAAGCAGTTCTAATGCAGAAATTTCTGGAAAAAAGACTAAAAAAATCTCTAATTTTTTTTTTAATAATTTTTACAAGAAATCATTAAAGAATAGGTGAGACATTACTGTAGGTATTCTTTAAGGTTTTCCAAAATCGTTCCTGGAAGATTTTCAGAAGAAATCTGATGCAATGAAAAAAAAAGGTTTTCCAAAGGAATCCTTAGAAATATTTCTGGAAGAATCTTGTCAGTTTCTGAAGAAATTCTTAGAGGAATTTCCTTTTTTTTTAATTCACTCCAGCAATTTCTCAAAAAAACTTTCAGGGAATTAATGAAATACCTTCACGACTTCACGAATAATTTCTGGTGAAAACTCTGAACGCATTTCTGAAAGAATCGCTAGAAGATATGTTGAAAGAGCCCCAGTAGGGCTTCCTGTATACATTCCTTGAAGATTTCTATAAAAAATTCTAAAAAAAATGTTGAAATAATCTAGGGTAGATTTTCTTATGGAATCCTGGGACAAATTTCTGAAGGATTCTTTTGATAAATATTTGAAGAAGCTCCTCGAAAACATTCTAAAATTCTTTCTGGAGAAATTTAATTCTTCTTCTTATGAGTTTATTATTCGTTTCAAATACATAGAAAATGCTTAAACAATCTATGCAAAATTTTCTAGAAGAAATCTTTGAGAATTTTCTATATAAATCATTCGAGTAATTTCGAAAGCAATTGTTTGAGGAACTTGGAGGATTTTTTTATATAATTTGTAAATGAATTTTAGAAGGAATTTCTGGAATAATTTCTAAAGGAATGCTTCTGAAGAAACCTCTAGAGATATTTTTGAAGATTGTTTTATCTTTTTTTCATCTGTATTAACGAGATTTTTAGCCCTAGGCTAGTTCATCTCTGGACCCACGCCTTCTTTCCCTTCCGAAGGAAGAACTCAATTTTTTTGTGAGTTTGTCGGGAATGGGATTCGATCCCAGGCCCTCGGCGTGACAGTCACGTGCTTTAACCATCACACCGGATCCGCTTCACAAAGAATTCCATATGGGATACAAATTTTTAAAATATACCATGATGAAATTTCTAAAGAATTGTGTGTAGGAGACAGAAACAATCGACGCAGCATTTCCTAAAATAAGTTTTTATGAAATTTCTTCAGTAGAATTCGAGTGGGAATTCCTTCAGAAATTTATGAAAGAACTTCCGGAAGATTTTTTTGAAAAAAAAACAAAATCTATGAAATATTTTCTTACGAAATTCCTGGAGAAATTTATAAACAAACATCCAGAAGAAATTCTGGAGGAGTCTATGGGAAATTTCTGGAAGATTCTCTTGAATATTTTTTTAAGAAATTCAAAAACAAGTTTTCTAATACTCCTTTTGAATAAATCTACTGGAGATTTCTGATGAAAGTAATACCTTAAGTACAATTCTGAATGAATCATCAATTGGTTTTGAATAATTCCATGAATAATTTTTTTAGTGAATTCGTGAAAATATTTTTAAAAATTTAAATGAAAGAATTTCTGAGAGAATTTTATAAAAGACAATTCACACCGTCTTCAGCCAGAGGCTGCGCAGACTGAACACATTACTTACACTAGACAACGGACAACACACAGAACACCCAGTGGCCAAGTGATGAATTTTTCGTTTGACGAAAAGTTATCACCGACTGGAGCGGGAATCGAACCCACACTCCAAGGCTGACGATACGTCTAGACGACTGCCGCCGCTAACCGCACGGCCACGAAGCCCGCAAACATTTTTGGAAGAATTTTCATGGGAATCTCTGCAGAAATTACTAAACGGAATTTCGGAAAGCATTCCTGGAATTTCTAAAGAATTTTATGTAGGAATTTTCGAAGCGATACATGCAAGATCTCCAAAAGAGTTTTTCAAGAAATGTCTGGAAAATTCGATTTTCAGAATAATTTCTGGAGGAATTTCGGAAGCAATTTTCAAATTTCAGACGCAATAGGACAGATCGGTGAAGTACTAGATTTGTAGTAATGAGCTGAATTTTAGTATGGTGAGAAGGTCAATTCTCCGTTTCTGCAGTAAAACGGTGCAAAAAGCGTGGGTATTATGATTCCTTGCCTAATTTGATGCTGTTTGAGCAAAACTTTGAGCAACAGTGTTGTTGTTTTCTCCATTTCTTGCAGCATAAACAACATAGTTATACAAAGTTTTACTCAAACAGCATCAAATTAGGCAAAGAATCATAATACCCACACTTTTTGTACCATTTCATTACAGAAACAGAGAACTGACCTTCTCACCATACTAAAATTCAGCTCATTACTACAAATCTAGTACTACACCGAACGTGCCCCATTGAAAAAAATCTAACATGGAGTTCCTTTCGGAGAAACTTTCAAAGGATTCCCTAGAGGATTTTTAAAGTTATTTTTATAACAAAAAATGTGAAATTTTACTGAAAAATTTCTGGAGGAAGCTCTGATCGATTTTTTTAAAGGAAAAGTTTAACACTCTACAATTGGCTTTTCGATCCGGATAAATTATGAGAGGGGTGATTTTATTACATCCGACGTTTCGGCCCTTGGTTTGGCCCGTGCTTGGGAAAGCGTTACAAGCAACTGGCGACAAATAAGTAGCGGTACCACTATAGCCTCCCTGAAGAAGGCCCAATTATAGCAATAGAATCACCCCGCTCATAATTTATCCGGACCGAAAAGCCAATTGTAGAGAGATAATTATAGTAAAGTTTCTGAATGGAAAATTGCAGTACTTGTCAGTACTGAACTAATGGAAAATTTCCTCACTCCGGCATATCCCAAGATTGAGGCCATGGAACCAAACGTCGCCAAACCTTGTATGCTGAAAACATGATTTGTAGTGTCAGATGATTCTCATGCTTAGGGTAATCGTTCAGTGGGTGAGTATATCAGAGAATGTAATACTTTTGTATTTGCCCTACATGTAAAAAGTTGTTGAGTCTTGTGCCCGGCAGATGAACGAGAACGTCAACCGTACCCGAAACTCAGTAGATTTTTTACAATGTAAATATTTTAATCGAAGAACGACTTCTGATTCCTAATGTTTTTAGCTTCCAAGCAGCCTTCATAAACATTTATATCGATTTTTAAAATCCTGAATCTAACAGCATATAACTATTTCTACAAATTCCCGTAAAAAGTCATACAACCACAACTCTCTCACCTGACCAACCACGACGACCACTTTTACTGCCCGTATCGAGTTCACTGTCGTCATAACATGTCCCCAACTGGAGACACATACAGCAAAACCCACCAGAAAACCAAGTCTGCCATGTAACAAGCTGTCAAGCTTCAAAACCTGTCAACCTGGGGGAGTTCCATAGTTTCAGTTTTTCCTTCTCGCCGATTTTCTTACCGCACGTGCTTTTTCGAACACGGGAGACAAGCAAAAAAAAGTAACATGGTTTGCTCGTTTCAATCTGGCCGGTTTTGTTGTTGTCGTTCGTTTGCATTGGCCTTCTCCACCGTGTCTGCTCTGCGGCAGTAGGACACCACCACCAGGGAAGGGAGTCGTCGGGGCAGGTCAGCCAAGAGTTTTGACCACACCATATGTCAGCTTGCAGCCAGCGATCCTTTTTCTCTGCACTGACCCAAGATAAACTTTCTGTCGTTCGTCGGCGTCGTCGTCACCGTCGTCGTCCTTGGTTCTAACCTTCCCTTTTGGGAGAGTACGCGTGAAAATGAGCCGAATATGTAGCCCCCAAAAATGCACAAACTCCGTGTCTATCAAAGCGACTCCTCGGTGAAAGGGTCGAGTTCAGGCTAGCGTTAAGGCTTGTGATGTTGTTTTTTTTCCTCTCTTCTGTGGGGCTGAGGCGTGCAGTTTCCGTACCAGAAGAGACGAGTTTTTCAATTTCTCGTCCTCGTCCGGGCAAGATTAATGTTTGAACTTTGGGTGTCCAGTAAATATTCCCGACACGTTCCACACCGGGGGCCTGTCGGTCGTCGGGTCTCTGGTTGCCTTTTTCGAGGACATGCTCACGTAGCATCTTGGACCGTGGCGTGTGGGGAAAGGGAACGGGATGTGGGCGGCACTGACTGGTAGGTCAAACTACAAAACCAGTTCACTAGAAAGGGCACGATCTCTAGAGCAACCAGCAGCGGCACGGGAGCGAATGCTTCGGCGAGGCGGCAAGCATTAGCGTCGTGTGGAAATGTTACCGGAAGGGGCTTAGAATCCATGTCAGGATGCTGTTGGAATCTCTGGCATCATTCTGGGACAATCCCTTTAAGAATTTTTGGAAAATCCCTGCCAGGATTATGGAAGAGTCTATATCTGGAATCTGGGATGATCTCTGTCTGTATTTTTGGAGAATCCCTGACAGGATTCTGGAGGAATCCCTGGCAGGATTCTGGAGGAATCCCGGACAGGATTCTGGAGGAATCCCGGACAGGATTCTGGAGGAATCTCTGACAGGATTCTGGAGGAATCCCTGACAGGATTCTGGAGGAATCTCTGACAGTATTCTTGAGGAATCCCTGACAGGATTCTGGAGGAATCCCTGACAGGATTCTGGAGGAATCCCCGACAGGATTCTGGAGGAATCCCTGACAGGATTCTGGAGGAATCCCTGACAGGATTCTGGAGGAATCCCTGACAGGATTCTGGAGGAATCCCTGACAGGATTCTGGAGGAATCCCTGACAGGATTCTGGAGGAATCCCTGACAGGATTCTGGAGGAATCCCTGACAGGATTCTGGAGGAATCCCTGACAGGATTCTGGAGGAATCCCTGACAGGATTCTGGAGGAATCCCTGACAGGATTCTGGAGGAATCCCTGACAGGATTCTGGAGGAATCCCTGACAGGATTCTGGAGGAATCCCTGACAGGATTCTGGAGGAATCCCTGACAGGATTCTGGAGGAATCCCTGACAGGATTCTGGAGGAATCCCTGACAGGATTCTGGAGGAATCCCTGACAGGATTCTGGAGGAATCCCTGACAGGATTCTGGAGGAATCCCTGACAGGATTCTGGAGGAATCCCTGACAGGATTCTGGAGGAATCCCTGACAGGATTCTGGAGGAATCCCTGACAGGATTCTGGAGGAATCCCTGACAGGATTCTGGAGGAATCCCTGACAGGATTCTGGAGGAATCCCTGACAGGATTCTGGAGGAATCCCTGACAGGATTCTGGAGGAATCCCTGACAGGATTCTGGAGGAATCCCTGACAGGATTCTGGAGGAATCCCTGACAGGATTCTGGAGGAATCCCTGACAGGATTCTGGAGGAATCCCTGACAGGATTCTGGAGGAATCCCTGACAGGATTCTGGAGGAATCCCTGACAGGATTCTGGAGGAATCCCTGACAGGATTCTGGAGGAATCCCTGACAGGATTCTGGAGGAATCCCTGACAGGATTCTGGAGGAATCCCTGACAGGATTCTGGAGGAATCCCTGACAGGATTCTGGAGGAATCCCTGACAGGATTCTGGAGGAATCCCTGACAGGATTCTGGAGGAATCCCTGACAGGATTCTGGAGGAATCCCTGACAGGATTCTGGAGGAATCCCTGACAGGATTCTGGAGGAATCCCTGACAGGATTCTGGAGGAATCCCCGACAGGATTCTGGAGGAATCCCCGACAGGATTCTGGAGGAATCCCTGACAGGATTCTGGAGGAATCCCTGACAGGATTCTGGAGGAATCCCTGACAGGATTCTGGAGGAATCCCTGACAGGATTCTGGAGGAATCCCTGACAGGATTCTGGAGGAATCCCTGACAGGATTCTGGAGGAATCCCTGACAGGATTCTGGAGGAATCCCTGACAGGATTCTGGAGGAATCCCTGACAGGATTCTGGAGGAATCCCTGACAGGATTCTGGAGGAATCCCTGACAGGATTCTGGAGGAATCCCTGACAGGATTTTGGAGGAATCCCTGACAGGATTCTGGAGGAATCCCTGACAGGATTCTGGAGGAATCTCTGACAGGATTCTGGAGGAATCTCTGACAGGATTCTGGAGGAATCTCTGACAGGATTCTGGAGGAATCTCTGACAGGATTCTGGAGGAATCTCTGACAGGATTCTGGAGGAATCTCTGACAGGATTCTGGAGGAATCTCTGACAGGATTCTGGAGGAATCTCTGACAGGATTCTGGAGGAATCTCTGACAGGATTCTGGAGGAATCTCTGACAGGATTCTGGAAGAATCTCTGACAGGATTCTGGAGGAATCCCTGACAGGATTCTGGAGGAATCCCTGACAGGATTCTGGAGGAATCCCTGACAGGATTCTGGAGGAATCCCTGACAGGATTCTGGAGGAATCCCTGACAGGATTCTGGAGAAATCCCTGACAGGATTCTGGAGGAATCCCTGACAGGATTCTGGAGGAATCCCTGACAGGATTCTGGAGGAATCCCTGACAGGATTCTGGAGGAATCCCTGACAGGATTCTGGAGGAATCCCTGACAGGATTCTGGAGGAATCCCTGACAGGATTCTGGAGGAATCCCTGACAGGATTCTGGAGGAATCCCTGACAGGATTCTGGAGGAATCCCTGACAGGATTCTGGAGGAATCCCTGACAGGATTCTGGAGGAATCCCTGACAGGATTCTGGAGGAATCCCTGACAGGATTCTGGAGGAATCCCTGACAGGATTCTGGAGGAATCCCTGACAGGATTCTGGAGGAATCCCTGACAGGATTCTGGAGGAATCCCTGACAGGATTCTGGAGGAATCCCTGACAGGATTCTGGAGGAATCCCTGACAGGATTCTGGAGGAATCCCTGACAGGATTCTGGAGGAATCCCTGACAGGATTCTGGAGGAATCCCTGACAGGATTCTGGAGGAATCTCTGACAGGATTCTGGAGGAATCCCTGACAGGATTCTGGAGGAATCCCTGACAGGATTCTGGAGGAATCCCTGACAGGATTCTGGAGGAATCCCTGACAGGATTCTGGAGGAATCCCTGACAGGATTCTGGAGGAATCCCTGACAGGATTCTGGAGGAATCCCTGACAGGATTCTGGAGGAATCCCTGACAGGATTCTGGAGGAATCCCTGACAGGATTCTGGAGGAATCCCTGACAGGATTCTGGAGGAATCCCTGACAGGATTCTGGAGGAATCCCTGACAGGATTCTGGAGGAATCCCTGACAGGATTCTGGAGGAATCCCTGACAGGATTCTGGAGGAATCCCTGACAGGATTCTGGAGGAATCCCTGACAGGATTCTGGAGGAATCCCTGACAGGATTCTGGAGGAATCCCTGACAGGATTCTGGAGGAATCCCTGACAGGATTCTGGAGGAATCCCTGACAGGATTCTGGAGGAATCCCTGACAGGATTCTGGAGGAATCCCTGACAGGATTCTGGAGGAATCCCTGACAGGATTCTGGAGGAATCCCTGACAGGATTCTGGAGGAATCCCTGACAGGATTCTGGAGGAATCCCTGACAGGATTCTGGAGGAATCCCTGACAGGATTCTGGAGGAATCCCTGACAGGATTCTGGAGGAATCCCTGACAGGATTCTGGAGGAATCCCTGACAGGATTCTGGAGGAATCCCTGACAGGATTCTGGAGGAATCCCTGACAGGATTCTGGAGGAATCCCTGACAGGATTCTGGAGGAATCCCTGACAGGATTCTGGAGGAATCCCTGACAGGATTCTGGAGGAATCCCTGACAGGATTCTGGAGGAATCCCTGACAGGATTCTGGAGGAATCCCTGACAGGATTCTGGAGGAATCTCTGACAGGATTCTGGAGGAATCCCTGACAGGATTCTGGAGGAATCCCTGACAGGATTCTGGAGGAATCCCTGACAGGATTCTGGAGGAATCCCTGACAGGATTCTGGAGTGATCCCTGACAGGATTCTGGAGGAATCCCTGACAGGATTCTGAAGGAATCCCTGACAGGATTCTGAAGGAATCCCTGATAGGATTCTGGGAGATTCCCTGACAGGATTCTGGGAGAATCCCTGACAGGATTATGGGAGAATCCCTGACAGGATTCCGGGAGAATCCCTGACAGGATTCTGGGAGAACCCTGTAAGAATTCTCGGAGAATGCCATAAAACTTTAAAGGAATCCCTAAAAAAAGTTCAGAATGACATACAGAATAGTTTCATGAAGGAATTTTTTAAATCAAACCTTCTGAAAGATTCGTTTAAAACGTCGGTAGAGTCTTGAACCCCTCTTTCACTACTCCAATGCACTCCTTTCAGTCACATTCCCTACGTTTTGCGACGAGTAGGTTGCGGTACAAGCATAGAATCGGAGAGGACCTGTCATTTGCACGCTGCTGCTGGCAGAAGTATGTAGACTGTAGAGGTGCAGTAGGATGACGACGTACACACTGACTGGAAATCGTGACTTGTTGTGGCGCTTGGCAGACTGTTGTTCTTCGCTTCGAGAGTATGATGTCCCCGGCTGCTGCTTGTTGCTGACGAAAAGTTGAGCAGAATTAATAACTTACTTTGGCTCGCTGCTGGCTCGATGGATGTAAAGTGGGCGTCGTCGTTGCCGTCGTCATGGGTGGAATTGCGTCGCCAGGACGAGAATTGAGCGCTTATCGTATCATAGTTCGTCCCGTTTGTCGAGTGTAGTTGTTGGCTGGTGGTGGTTTTTACGAGCGCCCTGTTGACGGGAAAATTCAATCAAAGTTTGGCGAAATGTCAGATTTCCGGTTGAGTTGGGGATGGAATGTCGACGGGGACGTGTTCCCAACAGAAAACAACTTGTAGCGTAATTTATTTTCGGACGTTGATGAGTGTTATAAATTGAGGCCGTCAGCCCTTGGCTGGCCACAAGCACCCATTTCGGAAGTCAATTTGGCATACTCAAACGCTCTGGTTGGTCTCTTCTGATTTGTTTGATCCGTGCTTGAAGCATTGTTTGATAATTATATTTTATGGGTTAACTCTGACGAGTGGGAAGCATGTCAAGTGTAATTATGTGGCGGCGATTCTTTGAAGTTCGAATAATACAACATGCTGAATTATTTTATCCATTATCATGGCCATGGTTATTTATAGAAGCTTTTCGGCGGCATATGATCTTTTTCAGCTTCTGGTCTGGCCTGATTTTCACCCCAGTGCTCTAAGATCAGTTCCACAATGTTTAACTAGACTAGACTAGACTAGACTAGACTAGACTAGACTAGACTAGACTAGACTAGACTAGACTAGACTAGACTAGACTAGACTAGACTAGACTAGACTAGACTAGACTAGACTAGACTAGACTAGACTAGACTAGACTAGACTAGACTAGACTAGACTAGACTAGACTAGACTAGACTAGACTAGACTAGACTAGACTAGACTAGACTAGACTAGACTAGACTAGACTAGACTAGACTAGACTAGACTAGACTAGACTAGACTAGACTAGACTAGACTAGACTAGACTAGACTAGACTAGACTAGACTAGACTAGACTAGACTAGACTAGACTAGACTAGACTAGACTAGACTAGACTAGACTAGACTAGACTAGACTAGACTAGACTAGACTAGACTAGACTAGACTAGACTAGACTAGACTAGACTAGACTAGACTAGACTAGACTAGACTAGACTAGACTAGACTAGACTAGACTAGACTAGACTAGACTAGACTAGACTAGACTAGACTAGACTAGACTAGACTAGACTAGACTAGACTAGACTAGACTAGACTAGACTAGACTAGACTAGACTAGACTAGACTAGACTAGACTAGACTAGACTAGACTAGACTAGACTAGACTAGACTAGACTAGACTAGACTAGACTAGACTAGACTAGACTAGACTAGACTAGACTAGACTAGACTAGACTAGACTAGACTAGACTAGACTAGACTAGACTAGACTAGACTAGACTAGACTAGACTAGACTAGACTAGACTAGACTAGACTAGACTAGACTAGACTAGACTAGACTAGACTAGACTAGACTAGACTAGACTAGACTAGACTAGACTAGACTAGACTAGACTAGACTAGACTAGACTAGACTAGACTAGACTAGACTAGACTAGACTAGACTAGACTAGACTAGACTAGACTAGACTAGACTAGACTAGACTAGACTAGACTAGACTAGACTAGACTAGACTAGACTAGACTAGACTAGACTAGACTAGACTAGACTAGACTAGACTAGACTAGACTAGACTAGACTAGACTAGACTAGACTAGACTAGACTAGACTAGACTAGACTAGACTAGACTAGACTAGACTAGACTAGACTAGACTAGACTAGACTAGACTAGACTAGACTAGACTAGACTAGACTAGACTAGACTAGACTAGACTAGACTAGACTAGACTAGACTAGACTAGACTAGACTAGACTAGACTAGACTAGACTAGACTAGACTAGACTAGACTAGACTAGACTAGACTAGGTTCTTTTAAACATTATTTCTTTGTCCATTAGATTATCAAGTGGAATGATGTGATTATGCCATGCCAAGATAAAATTGCCCGACAAACGCTCTGTATAAAGATGATCTAGTTCATCCAATCATCATCATTCATCGGACGTTCGATTTTCTATTGTTAGCTTATATCGACAAACGTGAGGAGATACGATGGCAGGATTTCAACAAAAGACACCGAGCCCAAGCATTCGCCCGTGCTTGGCAGCTGATACACACTCATGCCGATTCGATCAACGACATCAACTTCATATTGTCGTTTCGTGAATCGAAAACAAAACAATACCGCACGAAATGAAAATAATCAAGCCATTCTTCGTGCCATACCATGCCTCGGAATGCCCAGCCTGACATTCCGATTGGAACGTGAAAATGTGTCTTCCCACATGCTCCGAGAACGGCGGCAGATGTTTATACGGCCAACAATCCCAGTCTGTCGTCGACGTCGTCGTCGTCGGGTTGATGGGCGAAATTCTCGGAAGGATATGATGACACGTCATCATCGTCGTCGTCACTGTCAGTCACCCGTACAATTTCACCCTACCACCCCACACCGGAACTGACGAACTTAAATGGCTTTTGCCTGGTGAGAACGATGATCGGGTGGAAAGGGGGGGGGGCAGCAAGATCGGGACAAACTTCTTTCTGGAATCTGTCCGATGAGAAAGACACTCATTCTTTTGTGCGTGTGCTTTACGGACAAATATGTCGACATCGGAGCTGCTTTCACATAAACCCATTCATTGTTTGATCTGTGTGTGCCGTGCCATTCATTGGTTCAATTTTGGGGCCCATCAAAAAATAATCCCTCCCCGGAGTTTCTGCTTCTGCCAGCACACCTCGCGCAGAATGACTCACTTTTCCCCAGAAACAGTCTCCGATCCGAGCTCTGCTTCATCCATTGTCGGTCGATGATGTGACACCGTCACACTGACTGGCATGGCATGGATGGAGGACATTTTTCGGCAAGGTTTGTTTTCGTTTATATATTTACGTTTGTCATCTGCTCTTGTTCGGAAACGACAGACACGGACGGACCAAGTGCTTCATATTGCCCAATCGATTGCTACGGTGAAGTGAAATAGGTGGAAGGAGGTGGCTGGACGGACATTAAGGGGAGGAGAACTTTGATGAGAGTGCGTGAAAACGCTCTGCTTGCACAAACTGCTACCACCATTCAGCACCGGAAAATGACAGTAAGAGAAGAGTACACAATGAGGTGACAGAGTTGTGATATGTGACAAACAAAACCATAAAACATAAGAATTGGGTTTCTGTGGGGTTTGGTAGTAAGGAAAGGTGAACGGTTAACCGAAGGGGAAAGGTAACATGGGCTCATTGTCATTGTCGAGTGCAGCAATGACGGTTTGGGATGTATTTCTGTGGAAAAATATTCACCTCATTATTCTACCGTTTTACGATACGCGAACAAAACAAAATTTTATGGGGTATATTCCATCCATCAGTGTGACTCAAAATAACCATATAATGGGCTGCCCGTAAACCACGTGGTTATTTTGCTGGATATACCGTGCAGCTACCGGCTTAGAACAGCACTACGGACCCCCTATTCCGCTGGTAAAAGTCCACCAAACAGGGAACCCGTGTCAAGTAACCCATGCTGATGGATGAGTGGTTGAGGGAGATTTAAAATGCTTGATCTTTAACGGAGCTCGTAGCGTATGTAGATCACCTTTTCGGGTTACTAAATCGAATCCTGATAAAATTCGGTTTGTCAAACTGGGGTAAGTGTTATGATAATCAGGATTAATGATACAAAGTAGTACCAGTAACCAATAACAGCTTCTAAAATTTCCTGCCTCGCTGAAGACTCGAACTTAGCGTACCCGAAACAACACTCGATGTTAGGAAAACAATAATGATTGACGCGTACTAATCTATCAACGACTGATAAATACTGGGGTCTCCAGTTAGCCTTCTGGATAAGGCTTTGGATCACCAATCGTCGAGAACTTTTCTCGACTTCTCTGGGCATAGAGTATCATTGTCCTTGCCTCACAATATACAAATTCATGCAATAACAGGCAAAGAAAGCCCTTCAATTCATAACTGTGGAATTGTTCAAAGAATACTAACACAGCGTAACAAAAATTAACTTTTTGTCTGTCTCAAGAGCAAACTTATATGTCGCTGAAGGATTTTGGGCCGCTGAATCTGAATCCGGGCTCAGATTTGCTCCAACACGTCACAATTTTGAGCTATACCTCAATTTATAGGGCAAAATATGCGATTTTGGGCTTTTTTGACTGCAAGCCATTAAGCTTGGAAATATTTTTTTAAGCAATCAAAAGGTTAATTGGTCAATTAACATCTAAATTATCGACTCATGCAAAATATTTCGTTCTACCAAATCGAATTTGATAGTTTTAAGCGATTTATGTTAGGTACGATATTTCCCATACAAGTCATCCTCCAAAAGTTGCATGCAAGTTTTCATACTAATATAAAATGCTTAAATCTATAAAATTTGATTAGGTAAAATGAAATATTTTGCATGAGTCGTTAATTTAGATGTTAATTGACCAATTAACCTTTTGATTGCTTAAAAAAATATTTCCAAGCTTAATGGCTTGCAGTCAAAAAAGCCCAAAATCGCATATTTTGCCCTATAAATTGAGGTATAGCTCAAAATTGTGACGTGTTGGAGCAAACCTGAGCCCGGATTCGGATTCAGCGGCCCAAAATCCTTCGGAGACACATAAGCTTGCTCTTGAGACAAAAAAATGTTGCGCTGTGTAATTTGAAGATAAGGCAGGCCTACACAGATCTAAAAAAGAGTGTAAAATTCTGTGACATATGATGCACATGATTGGAGCGTGGGATATCATAGCAGTTTACATGACATATCATGTAAAGTTCATAAAATATCATGTAAACTTCCATTATATGTCATGTAATTCAGCATGAGTCTGAGAGTTTACATGACATATAACACAAATGTACGTGATATATCATGTAAACCATAATAACACTAAGTTTACATGACTAAAATCAACTTTACATGACGTGTAAATCTCATTATTTTTATCTGTGTACTTCCAGTGGGAACGTTAAGCCAAAAAAAGAAGAAGAACGACTCTCGTGAATTATTATTGCAGAGTATATTCTCTAATTTGACAGAGTTTTGCAACTAGCCTAAAGCCACGGGTTTTTCTGTGTTGTCCTGAGACTAACCTAAAAGCAAGACATAGATGGGACTAGAGTTACGATGCATGGATAAATGCATTGTTTTCACGGAGATCAAATCGATTGTGTTTTATTAAGGACGCTCTTTCATTTGGATTTCAATCAGCGATGCCAGATGAATTTCTGTATCACTCGTTCAAAAATCTGTATCCCATACAAAATTTGGGTGGAAAATTTGTATCCTATACAAATGAAAAATCTGTATTCCATATAAATGCAATCTGTATAGATGCTCAAAAATCTGTTACCCGGACAAAACTCGCGGTAATACTACAGCAGCAAGTGACCCTTAGAGCTGTGTCTCAAGGTCGGCTTACTACTGGGCAATCGGAGGGGCTTCGCGACCAGCGTGCAGAGTATGTACTGTCACCTTTCTTGGGTTAGGGGAAAACTATGCAAAATTTGAAAGGGAAACTATTGGTGTTTATTGAAAATCTATTGGCATGAATGGTGTGGGTGTAATTTATTAAAGAACTATTGTGGTTTATACGGTAGAGTGGGTAGTTTTATTATGGATTTTGGGGACGTACCGGTACTGCTGCTGTTGGTGGAGCTCTGCGTAGACTCGATGCCGATGGACGAGCGCTCGCCGGTGCTGCTGCGGGCTGGACGGTCTGTCTGCCGGCGCACAGTGATGCGAGGGCGGCGAAAAGTCAAAAAATCAACTTTCAGATACGGGTCCTGTATTATTTTTGTACTGTTTCTATATATTTCGAGAGCTTATTACCAAAGTTTTAAAAAGATTGGACCGAAATTGATTTTTTACAGCATTACAAAGTATGTGTTGAAAAGTGTTGCATTTTTATTTACTTTGTAAAATGTATGGGGAAACAAAATAAAAATCAACTAAGTTTTCAAATATGAGGACGCAGTTGGACACATTTCACGCTATGCTTATTTTGAAGATTTTCATGTCGTCTTTCAGAAAATCAATGGGTCATCTTGCGCAAACTTGCGCAACATATGTTTTAAGTCTCTTGAACATAGAGTATGATACAATATTTAGTACAAAATAATACCGTCCGTGCCTGGACTTGGTATGCATATCATTGTAGTCAGGGCAAAAGCATCTGTTAAAATGTGTACATTTTTCAATTGTAGCTGAGATTAGCGATGTTAAAACGATTTCATTGAATTTCTGTGATATTCACTTGAGCCGTCCAAGCTCACACGTCCTAGAGTTTAACGGAGCCGTACATGCAGGCAGAGTTCAGTCGTTAACTCTATTAGTATACTAGTGTCAATACGACCCAAAATCGAATATAAAACAGGCATATCTTAATTATTTATGCACGGAGACTTATTATTCTGGGGTAACATAAAATGGCATCAATTCGATAAAATTTCGATAAAGTGTAAACCGTACGAGCTGAACAAAAAACTTACAAATAATACACTAGGGTCATATATAAAAGCGGAAAATCAAACCCTTACTGCCCAGTGACATTTTAACCAAACAACACCATTTTATATATAATTCGATTGACAATTTTGTTAAGAACTCGATGTTGAAGTGAAAAATTTATTTGTGGTACATACAATGAGCACCGGGAATCGACTACAAAGTATATGGCAACATAACACTTACCGCATCTTCAACCATTTAGGTTGTATAGGAAACCTGGTTTCAAGTAAAGTTAAAAAAATATGATCCCATAGTGTATTCTGCTGGCTGAAACATGGACAAATAATCGATAGCGGTCGAATGGACAAAAGGCCGAATGAACAAAAGGTCGAATGAATAAAATTTTTAGTAAAATATGCTCTCAGGGGGACAAAAGGTCAAAGATCAAAAGGTCGAAGGTCAAAAGGTCGAAAGGTCGAAATAAATTAAATAACTAGAAAAAAAGGTCGAAAGGACAGAAGGACGAATGGACTAAAGGTCGAATGGGCAAAAGGTCGAATGGTCAAAAGGTCGAATGGACAAAAGGTCGAAACAAACAAAACAGTACAAAAGCTTGAAAGGACAGAAGGACGTATGTTGAACTGATAACATAAAGAAACGAAACAATGCCGATGCGACCATCTTTTTCCTGCTTCATGTTCTCACTGCAACTTGACCTGCATCTCTTCAACTTAGAGTTCTTTTAGTACTTCCACAATTATTGAATGAAGGGTTTCTTTTGCTTTCCATTGTATTGTATTTGTATATTGCATAATAAGCATAATACCACACTATATCCAGGAAGTCGACATTTTTTTCTGATCGGAATCGAACCGCTAATCTGGGCTTATTATAATAGTTGGTGTTTACCTGGTATAAGTGTTTTGACGAACTTATACCTCTTTTGAATGATGGCTGTTGTCTCGAGTAACTTGTTTTTACAGTTATTGGCATGATTACTAATACTTTTTTTTAATAGTATTCTATATTCTTTTAAATAATATTCTTTCTAGTAATGTTCGAAAATAATTAGCGTACTTAAAAATAATACATTTGTTTCTTATATTTGTAATCTTGAATTCTGTCAAGCTATATAGTCCCAGAGATTTTTTTTAATTGATCTGTCAATATTTCCAAAGAAATCTCCTTGAAAGATCCTCCTTAAAAACCTTCAGAACGCGCGCGAGTGTGCTTCTTAAACTGCACCGCGCTCACGCTATATACGATGGGCGGGGTTTTTTGATAGTGTTGTACTTTTTTTACAACGCTACGCGTCCTGAAGGGTTGGATAGATGAGCAGTTCCTCCACATAATACTTTATATATCAGCCAGAGATTTATCCTTCTTTAATTCATAGCCCGTTCTACGACATTCTTTGTCATAGTAATGGTTGGAATTTAAAATGGCAATATTTCAATTAAATCTTTTTTCTTTAATCCATAGGCTACCTTTCAAGTAATATGGTTTCCGTCTCGAATTGCAATGTAGTACCTTTTGTCTTTTCTACCCTTTGTCCATTTAAAATTTTATCCATTCGACCTTTTGTCCTTCAACCTTTTGCTATTAAATTTTTTGTGATATATTCAACAAGCTTCTTCATAATTATCATCGTCATTAGAAATCGATTCACCCATAGATATAAGATGAATATTATTCTTATTTTTTCTGTTTTTTTATTAGGATAAGTCAAAAAGAAAAATTAAAAGTTTGAAAACAATTACTGATCAAACGAAATGTAAAACTAATTTAAATGTTATTGTTGTAATGATTACTTTATACCACACCAACTGATTTATATTTCTATAATTTTTAAAAATCAAGCTTAGTTTTTGCTCAATATAACACAAATATTAACAATTGTTTTATAAAGCCCCGATTTAAGAAAATAATCTTAGACAGTTTCGTATACTTGCACATGTTCATTCATTTGACCTTTGAGTAGAGTTTTGTTTTTTAGATGGCCATCTAGAAAAGGTGCTGAAATGACTACTAATGAGCATATTTTTAAAATTCATGAAGAATGGTGTGTCGCAGAATGGTATTCAAAAACATTCAAAAAATGTCCTTTTCCCCCAGGGAACCAGGATTCCGCAACGGTCCTGAATGTGGCCAATCTGGCCCAAAAGTCCGTAAATGCCTGCTACTGGAAAATCATGAAAAATAATATGTCGCAAGATGGGTTTCAAAAATATCCAAAAATTATCCTCTTCCCCAAGGGAACTAGGATTCCGGAACGGTCCTGAAAGTGGCTAATCTCGCCCAAAATCCCAGAAATGACTTCTAATGGAACGTGTTTTCCAAAAATCTTGAAAAATGATGTGTCGCAAGATGAGTTTTAAAAACATCAAAATATTGTTCTCTTCCCCAAGGGAACCAGGATTCCGGAACGGTAGTAACCAATCTCGCCCAAAAGTCCGGAAATGACTTCTACTGGACCTATTTTTGAAAATCATGAGAAATGGCGTGTCGCAAGATGGGTTCTAAAAATATCCAAGAATTGTCCTCTTCCCCGGGGGAACCAGAATTCCGGAATAGTCCTAAAAGTGGCCAATGTGATTCATGGGATGTCAAAATGTCTTCTTGATAACTAATTCTAATAAATAACAAAGTTTGATAAGCTGTGAAGGTATATAATTCATGTTAAGACTTTTCGCCACCTTTTGTATGGAGCCGCATCACTGTGCGGCGGATTGACGGCTTGGGGTGGTGGAATGGTGGTTGAAAAATGGCTTGGTGGATCGGTGGTAGATCGGCTTGTCGGAATGCGATCTACGCGTCTCGCTGGCGTCTTCCCTCTTTGACGGACATCGACAGAGCCCAGGACAAGGCCGGAGAGACTCTGCCGAGAGGGGTCCTCCTTAACGGTTAGGGCACCTTAGGGCCCGAGGAACAGCTCTATTGCGGATCTATAGCTCACAAGACCAGAGCTCAGAAGATTCCTTTACGTATTAGGCGTAGTGATCAACAAGGGATCACTAGGCCGAGTCGTGTGCTTGGCCAACTCAAGTTGGCGTTCAAAATGGCGGTAGTGTACCGTAAGGTAACACAAAAGGTCCTGATTGAACTATTGCTGATTCACCCAAATAAAGTTACCACTCACTTCACTAGGACTTAAGGACACTTTTACTTTTCAGTTTTGATATTTACGATCCGAAGCACTTTTCTGAGGGATGGCGAATTTTCTTTGCGCCTCAATCCTTACAATCCCTCTTTATTGAGACGGTTATTGTCACCACCCCTTTTGTGTACTTCTACGCCCGCTAGGATATGTGCAGTTGTACCCACTCTGAATTTGTAATATGTCCTCCACTTGTCCCCACTCTATACCTTTGTAATGTTTTAACATATTTAAATTTTAAAATGACTAACCCTACTAACAAACATACAATTTTATTATATTTTAATTTAATTAACCCTACTAACCCAACACCTACTAACCTAAGAGACGTGACAGTATCCAAACAAAAATAGCACATATTAAAAATCATGCAATATTGTAACACGCGGTTACAAATCTGTATAATACAGATAAATCTGTATATATGGCATCCCTGATTTCAATACCTATGAAAACGAAGCCTTTCCATCGCATTCGATTGTTAAATCCTTTGAGGTTACAATACAAGGACTGTACAGAAATCGATGCTTCGTTGCCTCTCAATGACAATGGAGTACAACGGCATGCGCTAATACTATTGATCCGTATCACAAAAGATCAAAGTACTGGTCACAGTGGCTGATCCAAACAAAAGCTGCTTCAAGACCTTAAACTGCTGGACCTATACGTGCCGTTCAAACTGAATATGTACAGAGCGGTCTGTCGGAAAATCTACGGTCAACCAAAGGCACATAAACACGGCTTGCCTCTATGGCATTTTTATAACATTTACCCGAAAACCATTTTCCCGAATGTAACATATACCCGAAAGCCAAATACCAGAATGCCACATTTACCTGAATAGTGTTTTACTCTGCACAAATTATGATTTTGTGAATAAAGTTCATTTATTTTGTTCAATGTAAAAAGTACATGTATTTTGTTGTATTGCAGCTCAGACAAGCAATGTATAGTTTTTCAAGAAAACATTTTATTAATTTTTCTCTGAAATGGTGTGCAAAAGGAATTCACAGGGCAAATACCTGAATAAAACTAATCACTGCAGCTTACTATTTTTTTGTGTTAGCGTTGTTAGCATTCTCTCTAGAGGTTTACCCTTCTTTGATTCATAAGCTGTTCTTTCGACAAGCAAAGAACAGTTTAAGACTTAAAGAAGGGGAAATCTCTGTTTGTAGGTCGAATGGTTATTGGATCGAATAGATTAGAAAACAGCCCTAGGAAAATCAACAAATCATTGGAAAAAAAATCATTGATAGAAATGTTTGGAGTTCGTTCACCTAACACATAGGTTCCCAAACTTTTAGGTACGCGACCCCCTTTTGCCAGCAGACGAACTTTTCGTCTACAGAACAATATTCGACTGTCCTCCGCGACCCCCTGGATGAAGGCCGGCGGCCCCCTGGGGGGTCGCGACTCACATTTTGGGAAACCATGACCTAACAGAACACCCTATTATTAAAATAAGGAAACTATCTTAGATGTAGACTTGAAAACCATCAGTTATTCTTCTAAGAGTGTAATTTAGAAAAAAAAAATCTATAATCGAAACAAGGACAACACTCATGTTAGCGCGGAAATGCATTGCAAAAGATTGCGAATAGTATAGTTGACTGCAAAGAAATAGTGCTAGAAGCAAAACATAGATTCTTTAAATTCTCAAATTCTAGAAGGTTTCGAGCGCGGGTGAATCACTGAAGATTGTGAGTTGTAATGTAATTACCAAACTGTACATTGTTCTAAATAAAACATATCTAGTTTAAGCTGATCTTTACAAACAAAACAGCGAGTATTTGATCTGCTCTAAGAATCCAGTGCTGACGCCGCGACAACTCATATACAGTAAGTTGTTCGAACCCAAATAAAATATGCAGCCAGTAAAACTCGAAAGAACAGCCTTTGAAGAAGGAAAAATCTTCGAAGTATTGGTAATAGTTTGGCCACCGAACAACCAAGGTAACAGCCAAGTAATCATATGGCACTTTTATCCCCCTTGCGTACTGATACAGTGGTAGTGTACAACTGACCTGCTGTGAATTGGCCGTTTAATAGCCCTATAAGGCAAACAAGGCGAAATACAGTGCTAATGGATGCAGTTCATCTAGTTTAGGTATAGTCAGGTATGTAAAAACTAGTGCTTTCGGCTGAAAAAAAGTAGAAAATAGTGCAAATCTGGAGAATCAAATCCCCCCACCAATTGCGTCACGAGTTAGCGCCTATGAATATCTTATCTTATCTTAAAGTTCGCCGCCATATATCGCAAGATAAGCGCTTTTAAGGAGAACCGGTTTTCTAACAATCTCTTCGGAAAACTCATACAGTTATTGTTCCAGTATTCTTTCAGAATCAAAAAATAAATAAATAACAGACATGATTAATTTTCAATAAAAAATATCATTTAAAATACCATTTGAAATTGATCAAAGTCATTCAATTGCCATTACATAAATCTAACACAACAAAACATTATTTTTTTTGAGTCTAATCAGTTTTTTGGTATTTTTGTACGTAGATTTTCACAATATTTAACGTAGCCTTATGTTTTTAAATTATAAATCTATCTGATACAAAGAATATTATTGAGGAATCGCTTTTGAACCAGACCACCAGATATGTTACACAGAAATTTCATTGTTTTGTACCAATTTAAGAAAATCAACTAAAAAGTAGATTTTCAACTAAAAAGTTTTCTTGTTCAAAGGAGAATAGAAAAATATACTTTGCATTAAATAAATTTGGGAATCAAACATGTGAAGCTATGTTTAATTTAATATATGAAAATATCTGTAAAACACGCACTGGCTTAAACCTTTTGTTTTCAACTTAAGAGAAATACGCTTTAACAGATGACATGAAGTATTTGTTGGTATGGACCGTCCATAAGAGACGTAGCGTTTTAGGGGGAATTTATTATATTGCTACGAGCCAACTATTAGGTATGGGAGAATATACTGTGAGAGGGCAGGAGCTGCCAAAAATTGGCCAATAATGCTTCCTTAGAAAAGCTTTTCTTCAAAAGCGCCGATCTTGCGGTTTATGGCAAACTTTTAGACAATTGTATTATCTTTCATGGGAATATTTTTATTAATTAAAAAAAAGACATAATTTGCAAATAGAAACATTTTTTCTTATTTTCATTTTTTTAAACTTTTTAGCATGTAGGAATGTTTCAATAGTATGAAAGTTCACACAGTTTCCCAAAAGTCACCCATACATCACTTTTTTGTTGCTAATGACTTTTTAAGTTACATTGAGTAAAAAAAGGTAAAAAACTTAAGCCCTTTTCAAATATTAGTCTAGCTAAATTTAAAAAAAAACAAAGTATGTAAAGTTGCTTTGAAATTCATATTCTTCATACCCACAAAATTCCATCGGATTTTGAGAGTATGCTGCCTAAGACAAGTTTGCGTGAATTCGCCATACGCTCTTAAAAACACACACAATCGAAAATGTTCAAAGCGCCATAAATTTTTTGTACATTTTTTTACCATTATGAAACTTCTACAGAAGGTAGCTATTTTAAATTGCGAAGGTAAAAAAAGCTTGATGAGATATTTGATTTTGGTAACAAAATTCAGTTTTTTTAGTAGAAAAACTAAATATTTTTATATTGTGTATTTTTCTGAGAGCCACCATATATTAATCTACAACTTTGCCGAAGACACTTTTTCGATCAAACAATTGATTAGGTGCAAAATTGTAAGCAAATAAAAAATACAAAATTAAAAATATAGATAATTTTCGTGCTGTTTCGTGGAATGCCTCTGAAGCGAAGTTATGAGTCGCCTCTGAGCACTTTTGCGGTCTTCGACAGAGTTTTCTACGCATCTCAAGGGTCAGTTGCTTGATCAGTCATTTGGAATCTAAATAAGAAAAAATAGAGAAATGCTAAACAAAAAAGTTTACTAATATAAACTCCTTTACTTGCTTAGATATATGGTGGGCTCAACAATTCGCTTCGTTTAATCTACGCCGAATAAAGCATTCTTCTCCACTGAACACGGTCTTGTGCCAATTGCCTAAAATTCTTGTAATATCGAGTGTCCCTAGACCGCTTAATTGCTAACATAGGCGCGGGCCTTTTCCTGCATTTTTACTGAATACTACCTTCGCCTGTTATTTTCCGGCATCCTTGCTACGCATTCTCAAGCTCCAGTCTGCAGTGTTTTATTAACTTGTCAATATCCTTTTGTGATTAACACAACCTTTCAACACACCCAATAAATATCCTTTCGTTTATAGACTTAACAGGGTTCGTGATTCATGCGTTGCCAGATGCCATTGAAGCGACTTACAAACCACCTGGAACCCCACTAAAATGCTCCTGACACCTTCTGGTTCATGCCCCCTGAAACCCTCTTGGATCCCCTGAAGCTCCTTTGACTGAGACCCTCTAGAACGCCCTTGAGACACCCTGTAACATGCCGGAACCCTTTGAGACTCCCTGAGACACCATTGAGATCCCTCTAAACGAACCTAAGACCTCCTGGTACCCCCTGTCATGTCCCTGAAACGCCCTGATAAGCCTCTGAGACCCACTGGAACTCCCTGAAATCCCTTGCAACGCCCAGAGGCCACATAAGACACCCTGCAATGCTTCTGACGCTCCTTGAAACGCCCCTGAGATTTCCTGGAACCCTAGTGAAACGCTCCTGAGACCCCGCGTACACCTTTGAAACTTCCTCGGATTTCCTGAAACGCCTTTAAGGACAAACGTCTTGAAATCCCGGTTCTACAGTGCATCAAAACTTCAGACGCACAAATCTCAAGAAGCAAGCTTCAAACAACAATGCATTTTATTATTCTGTTCTTGTTCACTTGTAATAAGCTTAAAATAAGAAGCTCAGGTTCGCTACTTTTGTTTACGAAGAGATTTGTGCCCTCAAAATCGTGAGTAGGTGCCAAAGTCGGCCATTGTGGCGGCCATATTGGGATTGTAACAAGTCTGTCCTTAAATATGTATGAACACCGATTTTGAATACAAAAAAAAAACTTTTCTCTCTATGTCCTTGGGGGAGCTCCAAAATAGTTGGGAGACTCTTGCAGGAATCTTTTGAGAAATTTCTAGAAGAATTATAACATGAATTGAAGTAATTCTTGGACGATTTTTTGAAGAGACCACCATTGAAACCAAATATTTGGTGGTATCGTAGGTGAAATTCCTTGACGAAATTCCCGAAGAATTCATTCGATAAATATTTAAAACAGCATCCTTGCAGGAAACTTTAAGGCGAAACTGGACGCATTTCCTCATTTTTTTTTGGTTTTTGATTGTTTTTTATTAAATAACGAAGCAATATTTTCAAAATCGGTTTTCGTACACAGTTAGAGCAAGGATTAAGGTATCTCCTGAATTTTTTCAGGTGGAAAATGTTTTTCATTTTTAAGGAAACAATTTTCGAATGAAATTTCAAAAGAATATGGTTTTTGAAAAATAGGTCAAAGTTTTTCACCTAAAAAAAACCAAGAGATAGCTCGATCCTTCCTCTAACAGTGTGTGAAAACCGATTTTGAAAATTTTGCTTCGTTATTTAATGAAAAAAATCAAAAACCAAAAAAAATGAGGAAATGCGTCCAGTTTCGTCTTAAGACGACTTTTTATAAACAATATAAACGAGTCCTGTAATTAAACACCAAAGAAATGAATGGAGGAATTCTTAAAAGTCTAAATTCTTTTGCCATCATGGCAATAAAAATACTTTCTCGAAAGAATTCTGGAAGAATTCTCATGGAAATCGCATTAAGAATTCCTTGAAGAAATCCAAAGGCATCTTTGTAGAAACTGATGAAATTCCTGAACGAATATTTGGAAAAATGCTTGATGAAATTCTTGCAACAATCTTCTAAAGTACTTTTGGAGTTCTACCCAACAGCATCCCTACTTTAAAATTAAAGGAACCTGGAGAGCATTCTGAAAAAAAAATTGAAGACAAAGCTGAATCAATCTTTTGAGTAATTCCTCAAGAATTACTTGATAGATTTCCTAAAGGAGTTCTTGTAGGGATTCCAATTACAATTGGTTAGGTTGCATCCTTTAAGAAATTTCTAAAGGAATCTTCGAAGGAAGTCCTGGAGAAATACTTAAAAACGAAACATAGAAGGATTTTTTTTTAAGTTTCCTGAAGAATATCTGAATGATTGGTGCTATCGCTAGAGGAATATTTTAAGGAGCTTCTAAAATAGTCCTAGGAAGCATTCCTGAGGAAATCTCCGTACAAACTTGGAAGGAGTTCTTACAAAACTTCTTGGAGAAATTTTCTAATGTTGTCGTTGGAGGAGCTTTAGGAAGAATACATGGAGAAATTTCTTAACGATTCTAAGGAAGAATACAGGGGATAGACAAAATGATCGGGACAGGCAAAATTATCTCTTCTCAAAAATTGTTCAAGTAGCTGTAACTTTCCGAAAAATGCATCAAATGTTCTCAAATTTTCACTGTAATTCTATCCATTTGTGTATCAGTGTTCAAAATTTGAAAAAGATCGGGCTATTCTGCATGAAGTGTTAGAGATTCTAGCAAAAGTTTTTTTTATACGATAGCCAACTTTGAGATTCAATGAACCGAATGCAATGAAATTATATAATGATCTTTGAAAAACTTTTGACTTAACTGTTATTTCTTAACACGGAAGCAAATAAAACGATTAGATATTTTTTTCAATAAAACACAAAGTTTCCTAAATGTTCAACATCGTTTCAAAATTTTAGATGTTCATTATAGATCATTTAAATTCCGTCTCACTGTCTTGAATATAAATACAGGGTGTTAGGTTCCTGAGTGCAAACTTTTCAAAGGGTGATAGAGGTCCATAAATGGTGAAAAAATTGTTCTACGCATATGGTCAAATCTCAACCGTTACGTAGTTATTGAACTTCGCATGTTTTTGACTCTTATTGCCTTAACTGGCAATAACATGAAAATGGTCAAACATGTCGAAGTTTTTATACCCTTATTCGAAAGAATATTAAATTTTCTATCAAATGGCATCTTTGAATCGATTGGTTTAGTTAAATAACTAAGTTTTCTAGAGCAAAATAGCTAAAAATAGTGTATTTTTATTGGTTTTTGTCAATTGTCTTTGAAACATGCATAATAAATTAAAATTCTTTCTTAGACAAAGTTGTGGCCCCTGCTCCACTCTACAATTCGTTGTTTGACACCAAACGTCTAGGTCTTATCGTTTTCTTGCTATTTTGATTTAAATGTGCTGCACAATGCGCAAAATAGTTATTTATGTCACGAGTTGCAAAAAGTTGATTTTTTCAGCACGAGTCGTACATTTATCCAACGAGGCTTGCCGAGTTGGATAAATACGAAGAGTGCTGAAAAATCGAGTTTTGCAACGAGCTTCATACAAAATTTTATGCAATGACTTTTTTTCATAATGCAACTCATTTGCGTTGCATAATGTTCATAATGCAACTCAAATGAGTTGCATTATGAAAATTATGCAACTATGTTCCATTATGCAACTCATTTCAGTTGCATAATGAACCGGTACGGAAAAGTTGGTCATTATAATACTAAAATGAGTGGCATAAAATTGAAATTATGACACTGAATTGCATAAAAGTGCTTTTCATGACAGTTGCAAATTTATGATCTGAAATGCGATGTTAAAATCGAAATTGCAACAAAACGATAAGAGATAGAAGTTTGATGTCAAAGAACGAATTGTAGATTGGAACAGGGGCCACAACTTTGCCTAAGAAAGAATTTTAAATTATTACGCATTTTTCAAAGATAATTGACAAAAATAAATTAAAACACGCTACTTTTGAGCTATTTGCTTTAGAAAACTTAGTTATTTAACTAAATCAATCGATTCAAAGATACCATTTGATAGAAAGTTCAATAATCTTTCGAATATGGGTCAAAAAACTTCGATAAATTTAACCATTTTCATGTTATAGCCAGTTAAGGCAATAAGAGTGAAAAACATGGGAAGTTCAATAACTACGTAACGGTTAAGATTTGACCATATGCGTAGAACAATTTTTTGCTCCATTTATGGTCCTCTAACACCCTTTAAAAAGTTTGCACTCAGGAACCTAACACCCTGTATATTATGAAGGGAAGAAACAACATTGCCAAAAATATATTGAAAAATGTATGGGATGCTTATTTAAAATAGACCACTACATATACTAAATAATCATAAAATAAATGAAATCGCTATATCTGTTGCTCTTGTTAATTATTTCAAGTTGAGTCGAAAATTTTTCAAAGCTTATTATATAAGCCATGAAGGGTCAAAATAACATTGCATTCGGTTCATTGAATCCGGAGATATAACAGCTCAAAGTTGGCTATCGGATAATTATGCGCTGAAACGTCCATTCAAGTAAATGCAAGGCTGATCGAAAACAATTTTTTACCGTGCAAGCAATGACTGAACTATACAGTTTCATATTTTTTGACAAATCTCCTAAGTCAAATATAAAAGTGATAGGTTTTGTCGGTTAAAATTATTCTCGATCAGCCATGCATGTACAGGTAGACAAAATGATCGGGACAGGCAAAATTTTCCCTTCTCAAAAAAATTTCAAATAGCTGTAACTTTTAGAAAAGTGCATCAAATATTCTCAAATTTTCACTGTTACTTCATCAACTATTTGTGTACCAGTGGACAAAATTTGGAAAAGATCGAACTATTCTGCACGAAAGTATAAAAATTTATAAAAAAGATAGAATTATCCTATAGCCAACTTTGAGCTGTTACGATTGTCTTGAATACAGATATGTTTTGAAAGAAAGTAACAACATAGTCGGCAATTTATTGAAAAAGTAATGGGATGCATATTAAAAATAGACCAATTTACTAAAAAATCATAAAATAAATGAAATTGCTATAACTTTTTCTCTTGTTATTAATTTCAAGTTTAGTCAAACGTTTTTAAGAGCTCATTATATAAGTCATCAACACTGGATGAGGTTAAAAAGGCCCTTAAGGAGCTGAAAAACAACAAGGCTGCTGGGAAGGACGAGATCCCGGTCGAACTTCTTAAGCACGGAAGCGAGCAGCTACATCAATCAATCCATCAGATTATTATAAAGATTTGGGAGGATGAAGAATTGCCCACCAGTTGGTTGGATGGCCTCATATGCCCAATCTACAAGAAAGGGCACAGACTGGAGTGTGCCAATTACAGAGGGATTACCCTTTTAAATTCGGCGTATAAGATACTGTCGCGTGTCCTGTTCAACAGACTGCGACCTCTTGAGGAGTCCTTCGTCGGCAAATACCAGGCTGGTTTTCGTGAGGGCCGATCAACGACGGATCAAATGTTTACCCTGCGGACGATCCTAGATAAATTTCGGGAATATAACTTGCAGACTCACCATCTGTTCATTGATTTTAAAGCAGCGTACGATTCAGTGAAAAGAAATGAGCTTTGGCAGATAATGTCAGAACATGGTTTTCCGGCGAAACTAATTAGGCTGATACGCGCAACGCTGGATGGATCAAAATCAAGTATTCGGATCGCGGACGAAGTGTCTACGTCGTTTGTGACCTTGGATGGATTGAAGCAGGGGGATGCTCTTTCAAATTTATTGTTCAACATTGCACTCGAAGGAGCGATTAGGAGGTCAGGCGTGCAAAGGAATGGCTCTATCATCACACGGTCGCACATGCTCCTCGGTTTTGCGGACGATATTGATCTCATCGGCATCGATCGTAGGGCAGTGGAGGAAGCTTATGCTCCTCTGAAGAGAGAGACAGCGAGGATAGGCTTGACGATTAACTCTACCAAGACGAAGTACATGATAGCGGGTAGAGACAGAAGCAGGCCTAGTGGTGTTAGTGCTGAGGTAGTGATTGATGGGGAAGTGTTTGAAGTTGTTGAAGAATTTGTTTATCTTGGAACACTTGTGACATGTGACAGTGACGTTTCCCGTGAAGTGAAAAGGCGTATTGCAGCTGCGAATAGGGCCTTTTACGGATTGCGTAGCCAGCTTAGGTAACGTAACTTGCAAACGCAAACAAAATTCGCTCTGTATAAGACGCTGATTCTTCCGGTTGCCCTCTACGGTCACGAAACGTGGACGTTAAAGGAGGTAGACCGAAAAGTTTTTGGAGTTTTTGAGCGTAAAGTGCTGCGGACAATTCTCGGTGGGAAACAAGAAAATGGAGTGTGGCGCAGACGCATGAATCACGAGTTGTACCAAGTGTACGAAGATGCGAATATTGTGAAACGTATAAAATACGGCAGACTTCAGTGGGCTGGACACGTAGTGCGAATGTCGGAAGAAAGAATTGCGAAAACAATATTCAGCAGAGAGCCCGGTAGAGGTAGGCGACTTCGTGGGCGGCCGCGAACTCGCTGGCTGCACGCGGTTGAAGAAGATCTACGATCCCTACACGTTCGGGGAAACTGGAGGAACATCGCCCAAGACCGACGAAGATGGAGCTCTACTATACGCTCGGCATTGGAGTAAAGTTACTTTGTAGCCAACAAGGTATCAAGGTAAGGTATATAAGTCATAAATGGACACAATTTCATTGCATTTAGTTCATTGGATCCGGAGATATAACAGCTCAAAGTTGGCTACCTTTTTCTGAAATGCTTACAACTTCGTGCTGAATTACCCGATCTTTTCCAAATTTTTTCCATTGACACACAACAAGTTAATCAACTTATAGTGAAAATTTGAGAATATTTGATGGACTTTTCAATAAGTTACAGCTAATTGGACATTTTTTGAAAACTGAAAATTTTGCCTGTCCTGATCATTTTGTCTATCCCCTGTACTAAAATGGAGGTTTCAGTGTACCTTTTTCTAGAATTTTTATAACTTCGTTCAGAATAGCCCGAATTTTTCCAAATTTTTACCACTGATACACAACCAGTTGATCAATTTACAGTAAAAATTTGAGAATAATTGATACACTTTTCGAAAAGTAACAGATAGAGTATGGGACCATTTGGGCAGGGGACCTATTTTGGCCATTTGCTGCTACAATTCAGTCAATTCCAAACTGATTGACTTAAATTTTTGAACATGGTTAGATACTGTGCGTATCTGATCGTGTCTCAATAATCAAGTCAATCGGTTCAAAATGGACAAATTTATAGCAGCAAGTGCCCAAAATAGGTGATCTTGCCCCAATGGTCCCAGACCCTACTTGAAAATTGTATGAGAATTGAAAATTTTGCCTGTCCCGATCATTTTGTCTATCTCCTGTTTCTGTTGAAATTTTTGGAAAATTACGAAGATATCTTTGAAGGAAAATACTACGTAAAAATACACGTAGCATTACCTGAATCATTTTTGAAATTTCAAAAATTAATCTTAAGTGCTACACTTTGAAAAAAAAAACAATCGAAGAAGTTCTTTGAGGTAATTTCTAATGCAATGTTTGAAAGAAATGTTGAAGAAATTTTTGAATAAAAGAAATACCAAAGTGAATCCTTGAAGAAAGTCGGTTAAAATTTCCTGGAAAGATTCTCGTTTAATTTCCCCAAAAAAAATTGGAGGAATACTTTGGTGGAATCTCTGAAAGTCTTTGAAAAAAATCGGTAAGGAATATATGTATGGAATATCCGCTGAAAAAAATCTCGGAGGAATTTTTTATCAGGACAATTTTATCTGAGTACCGGCAAGAACCTCTGAAGGAATTCAGAATTTTAAAAGGGAATTTGTGTAAGAATTCTTGCCGGAATTATTTAAGAAATAATAAAAAGTATTAAAAAAAAATTAAAAAAAAATCTAGAGGAAATTTTGATGGAAATTATTAACAAACCCTTAGTAGGTTTCCTGCAGAAATCCCTGATTGAATTCCTGATGTAATCCATTATAAAAATACTATAAGAATCCTGCTGCACAAATGAATCAATAGTTTTTGAAGTTAGACTTGGAGAAATGTTTGACGAAATCCTTGTATGAATTTCCCAGTAGACTCTAGAACAATTTTCTAAAGAAGTTTTAGATTGTTCGCAAGAGGATGTATTCGAAGAGGAATCCTGGGAGTTATTATTGAAGAAATTTCAGAGGATCTTTGCATTACTTATTTTCACGATACTCAAAAGCATTCTGGAAGAATATTCGATGAAAATGATAAACTAATGTTTGGGGGAGTACCTAAAGTATTACTTGGTAGAATTCTTGGATGATTTTTATGTTGAAATTTCTTGTACGATTATTGGGATATTTTTAAGATCACTTGAGGATCTCCTCAACAAATCCTTGAACCAATCCCTAAGGGAATTCCAAGTTCTAAATCTTCTCCTAAGAAAGTACTGCGTTTTCTCTTAACAGACACGAGATAATTTACAGGACACTCGACCATCAACTATTAGGTTTAACCAACTCTCAGGTGTGCAGGCGAGCAGTTGCATCAATCAATCCACCAGATTTTCATATAGGTTCGGGAGCATGAAGAAGTGTTCATCAGCTGATTGAATGGCCTTATATAGTTGTATAGAAGTAAGAGACACCAGAAAGGTTTACTTACCCTTTGCAATGTGTTGCTTAAATCATCCGATTTGTGCTCAGAAAGCTTCGCATTTCAAGATGTTTCACGTTAAAGACAATTATGATCTTGAGTACCTGTTTCACTGAACCAAAACCCAAAGAGCTCAAAATGCGAAAGCCTAAAGGCTGTACATGCCTGCGCCCGCCAACAATCAATCACTATCGCAAACCTTTTGGTCGTTAACTAGGCAAGTACCATTAACCCGCCCGATAATTAATGGCCAAGTGCCAAGTGCCAAACATCGCCAATAAGTCCCGCCAAATATTCACAAGTCTGTCGCTAAACTTCGGGGGCCCATTTACGAGCGAGTTGGTAATTAAAATAGCTTCGCATAAATTGGCGTCATCCTTGTCGAGAACACCACGAGACTCCACGTCCGTACCGTCGCGTCGTATCCCATCTAGTGAGTAGGTAGGCGTCTGCGAAGGCAAAAAAGAATGAAAAATCTTTCCTCCGAGGGTCATCGTGCCAGCGGCTGCCGCCGCCACAACCTCGGCATAAACAACAACTAGGAAAGATACAAACGATTGCCACGGGTCACACCGGCAAGTTTTCCGGCACACGGTGGTGACACTGGAGGGTAATTCGTGGTGGCGCGGGCAGCCCAAAGCCAGCCTGTGTAATTAATAGCACCATTGCCAACAACTATAGAAACGATGAAGACGATGAGTACGATGAGTACGACGACCACGACGACGACGGTGTGTAGTTCTTTACGCGCCGTGATAGTAAGTAGGGATGGCCTCTTTCACTGTGCTTTCAAGTCGCCTTACAGCTAGCAATGATGGCGGTCTCCGGGTCGGACCAAATTGAGGTTAACATCTTCGTGACTGTAATTAAAAGTTGTTCCATTTCGCTGTAGCTTGCTGTTGTTGCTGCTGCTTGAAATTGCATGGGTTCTGGAAGTCTGAGTAGATCCTTGGTCTTTGCAAGTGGTTCTCAAACAACGGGAGGCAGTTGAGTTGGTTGATTCTGATTCTGTTCTGTTTCTGTTCTGTTTTTGTTCTGTTTCTGTTCTGTTTCTGTTCTGTTTCTGTTCTGTTTCTGTTCTGTTTCTGTTCTGTTTCTGTTCTGTTTCTGTTCTGTTTCTGTTCTGTTTCTGTTCTGTTTCTGTTCTGTTTCTGTTCTGTTTCTGTTCTGTTTCTGTTCTGTTTCTGTTCTGTTTCTGTTCTGTTTCTGTTCTGTTTCTGTTCTGTTTCTGTTCTGTTTCTGTTCTGTTTCTGTTCTGTTTCTGTTCTGTTTCTGTTCTGTTTCTGTTCTGTTTCTGTTCTGTTTCTGTTCTGTTTCTGTTCTGTTTCTGTTCTGTTTCTGTTCTGTTTCTGTTCTGTTTCTGTTCTGTTTCTGTTCTGTTTCTTTTCTATGTTCCTGGTTTGTTTGTTCAAGATTGAAAATCACTGCCCTTCATACTAAAGACCCACCGACCGAAACGAATGGGAAAAAGTGTTGAACTTAACCGGGGGAGTCATCATTTTGCTCCAAACGACTGCAGCGGAACGGTGAACCGGGTGGCAGAGCCCGGCCTGGCTGCCGTGATGGGAAACCAAAGCGAACCAAGTTTCCGACCGCCTCGAACCGCACATTTTCACCACAACAACATTTATGACCGTCGATGAGCATCTTTTTCTTTGGTCTGTCGAAAGCAGTTGCTCGAAGCTGTTCTTTGTTTCAAAAAGACTCAGAAGACAACGACGACGACGGTTGGGAACAACGGTGCTCTTCCTCGGTGTGGCGCTTCCTATTTGGGACTATGGTTTACAATTTTGTCGGTAGCATCTGCTTTGGCTTGTTTCGACATCGACAGGAAATATGTTTCACGCTCAAAGAGGCTTTGTTCCGTTCTCTTTCGGCACAGATCGGACCCGTTGTTGGGCTGGGAGACCAAGGCGCTTGCTAATGAGCTTCCGCTTTTGGGAAATTGGAACTTACGGGGTCAGTGCAATTTGTAGTCTAGGGCATTAAATTCCAATGCATATTGAATCGAGATTGGTGAGGCGCTCTAGAGAGATTCTATGTAAATTTAAAGCTTTGGACCGGTCACATTACACTATTGCCGAAGCAACGACAAGCATGAAACCTATACAAAGGAGTTCTCGAGCGAAACCGTCATATTCGTGAAAAAGCTCTTCGACCCAGCGCAATGCTAGCAGCATTAAGATTGTTTGATCTCACGCACTACTGACGTTTTACGTAACGTTACATTTACAAAAAAAAAAATACATCAAACAGGCATTAGCTTCTCTGGAAAAAAGGGGGCAAGGACAACACTAAAACTACGACCAGTTACTACGAGAATTGCAGTGGAGTACTCGTTGATTCCAGCTTACGTTTCTCGTTTCTCTAGCCAGCAACTCAAAGTCAAAACAGACTGGCCAGGGGTGTGCATACATTTTTCGTAACGGAGCACTATTTACTTGTTTTTTGTTTTTTTTGGTTTGAATCGTTCCTAGATTAGCAAACCATCTAATAATTCTGAAACCAGCAGCATTAGCCTTGTAGAGGTTTTGAAAACCGTCATAAACCAAATACCTTTCATTTTGGTTTATGGTGGTTCTAAGAAACTCATCTTGTATATTTTATAAAAAGCTTCGATACTCTATTTCTCAACTTCTTCGCTAAGCAGGTAAAAAAACTAGCCCAATTAGTTTTGAGGAGATTCTGAGAGTCATCATAAAGTCAAATATGTTTGTGCTATTATACTGATTTTTATAGTATTAGATCGAAGAAAAAAACTTTTTATAATTATCATGGAGCCCTCAGGAATCCTTCACTAGGAAACCCCTTGAACCTGTGCAAACGGCTGACCTCGTTCCCTGATTTTGCACCCGGTCGCCGTCGTCGTCGTTACACTTTTTCTGGGAACCCGCCCGAGACAGAGGAGGGCCGGGAACCGGAAAATTCTCGCTCCAGGCCACCCTTTCAGTTGCAGTAGGATCAGCAGTTTTTCGCGGCGGCGTTGTTGACTTTACGCTCTACGCTGCACAGTGTTCGAAATCGATGATTTTACGATCAAAATTAAATAACTTTTTTCATGTTGGTTCTAGAGGTTTAGCGTGTTCTACAAAGTTTTTCTGCATGTTAAAAGGCGTCTTTTGATAAAATATAATAAATGATTAATCCCCCTAGAAGTGAGATAAAAATTTTATTTTTTCGAAATATTTTTTTAAAGGTTTCACGTCTTCGGCAAAGTTGTAGCCCATAATAAGAGAAAAAAAATCGTAGAACATGTCAAAGCTCCACCTCTTACGGTTTTCGAGATGTGGAGCGTTTTGTACGAAGTACCCCTAAAACTAGTTTTTTCAATGTAGCTTAAACAGATAAAATCCTACAGTTTTGTGACCTTCAACAAACTTGTTCAAGACGTCAAAATACACATTTCTTCCGAAGACGTCAAGTCATTATATATTAAAACAAAAAAGTTATAGGCAAATTTATCATATTTTAAGGTGTACTTTCACTTTAAGTAACTATTTCCGGCGCAAAATGGCGCAGATGGCCCAGTCGGTAGTTGAAAGATTTGACTTTTTACTACCACTTAGGGGTGGAAACCCTCGTGGGCAATAGTGGGAAAGGTGGTTTAAATACATGACAAAAACCAATTATTTTGTCTGTAATACAAGAAAAATAAATAAAAACTTATAATTTAGGAGCCCGCAGTAATTTTTAATGCACTGTGTTTCTTTCGGAAATATTTTACAACGTTTTTGCAAAAACCAGTGAGTTTTCATCACTAAAAAATTAAACATCAGAACAAAATAGTGTACCCGAGAGTTATAACTAAAGCTAGTTCTAAATAAAAGTATTGAATTTCTTCTTTTATTTTCAACCCGATTTTTGTCAAAAGTACTGTTAAAAATATGAAAAATACTTTAATTAAGTCATGATGGGACGTCAAAACATGTAATTGGTTAACGTCAAGAGATTAAAAATAATGTTGGAAATAAAAAAAACTATCGCATTCAGTGAATCAAAATTCAACCATCGCGCAACAATAATGACAATGTCGCAACCTGTATTTGTTGCGACAAACAAACCCATGCGACATAAGTTTGTCCCAACTTGAAAATAATGGGATTAACATCGTACACCACGAGTTTAGAGATTTTTAAACCTTGCATTGCGATTTTCGAACGGTAACTTCGAGTCGGTAAACACTGCTACTCTGGTGAAGCTCTATCATCAAACAGCTTCGGCTTTGAGTGAGTAATAATTGATTATTCACGAGTTGAAAAGTACGCAACAAATTCAGCTTCCGTTTTGTCAGCAACAAAAAATTTCGAGATCATGTCATTATCTGTTACCAGTAGGGATAAAGAGTAATCGTCGCACCTTCTTTGTTACTTGTTTTGTGTCTCTTTTGTCTGACAATTCTCTTCACTGATCGCATTATTTCTCGGCACACCCTGTATTTTATTGATTTATATCTGATATTTTCAATTGCTTCCCAGGTGTAAGTCAAACTCGTGGATTACCGAAACAACTGTTAATCTGCTATCGGACGAATCAAAACTTCTCCTGATATTTTCCGATACTGATTCCGTAGTTGAAAATTCAAACAACAATTATAAATATAAATACACGAAAAAACATCTACTCTGTGTTTTGATGCACATCTTGAACTGTTTAATATTTCCTTCTTCCTATTTCTAGCGCTACATAACTTGAATATTGCCCCAAAAAAAACTTCAAACAGGTAACTTAAAAGTAACTTTATCAGAAATTGCCTGACCATCTGATAGTAAACAATATGAATTCAAAATCATGAATAAAATATTCTGTTTGGTATAAACAATGCTCAAAAACGACACGAATGCACCTTTGGTGTAAAGTGTCGCTAATTTAAGTAAATAAATCATGCTCAAAAATGTTGTAAAATATTGCTAGAAATTACGCAATGCAGTAAAAATTACTGCGGGTTCCTAAATTATTAATATTTATTTATTTTTCTTGTTTTACAGGCAAAATAATTAGTTTTTGTCATGTATTTAAACCACCTTTCCCACTATTGCCCACGAGGGTTTCCACCCCTAAGTGGTAGTAAAAAGTCTAATCTTTCAACTACCGACTGAGCCATCTGCGCCATTTTGCGCCGGAAATAGTTACTTAAGGTGAAAGTACACCTTAAAATATGATAAATTTGCCTATAACTTTTTTGTTTTAAGATATAATGACTTGACGTCTTCGGAAGAAATGTGTATTTTGACGTCTTGAACAAGTTTGTAGAAGGTCACAAAACTGTAGGATTTTATCTGTTTAAGCTACACTGAAAAAACTAGTTTTAGGGGTACTTCGCACAAAACGCTCCATATCTCGAAAACCGTAAGAGGTGGAGCTTTGACATGTTCTACGATTTTTTTTCTCTTATTATGGGCTACAACTCTGCCGAAGACGTGAAACCTCTAAAAAAATATTTCGAAAAAATAAAATTTTTATCTCACTTCTAGGGGGATTAATCATTTATTATATTTTATCAAAAGACGCCTTTTAACATGCAGAAAAACTTTGTAGAACACGCTAAACCTCTAGAACCAACATGAAAAAAGTTATTTAATTTTGATCGTAAAATCATCGATTTCGAACACTGTGCGCTGCCGCTTTGAGGAAGCATAACTCAGATTCTATTTTCCTGTTCTTGTGACAGCATTGCGAGCGCTCGTATATGCCTCTCTGCGTTATGGTTGTGAAACGCAAGGGAAACTTTTTTCTACCTCGTGTTGTTAATTTTCTGCTAAACACATGCAGTAGAATGAGAGGGAAACATCAAAAACAATCTGTATGAAATGAAAGAATCAGGTTGTATTTGATGTTTGTTTTTTCGTAAGTACATCTATGCGTAAAATATGCTCTGATTAAAATCAAGCCCATAACGCTGCGGAAATCAATCACAAGAAATGTGTTGAAATTACAAATGGAATATTTTTTTTTTCTTTAAGGTCGACTGAACGAAGGATGTCCATCAAGACAGAGAAATTGAATCTATGAAATTATTAATTATAGAAAGAATATAATTCCTTATACATGTGATGCAGTCTGCAGTTGAGAAGGGAAACTATCATAATTACCATTTTTTAGTCAAATAGACTTTAAGAGGTTATAAAAAACATCATAAAACCAAAATGAAAGGTATTATGTTTTATGAAAGTTCTCTAAACTTCTACAAGACTTGTTGATCATCAAAATATTTCTTGGGATATCAACTGCTTTATGCATTGTCCAAGGAAAATAAAAAATAATAAAATCGCTATCCTCAACTGGTGAATAAAACTGGAAAGTTAGTTTTTGATATGGCAGATTCCTTAAGGAATATATGAAAAATCTCTGGTAGAATCTAGAGAAATTCTTGAAAGGATCTCTGGAGAAATATCTGAAGATTCCCAAGGAAAAATTTCGGATAAAATTAGAAAAAGATTTTTACAGAAATTTACGGAGGATTACCTGAATTCCTAACCGAGTTTCTTAAGATATGTTGAATATAAGTACTGGAACAATTCCTTTATATCATTCCTTGACGGTTCTGAAGGAATCGCTGAAGAAATATATGGAAAAAACAAATAGATAAGCTTTTGTACATATTTTCGGAAAAATACCCTGATGAATTTATTAATTGGGATTTCTGTAGAAATTCCTAGACTGTAAAACATCTGGGTGGATTCTTGAAATTCCTTAACAGGTCATCAGAAGAGTACGTTAAGAAATGCCTGTATGAATTCCTGAAGGAATTGTAAATTCTAAAGTAAATTCTCAGAGATTTTCCAAATTGGAAAAATCTTAAAAAAATCTTAAAATTTCTGGAGGAGTCCCAGGAATTCTGTATTTGCTAGAAGAGTTCTAAAGAAGTTGGAAAAATTTCTGGTGAAATCTCTGGATAAATTTGAAATATTGAAGGAAGCGTTGCAGGCATTCCTAAAAGACTCCTTAGAATATTTTATGAAATAATCCTTGGAGGGGTTTCTTGAAGAATCTCTGGAAGGAAAATTTGTAGAAACTTTGAAAGATTAAAAAAGGATTTTTGAAGGACATCCCGAGGTTTTTTCGAAGAAATCCATGGATAAACAACTTCTGGAAATCTATGGTTGGTTTTCTCAAGCAATCCTTGATGATTTTTCTAATAAAATCTCTACAGAAATCACACAGGAATTCTCTCAAGAAACTCCTAAAGGAATTTCTGTAATAATCCGTGAAAATTGCTAATCTCTTGTGAAATTACTGAAGGAAGCGCTGGAGATAGGAATTCATAGACAATTTTATAAAAGAATCCCTAGAGGGCTTTTTGAAGAATTTTTGGAAGAACTGTTGAAGAAACTTTGTAGAAATCTGTAAAGGAAAGATTTCGGAAAGGAATCTCTGGAAATACTTCTTGTTTTATTGAAATCGATGGAAAACATTCTGAACGAATTTGTAAACGATTTTCCAAAAAAAAAAATTGGAAGAAAAATGTTTAAAGGCATCCCTGGAGGATTTTTTAAGAAATAACTCCTGGAAGTCTATGGAAGGTTTTAGCAAGGAATCTCTGGCGAAACCTTGGTAAAATCGTTAGAGGAATTTTTGAAGAAATTCTTGGAGAAATGTTTTTAGCAATCGGGAATTTTCTGAACAAACCTTGAAGGAGATTTCAGGGAAGTGTTTCCAATTGAATGCTTGGAGAAATTTCTGGAAGAATCCTTAGACTATTTTTCAAAGCAGTTCATAGAATACTTCTTGACAGCCTCTCTGGAAGAATTTTTGAAATTGCACACGTTTTCTGTATAAATCGATGTAATTCTCACATGACCAAATCTAGTTGTATAAGTTTTACAGAAACGAATGTCGAACATGCGAGTTGGTAGGGTTTTCCTGTGGGATTTTCTGACATAACATATCCATAAATTTCTTTAAAAAAGTATTAAATTATTTCTAAAGTAATTCTTTACAAAATAAAAAAAATCCGAAGAAAATTTTTAATGCAACCTCTGAAAAAAAACTCTTCGGGAATTCATGACGAAATTTTTGAACCAATCGAGCATGATTTTTTTTATTTATTTGAAAAATGTTGAGAGTAATTCCCAAGAATATGCCTTGAAAACATTTAGGATTTTTGAAAGATTCCGTGAAAAGATTAAATATCTGGATAAGTTCCTGAAAGAAAGTTCTGAAAAAAGTCCCTGATGGAGTTAGTTAGGAAATGCCTGAGCGAATTCTTGAAGAAAGACTACCGAAAACTTCGAAAGAATCATCTCTAAATCTCTAAGAATATCTCTAAAATTTCTTGAGAAATTACTAGTAGAATTTCTAACAGAATCTCTTGAGATATTTTGAAAACAGGCTTTGAAAAATCCCTTAATGTGATTATCAGACGATTTTCTAAAGTAAATGTATTGAACATTTTCAGTAAGACTCTTTGAAGAAATTTCTGAAGAACTTTTCAATAGAATATCTGAGGGAGACCCAAAATATGTTTTCAAATCCCTCGAAAAATCATCACTAGAGGAACTTCTAAGAGAGTGTTTGGATGAATTTGTGGGGGAATCATTGGAGGAATTTCTAAAAGAATCCCCAGGTTTTTTTTTTGAAAGAATCCTTGAAGGATTCTCGTGAAGAATCTCTGAAGTACTGTTAAGGAATCTTTGGAGAAATTAATAATGAAAGCTATGAGAGATTCTAAAAAGTAATCCCTTGAAGATCTTCTGATTATTTTTAAAATCGCTATTTCAGAAAAAAAAACCCTAATTAATCCACCTAGCGGGGCTGGCGCCTTTCTCGTGCCTTTGAAAACCCATTTCAACAAAACTCGAGTGACATGTTGATGAATACAGTTTCTTACCGATTTTTGGCAACACGAGGTAGATTTTATGTTGCCAAAATCGGTAAAAAAAAAGTGATTTTACAACTTTTATGCGTTATTTTGACTTATATTATCAATATGGACTATTCACAAGTTACCAAACTTCATAAATTACGTCATGATTTAAAGAATTGTTGTTTTTGAAAATTTAATGAATTTATATTTTTTTAAATAGAGGTAAAGCTAAAAACATGTATTTAAGATTTTGCGATAAAAAATTGTCAAAAATTGTTGCCAAAATCGGTAAAAAAATGTTGCCCGTTTTTAGTGTTGCCAAAATCGGTAAGAAATTGTTGCCAAAATCGGTAAGAAACTGTATAGCACTTTCATATCTTTAACAAAAATCCATTTTATGGCACCAGAAATCATATCGTTTATATGACTTTTGATGTTTGAGCCTCAAAATCTTAAGAAAAAGCCGCTATCTTAAATTTTGAGCCGAAATCTTGGATTTTAGACCGCCATCTTGGATATTCCGGTCGCCATTTTTGGACTCCGGACATCTTTCCCATACCAAATATATCCATATTGCATGGTTTTAGGGCCTACAACTCCATTGAACAGCTGTCATCTTGAATTTTGAGCTGCCACCTTGGATATACTGGTCATAATTTTCGGAGTCCAGACATCTTCCCCATATCAACTCTACCCATATTGCATGGTTTTGGAGCCGAAAACTCCATAAAATAGCCGTAATCTTAAATTTGGAGCCGCCATTTTGGATTTTAGACCGCCATCTTGAATATTTTGGTCGTCATTTTTGGACTCCGGATATCTTCCCCATGCCCGTGTAGCTGCCGGCTTAGAATAGCACTACGGACCACCTGTTCCGGAGGTAAAAGTCCACCAAACAGGTAACCCCAATCCAAGGTGTCAGGCGACCCGTGCTGAGGGATGAATGGTTGAGGAAGTTTGAAAGATGCTCGATCTTTAACGGAGCCCGTAGCGTGGGTAGATCGCCAATTCTTAATTCAAGGAATTATAGTATTTAGTCCTTACTGCTGGTGTTTTGGTGACTTCCAGTTTTTGAATAAAACTGAGTTTACCAACTTTACTTTGCATATAGTTAAAAACCTCACCATCTGAGGCTGAACTTAATGTAAAGGAAATCAAATTGGGTTAGGGATCCATGCATGTACTAACTCTTCGAAGACTGGAAAGTGCTAGTACGCAAGGAACATACTAGATTCCTTATTACTGAACACATGTTCCATTATTGGAATGATATTGCTGCTAATGTTAAAACCCGGGTCCTAAACTTCCTACTGGGGAAAATTTAGCAGTGAAACAAGGGTGATGCTAGGTTTCCGATGCATGGCCAATATCAGTACTCTTGTTTTGTTTTCTAAGAAAACAAAACAAAAACTGTATCAAAATCGATACTTTATTGCTCCTCAATGGCAATTGAGTAATGCGACATGCACTACACTAAGGATACGGGTAATGTCACAATAGATCTAAAAACTGGTCGCAGTGACAAACCCGAACAGGAATAAAAAAAAATCTTCACCATACCCAATATACTTATATCGCATGATTTTAGGGCCTTAAACTCCATTAAACAACCGCCATCTTGAATTTTGAACCGCCATTTTGGATATTCTGGACGCCATGTTTGGACTCCAAACATCTTCCCCATTCCAAATATACCCATGTTGCATGGGTTTAGGGCCTTAAACTCCATTAAACAACCGCCATCTTGAATGTTGAGCCGCCATTTTGGATTTTAGAGTGCCATGTTGGATATTCTGACCGCTATTTATGAACTCCGGACATATTCCTCATACCAAATATACCCATATTGCACGGTTTTAGGGCGTAAAACTCCATTAAATAGCCGCCATCTTGAAAATTAGATCGCCATCTTGGATATTCTGACTGCTATTTTTGGACTCCGGACATCTTCCACATACCAAATACATACACCCATATTTAATTGATTTAGGACCTCAAACTCCATTGAATAGCAGCCTTCTTGAATATTCAGCCGCCAACTTGGATTTTAGACCACCATCTTGGATATTCTGGTCTCCATTTTAAGACTCCCGACATCTTTCTCATACCAAATATACCCACATTGCATAGTTTTAGGGTCTAAAACTACATTAAATAGCCATCTTGGATTCTAGACCGCCTTCTTGGATTCTAGACTGCCATCTTGGATATTCTGACCGCTATTTTTGAATTCCGCACACCTTCCCCACACCAAATATACCCATATTACATGGTTTTAGGGTCATAAACTCCGTTAAACAACCGCCATCTCGAATTTTGAGCCGCCATCTTGGATTTTAGACCGCCATCTTAGATATTCTGGTCGCCACGTTTGGACCACGGACATCTTCTCCATACCAAATATACTAATATTTCACATCTTCTCCATACCAAATATACCCATATTGCATGGTTTGGGCAAAGACAAACAGACGTAACACTTGCGAAATTTCCATCGATCACGCTTTTAATGATCATTTTAAATTTTCAGAGTTGTGGCTTCCACAACCATCGTTTTTCTATGCGTTTGACGTTTTACACTAGCGCCTTCTGTTGACGATATTGCACAACACAGTTATTCGTGCAACTTTTCCACCAGGTGATGGTAGTGTGAACTGGGCGATGGATTTCCATGAAAATCGTTCAAGATGTTACGTCTGTTTGTCTGTGGTTTGGGGCCTAAAACTCCATTAAAGAGCCGCCATATTGAATTTGGAACCGCCATCTTGGATATTTGGCCGCCATCTTGGATATTCTGGTAGCCATTTATGAGTTCCGGGCATCTTCCTTATACCAAATATACCAATGTTGCATGGTTTTAGGACCAACATTTTCAACCGCCATCTTGGATTTTAGACCGCCATCTTGGATATTCTGGTCAGTATTAATTTCCGCACAAAATTCGTCAACTATGCTAAAGGTTACAAAAATCGGCACAGCTTGATGTGTCGCATGATGGGGCTTGGTTCAGTTTTATATATGACCAGTTCCACCGATCCGGATCACTAAAATGGCCATAACTCCGGAACGCCTTAACCGATCCGGACCATTTTCAATAGCAAACAATGCGGTAAAATTCCGGTTCGATTCGTGCTATAATCCGTAAAATCGGTCAATGGGAAGTGCCTTAAAAGTGAATGACCTTTTTGTACACAGACATACATACACACATACACACATACGCACATACACACATACAGACATCATCTCAATTCGTCGAACAGAGTTGATTGGTATATGTGACTTGACCCTCCGAGCCTTCTATCGAAAATTCGATTTTTGAGTGAACATATAGCCTTTCAGTACACTTTAATGTACGAGAAAGGCAAAAATCTCGAGAGATTAAAAAAAGGGTAGAGTGATTTTTGAAAATATCCCTGGAGGATATTTAAAGATATCCATGCAGATTTATCAAATAAAAATCTTGAAAGGTTATCTCAAGGAATTCATGATGAAATTTTTAATAGAATCTTTAGAGTAATTTTTGAAGGAAACTCTGGAACAACTTCTAGAGAAGTTTTTGGAAGAATTTCTGAATTGAGCTGTGGAGCATTAAAAACCCAGCTTTTGGGAATTTCCCGAAAAAAAACCTTCTGGAAACTCCTGAAAAAGAACTGGAATATTTGCTCCATCGAAATTTATCTAATTGAACACTTCGATCAATTTCTGGATCAATTTTATGATCTATTTCTTAAACAGTCTCTGAAAGAATTCCTGCGATATTTTCTAGAGGAACCCAATTATATCATTTTTGATGAATAAAAAAAACTCGGAAAGTTTTCTGAAGGAATCTTCTGACGTATTTCTGGAGCAATTCTTTCAAAGAAATATGAAGGAATTCCTAGTTTTATTTAAAGAAATTCATGGAGAAATTTCTGAAACAATCCATGCTCGACAATCTTAAAAAGTTCTTTAATAAATTTGGAGATAATTTTCTTAGAATATGTATTTCAAAAAAATATTTCTGAGTCTTAGGAGAGTATTTAAAAAAACCGGGGAATTTCTGGAGGAATCCTTGCAGAAATTTCCGAAGGAAATCCTAAACGAACTTTTTAAGGATTTTTTGGAAAATTTTCTGAAAAAAACCGCAAAAGAATTTCCGAACGAATTGCTGAATTTTTTTTTGAAAGCATGCACCAGAATAATTTCAGAATGAATATTTTAGAAAATTTCTGTGGGTATCGCATTTTTTTCAATGATGTTCGGGAGTAAACATTCAAAAGAAAGTCATGGAGGATATTTTCTTAATGAGTTATTTCTAAAATTTCTGGACTAATGCCTACTGGATAATGAAAAACAATTTCGGGATGAATTACTGAGGTAATCCCTGAAATTTATTTCTGTATGAATCTTTAAGAATTTATTTGAGCAATCTGCGAAGAAAGTCATATGGGAAAAATTCTCAAAGAATCTTTGGTGGATTTCCTGATAAAATTTGTGTAAGATTAGAAAAAAAAACCGGGAGAATTACCGAATAAAATGAATGATTTTCCAAATAAATCCCTGGAGAATTTATTAACCAAATAGCTGGTGGAATTTTCAAATGAATCCTTGTATAAGTTTTTGAAGAAAAGTCACTGAGAAAGTTTCTGATAGAATACATGCAGAAATTTCTAAATCAATTCGTGTCAGATTCTCAAGAAGAAAACGTTTGTACATTTTTTGATGGAATAATTAAAGGTATACTCGATGAATATTTCCTGGCATATCGATTATTGCCAAGAATATACCTAACGTTTCAAAAATTGAAGAAGTGTGTGTAAAAACCGCTCGAGAAATTTACGACGGCATTCATGGATGGATTTCCACAAAAAATAAAATCTTCTATTTTGAAATACTTCCAAAGAATTCCTGAAAAAAAATCGCCAAAAAAATTAAATAAAAGACATTCTGTACGAGTTTGTACAATTTCTGACTAAATCACCAAGCAATTTCTGAATAAAATTTCTGAATGAACCCTTACAATATTGAAAAAAAAACCTGAAGAAATTTGATTGGAGGTACAGCTAGAGGTAGACGTGCTGAAGAAAGCTGTGATAGGTTTGATAAAGGAACCCATGGAGAAATTATTACATCAATGCTCAGACAAATTTTTATTGTTATCTAGATTCTCAAGAAGAAAACTTTTGTCATTTTTCTAGAGGAATGTCCAAAGCTATCTTCATAGGATATTTTCTAGTAAATCGTAATCAATCAAAATCTGTGGAAAATTTTTGAAAAAAAAAAGAAATGTCTACAAAAACCTTTGAATTTGTAAAAAAAAAATCGAATTTAAAAAAAAAAATAATTCGAAACTTTTAAGAAAAACTCTGAAAGTATTTTTGAATAAATCTCTGGATGATTATCTCTAATATTCTTAAAAAATGGGAATGTTTAGTGAAAATGTAGTTGTGTACAGGCATTTTTAAGTTATTCCTTAAAAAAACCCCGAATGAATCCTTGAATGATTTAATGAATTTATAAAGGGAATCCTTAAATATTTTTTGGAAAAAAACTCAAACATTCTATTCATAAACTCAAAAAACTTATTTTTGGCTATTGATTTTTATCAAATAACTTCAAAACAGTAGGCTATGGAATTTTGACGTCTAAGAAAAAGTTCTCGTTTTTTTTTTTTCAAAATAAACAACTTTCCTGAAGACGTAAAGTCTCTAGGACGTAAAATTAAAAAGCTCGATGGTGGCGCCACCTATGCGGGTAGGTTGTGAACTTCCAAATTCTTGGCAATTATTGCCCCTGATCATTCACACTTAAGGCGAAACTGGAAGCATTTCCTCATTTTTTTGGTTTTTGATTTTTTATTAAATATCGAAGTAATATTTTTAAAATCGGTTTTCGTGCACATGTAGAGTATGGATCAGGGTATCTTCTGAATTTTTTACGTGGTAGAAAATGTTTTTCGTTTTTTCAGAAACCATTTTTTAGTGCAATTTTGTTCAAAAATGGTTTCTGCAAAAACGAAAAACATTCTCTACCGCGTAAAAAAATCAGAAGATGCCCTGATCCATACTCTACATGTGCACGAAAACCGATTTTAAAAATATTGCTTCGTTATTTAATAAAAAATCGAAAACCCAAATATGAGGAAATGCTTCCAGTTTCGCCTTAAAACAGAATGCCGAGATCGGCTGTGCGAGACTCGGTTAAAGTTCATGTGCTGAAATCTCGGCTAAACTCTTGACGTTTAATGTTTGATGATAGCGGCACTCGTGGGTGCTGCTATGAATAAACTTTATTTTTTGCTGATATCTCAGTTAAATGTCGATTGTCGAGCGCTCGGATGTGCAAATCTCGGCAAAAGAATGGAAATTAGTCGAGCTCAACTGAGTGTGTTTGTCGAAGACACCATGTAGCGCTAGCGGAAATGCTTCGTTTCGGAGGAATTTATTTTGTCCCGCTAGATTGCATTGGATTATCGGGCCACCCTTTACACACCGAACACTTCTTATGAAACAAGCTAATTAAATATCATGAACTGTACGTATTTGTAAGACTATCTGAAAAAAAAATACGAAGCGATTTCCCGCACAAATTTCACTACCCCTCTCTTGCTTATTGCACTCATTGTTAATTATCAAGTCTACTAGACTGAAATGATGACTTTGTAACCATACTAATGGCTGTTCAGTGTTCACTTTCTTGCCGCTTTTTGGTAGCTGCATCGGGAATCAAACCAGCGAGAGCTGCATTGTTATCACAAAATATATAATATTGGGCACTTGCCGCTATAACTAAGTAAAATTCCAACCAATTGATTTGAGTATATGTATAGGGTTAGATAGTGTACATATCTCACCGTTTGCTTAAACTCAATAAACTTAAATCAATATGTAGAAAATTGACTTAGTTATAGCGGCAAGTGTCCAAAATATGTAAATCTGCTCAAATGGTACAAGACCCTATGTCAACATAAACGATTATAGCTTATGCGAGTTTGTCTGCACACTTTTACGATTTTATTTTTCCAATAATGCGACTTCATTTGTACACCAATGCGAGTTAAACTGGCATTTTAAGAAATTCGACATTGTCACATACATCGCAATAAGTTCAGTCTCCAGTTAGCCGAGTGGTTAAGGTTATGGATCGATTCCCGTTCCAGTCGGAAAATTTTCTTGACGCCCTGGACATAGTTGTATCATTGTACTTCCCAAGTAACACCGAAAACATAATCATAAGACTAATCATTTTGTCCTATAACAGTTGTTTCAATGTTTTCCAAAACAAATTTTGTCTTGTAAAGTCATATTCATGATTCCAAAAACTAGTCTTTAATGATCTCTTATTAAAAAGTCGTATTTGAGTAAATATTTTGTCTATTCAAACTACATAATCAATTTTGTTGGATATGTTCTAATAACGTTTTTTTGCCGCAATATGAAAAGTCTGATAAAGTTTTATATTTGTCTTAATATGTCCATCGAACATATTCTCGGTAGGGACTTTCGGTTCTTCAGATTTGTGCTCATGAAAATTCGAGCTGTGGCTTCGTTATATCTTCACCTTATCGTTCCGCTAATAAATGCAAATACATTACAACACTCCAATTTATTGGGTTTTACATTACAACATATTTGCTGTATTGCAAGCGAACTTTCAATAGATTTTTCTCTATACTACTGCCGTCCAACTTACCCGAGTATTGTAATAAATATTTAAACTATCACAATATTTTGCAGCTCACATTTATATTTTACGACATAAAATGGCTTAAGTCTTCCTGTAAGAGTTTCTTTAAAGACCACTTCAGACCACTTACGTCCACCTGTAGCACTATCAGGAGGATTTGTTTTGCTATTTATAATAATGGTTTATACCATTGGTTTGAGTGAATAAGATAAATGAGGTCAATAGTGACGTAGATCACAACGGAAACTTCCTTGAATTTCTTCATGCCTACCACACGGTAAACAAATGAAAGCCCCTCTACAGCTCAACAGACTCAATATGTTTGATAAGTCGTATTAGAGTAATATTTTCAGTCTTACTTCCAATACTTGTTTTGGTTAAGTTCTGTCGAAACATAATATGTTTCATTTGTTCTTATGAAGTCATATTGAGGGTTTCTGCAGTATGTATGCAAACATGTTACACACTGATGACATGTTTAGTATGTTTCATAAGCCATATATGAGTAACATTTTCAGTCTCTTGTTCAATACTTGTTTTCGATGAAGTTTTTGTTAAACATAATATGTTTTGTTTGTTTACATTAAGTCATATTGATGTTTTTTTTTTCAATAAGTAAACAAACATATGCAACATAAACTAAAGTCATTATTTTTAACTAGGCTATGTTACACTACCGATCATAAAAATGTCGATTTGATGTTCAATATGTTATAAATAAAGAACAAAAACTATACTTTTACCGTGTCAATGCTCTACAATTTTAATTGTATTAATTAATAAAATTTCAATTAGCTCGACGGCATACATCAATTTTATCATCCTGGAAAAACTAGTAGTGTATCATTTTTCCAGATGGAAATTCTTATCGACTTTCACCGCATTTTTGTTATGAAAAATTACCCATTTTACGAACCGACAACAATATTGATAATGATATTGATTTTCACGAGGTAGTGACACTACCTCCTGTTTTCGGTTATATTTCAGCCCAAAAAGGGGCTGTCCATAAACCACGTGGTCATGGGGGGGAGGGGCGGTGTTCGGCCAATGACCATTTTGTATGGAAGAAAAAAATAATTTGTATGGACTAATGACCACGGGGGGGGGGGGGGGGGGGGGGTTGGGGGTTGAGAAGTCCCAAAAAAATGATCATGTGGTTTATGGACAGCCCCAAATGTGAAATACATATTCTTCTTCTTCTGACGTTGTCAACACTGGACCAAAGCCTGCTTCTCAGCTTAGTGTTAGTCTACGAGCACTTCCACAGTTATTTATTTAGAGCTTCCTCTGCCAATGCCAATTTTGCATGTGTATGTCACCTTGAAATTTCTTCATTCGTATCGATATAAATTTTGATGGCTATATGTATGACATTGTAAAAAGAGTATTCTCAATTAACATTTACAAATTTTCCAGATTGGTAAGCATGAAGCTAATTTCTAATCATATCTCGAATCATTTAGCATGCCGTGTCCAAGTATGCCATTTATTTTTTCATTATTACTTTTAATATTTATAAAATATCCAGTCAAATATCCCATTTTTATCCATAACGTATGATTTTTATGCAGAAACTAGAAATATTATTTAGGAAAACAAAGCACTTTAGGTTACACATGCACAAGTAAAACGATGGTTTTAATTTGTTTTATTTTACTATCCTTCAAAGATACGTGTATATAAGGCGCATTGAATTTATCGAAGTACAAATGCCTATTTCACCAGAAAAAATGACTCGCACCGCAATTTCTGGTCATAGAAAGCCAATTTTAAGTTAAAATAGTTTAGCTGAAATAATATCGCAAGCCATATTTTGCACTTGAATAGTTTTTTTTTTGACATTTTGAAACTTAGTTGAATACGGTTATGCAACAAACATTGATTACGCTTTAGAAAAGAAACTGAATGTTCATCCTCAATTAGAAAAAGAAGACGTGTAGTTTGTTTATTGAAAGTTGTCTGAATTATGTACTGTAAAACATACTAAGAAACATTATTAAGTCCTCTCCTCTCTCTTCTTGGCGTAACGTCCTCACTGGGACAAAGCCTGCTTCTCAGCTTAGTGTTCAATGAGCACTTCCACAGTTTTTAACTGAGAGCTTCCTCTGCCAATGACCATTTTGCATGTGTATATCGTGTGGCAGGCACGAAGATACTCTATGCCCAAGGAAGTCAAGGAAATTTCCTTTTTACGAAAAGATCCTGGACCGACCGGGAATCGAACCCGTCACCCTCAGCATGATCATGCTGAATACCCGTGCGTTTACCGCCTCGGCTATATGGGCCCCCTTATTAAGTATGCTTTGATTCATATAGAACATGATTATAGCATCTCAAATATGTTGCCGTAGCTCTACCTTCTGCGCTTTTTCAGTCATATATCTGTCTGAAAAACGGTTTTATTGTTATGAACCAAAATACAGTAACTGGTCATATTGGAGTCGAAATAATGCCTATAGAACATGTGTTACTTGGGTTACCTCACAATATACAAATTTAGGCAAAGAAGCCCTTCAATTAATAACTGTGGAAGTGCTCAAAGAACACTAAGTTGAAGCGAGGCAGGGGACGTGAAGCCATGGAGAAGAAGAAGTTAAAAAAATAACATCAAATCCACTGCCGTACGTATATGCGACAACAACTTAGCCATTTGGAGCCGGATTATTGCACCGCTGCTGTCGCAACCTCGCTGGCTTCGAGCAAGTTTGTAATTCTCGACTTCGTGGCTGGGATCATATTGGGTTAAAAAATGCTTCATATGATATATGTACTGCGTGCATACTTAGGGTAGCGAGCCACTTCGGCAATGGTCGATATTTTGGGCACTTTCCGCTACAACTCAGTCAATTCCAAACCAATTGACTTGAACATTTGAACATGGCTAGATACTCTACGTATCTGACCGCGTTCCAAAAATTGTGTCAATTGGTTCAAAATTGGCTGAGTTATAGCAGAAAAGTGCCCAAAATTGGAGCCCTACCGAGATGGTTCCACTTCCCTATGTGACTCCTGGTTGTCTGGATTGTGTCTGCCTTACAATAAACGAATGCAAAACCAATCGATGAAGAAAGTTCTATGTAAATAGCTATAAAAGTAGATCACTAAGCTAAAACAGGCTTTGTGCCATACACTTAGAAGAAGAGGGCATCATTCGCCCTGACTCCAGCCATCCAAATCTGTGTAATTCTCTAAAAATACATAAATTTTCAATTCAAGTTTATGAAACGACTAGATGGGAAACGGAAAAGATTGTGTTTTTTCGCCTTGAGTAGCACTCATAACCCAAGGCGAAAATAAGAAAAACAAACTACAAAGTAACACGATCATCTCGTGGCTAAAATGAGTTTCTCCTAGCTTTTTCCCGGTGATACTACCAGGCCAACAAAACATGGCCATTGTAGCTTGTAGGCACCTAATGATCCGACGCTGCTGATAACGACGACGGCGCGGTGGTGTTGATGGCGTTGGCAATGGTGATAATGATGATGATGATGGGGGTGGTGTAAAGTTACTGCAAGGAATAGAGTGGCGCAATTTCTGGCGAATTGCAATGTAAGAATCTCGGGGCAACCATGAATCAACTTTTGGGGTTGTACTTCCGGTAGAAAAGTTGTTGAATCACGATCCCGGCAGATGAGTAGTAATGCCAACCGTAACTCACTAGGTAACATTTCTAACAACGTCAATTGTTTCATCACATTATTAGGTAATTACCAATCCAACGTACTTACGAGCAAATAATGTTGTCTCGGTGAGTGTAGTGGGCAACAACGGCACAAATTCAAACAACCATACGATTCTATGCCTATCAGCCTGCTGATGAACAAAGTTCAAACTCTACCTATCATTAAAAATTGAATTGCGACAATGCATCTGCTTCCGATGACAAATTCATCCCAGGACTAAGGTTATCTGTTTCAATGCTCTTCGGGGGCCACTCTATCACTGCATCAGCATCTCGAAATTCCACCCTACAACATCTGTAAGAAAAACGTCAGTTCATTCCGCGTGTAGTTTCATCATGCGGATGGGATGAGATGGATCCATCAGAAGCAAAGACCAACCGGCGTCGGGTGCAAAATGGCTCAGTTTCTCGCGCGCGAGCGAGCGCATGTTAGAGAAAATAATGGTAAATGTTCCTATTAATTAACTCTTTTTTCTCCTGCGAGTGAGCGCGCGCAACCATCCACCCCATGAACTGTAAGTGACGTTGCCGGCGAGGAGTAACATTTTCTTCCGGTAGCTAAATGTTGTTTTCATTTATTCAGCTAGCGCCCGCGCCCGGACTGGACCCCCGCAACTGGAGAGGATGCGATGTCCGATGCAGAAGGTGTCTTGGTTGGATCGTGTTTCGGTGTGTTGAAGAACGCAGCAAGTGCAATTAATTTGTCATGTTACGCGAGATGGAAAAAGAAGTTCGTCGTCGTTGTTGAAGGAATGCGGGAGTCGTTTAGTGGAGTACTTTTAGTGCTGCGATGTTCGTAAATCATCATGTGAATGCTGGACTTGATAGGTTTACTGGAAAGGTAGAACTGTTACCTTTAGGTAATTCGTTGGTTTTGATGAGTGTGCTGTACATGGACAGCACAACTTTTCTTAATAAAACTCGGTACTTTTTTGTTACAATACAGATGACTTTTTCCTAAATCTTAAATTAACCAAAACTTTCACACAAGTTGTTGTGAAAAAACAACACTTTTAGAAAAACATCATACCTCGATGGTACGAATGCACATTTTAAAATATAATTGAAAAGTTTGAAATTTCATAGCTTGTGTAAAGTTATTCCATAGCCATCCAGCTGCCTCCTATCCATCATCATCCAGCACCACCCCGGCTTTTTTGCGTCGTCTGAAAGCAGCATCAGCATTTTATGGTCATTTTTATTGCTCTAGTTTTCTGCGTACTACCAACTAGTAAGCGACACGCGTCCGTCCAAACAACGCGGCAACAACAACGGAACGGTACGGATGCACCGCGAGCGCTTTTCAGCCATATTACAATGTAGGGACATACTTTTACGATGAAACAAATTCCAGCATTATTTGTAGATAGAATATTGCGATTATTCCGGCGACGCGATGGAGGAGACGCGTTGCTGGCTGGTAGTGACATTGTGAACGCTTGCTGCATTCGGCAGGATTCACACCAAGAACATCCAACTTGAAAACATGAATATCGCGTCAGAGATGGATCTCGTGAATTTAAAATTTGATGCTTGCTGACTATGCAAAACTTTTGTTGCTGTAGTATGTGAATTTGTATTTAGGTTTCCACCAGAACCCAACCAAACTGCCATTCTACGCCCGATTGTCGCATGTTATACGGGAATCCCATATAACATGGGGTCAAAAGTGGAGGACATCAAATGAACCAGTATATTTGTTTTGGTTATTATTTATTTATGTATTCTCATTAACAGCTGTTTATCCACTAAGACATTTTGTAAGCAGTCCCTGGTAAAGGAAAAGATCTCAATAATAGCACATTTTGATATGCAGATCAAAAACTGATATTGGTTTAATTGATATAAGGGATAAAAGATCTAAAAATAATATCTAGATTTTACTCCTGGAAAGTTATCACAATATCATATTTTGCTCTTGTAAGATTCAACCAATAGCAGCATGCTTTTCGTTTGATCTTGAAATATATATTATGAAGTTATTATATTTCGTGCTATAATTCTAAATACTCCAACCCTTTCTTATTTGAAAAGTGGCTACGGATGAAATAGCTCATATTACCATGGAAACATGCAGGAGTAACATTAGGATGTACGCACGCACTAGATCGCATAAAGTACTATCCAAAGTCACTATGCACGGTGGTTGGAGAATTATCATCCCATAAAATGTATTTTTTTGTAATTATAGCAATGCGTTTTACAACACTACCCGTTCAAGTAAAATGAATTAACTCATGAAATGTATGACTACATAGCAAAAAGTGACATTTTAATGTTTTATAAAGATGAACATAATTTATCTGTAAAAGAGTGCGAGCGAACTTACAGAATGTCAAGTAAATTCGTGGAGTTGCATACTGTGTTGATTATATAATTTTATTTGATACCAGCTTAACTCGCATTAGTGTTTGAATTATGTCGCTTAAATGAGAAAATAAACTCGTTACGAACATACATACGAACTCAAATAATCCGGAATCGTTAATGTTGGCATAATGCAATTTACTATGTGATAACAATCGAAGAGTTGCTGATTGGCTGCGGCTGCGGTGCTAAACAGCTAGTAGAAAGCAATTTGTTTTCGTGGCTCAGATAACCAAAAATGGCAGGCGTTTGCCAGGAAATGGTTTTTGGAAATATTATGAAAATCACACCTCAGGCAGGAATTGTTTCATTTTTTTTTAATCGTATAAGATGCTATACTGTTTCGTTATAGTCTACACCACAGTCACATAAGTTAATATTTCAAATCATATAGGGTAAGTGTTTCAATTATGGCTATAGTACCACAAATTCGCCATTGATTTTCAACCCTTCAACGATGTAAATTAACAAGAAAAATTTTGTGAATAGATCAAGTTCACAAAAGATGGTTGCACTCATGAAAACTCCACATTTTGCTCAAATTAGGGTAGAAATAAATCATTTCCACCATATCGGCTACCTTGCACCTTTTTTCGCCATAGTGTACCAGTTATGGCAAATCTCATAAGGAATGTCAAGTATCTTAAGCCCAAGAACTTATATATAGGTAGCCCAACAAAGCCGGTGTTTGCTAATTTTGATAAAAATAAAATCAAAAACTCGCGTGTCACGCCTCGATCATGGTGTCCGGTCATTTGGCCGAGTGCCATTTGGCCGAATCATTATCAAAAGGATTTGGAGGCGCGGGCAAACTCTGCACAACATTCTAGCTGCCAATATGATCATCAGAAATATTTCCTTCTTTTAATCATAGGCTATTCTTTCAAGTTTTGCCATCAAGGGATTAGTTGCCGTTAGCATCGTTAGCATCGTAGAAACAAAGTTTTTAATGAAAATGAAAGCAAATTTTCTCAGGAATCCAAAAAAATATATGAAATGGAAAAAGTTTTCCACAACATTTTCCACCGTTGAGAAAATTCATAAAGAAAAGCCGGAAAAACTTTGTCTGAGCTCGTGGAAAATTACAAAAAAAAATATTTTTGAGAAGGTTATTTCATAAGCTTTGATCTCTGAAGTTTTTGGAATGCACTTAAATTTCGTTCCTGAGTTATAGCAAATTTTGTGAAAAATGACCATATAATATAGGCTTACGTGGTCATTTTCACAAAATTGACCATAACTCAGTAACGAGAAAAAAGTACATTCCAAAAAGTGGATTCCTGAGAAAATTTGCTTTCATTTTCATTAAAAAACTTTGTTTCTACGATGCTTCGTTCTTGAGTTATGATTTTTCAAAGAAAGTAGCGTCAGGAGAAAACAAAAAAATTCCACTTGAGTTTTCCGGAAAAATATACGACCTTGAATTTTCCTCATTTTTTTTTTGTTCATATATCCATGAGCCCTGCCTGTGGAAAAAGTTTCATGAAAATCTGAGACCCTTCGGCCCAATTTGTACGATAATATAAAAAAATGCCTATTAGACAAATAACGGCACAAGTATTTATCGCCTGATGAAGACGCCTATCAAGCGTCGAATCGTTGGGACAACAAACGCCGTCAGTTTAATAAAGACTGTGTAGCCGAAAAACTAGAAGTTCTTCCTTAGATTTCCGCAGGAGCTTTCACGGGGTGTCTGCAGCAGTACCTCAACTCAAAAGATTTCTTCCACATGTTTTCCCGATATGCTTCCATAGTTTCTCGCGAGATTCCTTCCAGAGATCTATTCAAAATGTATACTATGCTTCTTCAGGAATTTCTCTTGGTGATTTTCCGGGATGGCTTCTCAACAGTTTCTTCTGGGATTCTCGTGAGATTTATGCGAATTTTAAACCATAAAGTTTTCCAGCATTTTTCTTGGAATTTCTTGCGGAATCTTGTCTGTATTTTCTAAGAGGAATACTTTTAGAAGTTTTCAGAGTTCCTTCTAGAGTTTCTCAAATATTTCTACCTAGATTGTTCGGGGTTTTTTGTCTTAGTTATTCCAGTATTTCTTCAAATTTCATCAGAAGTTCCTATCGGTTTGTCTCCAGTGGGTATTCCCAGAATTTCTCGTAAAATTTTATCAGGATACCTATTGATGTTCTTCTGAGAATGTCTTACAAGTAATTGCAGTAGCTATTGCAAGCAAAACTCCTTGCAAAATCTCTGAAAAAATCTCTATAGCAACTATAAGGTAAAAAATAACCTAATAGGAAGCTCAGAATCTTGAGATAATTTCCAGAAGAAATTCAGAAGAAAATCTGGAAGTAATCTCGAGTAAATCTTTAAAAAAAATTAGAAAGATCATTGCAAAACATCCTGGAAACAATTACGAGGCAAAATCTGGAAAACTTCTGAAGGAAATCTCGGGAAGAATTTCAAAAGAAATGTCAGTCACAACTCCTGCAACAATCCCCAAAAGACTATCAGGAAGAAACTCCGAAAAACATCTTGGAAGACAATGCAAGATAAATCCTGAAAAAAGCGAGTGACATTGGAAGGCAACTTGTAACAGAAGTCCCGGAAGAAACTTCGAGATGAATCTAGGAGAAAGCTTATAGCTTAAATGAATTGTGGTAGGTACTTTGGACGACATCCCGTGAAAGACTGTGGGAGCAATACAGGGAAATGACACAAATGCCACAATAATGGTAAAGTGTCGTTAATAAATAATAATAATAATAATAATAATAATAATAATAATACAGGGAAATCCTCTGGAAAAATTCCAGTAGAAAGTGCTGCAGGAATCCTTGGATAAAGCCCAGTATAAATCTCAGGGATAATTGAGCTGGAACCTACATTTAGGTAGAATCCGTTGAGGTAAAATCTTAAAAGGTATAACTACCTAAATGCAATTCGATAGTGTTTAGCACAGTTGGAGTACTTCAGATCGGATTATTTTGGTTCACGGGAAAAAAGCAAGAAAGGGACTATTTAAAGTTCTCTAAAAACTTGTTTGAAAGTAAATAAAAAGACACGGACACCGTCTTCTGCCAGAGGTTGCACCGACTGAACGAAACTTAACACTAGTCAATGAACACACAGAGCATGCACAGCATGGTGCGATTAGAAGTTGGGTGATCCTAACCGCACGACTACGAGACTCCACAAAGTTATCCTAATTCGAACTACATGCATAACTTGTCGAATTCGTAAATGCCTCCGATACCTGCTGGAAATCTTCCAAATCTTCTTAAAATGGTTCCGAAACCCCTCTGAAACCCACTAGGGCCCTTGGTAACACACTTGAGACGGTCCGAATCCACCAAAACAACCCTGTTACGCATCTGAATCGTTCTGAAAATAATCAGAATGCCTCCGAAAATCCACTGAAACCTTGTCGGACCCCCTGGGACGTACTTAAGGCACTTCAAAACTCCCAGTCGTTGTAGCGCCTTTGAAACTAATCATCTGAATCTTGCTGAAATGCCTTCAAAACCACTTGGAGCCACCATAACGCACCTGAGACGCTCCGAAACCCCGGAAAATGTATCTGTAAGGTCTCTAAAATCTTATGAAATGCCCTGAAACGCACCATAAACCCCCATTAAACTCGCCTAAGAGCCTTGAAGTCCCCTAAAAACCTTCTAGAATCTCAAGAAATGCCATGAATCATCTCTGACCAACCTTCCCGTTCAAAACTCATGTAGAAGCAATTTCGAGGCATTATCTGAAATTTATAACGAGAGAAACTCCTGTAGAGATCCAGGATGAATTCAGAAGAAATCCAACGATTTCTTAAGCTGTAACATGAGTAACATGAGGAACTCAAAACTCCAGGTATGCAGGAAGATTCTTAAAGAGGAATCTCGGAAAGAATTGTTCGAATCTTGAATAAATGCCGGTAAGAATCCGGAAGCCGGGGCCCGTGGCATAGTGGCTACACGTTTGCTTCATAAGCAGATGGTCATGGGTTCGATCCCAGCCCCGGCACTTTCGTCAGTTGCTCTTTCCCCCTAAGAGCAGTTGACACTGACCCTCTTCTGAGCCCATGGCTCAAATGAACCCGGATACTTGGACATCGGCGAACGACAAACCATAATGGACCCCCAATCGGACTGGAAACAGGAACAACCAACAGCCAGACATCAACATCCTCGTGCTCATCATTCTACCATGATAGGGTAGAAAGTGAAAGCAGCGCAACGGTAATTTGTTCGATGTAGTACAATTAGAAATAGAATACATTTAGGCGCTGTACAAAGTGTATGTACACTGCCGTAATTCTGCAAAGTGACGTAAGCGACATTGGTAGTTTTGGCCCATTTTTTAGTTATTATGCATAAAACTCTTGCTCATCCTCTATGTTTCTTTCCATAGATGATAGATTACGATTAGATCTTGCATTCTAATACAGCAGGCATACCACAGTGTTATTTTTACACCAGATATTATACATAATATACCAGAAAATATTGACATTTTGAATGGCGCTTACGTCACTTTGCAGAATTACGGCAGTACAGCTTCCAATTGGAATCGCTCACGCAGTGCCCTAGTGGACAATAGAGCTGTAAATTAGGTTAAGTGATTGAAGAATAAAAAAAAAGAATCCGGAAGCACTTCTGGGATGAATTGAAGAATACTAAGAAACGTACCATGTAGATATACGAAGCCCAGCCAACACTAAGTCATATATGATGAAGAATAGGACACTAATGTAGAGGCCATATGCGTGCATGCTTCCATTTTACCGCGTGTAAAGTGCACGCCTATCGCCTTCGTTTTAGCACCCTATTCAACTGAATATGCGATCGTGTGTTAACTGGGAAGGTATATTATGCGGAATCCTAGCAAGTACTCGAAGAGCTTTCCGTAAAGAATTTCTGGAGAATTTTATGGAGGGAATTACTTGCAAATTCATCCGCATCCACATGGAATTTGTAGGTATGTTCTTATTAGAATTGTCAGCTTTCTGGAAATATCTGTTTGTACTAGGAGTCATCCTAATGTTTCTCTAGTTTCTCTAGCCCTATTACCCTAGTTTACAGCATTGAACTTGGTTAGCCGATGATCATTATTAGTATGTAGAGATCTGAGTTCAAAAACGTAAACAAAAGAGTAAAACTTGAATTTCATGTGTTAATCAAAAACTGCTTTACTTAACATTTTTTGGGCCATGATGCTGAAATCACCACGTGAAAATTGAAAAAAAGTGTTTATCGTTGATAGAAGATTAAGCTTTTTTATAACCAGCATGGCACGAAGGTCATATTACTTATCAAAGGGAACTTAACAAAGGTTGTTACTAATATTCCTTCCCTCTTCCAACCTGACTGCAAGGACGTGACCGGCGCCGTTATTGTACCGTTAAAGTGAGTCTCTGAAGAGTGCACAGTGAGATTGTTGACCACTCCCAGTCAATTAATTCAGTTGATTCATTGTGCAACTGTCACTGGTTCGGGTCAATCACGGAGTAGCAACCATAGATATGTGCAGTCAGTCTAAGCTAAGCTAAGATAGAATATTAAGCTTTTAGTTTAATTCAGGCTGCTGTTAGGCTCTACAAAGCAAGAAAAAAGATGTTTTGGGAGCTTTTCAATGACATTTATTATACCCCAGTATCCGAGAAATTTCAGAGCAGCCACTATGTGAGCCTCATCTAAAAAAACGCTTGAGACGCATCGTTCTATGTTTCATTCGTAGAGAGATTATGTTAAAGCTTGTAAGAACCAGAAGTAAATTGCACCTTCTAGATTTTAGTTTGATCATTTTATAAGGTGGTTGTATTTATCAAGATGGTAAAAAGCACTTGCTTTAACAAAGGTGAATCTGAATCTAATGGGTAGAAGTACTAGCGTGTCGTAGGTGGTAACTTTGCAATACCGTATTGTTGATTTTTGTGGACCCCCTGCTAATCGGCGTGCTTTATTTCCTAAAACAAACATTTTGTTGTACATAATCGATCAACATTGTTTAATTCGCTCATGGCAACAGAACTGACCCTGCATTCATGCATACCAGAATACGCATCACAACACAAGTTTGCCACAAAGTTCTTTTTCGTTCTCCCCCTGAATATATGCAAGAGTATGTGTAGTGTATTTTTATTATTTGAATATCTTTCTGCGCCAATCCATCCAGAAAAGCATCCGGTGCTCTCTGTTAGGTTTTATTTTTGCCGTCATCATCGTATGTTTGACGTCTATTATGCAGTCTGATGCTACTATAGCTGCATTGCTACTGTTGCTCGCTCCCACGGCCATCATGGCCTGACCGTTCCAGGTCCACCCAGTCAGTAGTGTTGGAGGACGGTGCGGTGCGGTACGGTACGGTGTGGCTACCCGGTGTCCGGTTTTAATTTTACGGTCATATGACTCTTTCAACTGATTTGTCGCTTTTGTTGCGCTCCCGAGTCGTCTCATTTGTGTCCTGGATAGTTTGTGGTGGGTGACGGAAAGGGTTGGAACGGTACGGTACGGTGCGATGGAAAGTGGCATCGGTTCACCAACAATTGCTCTCATGATTCACTCAACAGTTTCGTTTATTATGGGGTGGGTGGGGGACAGGAGGTGACTTGATTGTACAGAGCTGAAGAGCGTCGTTAAATTTCATTTTATGATAATTGAATGGTGGTCATAAAGCCAAGGGACTTTCTCATTCGAGGGTTTGGTATTAGAATGTTCAAAAGTGTGACGTTGACTGGTTCTTCATGGCAAGAGCGGTGACTCTAAAAACTTTGCCCAGATCCATGTTTTATAAAAAGCACAACTGTATGATTGTACCTATCACATAATCACAAGAATTGTTGTAAAACTGATATAGAAGTTTTTCATCTTAGGCTGACACAAATTTCAATTTTGTCTTATGTCAACCGTTGCCGCATCAAAGGAAATTTAATTGCTTCGCTTTGTACCGAATATAGAATTTAGGATTGTGTCAGCAGTGGAATTATTTTCACTTCAATTTGTTATTTTCTCACTCACGCTTTTAGAGTCAAGTAAAACTTCCGGTCGGCTGGTTCAGCCACAAGCATCGTTTTTTTTATCTGTTTTAACGAGATTTTTAGCCCTAGGCTAGTTCATCTCGGGACCCAAGTCGGGACCCACGCTTTACTTCCCTTCCGAAGGAAGAACTCACATTTTGCGAGTTTGTCGGGAGTGGGATTCGATCCCAGGTCCTCGGCGTGATAGTCAAGTGTTCTAACCATCACACCAGGTCCGCTCCCTCAATCAAACATCGTTAATTAGTGGAATCATGTCAAACATTCAAGGCTGTGGTCGCGATATCAACTCATTTCTTAGCAGTTCTAACTGTGTTTATAATCCATTGCCGAAGTAATTCTCAGAGAAATTTCTGAATGATTTTCAAATATTTTTTGAAGAAATTCAATAGAAAAAATAAAATAAAAAATACAGAAATATTTTTTGGGAGAAATTTTCAGACGTGACGAAGAAAAGAGTTGTTCCTCCTTTGAACTTTAACAACAACTCTATTGGGAATTCCTTCAGAGATGGACTTATGAACTCTCAGGGATTCTCCAGGATTTTTTTTCAGGAACATTCATATGATATTCTCCAGTGAAGAGTTCGTTATTTCTTCATGAAAGTGTCTGAAACTTTTTTCAGGAGCTACTTTAGGACCAGAGCGTTAATGATTAATCATAAATTTAATCATGATTAATGATTAATGATTAAGATTAATCAAAATCATTAAGCATAATCACAAAAAAAAATCTCATTTAATCATTAATCATTAATCTTAATCACACTGTTTTTGCAATCTAATCATTATTCAGTAATCATAATCATAAGAAAAAATATTAATCAATCATCTCCAAAAATGATTCATCATATTAAATATATGATCCAATTTAAACTGGTTCAAATGATGTTCTAAATAATATAATTTTTGATTCTTTTTTCAAAAATCTCCTGGACAGAGTTACCTTTTACTTTTGAAACTTCAAAAACATGTTAAACAATAAATATACTTTAATCATTTCCAGTTTTTTTGTGATTGATTAATCATGATTAATCATGATTTTCAATCAATGAGCCATTTTTAATCATTAATCATAATCAATAATCACAGATAAAACCAATTTTAATCATTAATCATAATCTTTAATCATCCGAAAAATCAAGTTAATCATTAATCATAATCAATAATCACCAAAATTGGAATTTTAATCATCAATGATTAATCATGATTAAAATTTGTGTTAATCATGAACGCTCTGAGGACATTATCCAGCAGTTTTTCTCTGAGTTGTTTTAGAAGTTCATGTGCGAACTACTACAGAAGGTCCTCTTAAAATCTCGTGAGGAATTTTCCTAAAAAGTTCTCAAAGAACTCCTTCGGTATTTTCTCCTGGAGCTCAAGGAAAAGTTTCTGCGCATATAGGTCTCGAAATTCCTACAGGAATTTTTTTGAGAATTTTTTTGAAAATTCCCACAGGAGTTTCTGCAGAAATTGCTGCGGAACAGTTGATGCAGGTATTCCCCTGGGAGTTTCTTCAGGAATGGATCGGTGAAACATCTAGAAATTCATTTGAGAGTTCTTCTAAGGAATCATCTAAGAGTTTCTTAAGTAAACCGTTCGGGATTTACTGTAGAATGAGCATAAGTTAATATACACAGTTATAAAAATAAAAAAAAACCTTCCGGATTTCCGCTGAAATTCTTTTTAACGGATTCTCCAGAAGATTCTCCTGAAGCTTTTTACAGCAATTCTCGTATGAGTTAATGGATGAACTGTTGCCCGAGTTCGTACTTAAGGCGAAACTGGAAACATATCCTCACTTTTTGGTTTTTGATTTTTAATTGAATTACGAAGCAATATTTTCAAAATCGACTTTCTTACACAGTTAGAGGAAGGATTAAGGAATCACCTGTTTGTTTTTTTTTTTCAAGTGGAAAATGTTTTTCAGTTTCAAGGAAACCATTTTTGAATGAAATTTCAAAAAAATATTGTTTTTAGAAAAATTGGTAAAAGTTTTACACCTAAAAAAATCCAGGAGATAGCTCGATCCTTCCTCTAATTGTGTATGAAAACCGCTTTCAAAATATTGCTTCGTTATTTAAAAAAAAAATCAAAAACCAAAAAAATGAGGAAATGCATCCAGTTTCGCCTTAAGTCTGTTTAGGAACTCTTTGCAAATTCACTTCAACAACTGCTTCATAGTTTGCTCCACAAATTCACGTCTTCCAGAAATTTTGCCGAGAGCAGTTGTATTAGCTGCCAAAATTCCTTCAAAGGATTCCCAAGGAAATCCTGCGAGAATTTTTACGGAAATCCCTCCGGAATGTATTCTACGAATTAATCCTGAGATTTGTAAAGCAATGCTTTAACGAGTTTTTTCGGAAACTTCTATTAAAGATTCTCTAGGAAGTCCTCCGAGGGTTTTCTAGAAATTCCGCCAGGAGCTTCTGTAAGAACTCCCCCGAGAATTTCTCCAGAAGTTTCCCTAGGAATTCCTAGGGAGAAGCTGTTTTAAAAATTCCTACAGAATCTACATGAGGAATTATTGAAAGAACTTCTGGAGGATTTTTCATTGTTTCACCTGGAGGAATTCCTAGAAATACTAATGAAGAAATTTCTGGAGAAACTCCATGAGAAATTCCAGGAAGAAGTCGTAGCACCTAGAAGAATTCCAGTTGTATATAACTTTCAGATAAACTCCAGGAATACATTTGTAAGAGGAATTATAGAAGGTTTTCATGCAAAAACTGACGACGGAATTCGTACAGTAACTCAAAAATAGAACTTCCTATAGAAATTCCACGTGGAATTCTCAAAAGAGCATCTGGAGAAATTACCAAAAAAAAATCCTTGGAGGAAATTCTAGAAAAACTCTTGATGTAACTTTATGAGAAACTCCCAAAGCAATTCCATCAAGAATTTCTAGCACCTAAAAGAACTCATGAAGAATTCACAGAGAAAATCCCACAATATGTTTCTTTGAGGAACTCTTGAAGGTATTCCTACAAGAGCTCACGCAGGAGAATTCCTCGAAAAAACTTCCGGAGAATTCTCAAAAGAAAACCCGAATATGTATTTGAAGCAATTCCATCGAAATCTTTAGAAGGAATTCTTGAAAAACTTTTGTAGGAATTTCCAAAGCAACTTCTGGAGGAATTTTTAGAAAAACTCCAGTAGGTGTTCCTACAGAAACTTCTAGAGAGACTTCTGGAGCAATTTCCAGAGGAACACAAGGCACCTGGAAGTTCTGCGGATTAGGATTTTTTAGAGGAAATTTTTTTCTACAGGTTTTCCTAGACTAAATTTTTGAAAGGAACAGCTAAAGAAATTTGAAACTTTCGGATGAACTTCTAGAAGAACATCCAGAATAGAATTCCTACGAAAGCTTCCGGAGAAGATTTTCTTAAAGAAATCTTGGAGGCTTTCTCAAAGGAAATCCCGAAAGAACTCTGGGAAGAGTGCCTAGACAAAACCCCCTATTAGAATTTCTACAGCGATTCCCGGAAGAATTCCTCCTTATTTTGGTGTGACGTTCCAACCAGGGCAAAGCCAGCTTCTCAACATCGAGTACTTTCACATTTTTGAACCATTTTTCCATAAATTCCTTCTTGGGTTTCTCCAAAGTTTCTGTTGCGATTTCTCTAGGGAATCTTTCCGGCATTTATCGCATAAATTCTCCTTTGACCCCTCTGAGCGAGATCACTCTGGTAATCCCTTCAGAGCTTCTCGAATGAATACCTTCCAAACACCCACAAAGTATTGAAGACAGACTTGATTTATTTTCCTATCAATAGAATAGGTAATGAAAACTTCAAAACTTCTTCCAATGAAATCCTCCATAAGTTATTAAAAAAAATCTTGAAATAATAACTAGAAGACATAGTGGAACTCTTAAAGGAGTTATTGGAGAATCTTTTAGATTCATATATCGCCTGAATCAACTTGCAAAGGAATTGCTGAGCCTTTTTTTAAATTCCCGAAATTCAGTAAATCTTCTAAATAACTCATCGATATTCCTGGATGAACTCCTTAACTGCACAAAATCCAGAAGAAACTTGTGAAATAGTTCTAGACGAATAATTTCTGGATTATTAAAATTTAGAAAACTTAACTACGAAACTTAAACGGCTTTCCTGGGAAGCTGACAAGACTGATTAAAGCAACGATGGACGGTGTGCAAAACTGCGTAAGAGTTTCGGGTGAACTATCCAGTTCATTCGTATCTCGCCGGGGACTGCGACAAGGTGACGGACTCTCATGTCTACTCTTCAACATCGCGCTGGAAGGTGTGATGCGACGAGCCGGGCTCAACAGCCGGGGAACGATTTTCACAAAATCCGGTCAATTTGTGTGCTTTGCGGACGACATGGACATTATCGCTAGAACATTTGGAACGGTGGCAGAACTGTACACCCGCCTGAAACGCGAAGCAGCAAAGGTCGGACTGGTGGTGAATGCCTCAAAAACAAAGTACATGCTGGTAGGCGGAACCGGAAACGACCGGATCCGTCTGGGTAGTAATGTTACGATAGACGGGGATACTTTCGAGGTGGTGGAGGAATTCGTCTACCTCGGATCCTTACTGACGGCTGACAACAACGTGAGCCGAGAAATTCGGAGGCGCATCATCAGCGGAAGTCGGGCCTACTACGGGCTCCAGAAGAAACTGCGGTCGAAAAAGATTCACCCACGCACCAAATGCACCATGTAGAAAACGCTAATAAGACCGGTGATCCTCTACGGGCACGAGACATGGACCATGCTCGAGGAGGACCTACAAGCACTCGGAGTTTTCGAGCGACGCGTGCTAAGAACGATCTTCGGCGGTGTGCAGGAGAACGGCGTGTGGCGAAGAAGGATGAACCACGAGCTCGCTGCACTTTACGGCGAACCCAGCATCCAGAAGGTGGCCAAAGCCGGAAGGATACGGTGGGCAGGGCATGTTGCGAGGATGCCGGACAACAACCCTGCAAAGCTGGTGTTTGCAACTGATCCGGTTGGCACAAGAAGGCGTGGAGCGCAGAGAGCACGATGGGCGGACCAGGTGGAGCGTGACTTGGCGAGCATCGGGCGCGACCGAGGATGGAGAGCGGCGGCCACGAACCGTGTATTATGGAGAAATATTGTTGATTCAGTTTTATCTTGAATTTGATGTAATACTAAATAAATAAACTACGAAACTATTTAGTACGGAAACCTTCGTGGAAATTCCTAGTACTATTCTGACGCAATTTCTTGAAGAACTCTCAAAGAAATTGCTGAAAGAGCTCCCAAAGGATCTTCTAAAGCAATTTACGTTGAAATGCAAATAGCAATATGTAGCTGGAAAAAGTACAGAAATCATTTCTTGTGAAACTTCTGAGGTAATTTCTTGGAAACTTTTTTGAAGCATTTCCTAGTCCTGAAGTAACCCACAACAATTCCTAAAACCTTGAAAAAGAAAAAAAATGTACATACTTGGACACTTGAAGTAGCATACGAAACAAATTCTGGAGTTACCCTGATGTATCTCCTGAGAAATTTCTGAAGTAATCCTTACAGGAACTGAAGCAATTCTCAAAACATTTTTTTCTAGAGTAAATCCTGAAGCGATGTCTGGAGGAACCTCTGAAATAATTTCAATAGCATCTTCTTTTTGATTTGTTGGCGAAACTCCCGAAACTAGTCATTAAAACTACTGAGTCAGTTTCTAGACAAGAATACTTCATGGAATAATTGATTGACCTTAGAATTAAACCAAAAACAAGATCATTTCTGGAGGAGCTCCTGTAGAGGGTTTCAGAACCGTAATTAAACCTAGTACCTTCTATTTTGGTTTTATTATGGTTCTAAGAAGCTCTTTTAGAATATTTGGCCAAACATGTTACTTGGGTAGCTTCTGAAGGAACTAATAATGAAAATTCTTAGAAGAATTCGTGACACGATTAGTGAAACAATTTTTTCGCAATTTCTAGGGAAACTCTTAAAAAATTCACACACATATTTTAAAAATATGTATGCAGAATCTTTTCCAGTATTTTTTTAGCAATAAACTTACTTTGAAAATAGGGGTCTCCAGATAGCCTAGTGGTTAAGGTTATGAATCGCCAATCCAGAGACGGGAGGTTCGATTCCCGTTCTAGTCAGGAAAATTTGCTTGACTCCCTGGACATAGTGCACAACTAACAATAATATGTTTTACAAGTACATTTACGACGAATTAGTTCAGCATGATGCTGATTATCATTTGAACAATTTTCAGGCACAACCTTTGTTCGGGTTTTGTTAACACAAATTTGGAGAAACTATAAAGCACTGTGCTGTGTACCAACTGAACTGTTTGTTTCTATATCGTTTTAAAATTATATAGTAAAGCTGTTATTCAGCTTTGGCAAGAAATGATTCAAAATCAATAAAATGCTAAAATTTTCAATTTCCACGAGAGTTTATGATTGACACTCATGCTGTGAACAACTATTGCGAAATAATAACTACACATAAATTTACCTAATTCAAGATTCCAACTCGAGACCCGTCGATTTCCAGCCGCATGCCTTCCTATCTGCGCCATCCTAGAGATGATGAATTGCAGCGCTCAAATCAAAACATAAATTTCCCTTGGTTTAATAATGATCAGACTTCGACTCCTATTCAGCAGTGGTGAATTGCACAGAACATTATGGTTAACAACTGAACAACAGATTAATTCAGCTGTTGTTCAGTAAAAAACACGTGTTTTTCATCATGTACTCTGAGTTGAAGTATGATGAAACGAAAGCGCTTATTTGACTTGTGAAAAACACATTATACAGATACGGGTGCTAACTTTTACATGAACTTAACAAGAAGCAGAAAAAGGTCTTGTTAAACTATGTTGTAAAGAATTACTGCGAGTCGAATAAAAATCTTATTAAACGTTTGAAAAGTGTTTTTAATTATCATTGAAAATACCGATACGAAAAGTTGAACATTGGCTACTTTTTCAATTGAAAATGCATTTGTCCAGTAATGTGTACAGCATAATTTCTGTTCAGCAATAACTACTATTATAAAGCAACAATTCAGCATGCATGCTTGTTTGCGGCTTGCGATTGCTAGTTGGGTGTATCATTGTGCTTCCCTCGTAATATACAAATTCATGCAATGGCGGGCAAAGAAAGCCCTTCAAATAATAGCTGTGGAAGTATTCATTAAGTTGAAGCGAGGCAGGCCAAGTCCCAGTGGAGACGTAGAGCCATACAGAAGAAGAAGAAGAAGATGTACTTGTAAAATGGAGTCTAAAACTGTAGTAAACTCTAGAGCAAACTTCTAATTTGTTTTTAATTTGTGAAGTTTTTTTTAGAATCTTATATACTTTATTTCATTCATTTATTTAGTTCAACATCAAATTCGAAATAAAACAACAATATTTCTCCATAATACACGGTTCGTGACTGCCGTTTTCCATTTTCGGTCATGCCCGATGCTCGACAAGTCACGCTTCACCTGATCCGCCCATCGTGCTCTCTGCGCTCCACGCCTTCTTGTGCCAACCGGATCAGTTGCAAACACCAGCTTTGCAGGGTTGTTGTCCGGCATTCTTGCAACATGCCCTGCCCATCGTATCCTTCCGACTTTGGCCACCTTCTGGATGCTGGGTTTGTAAGCTTGTAATAGAGCTTGTAATTCATCCTTTTCCGCCACACACCGTTCTCCTGCACACCGCCGAAGATCGTCCTTAGCATGCGTCGCTCGAAAACTCTGAGAACTTGCAGGTCCTTGTCACGTGTCCGCAGAGGACCACCGGTCTTATTAGCGTTTCTTAGAGAATCTGATAGAAATAACCACTAATAGATTTACAAGTCATAACAGAACAAACAGCACAGAAAAGTGATATAACTTTTGGATGCTGATTGTTATTTTCGTCCCACAAACCAACTACACGTGTTCCACGTAACCAATTAATCAAAGTCCTCCGACAAAAATGGGGGCGTTAACGTGTGAAACGTAAATGTCGACAAACGATTGAACCGATTGGAAGAACGTTTCCTTGACACCAAATAGAAAGAAAAAAAACTTCAGCCCCGGTAAAGCCATTTCCCATGGCAAAGTCTAGCCCAACAAAAGAACCCAAAAGACAACGGACCAGGGCCAATCCATTCAGTGTTTTCCCTGAAGCGAATCGGGAAACTGTGAACAGTGTTCAATATGAGAATGTAGGTTCGACCGGCCGGCTATCACCGACCGACCCGTGCGATGCGTGTGGTGGCGGCAGACCATCGAAAGATTTCGCCAACGAAGAAAGAACAATTCCAAAAGGGAAGACAGCCGGAAAGTGAGTTGTTCTCGGTTTCCATCCCCCACCCTTTCTGTTTCACCGAAGGGATATTTCCGGTTTTACGCTTTCGAATCGGTCGGAAAAACCGAACAGGCTTGATTTATGCCGCCGCCGACGTGGTCGTCACTGCCACTAACGGGGGGAGAACGCCCAATTCTTGTTCCGCAAGTTGTAGCTCCGGTTTATGTGTAGTTGGCAAAACTTTGAAGGGGTTTTCTGTTCAAGTGTTGAAATTAGACAGCCGAAAGTTTTCCCGAAAACGACGCAACTTTGTGCATTTAATGAAAACTAAAGCGAATGCAATCACCTCGGCAGCAGATAGCTAAAGTGGCTCCCCAGCTCTGACGACGACGGAGACAACGACGACGACGACTACGTCGACAACGAGCAAGAAGCTGGTGTATTTGTTCTCCGTTCTAAATGACAAAAGTTTGGGCCCGCTCCGAGATGTAGGGACCAGCGCAGCGAGGTGCTGGGCGAGCTTCATGTAAGATAACCTTCGGCAGAAGTCGTGGGGATCAACTTACTCCCAACTTGGTGAACGACGACAATGAGCTTGAGATTCAGGGCCGGGCAGTGGTTCTTCAGTTTTATGTAGTTAAACTACTCTAGAGATGATTTCTTGTATGATTGCTAAGGAAACCATGACCACAACCGAGAACAAGAAAAAAGGCGGAGCGTTTTTTGTCCATCAAAGCTTAAACCTGGGACGGCATCATTTATAGAAAATTTCAGAGTTAAAAAGTATGTCAACGTGGCAACCGAAGGAAAGATTACCGTCGATCATCACCATAAAGTGTTTGATGAAAGCGCTTCGAAGTGATAGTGCAATCGCCTACACTGATCACCGCTTGCTGCTCCGACTTCACAACCATCACCTCGGTTTTGTGGTGAGCCAATTCCAGTTTCCTGGATCTCATTCACCCTTCCGAAACTGCGATCGAGTGGGCTGCAGTCAATTTCACTTCTTCGATCGATTAACCGTAGACCTCCAACAGAATGTCGTCAGCAAAGCCAACAATTGCCACTTCCATCGGGATCTTTAACCTCTACACCTCGTCGTACATGACATTCTATAATTCCGGACCCAGGACGGAACCTTGCGGAACTCCTGAGGTTATGTGAAAGCTCTTCCACCTCTGTAACATCCGAGAATGTGGTACATGTACCTGGGTATCCCCAGACGAAGGAGCGCATCGGCAATTGCCGCCCAACTGGCGCTATTGAACGCGTTCCTTATATCCAGAGTCACTACCGCACCGTAGTGGTACACTATCTCGGCAGTTTTTGTAACCGACAGGATAGTGTCTCTCTACGGTCGACCTCCCTTTCCTGAAGTCGAATTGGCTGCTCGATAGACCATTTATACCCTCAGTGTACCTCGACATTCTATTGAGGGTGATCTTTTTGAGCACCTTCCCCACCGTGTCGATCAAGCGTATTGGTCTATATGGCGACGAGTCTTCGTGTGATTACCCTGCCTTTGGCAATAGAACCAAGCTCTGCCTCTTTCAAACTTCTGGGAGAATTCTCTCATCCAGGAATTTCTGCATATCAGGCTTGAACATCTCGGCAGCCTCAGCAATGGCTACTTTTTAGGCCAGGTTCGGAACTCCGTCTGGCCAAGGACTAGGATCATGACGCGGAAAAAGCCGCTTGATGATCCACTCCAATATCTCTGGAGATTGTTCTTTGGGAGCCATTACACCTCACGTCTTGGCCATCACGATCCTGTAGGCATCACCCCATGGATTCGCATGGCACGCTGCCAGGGATGCCAGGTGAAACTTCCAAATGTCTTCACAAAGCACGCTAAAATGTCTTCACATGACTTCACACTCCATATTGTGGCTTTAGTATAAAATTAATGTTAGAAATCAAAAATCAATTACAAGTTTTATTTTTGTGTTAAATGTGAACCAACTTCAAAATCTTCTATCAGGACAGAAGAGTCTTTGTTGAAACTGGATGTAAGTTATATATTAAGGGTACCTTTCATATAAGTTTTCATATAATTTGAGTACATACGAAATTTTTGTGGATGGTTTCATCCACACAAATTTCTTTTTCCGTTGGGTGTGGTTGTATAACAAGTTTTATTTTCGTGTTCAATGTGCTATTTTAACTTGTAAATATTCCCCTAGTGTGGAGCGGACCTGGTGTGATGGTTAGAACACTTGACTCTCACGCCGAGGACCTGGGATCAAATCCCACTCTCGACAAACTCGCAAAAATGTGAGTTCTTCCTTCGGAAGGGAAGTAAAGCGTGGGTCCCGAGATGAACTAGCCTAGGGCTAAAAATCTCGTTACTACAGATAAAAAAAAAATATTCCCCTAGTATTAATGCACATTTATTGGGCTCTGGCAGAACAGAGGCCCGCAATCCTATTTCGATTGCCAGCATTAAGGCTCTCAGGAAGTCCTCGCAGAGTAGAGTTTCGCGGGAATTCCCCCAGATCATCCTTGGAAATTCCCCCAAGTGGTCCTCGAGAATTCCTCCAGGAGTTCCTCGTGGATTCCTGCAGAAGATCCTTACCAAATCCTCCTGCAGATCCTCGGCAGTTCCTCCAAAAGATCCTCAGGAATTCTGTAAGAAGTTCTTCGAGAACTCCTCTAGGAGTTCTACCGGAATTCTTTCATAAGTTCCCGAGAATGTCTTCAGGAGTTGAGTTTCCCGAGAATTCTCCCAGGTATTCTTGTACAAGTTCCTCGGAAAATTCTACAGGGGTTCCTCGGCAATGCCTCTTGGACTTCCTCGAGAATTCCTCCAGGAGTTCTTCGGGAATTACTCAAGGTGCTTTTAGGAAATTCCGCCACGAGATCTTCAGGAATTCCTCTAGGAGCTCTTAAGGAATTCCACCAGGAGATCCTCGGGAACTCTTCCAGAACATCTTCGAAAAACCCTTCAGGAGTTTCTCGAGAATTCATCCAGAAGATCCTTGGAAATTTCTGTCGGAGTTCCTCGGGATTTTTTCAGAAGTTTTCATTGGGAGGCCCTTCATAAATTCCTTGAACAATTTGTAGGGAAATCCTCCTGTAGACCCTCGGGAATTCCTCCTGAATTCATCAGAAATTCCCCCAGGGGATCTTCGGGAATTCTTACAGAATTCCTTCTGATGATCCTTGGAAATTCCTCTAAAAGTTCCTCGAGATTTCCTCTGTTTAAGAATTCCAAGAATTCCTTCAGAAGTTTCCCGAGTATTCTCTAAGAGCTCCTCGGCATTTTTCCCAGAAGTTCCCCGGAAATTCTTCCAGGAACTCCTTGGCAATTCTTCCAGGAGTTCCTCGGAAATTCCTACAGGAGTTTCTCGGGAATTACTCTTGGACTTGATCGTGAATTGCTCTAGGAGGTCGAGTCGAATCGAAATCGAATCGAATCGAGAAATCTTCCAGGAGTTTCTGGAATTTCGGTAGGAGAACCTCGGGAGTTCTTCCAGAAGATTCTTGTAAATTCCTCCAGGAGTTGATCGAGAATTACTTTAGGAATTCCTCGGAAATTTCTCCCGGAGCTCCTCGGTAATTCTTCCAGGAGTTCCACGAGAATTCCTCCGGGAGTTAAGATGATCATCAAAAAATCTTCCAGGAGTTTGTCGGATATTTGCTCATGAGATCCGTGGAGGTATTCGACGAGAATCTTCAACAATTCCTTCTTGAATTCCTCCAGGAACTCTTGCAGGAGTTAATCGGGAATTCCTTCAGGAACTTTTTAAAAAGTTTCTCGGAAAACCTCCAGGAGTTTCATGGGAATTCCTCGGGAATATTCTGAGGAGTTACATGCTTCTCGGGAATCTCTCCAAGAATCCCACGTGCAGTTCTTCATAGTTTCTCGAGGTTCTTTTCCGGCAATTCCTCGGGAATTCCTCTTGGTCCCCAGAAAATCTACTCACAAGTTTTCTGGGAATTCCTGACGATTTCCTGGAGGTATTCTTAGGTTAATTTCTGATAAACTCCTGAAACATTTCCCGAGAATCTCTTGAAGAATTTCCGAGAAACTGGAGGAGAAATTTCCGAGGAGCTCTGATAGAATTCCCGAGTAACTCCTAGAGGAATCCCTAAAAAACTCCTGGAAAAAAATCCTATGAACTCCAGGAGGAATGGCCGAGGAAGTCCTAGAAGAACTCCGAAGAATGCATGGAGCAATTTTCCATGGAATTTTCTAGCAATTCATAGGGGAATTCTCAAGGAATTCCTGAGGAGCTCCAGAAAAAGTTGATGGCAAACTCCTGAAAAAAAAAATCCCGAGGAAAATCTGGAGAAAATTCTGAGGAATTCATGTAGAACTTAACGACGAACTCCTGGAAGAATATTCGAGGAACTCCTGTTGGAATTCCCCCCCCCCCCCCTCTTAAAATACCTCAAGAAACATATAAAGGAATTCTCGAAAAACTTCTGAAGCAATTTTCGAGGAACTCCTGGAGAAATTACCTTGGAACTCCAGAATGAATTTTCTTGAAAAACTTTTTGTAGTATTCCTGAAGAAATTCTGGTGGAACTTCTAGAGAGTTTCTCGAGGGACTACTAGAGAAATCTGAAAAGGCTTGGACAAATCATCGGACAATTTTCGAGGAACTCTTGGAGGAAAGGAATTCCCGAGGAACTCCAAGAGAAGTTCCCAAAGATCTCCAGAAGAATTCCCGAGGAGCTCCTTGGAGGAATTCCCGAAGAACTCGTGGAGAAATTTCCGATGAACTCTGGAAGAATTCCCGAGTAACTCATGGAGGAATCTCAAAAAAGTCCAGGAGAAATTCCCGAAGAATACATCAAGGTATTTTCTGGGAACACCCGGAAGGACTCCCGAGAAGGTTGGAGAAATTTCTGAGGAATTTATGTAGGATTTCTCGAGAAACTCCTGGAAGAATTTTTGAGGAAATCCTGAAGGAATTACCAAGGAACTCCCTGAGGAATTCCCGAGGAACTCCTAAAATATTTCGCTAGGAACTTCTGAAGAAATTCCCGAGGAACTCCCGGAGAAATTCCCTTGGAACTCCAGAATAAATTCCCGAGGTATTCCTGGTGTAATTATCGAGTAGTTCCTAGATGAATTCCCGAGAAACTCCTGGTTAAATTCCTGAGAAACTTCTGGGAGAATTCCCGAGGAACTGTTGGATAATTAACTGGGGAACCCTTAAAGGAATTCCCGAGGAACTTGTACAGGGATTCCCAAGGAGCTCCAGAGGAATTCCCTAGGAATTCCTTGAAGAAATACTCGAGGAATTCTTAAAGGTATTCTCTAGGAACTTCTGGAGAAATTCCCGAGTAATTCTTGGAAGTATTACCGAACTCCTGAAATAATTCTCGAGGAGCACCTAAATGAATTCTCGAGGAACTTCTGAAGGAATAGAACAGATCGGTGAAGTACTAGATTTGTAGTAATGAGCTGAATTTTTGTATGGTGAGAAGGTTAATTCTCCGTTTCTGCAATGAAATGGTGCAAAAAGCGAGAGTATTATGATTCCTTGTCTAATTTGATGCTGTTTGAGCAAAACTTTGGGCAACAGTGTTGTTTTTTTCTCCATTTCTTGCAAAATAAACAACATAGTTATCCAAAGTTTTGCTCAAACAGCTTCAAATTAGGCAAGGAATCATAATACCCACGCTTTTTGTACCATTTCATTCCAGAAGCGGAGAATTCACCTTCTCACCATACAAAAATTCAGCTCATTACTACAAATCTAGTACTACACCGAACGTGCCCCATTCCCGAGCAGCTCCCGGAGAAATTCCCTTGGAACTCCAGGATGAATTCCCAAGGAAGTTCTGGAGAAATTTCCGAGAAAGGGTTTTTCGAGAAAATCATGGAGAATTCCTGAGCAACTCCTGGAGGAATTCCTGAGGAACTGCTAGAGGAATTCCCGAGGAACCTTATTCCCGAAGAACTCCAGAATGCATTCCCGAGGAACTCCTGTAGGCATTTCCGAGGCTCTCCTGAAAAAAAAAATCGGCAAACTCCTGGAAGATTTCCCAAGGAACTGAAAGAATTCCTGAGGTACTCCAGGTGAAATATTCGAGGAGCACCTAGAAGAATTCCTGAGAATCTTTTGAAGGTATTCCTGATGGAATTCTGAAGAAATTCCCATGGAACTTCTAGAGAGTTTCTCGAGGGACTACTGGAGATATCTTAAAAGGCTTGGACAAATCATTGGACAAGTCTGCGGAAAATTTTGGATGAAACTCTGTTTAAAATTCAAACAAAGTTCTGGGCAGAATTTCCGAAAAAAAACCTTGGTAATATTCTAGAGGCTACCTCTGTTTTTGGAGATTTTTGAAAAACTAGAGAATACCCAGTTGAATTCCCAGAGGAATTTTGTTGGTGAAAATTTTATTTTCTATAAACAATTGCTGATGAAATATTAAATCAATAGTTCAGCATATTTCCTAAAATTTCCATGAATTGGTGGTCATCTAATTTGATTTTAACTAAAAACTGCTTCAAAATTTCCGCCAATATGAAGACCGTTTGTTGGAAGTGGCATCCAAGGGGACTTTAGGGGCATTTCTGCAGGTCTCAGTGGATTTCTAAGGGCCTCAAGAACGCTTCATGGAGTCTCAGGGGCGTATAAGAGAATTTCGTGGGAGTTTACCTATGGTGGTTTCAGGGAGATCTCAGGGGCGTTTCAAGGGGATTACAGGAGACCTCAAGGATCCCTTGATGGGTCTCATGATCAGGGGGTTCCGTGGAAGTTTCAGAGGGTCTCAGAGGCGTTTCAGAGAGGTACCAGGAGATTTAAAGGACATGTCAAGGGAAAAGCTTGATGTTGTGAAAGAATTTGTTTATCTTGGTATTCTAGTAACATGCGATAATGGTGTTACCCGCGAGGTGAACGGATTGCAGCTGCGAATAGGGTCTTTTTCTGTCTGCGAAACCAGCTGAAGTCCCGTAGGTTGCAAACGAAGACAAAACTCGCGTTGTATAAGACTCTGATTCTTCCGGTCGCTTTGTACGGTCATGAATCGTGGACGTTGACCCAAGCAGCACCTGCAACATCATCCAAAATGTGGCTTTCTATGTTTTAGTCTACATGAGCCGCACTGAAAGTACACACAACTTCCATCTTTTCAATTGAGTTGCATTAAAATTCCGAATTTCGTAAAGTTTCGGGTTTGTTTCACATGTTGGACATCGATTCGTGGAGGCGGAGCTTACATATTCTTCACAAGTGATAAAACCGTCACCTTCCATTAAATGTGCTATGTTACAGTCATGCAACATCTAACTCTCGTTTGTTTGTTCAGATTATGCTTCAAATGTGTTGCGAAAAATTTGCGCGTCTTTTAATTTTGACACTTCTTTAACTTGTGACAAAGAAGGTGCATTGAAGTAACAAGTAACTCAGTAGCTTATATGATGTGTTGAGCAGCATTTCTCTCACAGAGCGTTTGGTGTAGTATGCAAAGTGAGTAGCTAATACTCCTGGTGTCCATGGTTTGAATCAGGAAATCTTTTTTCCATTTTTTACCATTGACTCTTATTCAAGTTGCATAACGAAGGGTCTCCAGTTAGCCTAGTGATTAAGGCTATGGATCGCCAATCTGGAGACGGCGGGTTCAATTCCCGTTCCGGTCGGAAAAATTTTCTCGACTCCCTGGGCGTAGTGTATCATTGTACTTGCCACACAATGTACAAATTCATGCAATGGCAGGCAAAGAAAGCCCTTCAATTAATTCAATGTAGAAATGCTCAAAGAACACTAAGTTGAAGCGAGGTAGGCCAAGTCCCAGTGGGAAGTAGAGCCATAAAGAAGAAGAAGAAGAACGATTCAAAATCTGAGCTATTTGGGTTTCAAACAATAAGCAATTTTGTTCTGTCGTCTATAATACGGACAGGAATTATATTGCACTTTGGTTGCTGTTACTGGCTTTGAAACAAATCGTGTAACTTGGGAAAAGAAACTGATTGGAGAGCCTTTGGAGTCTTTGAATGCGAACAATACTCGGCGTTAAACTGAAGGACGGCATCTGGCGGCGTCGCATGAACCACGAATTGATCCAAGTATATAAAGAGATGGATATAGTGACGCGAATAAAGCACGGCAGGCTGCGGTGGGCTGGGCACGTGGGTCGTATGCCGGAGGAACGACAAGCTTAAACCATATTCTGCAGAGAACCAGGAAGGGGAAAGGGAGGGTAGAAGCTTGAAAAAAAGATTCGTGCAGATAATACTGAAATTGTTGTGGAAATGGTTGTTGATGCCATTCACCAGCTCAAAACCATTGTTCATTAATCATTAACTTAAATCCATAGGAAAGCAACTAACTGTATGTTTGTAGTTTAACAACATTATGCTGACCATGCAGAACAGTTCAAAACACCCACAACTGAAGAACTACTGATGCATTTCCATATAGCAAACCATTTGCTTGAAATCCGGCTATCCCCCAGAGAGAAAGTATGCACCACTACAGCTTGGACAATATTTCTCCGGAATGGTAAATCTAAAGCAAAGCTCACTCGGTACACAAGAAATCGGAAACCATACAAAGCTTTGTCGTCAACAGAACTACTTCAGTGTTCAGTGTGACAACAAGCACAACACCCCCACACATCAGAAGACAATGAATGCATCTGAGTAGATCTGAGTGCATCTTCGTGGTTGCTCCCAGGCCCCAGCTCAATCACGGCGGCAAGCAACGCAACAGCATGGGAATATCGGAGAATCGGCAGTCGTGGTTCGATGGCATTTGGAAGCGGCAGGTCCAATCAGGCGATTTCAGTCAATTAGGAAATAATCATGTTTCATTCGTATGCTGCAGCAGCAGCGCAGCACAAATTGCCCGATCGGACTCTCCGGGGTTATTCTAACGTTAATAATCCTATTAGTATAAAGTAGCATTTGGAGAATGTGTAGTAGTAGGGCTAGGGAGAGCACGGAGATTGGCCGGCAGCCGGTTGAAGGAGACTCCAATTCACTTAAATTCAAATGAGGGAATTCCAACGTGCTCGAACAGGTTGGTGGTTTTGAACGAAGGTAGTATCTACACATAGACAAGAAGGGCAGATCTGGGGATGAAATTGCCATCGAAAACTGTTGCATCTTGTGTGTGGGGAACGGTCGAAGGCAAATTGGATTTGCTACAATTGAATTGCACGGTAATTAGTTGTAGTGGGGCTTTGAAATTGGGTAATGGGAATGAAAACGATTTTAATGCGCCGATCGATGGTATTCAGTGATGTCAAGTGGTCATTTGTCGTTCTCGAGGTTCAAAACAGGTTTGATGATGTAAAATTGCCCTTTTTTCAGCACTTCATATTATTATATTTACTTGCTTTCCGATAAAAACTCATACATGAAATTTTGACCCTTTGGCATTGATTTGAAATTTCAAAAATCAAAATTATTCTAGGTTTCAGGGCATTTCAGTAGGTTTCATAGGGTTTTCAGGGGCTTCAGAGGCTCTCAGGTGAATTTCACGGAAATTTTAAAGACATCTTAGAGGAATTTCAATGCGTTTCAGAGTGTTTCAGAGGTTTTTCAAGACGCTTCAGGAAGTTTCAGAGAAGTTTTGTGGGGCTTCGGGTGAGTTTCACAGAGGTTTCATTGGGGTTTCAGAGGCATTTTGAACCGTTTCAAGGTGTTTCAATGCGTTTCAGGGTGTTTCATGGCCTTTCAGGAGGTTTCAGAGGAGGTTTCAGGAGGTTTGAGGGTGCCTTCAGAGGGTCGCAGGTGAACTCGACGAATGTTTAATAGAGGTTATAGAGGCGTTTCAAAGCGTTTCATGGCGTTTTAATGTGTTTCAAGGCGTTTCAGGAGGTTTATGTTGGGCTTAAGGGGGCTTCAGAGCCTCGCAGGTGAATTTCATGCAGGCTTCATGGGGGTTTCAGAGGCGTTTCAAAGCGTTGCACTGCGTTTCAAGAGGTTGCACATGGATTTTAGGGGACTTTAGAGGATCTCAGGTAAATTTCACGGAGGTTTTATAGGGATTTCGAAGGCGTTTCAAAGCGTTCCAGGGCATTTCAGTAGGTTTCACAGGGATTTTAGGGGGCTTCAGAGGCTCTCAGGTGAATTTCATGGAGATTTTAAAGACATTTCAAAGCGATTCAGAGCGTTTTAATGCATTTCAGGGCGTTTCAGGAGGGTTAAGGGGCCTTAAGGGGTTTAAAGACTTACAGGTGAATTTCATGGAAGTTTTATAGGGGTTTATGAGGCGTTTCAAAGTGTTTCACAGTATTTCAGGACGTTTTAATGCATTTCAGGGCGTTTCAGGAGGTTTAAGGGCCTTAAGGGGGCTTCAGAGGCTCGCAGGTAAATTTCACGGAGGTTGCATGTGGGTTTTAGAGGCATATCAAAGCATTTCAAGCCATCTCAATGGTCTTCAGAGCGGTTTCAGGGGAATATAGAAGCCCGTTTAACTTTTCCTCTATTGCGTAAGTCTCTTAGAGACAACAAAATACGTTAGTAGATCCAATGACCTATTCGCAAAGAAGTTCTTGGAGAGGAGATCCTCAAACTGACAACGAACTCATCACTTGATAGCACACACCTACGTGAGACTGTGTAAGCATAAATTTCATTCATAATGCTCAAATATTTCACTGATTTCACTTGTAGATAAGATGGCTTTAACTCCAGTGAGTTCTCAGATACTCCTATAGGGTAAATGATGATGGTTGGACCAGCTGAAAAACTGATCATGGTTGAACCAATTTGGAACAATGCAGATTTCATGAACTTTTTCTTCAATAAATGAGTCGAAACCTCAATATTGTCAAAGCATAATTCATTATTTATTCAAATCAAATTAACTTTATATAACATATCTCCAAATCTTTAAATTAAATGCGTATTTCGAGAAGGCTGCATAGAAGCACATCTTCAATATGAATTGACTCATTTTGAAACATCTGTAGTAGAGATGTTTCGTGTGAAATCATATTTATTTTTGTGTTATACTTTTGCGAAAATGTACAAACTTCATGTTGCCATATTCGAAATTCATCATTTTCCATTAAAAACTCAATTTATTAATAAAATTAGACCAAATGAATATGATCATGGTTGGTCCAACGGATGATTGTGGTTAGACCTAGCGGTTACCATGTTGGTTGCTAGGTCAGTTCAGTTTGTTTACTATTTTCTTTGCGCGCGCTGACAGTGAAAAAGAGCTCCGCGTTTATAAAATCATGTGCCGGAAAGCTGCTACTCACCACCGGATACATCACCAACCCAGAATCGGCTGTCCAAGAGGTCATTGCAACCCGTAGATCCGTCAGCTGAAATTTCCGCAGGACTTAAATCTTATCCCGACGGCCAGTTTCTTTACCCTCTGCGCATGAATCAAGCAGATCCCGATTACGTGCGCCAGAAAAGTGTCACCGGTCGGCTGATCATTAACACGTCACCATTAATTAAAGCCCGCAGCATACTAATTTCCTGGACATTCGAAGTTGGAACTAGGTAGCCAAGGTGTTCCTGAATCCATAATACATCTGCACCACATCGGTATATGATACTGGACTGCTTTCTAACCCATCGAGTGCTGCGTCCCAGAAGCCAGAAACCCCTTTCTCAAGTGGGGCATCAAGCCCAAATCTTCCTCTATCTTATCAAGTAATAAACTATAATTAATAACCGAATTCATAATTTCATTATTTAATTCATAGAAAACAGATTATAATTGCAAGAATGTTGGTAGTTCATTTATACCAATTGAAACATTTCCAAACTTTAGCGTTTCTTTACCTGAATCTTGAATGCACCCAGTGACCGCCGAGAATGGGAAGCTTTCAAATGCTTTTCAAAACCTAAAACCCTGATAATACCTTGATAGATGATCTCAGTATCTTAACTCACGTGCTCTGCGTAGAGTTCTATGTTCGTTAGTATTGGGAGATGTTCCTTCAGTTCCAGTTCAACGTTCCCAGGCCTTCTTCAACCGCGTGTAGCCAGCGTCGTTGCGGCCGTCCACGAAGGCGTTGAACTCAACCCGGTTTCCTAATGAATACCATTTACACAATTTGTTCTTGCGACATTCGGGTGTCTTGACATCATGGTCCAACCATGATCATTTTTTGGTCCAACCAAAATCAACGTAGGTCCAACCAAGATCAAAATTCTGTGCTCATTAAACACGAATTATTTAATTATTTCATGATTATTTTAGGTTTTCGCAGGGCTTTTCATAAACTAGAAGAGTAGAACATTCTGCCTATTACAAATATGGCATATCAGTATGATTAATAATAAAATCTTGGCGTACACTTTGTCTACGTTTTCAAATACCCTAAATTGGTCCAACCATCATCATTTACCCTACAATAATATAACCCACCACTTGATAGAACATAGATGCCTGGGGCTGTGTGAGTATAAATCTCATGCTTAGTGCTCTTAGATACAACTAGTAGCCTTCGTAGATTCGATCACCCTTATGTAAGGGAGTTCTTGGAGACCTTTAAAGATTCTTCGAACTCAAAACTTGATAGATCATAGTTACCTGAGGTTGTTGTAAGCATACATTTCGTTCATAAGGATCCAATAGGACACTGCATGAAATTCTCTCCTTCTCTTTCACACCTACAGAGATTTTGTAAACAACAAGGCCACGAAACGTCAATATCCCATACAAAATCATAACAATGCGGTGCCCTATAGATCACTTATTTCAGTTGTGGCCAGGGAGTTCTTGGATACTCTTCTGCAATCATAGAACCCACCACTTGATAGAACATAGATGGCTGGGGCTGTGTGACTATAAACCTTTTTCTTAATGCTCTTAGATACAATTAGTACCAAACGCAGATTCGATGATCTATACTCAAGAGAGTTCTTGGAGACCCTTAGGGATTATTCGAACTCAAAACATGATAGATCATAGTTACCTGAGGTTTTGTGAGAATGAACTTTAGTCGAAATTCTGTTAGAGACAACCAAATACGCTAGTAGATCCGATAACCTTCACTCAAGGAAGTTCTTGGAGATCCTCAAACTGACAACGAACTCATCACTTGACAGCACATAGTTGCATGAGGCTATGCAAGCATAAATTTCACTCATAATACTCCAATAGATCACTGATTACGTTTGTAGATCAGATGGTCTTAACACAACCATGGAATCCACCACTTTATAGAACATAGATGCCTGGAGCTGTGTGAGTATTAATCTCATTCTTAATGCTTTCAGATATAACTAGTAGCCCTCGTAGATCCGATGACCTATACGCAAGAAAGTTCTTGGAGATCCTCAAACTGACAACGAACTCACCACTTGACCACACATCAGCATCATGAGGCTGTGTAAACATAAATTTCATTCACAATTCCAATAGATCACTGATTACGCTTGTAGATAAGATGGCCTCTCGGAAACTTTTAACCCTTAAACACTCCGTAAACGTTTCTTAACTCTTAATTCTGTTTTTTTTTCGTAAATCAACTTTATCTGTTATCTTGAGCTCTTCAACTGCTCTGAACAGAATCAAATTCCATTTATTTAACGTTTCCTAAATGGATGGACCTAAATAGATTTTACCTAAATGGAGGTTTCAGTGTACCGGATACCGGATGAACTTCGGAGAAGGACTTCAGAACCCCGCTATTTTGAGAAGAGCTTGATAGTTGTGCAGAACTTCTATTCTGAATGATGAAGGTTACCAACCACTCCCCCCCCCCCCCTCAAATTTGAAAGTACACTAAAACCTCAATTTATGCACATGGCTGGGGGTGCATGAATTAAAAATGGACATAAATTTAAAAAGGCATAAAATGAAGGAAATTTATGAATAAATTAAGTTTGGTCTTTGGGAATCTAGTTCGTGGGAACAGGTCTTGCTCCTGGGCAGTTGAGGTTGGACTAAGGGGGTTTCCATAAAGTTCCCAGAGAGACCAGAAAAGGGGGGTTCCAAGGGGCTTCAAGGTCGTTTCAGGGGATTTGGAATGCCTTTTAAGGGCGTTCTGTCAGGTTTTGATGGCGGATTATAGATTAGCGGGAAATTCGGAGGCATTTCAATTGATTTAAGGGGGTTTCAGGGACTTTTCATGGTGCTTTACGGGTAATTCATGGGGTTTCAGGAGCATTAAAAAGGCGTTACAAAGGGGGTGAGGGGTGTTTCACGGCATTTCAGAGTAATTTCAGAGAATTCCTGGGGGTTTTAGGAGCATTTTAAGGGCGCTCCTAGAGATTTTAGGGGCGTATGATAGCATTCCAGGGGCGTTTCGAGATATTTCAGATCAGCGTCGTATCAGGGGGTTTCAAAAACATCTTGAAATCAAATATCATTTCAGGGGCATTTCAAAGGGTTTTGGGATAGGATCCCTGAAAGTCGTCTGCAACTTCCTGAAATGCCTCAAAGATCCCCCTAAAAGACTCTCGGACCCCTTGTAACGCACCTGAGACGCTCATAAGCTTCCTAGAACTCCTCCGTAACGCTTCCGTATCGCCTCTGAATCCCGCCGAAAATGCTCTGAAACATCCTGAAATGCCTCCAAAATTCCCCCAAAACTCCATCGGACCCTATGTTACGCAGCTGAGACGCTCCGAAACCCACCGAAAACGCCTCCATAAGGCGTCTGAATCCCGCCAAAAAAGGCTCTGAAACTTCCTGAAATGCCTCCAAAATCCCTGTAAAATCCCCTCGGACCCTATGTAACGCCTGCCTAACGCCTCCAAATCCATCTGAAACCCACTTAGACCCCATGTGACGCACGTGAGACCCTCGGAAACTCCCGAAAACGTACCTTTAACTCCTCCAAAACCCGTCGAAAATCCCCTGAAACTCTCTGCAAAACTTACGAAAACCTCCTCAGACCCCTGAAGCCCTTCTGAGATCTCCTGGTACCCCGCGAAAACCATCTTGGGATTCCCTGAAACTCCCCTGTGACTTCCATTTGCTCATCCCTAAAAAAAACACCGTTGCAATAATTACCGTCATTATTAAATATTCTTATGCACACTATTGGTTCTGAGTAGCTTATTTCCCTCTTTTTTATGCAGGGCATAAATGAAGGTGCATATATTAAAAGCGCCAAAAAAACCCTAATTAATCCACCTTTCGGGGATGGTGCCTTTCTCGTGCCTTCGAAAACACATGTCAACACAACTCAAAGGACATGTTGATGAATATCGCACTTTCATACGTTTAACAGAAATCCATTTCATGGCATCAGAGATCATATCATTTATCTGGTTTTTGATTTTTGAGCCTTGAACTCTTAAAAAAACAGCCGCAATCTTGAATTTTGAGCCGCCATTTAGGATTTATGTCCAGCAGCTTGGAAATTCTGGTCGCTATTTTTGGACTCCAGACTTCTTCCCCATATCAGATACACCCATATTGAATGGTTTTAGAGCCCAAAACTCCATTAAACAGCCGCCATTTTGAATGTTGAGATGCCTTCTTGGATATTCTGGTAGCTATTTTTGAACTCCGGTTGTCTTCCCCATACCAAATATACCAATATTGAACGGTTTTAGAGCGTAAACGTCCATTAAACAGCTGCCATCTTGAAGTTTATGACGCCATCTTGAATTTTGAGACGCCTTATTGCCATATAGTGAACATATAGCCTTTCAGTATACTTCGGTGTACGAGAAAGACAAAACAATATGTTCGAGCTTAAATGCTGTAGAAAACTAAGATATTTCACTAAACCAATAGACTGAAAGATTTGTTTTTGATACAAAAATTCTGAAATTTGAAATTGGCACGAGACAGAAACATCAATGAACGTAAACATTTTCAAGACTGAATCACAAATTGGACTCAATTTTACGCGCATCATGTAAGTCCTGGTTGGTTGCGTTAGATTTCAACAAATCCACTTCACCAGAAACGAAGAATCAGTTTCACATTCATATGCCACCTTCCAACTCGGTAAAATAGCCGAGAGGTAAGAGATGTGGCTCACAATCAGCAGATCCTAGTTCGAATCCAGGCATGTTAATATGATACTTTTATATGATTTATTTATCAGATCGGTTCTAGCGATTGCTAGACGCTAAGAAAATATAAGTCCTAGGAGACGAAAATTTACATGTTTTGACCTCTTAATTTGTGTCTTTGAAGACGCTCGTACATGTCAGGTTCAGGACACCTAAAATTACATGATTTTTTCTAGGTGTGTAGGAAATTCAATAAACTTTCGAATGAGGGTTAAAAAGCTGCGATAAGTTTGACCATTTTCAAGTTATAGCCAGTTTGAGGCAAGCAAAGTCAAAAACATGTAAAGTTCAATTACTATGTAACGGTTGAGATTTGACCATATGCGTCATTTTTTTCACTATTGATGATCCTTTATCACTCCTTAAAAGTTTGCATTCACCCATCGGGACCCCCCGGAACCGGTTTCGGAACGCTACCGGTTCAGATATGGTCTGATACTGTTTTCCTGCTAACCGTTCATCAGGTTATCGAAAATGACGCTGTTTGTTGTGTCGCATGAATGAGTTATGTTCAATTTCATATTTGGTCACTTCCGGCGGAACACCCAGAACCGGTTCCGGAACACTACCAGTTCATATATGATCTGATACTGTTTTCCTGCTAACCGTTCATCACGTTATCGAAAATGCCGCTGTTTGATGTGTCACATGCATGGGTTTGATTCTCTTTTGTATTTGGCAACTTCCGGCGAGACATCCGGAACCGGTTCTGATATGGTCTGAGACAATTTTCCTTCTTACCGTTCATCAGATTATCGAAAATGCCGTGGTTTGATGTGTCGCATGCATGGGTTTGGTTCTCTTTTATATTTAGCCACTTACGGCGGGACATCCGGAACCGGTTCCGGAACACTACCGGTTCAGATATGATCTGATACTATATTCCTGCTAACTGTTCATCAGGTCCGGGAATAAATAAGTGTAGAAGTAAATAATGTGACGTCAGTTTTTTTATTTGCGACAGTGTGAACTTCAAGAGGGGCTTTTGTAGGCTTTTCAGGTATTCTCTCAATAATTTCTCTAGAGACTTCTCCAACAATTCTTAGGGTACATTTACATAGATTTCTTTCGAATCTCCGATATGTATTACATTAGAAATTCTTCTGGAGATTCATTTAGAAAGAATAAGAATCTTTCGGGATTTTTTCCAGGGATCCTTTCTGAATTTTCTGACAAAACTCCTACAGAAATTCTTTCCACGATTCTTAAAAAAAAACTTCCAGTGGATTCTTCAGGAAATCTCTCAGAGTTCTATGGGAATCTACGAAATTCGGGAAGAATTCCGAAAGAATGAACTCTGAAGGAATTTGTAGAGGTATTTCTGATTAATTCAAGAATTGCATTGACAATTTTCACAGGATAGTGTTCAGGATTTTCTTTTTCAGGAACTCTTGAAAATTATGTAGGAATTCCTTCATAGATTCTTGCATTGTTACTCTCATTGATTAAGGCAGGCATTCCTCCAGAGATTCCTTCAAAATTTTCTCGAGACATTCCTAAATGTATTTCGCAAGAAATTTATGTGGTTTTTCCTATAAAGTTACTCTTAGAATTTCTCAACAGATTAATTTAGTAATTTATTCAGAAGTATTTCCTATGAGTGTCTACAAAAATTACTTTAGAACTATCTCAAGAGTTTTTCCCAGGGATTTTTACAGGCGTTTCTCCAGGCATTGGCAAATGAATTCAAAAATTCACTCTCAGATTGTTCCCGGAATATTTTCAGAAAATTCACCAAGAATTCTATCAATGGATTTCTTCTAGTTTTTTTTTTTCTTTAAAGTTCCTTAATAAACTATTCTGGAAATTTCACCAAGGGTTTCCTGTGAAGTTTCTCCCAGTATTTTTCGTTCAAGAATTGTATCCCGAGATTTGTATGAGATTCTTTTTAAATAACTTCCTGTTTCTACAAAAAATACACTGGAATTTTTTTCAAGAAATTCCTGTTACTTTCATTACTCCTTCAGGGATTCCTTGAAAAATATCTCCAGAGACTTTTCAGAAATTCGAGAGTTCGATAACGTATTTCAGTCAGGGATTTTTTACAATGAGTATTTCGGAAATTACTGTAAAATTACTTTAAAAACCTGTATAGATTCTTTGCTGGAGGGATTCCTGAAAAAACTCGTTGAAAAATTTTCGTAAGGAATCATTTGAAAAGGACAGCAGAAAATTCAAAATGTAACGGTGGATTTATTGAAGAAATCCCTTGAATATATTTCTGAGGGATCCTTGGAGGATTGTATGAAGATATTCTTGGAAGAATTCTTGGAAGAAATTTTCGAAAAATTCCTTAAGGGATGACTTCACAAAAATCCACGAAAAACAATCAGGGGTTTTTTTACCATAGAACAATTCTTTGAAAGGCCACTAAGGAAATTTCTTAAAAAATAGTTTTTTTGCAGGAAACCTCAAAAAAATGCCTTCTAGAGTTGGAAAACCTTCTGCAGGTATTCAGAGCAGAATGTCTTGAAATAAGTCCGGAGAATTTCGTTGAATAGATGCTGGAGTGATTTCTGCATGAATTTCCTAGAGAATCTGTGTAGAAATTTCTTCAGTATCACCGGGATATTTTCTCCAGCAATACCTGGAGAAATACCTAAAGGACCTGCTGGAGAAACCGCTGAAGGAATTTCCAGAAGAATCTTTTGAGAATTTACTTATGAAAATACTAGATAAATTACTGAGAGAATACGCCTGAGTGAGTGTTTTGGTTGAGTTGGTGCATGAACTGTTATTAGCTGGCATTATTGCTGAAACTGAGCCGCCCGAGAGTCAGAACTATACCACGTTTTCAAAGGTAGATGGGCACAATCGATTACTACGAATGGCCATCGGGTTGGCGAAAGGGTACGCGGTGCTCCAGAGAGCGATGAACAAAATAGTGGAAACGCCAAGAAGGTAGAAGATTGTCATCAATGACTTAATCATGCGCCTGATGAAGGTTTTGGAATTTGAAGTTGATGCCGAAGGTGTGCGTCCAGATGGAAGGAAAATAAAATAAAAGCACAGAAGAAACCCAGAGGATACTTCTGGAAAAACCCCAATAAGAATCACAGATCAGACTCCATTGGGAATCACAGAAGAAACTCCTGGAGAAACTACGGAATAAATTTATGGGGAAACTACGGAAGAAATTCTTTCAGTAGAAAATCCAGGAGGAGCAAATTCCTTGAACATTCGGAAGGAATTTATGAATGGATTCCAGAAGAAATTCCTAAAGTAAACCCGGAATCTCTGGAAAAAATACAGCAGAAATTTCTGAACCAATCCTCTTCAGCATTCTAAGAAGAAACCCAGAGTAAGTTTCTGAAGGAAATCTAAATAAACTCCTGGATGAATCTCATAGAGAACTCCCTGAGAATTCCAGAACAAACTCCTGGAGTATTCCTGGAAAAAATGTGAAGAAACAGTGGAAGGAATTCCTAGAGAAATCATAGAATGAGCTCTTGGAAAGATTGTCATAAGCAAGTCATAAATCAGCACTCTTCCCCAGACACGCGAGCCCACATGTTAAGTTTATTAAACTCACCCATGGAATGCTGACAAAAAATGTCCAAGCCTGAATCTTAAACAATTAAACCCCAAAACGCCAACATATTTTTTTTTTCTGATGTCAAAGATAGTAGATGATCTAATTATACTGTCATGATTACGTAAATCCAAATGCAAATATGAAATAACCTATTCTTGAAAAACAAAAAATCAACTCATTCGATGTAACTTGAATTTGACGATTTTGTCCCCAATCCTTCCACGAAGTCCATCCAATTTCCATTCCGTACGAACCACCAAGCACATTCCAAGTTGAAATTTTCCTGTCACTCGAAAAAAAAAAGAACGACAGATTAAATCCCTCCCTTCATGACAAACTTTCGCATTTCTACCAGATTGCTCAATTCCAATATATATTCCGATAATTAAACCACACCACATTGATTTATTGAAAATTTTTCGGCTCACCGAATTTCGCACCGCACGCGCCGGTCGTGATTTTTACGCGAACCCAGCTGGATGTCCAATATTCGTTCTCGGCACCCTACAGACGTCAACGCAAATTTACTGACGAACGACGACTAAGAGAGACTATGAGATTGTCAGGTGGCCAGAACCAAGTTGAAATGATCTTCTATCTCTTGAATTGTACACTCAGGCAACTGAACATACGAAATTCAAAAGGTAAACATTATGAAACAGCGAGCAAAATGAAAAAAATATGTTCATAGGGCCGTTATGATTATCGTAATGATCATGCAAATTTTCATAAATCTGATCTAACTTTCTCATGCCTTAATAATTCGAAATTCTTAATGCGCTTTATGAACTGTTTCAGTTTCCAACAATAAGGAACTATGTATGGACCACGACAAAATACTTGTCACAAACACGCGGCAGACCGTGCAGAATAGTTCCTGAAGTCCATCTTTGTCAATTTGCGAAAGATTTGGCTCTTGAGAGAAAGCCTTGTCGCAATAAAACTGATCGATCAACAACAAATTTAATAATTTCGGATTCAAAATGGTTCAGTTTATGCATGAGGTATTCGCTCTTGGGCCAAATTACGGGTGCATTGCATCATTCCACCCAGATTTCAATTTCATGCCTAGCTCTACAAATGTCTTAATTAGGCTGATGAACTTCATAATGATGCAATAGCAAAATCATAAAACTACATTATGAAATCATAAACAAGCTCAGATGAATTCTTCAACTCACATTATGGTTTCATAAGTTTTCGTTTGAGATCAAAAGAGAACATTTCGAGTTTCATAATGTGAGCTGATGAATTCATCTGAGCTTGTTTATGATTTCATAATGTAGACTTAAGAATACCGGCCACTGAAACCATTTCGTTTTCCGCATGTTTCATAACGAGTACTTATGAAAATCTTATTTTTATGTTATGGCTAAATTTCATAATGCGTTTTTATGAATTCCTTACGGTTATTTGCCTGAGTGTACTCTGACTTGGCACCATTCTTACCTCATAACAGACCATCAACAACATTTACACACTGAAAATTCCTGTTAGTTCCATGCATTTTTTTTTATTTTTCAATCACTTAACCTAATTTACAGCTCTTTTGTCCACTGGAGCACTGCGTGAGCGATTCCAATTGGCAGCTGCACTTACACTTTGTACAGCGTCTAAATGTTATTATTACTATTATTATTGTTAATTTATTAAAGACACTTTACCACTAGAGTGGCATTCGTTTCGAAATCTAAATGTTTTCTATTCTAATTCTACTACATCGCACTGGTTGCCTTTGCGCTGTTGTCACTTTTCTACCCTGTCCATGGTAGAATCAGGGATAGGGTGCGACTCAAAACTCTTTGCGTGCCGCACACGCTGCTACGAGACGGCACAACAAACCAGAAGGAGACGAGTACGTGCAATCGGTTGTGTGTTGCTCGCTTACTTTGCCGGGGCTCTCTTGTCTCTCACGCTCTATCGTATACACTCTCTCGGTGCTTGTATCCGTGCTTTGCACTTGGCTTGATACTACGCATGATTGAGAAAATTTAGAATCAAACGACCCATCGCTTGTGAACACTTGACAAGCCTAACAACTTTGCCGAAAACACAAACTCTTCAATTAATTTATTAAGTGATTTTTTTCTGTTTGGTGACAAGCACACTCCCAAGCACCGTGCATTACTCCCTGTGCCGTAGAGCTAGTGCTGCGATTTGTCTCTCGCACTATTACGAAAGCTCTTACTCATGCGTCTCTGTCACTCGGCAAAACGGGTGACAAGCACTCGAGATTGTGTGAAGCACACGCTTTTTTTGCACCGCACGGTGCATGCCGCCAATCCCTGGGTAGAATGGATGAGCACGAGGGTGTTGATGTGTGACTCTTGTTCGTTTTCCAGTCAGAATTGGGGTCCATTAAGGGTTGCCGTTAGCCGATGTCCAAGTTTCCGGGTCCGTTAGAGCATGTATGCCCAGAAGAGGGTCAGGTGTCAGCCGATCTCTGAGGGAAAAGCAACTGACGAAAAATTGCAAGTGCTGGGCTGGATTCGAACCCATGACCATCCATTTATGAAGTGAACGTGTAGCCACTACGATGCTGGGTCATTAGGCCGAAGGTCATTAGGCCGAAGGCCATTAGGCCGAAGGTCATTAGGCCGAATGGTCATTAGGCCGAATGGTCACTAGGCCGAATGGTCATCAGGACGAATTGAAAATCAGCCGTTATGAGCCTGTAAAGAGATCTGTTGTTTTTACTTTTTCCAAAAATTTTTTGCCGAAAACTACTTTAACAATGAAACTAGAAAGAATAGCCTATGTTTTAAAGAAGGAAAAATTTATGAATTGAATATCAGCAGTTTCTGCGCCAAAAACTATTTTAGCAATGATACTAGAAAGAACAGCCTATGACGGGCTTGGTGGTCTAGTGGCTACCGCTTCTGATTCGTATGCAGAAGGTCATGGGTTCAATCCCTGGCCCGTCCCTTTTCATCCTACTTTGTATCTTTCTATCCACTTCTCTATCTCTCTCTTCTCTATATATACAACTCATGTATATTCATATGTTCATAGCCATCGCTAGAACCAGAAACGAATTGGAAAAAAGTCGTTTCCCTCCCTTCCAATTTCCACTCACAGCACAGTGTATATAACGCCTACAAGTTATGCAACCAAAGCGTGCTGTGCCGCTTGACTTTATTCACTTCATTCACCACACAATCTATACACTATAAAAATAACCCCTATCCATGGATCGCATCACCGACCCAACGGTGACTCCCAGATCTCCCATCCTTTCCGACTAACAAATACCCCAGTCCGTGCTGGATGTGGGGATGCAGAGGTGATCTCGGTCTTTAGTAGCAACAACCAGCACACTCTAACATTCCTTTCCCTTCCCAACTGACTATAAGGACGTGGCCGGCGCCGGTATTGATCCAAAATGTATGAGCTGCTAGAATTGCACTTTGAGAATAAGTGGAGTGTCCCAGCCCTTATTCATTTGGATCTCAGTGCAATTGGTACCAGCTCAGATCAATAACGGAGTAGCAACCATTGACATGTATAGTCAGATTTGATCGTTGATCGTTTTGATCGATACTAGAAAGAACAGCCTATGTTTAAAAGAAGGAAAAATTCATGGGTAAAATATCAGTAGATTCAGCATCAATAAAGTATCTTCGTGCCTGTCACACGATATACACATGCAAAATGGTCATTTGCCGAGGAAGCTCTCAGTTAATAACTGTGGAAGTGTTCATAGAACACTAAGCTGAGAAGCAGGCTTTGTCTCAGTGGGGACGTAACGGCAAGAAGAAGACCCAATGATCATTCGGCCTGATGACCATTCGGCCTAATGACCATTCGGCCTAATGACCTTCGGCCTAATGACCTTCGGCCTAATGACCTTCGGCCGAATGGCCTGACACCGGGCCCCGGCTAGTCCCATGCATTGTAGATATCTCATTGGTTCCTTATGTAGGTGTTGCTGATCAGCCGATACTAGAGTAGCAACTACAGATGGTCAAGCAAGCCCGAGCTCAAGTGTCCACTTCTGTCTTCCAGCTCCCACCGTATTTTGACCACAACTTCACACAAAAACCACCCACAGTGAGCCAGCTGCCCCGGATGCCGGCTCCGGACAGCCCTCGGATGCCATAAGACATTTTTTCGCACTCTCCATGTTCCGCTGCCGTCGCCGGTGGGTGTCTACGTCATCATCGTCGCCCTCATCCGCGGTCGCTGGAGAAACAAAGCACAAGAGCGCTCTCCTTGTGCCGAGCTGCCTCTGGCTAGACAACGTTGTTGGTCAAAACCGAGCGTGGCCAAAGGGAGGTTGGTTGGTTGGTTGGAGAACGAGGCTCGGATGCCAGTCAAGATTTATTACCGTCTTTCGTACTGAATTTTTAATCGCAGTTTAATTTTATTAATGTATATTTCATAAACCAACATCGTGGTGCCGCGTGGCTGGCTGGCCGGCCATGTCAGTCGGACGGACGGAGGACCGTTCCGGGAGGGTTGCCGATGGCGTTTGGGCGTGGGTCTAAATTTTTGAGATTGTTCTTATAGCGATGAATGTTCGAGGAAATTGGCTGAATTGGGCCATTTCCATTCTTCGGATTTTCAAGCATCTCTTTCACCGCGATGAATGGTGCTCCAGGAAATGTAAGCATAATTTTAAGCACGAGACATTCTTGTTTTGAATTACTCATGTTTTCACATTCCATAAATTTCATTTGATCGGTTGTTTCGAGCGTACTGTTTCTATGTAGGATGAATTGCGCGATTGGAGCGAATGCGTCTTGTTCACATTACGTGGTTCAATGAATCTAGTGCAGGGATTCTCAAACTTTTCCAGGCCACAACCCACGTTTAACTTCAAGAGAATGTGGCGACCCATCGTCTTGTTTTAGTTCATAAAAAAGTCATATATGTAGATAATAGAAAATTCTTACTTAATTGTGCACCAGAATGCACCAGAAATTCTTCGCATGAATCACTTAAAATCCAGTTTTCCATGGTTCACAGTATGAACCTGAAAACTAATATAATTTCAAATGATACTCACTGTGGAAAAGTTCTGACATATAACTAAACTCATGTTTTTTTCATTAAAAAAATATCCGAGATGTTGCAATAACTGATAATATTTGGAGCTAATACATTATGACGAAAGTTTTAGAATTTAATCAAACTATCTCAATAGTTTCAAGAGCAAACCTCATTTCTAGAAGTAATTCAACCTCTGCTACAATAGAAAAATCTTTGTAGCATTCAAAAGATTATAACTATGATCTTTAGCTTAAACTTTTATGACCCACTTGAAATCAGCCCATGACCCACAAGTGGGTCGCGACTCATAGTTTGAGAAACGCTGATCTTGTGATTTAAAAACCTTTGTCACTCACAAATACATCTTCCTGTAACATTTAGAGCAATGAGATGGAAAACCTGCTACATAAAAACGCATTTTTCTATTTTTATCAAATTTTCATTAATAAATCATTCACGCACATGCGGGAGAGTTCATATTATTTGTTTTGCACGAGAAAAAGTTTTCGCTTCCATCTTCTTTTTCCGAAAGAAAGGAGCGTAGTAGGCGTAGCCGCGTGCAGACGTGTTTTGTTTTGCTCGTCGCGTTTCGTTCGCGTTCGCCAATTTTGTTTTTTTTTTTTGTGATTCTTCTGCCGGTTTGGCCGGTGCTACGCCATCCGGATAGCTTCCGCGTGTAAAAAAGTGCTCGTTCTGTGAGAATTTTAATAGTGGATTTATTGATATCGAAATAATAATAATTGCCAAATGACTCGTGCGATAACGGAGGGTTTCAAAGATTGTGTGTGTTTGAATGCCGCTGCAAAAGTAGTTTTGAGTTCGAAAACGGTGCTCGAGAGTGTAGGAATGTGCCGTCTATTTCGCGTTTTCACGTAGAACGGTCAATGGCGCTACGCCTTCCAGTAGTTGTCCATTGTAAAGTCCCGCACTGGAGTTTTGTTTCGTGTTTTTTTTACGAATGTGGCATTAAATTACCGCCATGCCATCAGTGATTCGCGAGGGATTACAGAATCATAATTTCGTGGGAGCTAAAGTGACGTGTGTTCAAATGATGACTGGCTGCAAGCGCAACGGTGGCGACACGAAGAGGAAGCCTGATTGCACAACGAAGACGTTGCCATGGTGAAGACAGCGCTACCTTGGATTGGATGGATTCCGGTGAGAATGTTCTGATTACTTTTACTGCAACAAAATGAACTAAATACGCGTCAACTTTAACCGCTCGTCATTTTTTGCGCGTTCTCAAAACGAATTTTATTTGACGATTCCGCTGGTGGTTTGGCCGGTATTACGCCACCCAGTCAGTTTTCCGCGCGTGAAAGTGTAATTCTTCAGCGTAGTATCATTCGGGAGTTTCGGTGTGGTGCCAGTAATCGCTGACTCGGTGGATCGCTCCACGTCGTTTAAAGTGTACGTGACAATGAAATCAATCCTATTTCGGTCGTTGCTGCACCGCTGGATAAATAAAACTACAGCTACATCACGGCAGACTATGAAGAACTTGGTGAGATCTTTCTAATTAAAAAACGTCAATTTATTCATACATGTGATATTTACCATACCAAATACGCGCCAGAAACAAAAATGCAAATTTTTGATTCAGGAAGTGTTAATGCATTTCAGATATCCAATTGATATCCGAATGCATCAATGCGGGGCTTACTGTTTCAGAAAACGACCTCAAGATGTACGTGGAAGCCCTGTCATACTTGAAATGGGTCGTTGGATGTGCAGTAGAGCTATCACCTTCCATCTCCAGGACTAAAAGTGTTTGCGTCTATGGATAAAAGTTAAAAATAGACGCAGACATTTTTCTTCCATAAAAGCACTGCCGGTCAGTGGGAGATGGATTGTACATACACTCCCGTTCAAAAGTTTGGGGTCACCCCCTTAAAAACATGTCATGTTTTTAGGCCCATATATCCGCCAACTTGCGTCCGATTTCAAAACCCTAGGTTTCATTCAAAAAAAAATAAGTCAAAGAAACTTTGAACATGATTTAAAAGAAACTTTTTCAAAAAAAATTGTATGTAAACTTAACCCAAAGTTGCCAAATTTTCTAAAAAATGAATATAAACTTACGGCAGTGTAGCTGGAAGTTGGGTCGACCAAATTTTAAGATGAGAGCGGTAATATGACCCATTTTCTATTAGCTTTCAACTGCTTTTTACAGAACTAAGCTAAAAAATCTAGAAAAAAAGTTATTAAGTAAATTAATCCTTGATGTCATCGACCAAAAGTTTGGGGTCACCCCTCAATATGATGTATCGGCCAAAAGTTTGGGGTCACTTTTGTAAAACATGGAAAAGTGATTTGGTGATATCTTCGTCATCTATAGTTCAATTTTAATTATTTTTGGCTCATTTCAAAGATAATTAACTAAATTTACGTTTGATGTCTTCAACATAACGTATTTAACGATTTTTGTATTTAAAAATGTTATGTAAAGTTAGCACATTTTACCACGCTTAAAAAAAATGAGGCAACTTTACGTTAAGTTTTAGTATGTAAATTTCAACAAATATGTGTGGTTCAATGTCTATGCAGTAAGTATTATTCATTTTGTTTCAAATAAGCCAAGAAGAATTAAAATTGAATGAAAGATGACAAAGATATCAACAAATCACTTTTCCATGTTTTACGATAGTGACCCCAAACTTTTGGCCGATACAGCATTTTGAGGGGTGACCCCAAACTTTTGGTCGATGACATCAAGGATTAATTTACCTAATAACTTGTTTTCTAGATTTTTTAGCTTAGTTCTGTAAAAAGCAGTTGAAAGCTAATAGAAAATGGGTCATATTACCGCTCTCATCTTAAAATTTGGTCGACCCAACTTCCAGCGACACTGCCGTAAGTTTATATTCATTTTTTAGAAAATTTGGCAACTTTGGGTTAAGTTTACATACAAAATTTTTTGAAAAAGTTTATTTTAAATCATGTTCAAAGTTTCTTTGACTTATTATCTTTTGAATGAAACCTAGGGTTTTGTAATCGTACGCAAATTGGCGGAGATATAGGCCTAAAAAAATGACATGTTTTTGAGGGGGTGACCCCAAACTTTTGAACGGGAGTGTACATACATACATACATACATCTTCTTTTTCCGAAAGAAACGATAAATTATGTATGTATGTATGTATGTATGTAGGTAGCCATCATCCTAGCTTGAGTCTTGCTCTGCATGCAGTTCCACTTAACAGCAAAGATCAATTTCATTACCACACTGACTTCAACACACCGCTGTATGAAGGGCCAAAAGGGGGTGTGGCGGACCCGTAAGTAGAGACACTTACGCGAAAACCGCGGGATTAAGAGAATCTCCTTCCAACAGTATCATCCAACAGGGTGAATAATGAAATTTACATTACTTATCAAGCTTTCTACAGGATGGTTCGTCACAAGAAGGGCGCGTCATATCCATTGCAACTGTTGGGATAGAAGAACCCATCTACAAGGATGTTATAGTTACTTCTCACCACACTCCGGCTGGCAATCCACTCCGTTACACAGTTACAACTTCAATGATGCCCTGATGCTCCCTCCCAACCCCATATAGTCATATAGTTACAGTTATATAGTTATACAGTAATAAAGTTATATAGTTATATATTCATTTAGTTATATAGTTATATATTCATATAGTAATATAGTTATGTAGTATAATTCAATATAATATAATGATACAATGTTATGCAACCAACAAAAATAATAATGACATATATCGTATTGAAATGTAGATAATTTGAATGGGTATTACGAGCCCTCTCCTGAAGGAATCCCGTAAATTTTTTGGATAGGAATCCCTATAGCTGTTCCCGAATAAATCCCTTGAGTTGTTTCTGGAGGAATTCCTGCATTATTTGCTAGCAGAATCATTAGAGGAATTTCCAATGATTTCTAAAAAAAAAAAATAATAATACTGCCAGGATTTTAAAGGAAATTCCTTGAGAAATCCACGGAGGAACCACAATCATTACCAAGAGATATTCGCGTAGAAGCACCAGGAAGAAATCCTGGAAGAATCCCAAAAGGAAGACCCCGGAAATCCATGGATGATACCCTATAGGGAAATCCTAAGATAAAAAAAACCTCTGCAGAATACCTGGATAAATTGTTTGAGTAATAAAACATTGTCCAGTTAGAATCCGGACGCAGATAATCACTTATATCTCAGAGGTGGAATAACAAACAGAAAAGGTGAAGCCCTCAAAACAAAGATAATTTACTGTAGTTTCATGGAAAAATATCATTAAAATTATTTAATTTAATTTTTAATACATTTTCTCATTTTTTCCGTGATTACTTCCTTAAAAATCTGCACAATGGTAGTAAATTTTAACATCAACCCCTTCGGCGGATTTGTTTAACAATCAGGTCATCTCTGTAGTGTCCTGAGACCCTCTACCAATCTGATTAGGATTCCAAAGAAACTTTGCCAAATATTTCTTTTCTTGCGAAATTAAGGGCTATTCAGTGAATTCCAAAGAAGCGAAATTTGAGCGTATTTTCGTTAATAAACACTATCCAACAGTGATGACACCACTACACATCTCAGGCTGTCGTGATAGCTCACCAAATTAACTCAAACCTCTACAGATCCCTTGTGTGCATTTTTGAAAAGCAGCACGCGATTCTTGAGGTTATCATCTTTGTACACATTTGGTGTCAAAATCGTGATGTGAGAAAACGATGTCCAGAGCTCGAACTTCCTGGCAAATCTTGGAATTCCAAGCAGATTTATCCATGAACATAAACTTCAATGTTCCTTGGGCACTTCCTCATGGCATGGTTAACAACATCTGTGCACATCACACATAATAGTTATGGAGACATTAACATTTTTCGCGACTGTCGTACCTGACCACGCTTCATTTTCAGCGTGTTTGTTCAAGATTTTTTTCCTTCACTTGTCTTCAATCTGAAATAACTTTTCAATCGTAGCAAGAAAATCGATGAAATTTTCACCATCAATAGAGGACTTGTTTATGATCAGACTGCTGTAAAAAAAATATGATTATGATCATTGAGAGCGTCACAATAAATTATCCTTTGCGTCCGGATTCTAACTGGACAATGCTTTATCCTGGAAATAACAGTAGGCAATCAAAGATTTTTCAATATCCTTAAAGGGGTCTCTGTCGAAATTTCTGAATATATCCCTGATAGAATTTTCGGAGAAATCGCAACAGAAATTTCTGAAGCAATCCTAAGAGGAAATTCTGAAAGATGACTTCCTGGATCAATTCACGGAATATGTCTAGGAGAAATTATTATAAAAGATACACACTTCTGGATATACCTCCAGAGGAGATCCTGTAAATTTTTCCTAAAGAAAGATTCTTAAGGAATACCAGCAGAAGTTTTAGAAGGAATCCCAAGAGAAACTTCTAGAAGAATGCTCGAAAGAAATCTAAAATCTCGGAAAATATCTGGAGGTATTCTTATTAAGTAAGTTTCTTATAAAGAAATCCTGGAGAAGTTCCGGAGTAATTCCTGGAGGAATCCCAGCAACTAACTTTCAGAAGAATATCACCACACATTCTAGAAAAGTTTTCTATAGGAATTCTGAAAGAAATTCATAAACTAATTTATGGTGGAATCTCTGAAAAATCGAATCCAAGGAGGAAACCCATCGCATAAGCTTCAGGATAAATTTATGTAACCTTCTCATCAAGGGGCCGTTCATAGTTCACACAGGCCTCATAAACTTTCGTACATAAGAAAAATAAAAAAATGTATATGAAACGTAGACATTGACCAGACTGATTCCGCAATGGTGTCATCGAGGTTACTCCAAGCTACTCACTGAGTAAGCAGCTCTTCAGGAAATAAATAATCCTGTTTGAGAATACGCTTCTTTGAAGAGTTATCCAATCCTCAGTTCGAATATTGATGTTATTCGGTTTCATGAAGAAAATCCAGTAAAAGCTCCATCAGAGACTCTTGCATTATTACTTTCAGTGCTTCTAGCAGAAATTCATACAGAAATTATTTCAGGAGTTTCATTAGCTTTTAGCATTTCTTCGTATATTTCCCAGAAAATCCTACGACGTTTCCTCTAACGATATCTCTGGGATTTTTACATAGACTCAGAAATTTCTTCGGAAATATTTCCTAGGAATTTCTTCAGCAATCCCAATGGAAGCTTCTCAAGTAATTTTTCGAATCCTGCAGGATTATTTCAAGAGTATCGTCCAGGTTTTATTGAAGTATTCAAGAACGTGTCTCTGAAGCCGACTAATACCTGTAATCTTCTAGAGCTTCTCAATAGATTCTCTTGGAGTTTCACCAAGCGTTTACCAAGAAATTTCCCCCGTTATATCTCTTGGAATTTCTTTAAAATTCCTCCTGAGATTCCTCCAAAAATACCCTCAGGGATATTTATAGGAATTAGTCTGGTTCTTTTTTTTTCAAAAATCCTCGAGGGATTCTTTTAGTAATTCCTCCATGGACTCCTTCGGAAATATTCTCTGGGAATCATTCAGCAATAGCTCCAGGAACTCTTGAAGTATTTTCAGGATTTCTTCCGGAATTTCAGCAATGGGCTTCTTCAAAAGGGGTTCCATGGATTTGTTTTTATTTTTTCATGAAATTTTCTATTACAAATCCTGCGGAAATTCCGCCATGAGTTCTGTCATTTCCTAGTGAAATTCTTTGAGAAATTCCATCAAGGATTCATGCAGAAATTTCTGCAAAGGTTCCTCTTGGAATCGCTGCTGCGGTTCCATTACAAATATTTCTTGGGATTCCTGTAAAGATTAATCCACAGAATTTTTCAGTTTTTACAGAAGTCGCACAAAAAAATACTGGAGGATTTTTTTTAATTTCCCAAAAAAATCACTTGAAGAGTGTCTTAAGGAGTCACTGAACGAACTTTTGAAGAAACTTGTGAAAATTTCTAGAAAAAAATAAATTTCTTTGATTTTCTGGAAGAATTTCTGGAGTCCTAGAGGAGCTCCCCAATAAATCACTTAAGACATTTGTGAAGAAAAAGATGCTTTCAAGGAAGCGGAATATCTGGAGGAATTGAATAACCCTTTCCAGGTACTACTAGAATTCTTTCTTGAAGATATCCTTAGAAAAGCCAAGAATAAAGTGCTGTAAAAACTCCTAAAGGATCACCGATAAAATGTCTCAAAAAATTGATGTGGAGAGAGCTGAATAAATCTTAAAATAAATGAATGGAGAAGTCGTTGAAGGGGTAATTGGAGAAACTTTTTTCTGAAGAAATGCCGAGGAATAATCGTGGATGAATTTTAGAAGAAATGCCTAAGGAAAGCTTTGGGGTAACTCTTGATGGTATTCCAGGTGAATATATGGCGGAATGCCTGAAATAACCACTGTATGAATTCAAGCAAGTTTTTGAATGAATGTAGAAAAAAATTCGAAAGAATTTCTAGAGTAATCTACGAAGGAACTCCTGCAGAAATATCTGAAGGAATTACTCCAATAATTGTAGGTGAAATCCTGCAATAAATTTCTGCCTTAACGGAAGTTTCATAAATAACCTCTGGAGGATGATCTGGATGAATTCCCTGGGAAGACCCTAGAGTTTTTCTAGCTGGAAAAAGTCCAGAACAAACCCGTAGACTAGTGCCAAGAAAAAATTTTAGAGAATAAATTCTTCGAGAAATGTCAGTTGGGTGTTGGAGAAGCAGAAATGTGCTATTTTTGATTAATAAATGATTCCAAAAGACAACTCAATTAAAAAACGGCAATGTTTGGTGAAAAACACTGTTATTTTTCTATTCAAAAAGAGATGACAAAATTGGGTCCCCACTGTAATAACTACAGTATGCTGCACATTGTTTTCTTTAAATAATTCTTACACAAACCTATGAGTTGCCGTTAGCCGATATCCAAGTTTCCGTGTTTGTTAGACCATGTTCAGAAGAGGATCAGGTGTCATTCGCTCTCGGGGGTAGACCTGTGCGTCACCATGCCACGCCGCCGCCGCCGCCACCCCCGCCGGCACTTTTTGTCCCACGCCGACGCCATCCGAGGTATCGGCGGCGCGCCATACGCCGCTGTTTGTCACGTCGCCGAATTTCATGTTGCGCGCCGGTGCACGAACAAAATTTAGTTGATTTAAAGTTGAGATAAAAACTCTTACGATTACTATCATAAAAGTTTGACTGCAATAATTTATTTTTCATCATTGATTTTCGCATCTGTGAATGTGAAACGATCATAAGCAAAAGAGAAAATAGATTATTCGTATTCGGTTACTGAAAGTCTCATAAATAAAGACAAATCAATCAATCAATATTCGGTGACTTTTGCAGTTATAGACGCTGGTCAAAACCATGAGATTATCCATCAAGAATTCCGTAAGAAGTTTCTTCAGAAATTCCTGCAGGAGGTCTTCAAAATTAGTCTAGGGGTTCCTTCGATGATTCCTCCAGGAGTTTCAGGGATACTTGCAGATGTTTCTTCAGAGATTCCTCATGAATTTCTTCAGGGATTACTACAGAAGTTCCTTCAAAAATCTTTCCAGAAGTTCCTTCAGAAAGTCTTATAGGAGGATCCAAGAATACCTCCAGGAGAACTCAGGGATTCCCCCAGAAGTTTATTCAGGGACTCCTATATAAGAGTTCCTTCTAAGATTCCTTTAGGATATCCTTAGGGGATTCCTCGAGAAGTTTCTTTGGGGATTCTTCCAGGAGTTCTTCCAGGGATCGCTCCTGGGGTTCTTTCAGACTGTAGATTAAAATTGAGAATTTTTCAGGAGGACTCACGGATGCTCCAATGAGTTACATAAGAGATCTCTCCAGAAGCTCATTCAGGAATTCATATAGGAGTTCTTTCAGGGAATCATGTAGGAGTTCCTTCAATAAATTATTTAGGATAATAATCACACACATCTTCCGGATATTTTTAAGGGATCTTTTATGAAATTTCTACAAGAATTCCTCCAGGATTTCCTTCTAGAAATCTTCCAGGAATTCTTTAGTGGATACCTCTTGCATATCATTCCCCCTACACGGAAAAATTTCCATCGAAAGATTCCGCTAAAAATCCTTCGAGGATTCCGCCTGGAAATCCTCCGGAGATTCCTTGCAGAATACCTGGAACTCCTGCAGGGATTTATCCTGTAATTTCTTTGGGGATTCCTCCTAGATTTCTTTCAGGGGTTCCCCTGGAATCCCTTCGAGGATTCCTCCTGGAATTCCTTTGGTTATTCCTTCTGGAATATCTTCAGAGATGCCTTCTGTAATTCCTTCGGGAATTTCTCCTGGAATTCTTTCGGGGATTCATCATGGAATTCCCGTGGGGATTCTTCCTAGATATTCCATCGGAGATTGCTCCTGGTTTTTCTTTGATGATTCCTCTTAGAATTCCTTCGGAGATTCCTCCTGGATTTCCTTTACAGATTTCTCATGGAATTACTCTAGAAGTCCTCCTGGAATTCCTTCAGTGATTTCTCCTGGAGTTTCTTCGAGGATTCCTCCTGAAACTCGTTTGGAGATTTCACTTGGAATTCCTTTGGGGATTCCTCCTGGAACACCTTCGGAAATTTCTGCTGGACTTACTATGGGGATTCCTCTTGAAAATCCTTCGATTATTCCGCTTGGGAATAATTCGGAGATTCCTCCCAGAATTTCTTCAGGGGTTCCCTCTGGTATTCTTGCAGGGATTTCTCCTGTAATTTATTCGGATGTTTATCCTGAAATTCGTTCGGGAAATCCTTCTGGAGGTCTGTCAGGTATTCCTTCTGGACTTAGGGGATTCCTCCTGGAATTAATTCGAAGTTTCCTCCTAGAATTTCTTCAGGGAGATTTCTCCGGGAATTAGTTCAGAGATCCTTTGCGGAATTATTTGAATTCTTTCGAAGATTCCTTGTGGTATGTCTTCGACGATTCCTCCTAGAATTTTTTCGAGTATTTCTCCTGGATTTTCTTCGGAGCTTCCTCATGGAATTCTTTTGGTGATTCATCTTCGAATATCTTCGGAGATTCCTCCTGGTATTACTCATGGAATTCCGCCAGGAATTTCTCTTGGAATTCCTCAGAAAATACCTCCTAGAATTCCTTCGAGGTTCCCTTCTGGAATTCTTTCAGTGATTCCTCTTAGAATTCCTAAGAGAACTTCGTTCTGGAAGTCTTTCGTGGATTCCTCTTGGAATTCCTTCGGTGATTCCTCCTAGAATTCACTCAGGATTTTTTCTGGAACTCCTTCAGTGATTCCTGTAATGGCTTTTCCCACTCGGTAAAACCACTGAACCCTTACGATGGGTTCTCAAGTGGCTCAGTTGATTTAAATTAATATAAAGAATGAGTCAGTTCTGATTTGACTATGAACGTACTCGTTCGTTTGTTATGTCTTATTTGAGGAATGCCTCTTTTTTATTATACATTACCGTTATAAAATACCGAGAATGAATTGTTATATCATTCTCGATTTTTTTCGATAATTCCTCCTAGAAATCTTTTGGGATTTTTTTTTGGGAATTGCTTGAATTCTGAAAATGAATATTCATACAAATATACATATATTCACGCTGCATTTGTTAGTGTGAGTGTTTAATGATGTCATGAATCATTTTTATTGACAATGGAACGTTATGTGCATCAGTGCTGCAAGAATATCCATCAATATTAGTATTAAATGTATGCACAGTTAAAAATGAAAATGTCCGACCATCATAACACGCTTCGCCCAATTTCAGTAAGAAATTCCAAACCACTCACAAAAGTGATTTGTTCCTACATTTTTCAGATCCTCATCCTGTCAGACAGAGGATAGTGAAGAGCTGTGGTAAGCAGCAGCAAACCGTAACAACCATGACAGACGGGTCCATGTTCCGTGTGGTTGGCTGCTAGTCGTTCTAGATTTCACGTGGAAAGCCGTCGACCAGCGCACCATCACCATACCACCGTAGTGGATCAGAACAAGTAGGTAACTGTGGCCGGGAGGAAGTTCCACAAGTGCGGACGAACGAAATAAAAAGGAACAGCAGCGCGCGGATCAGGAAGCAACCCACGGACAGACGTGGTAAGGATCCCGCCGTCGAGTTTGATTTGTGGCTTTTCCGGGGGGCGGCTGAAAGCGTGCGCACGTGAAATGGAAATATTTATTTCTTTCGAATCGAGTGCTACACGACGGCGGCGGCGGCGGTATTCAAAAACCCGGAGACGTTGATTTATTACGTGGGAAAATGGAACAATTCAAGCACCACCAATGGGGATTTCGAACCCTGGCGGGTGGTGAGGTGAACGATTTATTTAGAGTCTCGAAACGACATCAGGTTTTATGTGCGGTCTTGGCAATCAAACATGAACCATGATTTAGTGTGCACATATAATTTTAACGGTGACCCAATCTCGAACAATTGCTAGTCGGAGTTGGTGATATGCAATCGAGGGCGAATTAACCTGGCCGTTATTAAAGCGCGGTTTGTTTGGGATCTGGATGCACACTAGTGGTATTCAACTGGATTGTGAAATGCTGTAATCACATTATAGTTCTCGTCTGTTTCGGATTGTTGGCAAAAATCTTTAGATAAGATGATTGTTTGTTTATTTCCGCGGATTTCAACGCTTGGTCATTTATCTCGTTGCATTAGGATTGTATTCAACATATTCATATATCCAGATTCTATGTGGACCGTGCTCCACGTCCACCTAAGTACACCATTAAACTACTCACCTTGTAATTTTCAGCTCGTTGTCGTGGACGCCCAGCTGAGCGCAGTTGCGTGAGGCCAACTCTTAGTTCTACACCATACGGGAACTATAAACTGTGCCGTAGTCGCAACAGCTAGCCATTGTAGATATTACGATATAAATCACTGGACAAATGTTTACCCCCCCCCTGTACACATAGAACACAATTTGCACGATATCACTCCGTAGTAGAGAACAACCGCACTTTCTCAGTTTGTATTGCGTACCTACGTTTATTCAAATTAGTGGTAGCAACCCGCTGATTGATTTAGAACTCGCACGAATTCCGTGGATCAGATTCGGTTGGCCACGCCGGAACCACGCCGCGCCGCCTCTTATCTGAAACAAATGAAAACGAAAAAACGGGTTGATAATTAGATGATTTAGCAACTAATTAGAGTTTGTCGTGACACGATTTGAAAACATTTGTGTTACACATGCAATCGTGCGATTTTATTGGATAATTCTACAATGGTATTGTTGAAGAACTGAGTGTCAATTATATTAGCATATCAGAAAACAACCACCCTTTCAGCAAGTAAAAAACACTGAACAATATCCATTTTTTAAAACAACTGACGAATCGTTGAATACTGTGAGTATTATGGCAGACTACTTTCAGTCCTGAGCACCCATGGTGGTGTAGAGGGTCAAATTGAAAGATCTCCTTCCTGGACGATTGCCCGCCTGCCCCTTGACCTCTGGGTCTGCCTCTGCTGCGATGTGCTGCTGGTTTTTTTCAATCTAACGCTTGCTTGCAGAGTTTGGTCGACCCACCTGCAATTTTGCTCTTGAATTTCTGTCGCTACCGGCTTTTTAAGACATCGATGATGAAATTCCACGATGAAGATACAACGCCATTTGGCCGAATGCCGTTTAGCCGAACGCCATTTGACCGAAAAAGTCATTTAGCCGATCACCGATTGGCCGAAAAAGTAACGATGATTCCAAGTGATCATGCCCACTGTTTCTTATGCGAGTATTACTTGAAACAACAGCCTTTTATAGAAAAAAAGAAAAAATCTGATAAAAATATTCACAGTAAGAGACGAACCAGCCAAGGGCTCAAAGTCTCTATAATAAAGATAAATCAAAATTCACAAGTTATCCTGAGTATGCTGGCACCTCCAAATTCTTTTGATCATAATTTGGCCAAGCAGTGTTCAGCCAAACGACCCTTTCGACCAAATGGCATTCGGCCGAACGACGGTTTCGGCCAAACGGCTGGACACCATGCATAAATTATGTACCGCAGACATCTATTGATAAAGACCTACAGCCGTTGAGTGTTCTCCACTGATACACACCACGTTTCACTGGCGTACAGCCATGTTTGAATTCTTTGGAGGAATTCTTGCATGAACTTCCGAGGGAATCCCTTAAGGAGTTCCTGTGGAACTTCAAAACGGAACTTCAGAATAAACCACATAAGGAACTCCTGAAGGAATCCCTGGTGGAACTCGCACAGAAATCACAGAAACTACTGGTAGAAGGATTTCCTGGAATAAATTTCTTGAGGAATCCCTGAAGTAGTTTATGGCAACATATCTAAAGCAATCCAAGAAAAAAATCATCTGAAGGAAATAAAGAAACATCCTGAAGAATCCTTGAATAAACTCGAAAAGAAACATCTGACGGATTTTCCTAAGGAATCCATGAGGAAACTCACGAATGATTGCCTGAGCGAATTACTTACGAATTTCAAGAATAAATTCCTGAAGGAATCTCTGAAAGCATTACATGGCGACTTGTCGATAGTTGAAGATTAATGAGCTTGCACCTGTCTTCATAAGGAGGCAGCCTCAGAGAGTCATTCCAAGGAAATTTCCTTAAGGCGTAGCTTAGAAACGACCGTTGAACACGTTCGATGCGTTTAGAGTGAGTTGCGTAGTATGGTGATCAAACTTGAACGGTGTACTCCAGAATACTGCGGACGAGCGTACATTAGAGGGTCACTAGCCGAATATCAGTTGATCAAATGCTATAAAAAGCTTGTTCTTAAGGAAATTAATTCTAATAATTCCAGCACAGTTTTTTCCTTCTTTTAATCATCATGCTTTCTAGATGAACTTATTAGTTTATTTGCGCCATTTCTAACCAATATATTCCCTTAGCACAGTGATTGTAGCATGTGAGCTTAACATATTTGGGTTTATGATATTATGGCTAATAGCGCTCCGACTACTGTTATAGAATCTTAATATCAATGGTGTTAGGGCAATCGGCTGAAGGCCGTTGGGTCGAATGTAATTTGGTCGTAGTTATGCCGAATGGCCATATTTTTTTCGTTTTCTCCTTTTATGCTGTTAAAATAATTGTTGAAATGTATTTAGAAGAAGGAAAAATTCACTATTTGAACTAGAAAGAATAGTTTCGTCTCGTTGTAGAAAAATAGTTGATGTTCAACTAGTGAATTTTGCCTTCTTTTAAACATAGGCTGTTCTTCTTAGTTAGAAAGACTAGATTTTGACATTAATTGTTGATTGCGGTAAAACAAAATTAATACATATACTAGCTCACCCCGGCAAACTTTGTCTTGCCTACTGTGTTTTTTGACGTTTCAAGTACCTAGCCAAACCCAAGTCCCCGTTCAGAATGTATGAAAACCCGATTTTCAAAAACTCTAAATTATTCCATGTTTTTTGCATCATACACCTTCCTTGGGTGAAAACTAACAGAACAAAACTAAGACGACCCAAATCAGACCATCCGTTCGCAAGTTATGCGCGGTCCCACGTATGCCACTGCATTTTTATATATATAGATAGATTAATATTGTAGAAGTATCAGCTAATTATTGGAAAACCGAACAAATTTAAGAATCATTTCCAGTTGTTTTCGTTGTTCTTGCCCTAGTCGTCCTTTATCGAAACAAACCAAGAGATCATCCTAGCAGTGAACATATTGAATTATTGTAAAAGATTGAAACTGACGAGAATTTTAATGTTAATTGACAGAAATATATCCACCAAATTCTCACAATCACATCTGTAGTTTCAATTAATTATTAGAAAATGAAGAAAGATTCTATTTGAAAGTATCATTTGCCAGAATGTACCAATCCCCAGAATTTAATATTTAACATTAAATTCTGGGGATTGGTACATTCTGGCAAATGGTTTATTCGGCCAAATAGTATTCTGGCAAATGGTACATTCTGGAAAATGGTTTTCTGGCGTTTGTCATTCTGGCGAATGGTTTTCTGACGAACGGTTTTTTGGCGAACGGTTTTCTGGTAAATATCGCACAATCAATCCTGGGCGATTGCCCGTCTTCCCCTTGACCTCTGGGTCTGCCTATGCTGCGATATCCTGCTGGTTTTTCCAATCTAACGCTTGCTTGCAGAGTTTGGTCGACCCACCTGCAATTTCGCTAAGTGATAATGTCACTGTTTCCTATGCGAGAATAACTCGAAACAGCAGCCTTTTATACAAAAACCTGAATAAATCCACCTATGGTGAACAGAACCCTTCTAATACTTATTAAAATTATTGTTGTATTATTCGTATGTAAGATTGTGATTTTTGATCATTCTAGAAAATATTGGAATTGGAAAAATTGGCATCGAGTTGATTGCTTTCCATAATATAATCATCGACCATGGGCTCAACTACCAGAAATGTCAGCCAGAATCTCCTAAAATCTTGTATGAAATGTTCAAACAAAAGCTTACATATTCTGGAATATTGTATCTCTTGTAAACTGCCAATCTATTAATACATGGGTAAGAAAATCATCGAGATACACTTTGTCAAATATTATTTATCAGTTGAATAAATTAGATCCAAAGTACTTGGGACTCATGGTTATGGCACAGAGAAACAGACGGCTGAGAAATTTATTATGATACATTTTATCAACAATCTCTCAATAGCGTAAATTTTATTACTATTAAGTACTCCTCGAAATATATCTCGGAAACAAAATGTCCAAACGGAATGAAATTCAATAGCATACTACTAGGATGCTGCACCTTCCATTTGCTCATGAGAGAACTCAAATCGATTGACACACGGCTGGTCAATTTATTATGCAGCATTTTTCAAAGACCTCTTAAAAGTTAAGTTGAATTACTCCAAAGTACTCCTCGAAAGATATCTCGGTTACAAAATGTCCAATCGGAATGAAATTCAAAAGCGTTCTTCTATGATGCAGTAGCATTCGTTTGGGGCCTTAAGAACCCACATCGGTTGATAGACGGCTGAGTAATTTATGGTGATACACTTTGTCAAAAATCTCTAAAATTATTAAGTTGTACTACTCCCTAGCACTCTTTGAAAGATATCTCGGTAACCGAACGTCCAATCAGAATAAAATTCAATAGCGTTCTACTAGGACATAGTAGCTTTCATTTGCTTCCAAGAGAACTCAAATCGGTCAACAGACGGCTGAGAACCGTGAGTGAATTTTTTTTGTAACATACATACACGCACACACACACATACACACACACACGCACATACAGACATTTGCTCAATTCGTCGAGCTGAGTTGATTGGTATATGTGACTCGGCCCTGCGGGCCTCGGATCGAAAGTCGGTTTTCCAAGCGGTATTTATACCCTTCTTATGGGTGTAAGAAGGGTAAAAAGGAAAAAAAACTCTGAAAAAAATATGCACAGTTTTAACGTCAGCTAATCCCGTAATGGTAAAACTGGATTAAAATAAATATTTCTGATGATCATATTTGTAGCTCGGAAGTTGTCCTGAGTATGCTCACGCCTCCAAATTCATTTGATCATAGTTCGGCCTAGCGGCATTCAGCCGAAAGACGTTTTCGGCCAAATGGCCGGACACTATGCACGAACTATATACCGCAGACATCTATTGATGAAGACCTGCAGCCGTTGAGTGTTCTCCACTGATACACACCACGTTTCACTGGCGTACAGTCGTGTTTGAATTCTTTGGAGGATTTCTTGCATGATCTCCTGAGGGAATCCCTTAAGGAGTTCTTGTGGAACTTCAAAATGGAACTTCAGAATGAACCACATAAGGGCCTCCTGAATAAATCCTTGGTGAAGCTCGTACAGAAATCACAAAAGAAATCATAGGTGGAGTTGATGGATGAACTTCATGAGGAACCCCTGAAGAAGAAATTTATTCCAGGAACTCCTTCTACCAGTAGCTTCTTCAAGGTTTTTTCTGGTGCCGTCGATGGGGGTGAAAATGGGTCTGGGGGGTGAGATTGGGTCAAAACAGAGAAACATAAAATTTGAAATAGCTCATTAACTATCGTTAATTTATATTGAAAACTTAATATTATTTCAAAGAGGAGATGTTTTTACACGTCATGATGCAAAATAAGATGTTTTGCAATAATCGTTTTTTGTTAAATTTGTGGCCAAACTTATATGACGAAACTACTTGTAAATCACTCTGAAAAAAATTCTCCTTCGTTATGTTTAACACAAATACCTAACCATAAATTTTCTTATAAGTGGATAGCTGTAGGTATTACCTGGTTGATGTAATGAAAAAAGTGGGCTGTCATTGCTCTTTTCATTTAAAAACTCAATATTTTCGACCCTATGTCTAAATATTAAGAATGGGGGTGAGATTGGGTCAAGCAAGTTATCGAGTGCACATAACCTAAACTTAAAACTAAACTTGTTATCCAGTCCCCATTTGACGTTAGAGTGGTGCCATGTTCACCGTATCTTCATAAAAGCACGCTTTCTTTCAAAAATATGTCGAGAAGTGTCAAACGAGTGTGTTAATACGTTTAGTGCCTAAAATCATTTATAACAATACACCCATGCGTTTGGACAGCTCCTCTAATCATCAGCTAATCTTTAGTGTACTGCAATATCGTAAGCTAACAAAATAGACTTAGCATAATATTTGAACGACCCTCTATCTGGAGATGGAGTGATTTGTTTTAGCAATATAGAGGCCAATGATCATGTACATAAGAGTTTATAACGGAGGGTTTGGTTAAACATTTCTTATGGAGTATTCCAAAACTATCATGTTTTTTTTTTAAATCAATCTTTCAATGCGCCCCTCCCTCATTGTAATCTTCCCTCCTCTCATGGAGGTTGAAACTCTTAATGGGATGATTATGGCAAAAAATTGTGATACAGTATGCAAACGTTATTTTGTCAAATTTCAACCATTTTTTCGGTTGTATTAGCCGTTTTAGATGGATTAATCATCTTTTAAAATTACCCAAGTTTTCATTCGTCATGATTACATTATGTTATAAGTAGGATTACTAGATATGATTAATAAAATTAACTTATATTCTTAGATAGGTGATTTCGAATACTTTGACCCATTCTCACCCCCTCTAAGGGGTGAGATTGGTCAATTTTCAATCATTTATAGTTTAGTAGGCAATTCATATAACGCGATATTTTCTTGCTAAACTATCATTACCACATAGGAGAGTATACGTACCAAATAAAAAGTTATTCCGACTTTAATTGCATTTGTTATTTAACAAACAATCTTTGAGTATCCTTTTATGACCCATTCTCACCCCCAACGACGGTATTTATTAAATACACAATAATAAAAACTAAAATAAACCTGAAGAAACTACTGGTACAAGGAGTTCCTGGATTAATTTTCTTGAGGAATCCCTGAAGGAGTTTATGGCAACATCTTTAAAGCAATTCAAGGAGAAATCTTACCAGCATTTCCAACAAAAATTCATCTGAAGGTATTTCCGTAGGAAATTGAGAAACATCCTGAGGAATACTTGAATGAACTCGAAAACAAACCAGTGACGGATTTTCCAAAGGAATCCATGAGGAAACTCACGAATGATTTCCTGAGCGAATTGCATACGAATTTCAAAAATAAATTCCTGGAGGAATCTTTGAAATAGTTCCTTAGGAACCCCAGAAGGCGTTTCTGGAGGAAAGTCTTTCATGGAGCAATTTCAGAAGAAATACCTCAAATAATGCCAGGGAAATTCCTGAAATAAGCCATGGAGGAATTTCTCAAAACATCAGAAGGAGTCCTTGAATGAGCTCCAAGAGAAATCCCTGACGGATTTTCCAGAGGGATACTTGAAGAAATTTCTGAAAAATTTCAAGAAGAAATTTCCGTGAGAAATTCATGGAAAAATCCTTGAAGTACTTTATGAATGAATCAAAGAAGAGCCTCCTGGAGAAATCCCTTGAAGAATTTCTGGAGGAATCCCTCAAGGAATTGCAGACGAAATTGCTCAAGGAGCTTCAGAAGAAATTCGTCAATTATTTCTAGCAGCAATCCCTAAAGAAATATCTACCTATTGAGTTTCTGTAGGAGCTCTTGAAGGAATTTCTAGATTTCCCTGAATCAGTTACCGGAAAAAATCCTTAATTCGTTTCTGAAGAAATCACTTAGGGAAATCTTGGAAAAATCCTTGAAGGGATTTGAAGAAAAATCTCAGAAGGAGTTCCAGGAGAAATCTTTGAATGAATACCAAAGAAATCCCTCCAGTAATTTCAGAAGAAACCCCTGAAGAAATTCATGGAGGAACCCCTGAAGAATCATCCAAAGAATCCCTGAAAAAATCCCCGAAAGAAGTTCGTGTAAAAATCTCTTCATCAATCATAGAATAAATTTTTCAAAGAGACTTTCCAAGCAATCTCTCAAAAAAGTCCAAATTCCAAAGTCCAAATATATGAAGGATTCCAGAAAAAAAAATCGTCAAGGAATTCCTCAAAAAACATTCTTGATAAATTCCTGAAGCACTACCTGATGAATCCTCGAAGAAACTCTTGGGGAAACCTCTGAACGAGTATCTAGAGGAGTTGTTCAAGAAATTCCAGGAAAAAAAAACTCCATGGAACACCAGTCGTAATATCTCAATGAACTCCATGAGGATTTTCTGGAGGAATTCCTTTAAAAATCCACCAAAGATTTTTTGAAGGTATCCCAGAAAGAGAAATCGGCGAAGGAGTTTCTGAAGAACTCCATGAAAGAGTTTGTGGAGAAACCCTTGAAAGAGAAATTTCTTTAACAATTCCAGGAGTAATCCTAGAATTAAAGGAAAAATTGCTGAAGAAATTCCTGGTGGAGTCCCACGATGCTCCAGATAGAATTCCAGCACAAAATAATGAAGGAGTTCCTGGCCAAATCTCTAAAGGACTTTATGGAGAAATCCTTCAAGAAGTTTCAGAAAAAATCTTACAAAGAATTCTGGGAAAAATACCCAAAGGAATTCCTGAAGAAATACCTGAAGGATTTTCTTTAAAAATCCCACAAGGAATTCGAGATGGAGTCCTTCAAGCAACTCCAAAAAGGCTTCCTTAAAGAAATCCGGGGCAAATCTCTACAGGAACTCACGAAGAAATTCTCAGAGAAATCTCCGAAGAATCCCTGGGGTAATCACTGAAGGAATGCCTGGAAAAATGCTTGAAGAAATTGGAAGATAAATCTCTCAGGCAGTTCCAGGAGAAATCTTTGAATGAATACCAAAAAATCTCTCTAGCAACTTTCAAAGAATCTCTGAAGAAATCCCAGATGGACCTCCTGCAAAAACTTCTCCAGCAATTACAGAAGAAATTTCTCCAGCAACTGCAGAAGAAATCTCTCGAATGATTCCAGAAACAATATATGAAGGATTCCAAGAAATCGAGCATCTGGAGGAGTTGCTCAAGAAATTCTAGAAAAAAATCTTCATGGAACTCCAGGCGCAATAGGGCAGTGGAACCATCTCGGTAGGGGCCCTGTTTTGGACACTTTTCTGCTATAACTCAGCCAATTCTGAACCAATTGACACAATTTTTGGAACGCGATGAGATACGTATAGTATCTAGCCGTGTACAAAATTGGTTTGGAATTGACTGAGTTATAGCGAAGAGTGCCCAAAATATCGGCCGCTGCCCAAGTGGTTCGCTACCCTACCTCAATTTACTAAAACAGGGATTTCAGAAGAAATTCTTTTAAAATCTCCAAAGAAGGAGAAATCGAAGAAGGAGTTTCTGAAGAAATCCTTGAAGGAATTTGAGGAGAAATCCTTGAAAGAGTTTCTAATGAAATCTCTATAACAATTCCAGGAGAAATTTGTAAATGAATTACAGAAAAAAATGCTGAAGAAATTCCAGGATGACTCCCCGCTAAAAGTCCAGAAAGAATGAACTTTCTTGAGAATTTGACGGTTGATATTTATGTTTGGAGGATATGGCTTTCAGTCTTGGGAGGAATAACTCAAAAACGGATTCTTAAGTTTTCCTCCCAAGACTGAAAGCCATAACCTCAAAATACTCCTGCACAAAATAATGATGATTTTCCTGGATGAACCCCTGAAGGAGTTTATTGAGAAGGATTCAAAGAATTTCCGGAAAAATCTTACAAAGAATTCTTGAAGAAATCCCCAAAGAAATTTCTGGAGAAATCCCTGAAGGATTTTCTTCAGAAATCCTTCCAGGAATTCCAGATGGAGTCCTTCAAGGAACTCCAAGAGGACTTCCTCAAAGAAATCCGGGGAAAATCTCTAACTGAAAGAGTTCCTTACGAAATCTCTACAGCAATTACAAGACAAATTCCTCAAAGATTTCCAGGAATATCCCTGAAGTAATTTCTACAGGAATTCAAGGAGAAATTCTCAGAGGAATCTTCGAAGAATCCCTGAAGAAATCTCTGAAGAAGATCCATCAAGGAATTCTAGAAGATATCCATCAAGAAATTCAAGGAGTAATCCTTGAATATATCCCTAGAGAAGTCCCAGAAGGAATTCTTGAAAGAATCCTTGACATCTCTGAACAAGTATCTGGAGGAGTTGCTCAAATAATTCCAGAAAAAAACATCTCTAGGATCTCCAGGCGAAGTACCTCAGTAAACTCCAGGAGGAATTTTCAAAGAAAAAAAATCCTCCAAGGAATTCTTGGGGGTATTTCAGAAAGGGAAATCCACGAAGCAATTTCTGAAGAAATGCTTGTAGAAATTTGAGAAGAAACCTTTAAGAAATCTCTCTAGCAATTCAAGCAGAAATCCTTTTAAGAATTACAGAAAAAAAATGCTGGAGGAATTCCAGCATGGGTCCCCGAAAAAACTCCAGAAAGAATTCCTGCACAAAATGATGAAGGAGTTCCTGGATGAATCCTTGAAGGAGTTTATGGAGAAATCCTTCAAAAAATTTCAGGAAAATTCTTACAAAGAATTCTGAAAAAAATCCCTAAAGAAATTATTTAAGAAATCCCTGAAGGATTTTTTTTAGAAATTCCTCAAGGAATTCCAGATGGAATCCTTCGGGGAAATCCAAGAGAAATTCTTTAAATTTCTGGGCAAATCTCTTATGGAATTCCCGAGGAAATCTCTTAAGGAATTTTAAGAGAAACCCCCGAATGAGTTTCTGGAGAAATCTCTCCAGCAATTATAAGAGAAATTTCTTAAAGATTTTCGGGAATATCCCTGAACTAAATTCTACAAGAAATCTAGGAGAAACTCTCTAAAGAATCCCAGAAGAATCCTGGAGAAATCACTGAAAGTGTTTCTGGAAAAATCTCTCAAGGAGTTCCAGAAGATATCCATAAGGAAATTCAAGAAGAGATGTATGAATGAATCCCTAAAGGGGTCCCAGAAGCAGTTCTTGGAAGAATCCCTGAAGGAATTTCTGGATAAATCCTCAAAGGAATTTCAGGAGAAACTCCTCAAGGAACTTCCTGAGAAATTCCTCACAAAATTCCAGGAGAAATCTTATAAGGAATTCCTTGAAAAAAAAACAGGACGAATCCTTGAAGGCACTGCTGGAGGAATCCTTGATTAAATTTCTAGAAGAATCGCTAAAGAAATTCCTGAAGAAATCATTGAAAGAAGTCCTGAAGGAATCTTAAAAAAAAACTTCTCGACGAATCCCTGAAAAAAAATTAGAGGAATCCCTGGAGAAATTCCTGGATGATCTCTGAACAAACTTCTAGAGTAATCCACGAATTAACGCCAGGAGATTGCATTAGCTTCCTGACGGAACTTCCGGAGGAAAATCGTGGTAGGCAAGACAAAGTTTGTCGGGGTCAGCTAGTTTTTTATAAAAAATTCCCTGGCGACATTTTTGTCGAATGCATACAAACTGCCCATTCGCCAGATTTTTTCTCAAAACTCTCCAACAAACTTCTTTCAAGATTGCTTTTGATTTGCTCAATTGTAATTTATTCCTGATATTTTTGTTGGATACCTTATACTTACTAGATAGATGGATGTTCTGAATAAATTCCTGGAGGAATATCTAAAGAAACACCTGAAAACCCCTGGTGGAATAATTAACAAAACCTATTGCGATATTTTTGGAAAAAAATAGAGGGATCCCCCAAATCTTAAACCTTTTTAACCCTCCTTTACTTGTTGGGTTTAATCACCGTTAGCTAGTATATATCTATTTTATTGATATTTATCGGTGAACGAGTAAAACAATATCGTTTTTTGCGTGACGTTTCGGCCTAATCACTTTTCAGCCATCTTCAGACGCCTACAAGTTTATTACAAAAAAAATTAACATTAAACAAGATTTATACATTTTCATTTTTTCAACCCACAACTCACAATTTGATCACCGCAGCTGATGCTACCTCCTATCCAGCTGGGAGATCACGTACCACTGTCTAGTAGGGTACTAATAATTACACGGAAAATAAAATTTTCTGTGAAAAAAATTTAAAATAATAATATTTCAACAATAACCCTTTCGTGACGAACCAGCACAATTGTGCTGTTGAGCGGTAGCGGTTTTGCATATTATTTTCATCTGTTTAGACTTTGTTTTACGTGATGTAAACTGTTTCAATAATTCAGCCAATTCTTATACTTGTTTGTGTGTAAACAAACTTTTGTTTACGTTGCCTGTGAGATTTACCACAACAAGGTAAACAAAAAGTGGACAAAAATCGTAAAACATGAAAAAGATTTGTCTGTCGCATAATTTTTATTTCCGATTTGTTTAGGTAGTCAAAGCTAGAAATCGAAAGATAAAGAGTAGTTCTTCCAAATGAAGTAAAATAATTGTTGCTTTGTTGGGAAATCTAAGAGTTCTGGAGAGCCAAAGTTGAGCAATTTGTATGGAGATTTCAATTTTTTGCGCTCCGTCACGAAAGGGATAATCATAAAATCTCAAAATGTTTTTATCTCAGAAAATCCGTTCCCCAAATTGGCTTCCAGGAAAAATATAAAAGTGTGGGGATGTTCAAAAATAAAAATTAGAAAAATCAAAAACTGAAATTCTCGAAATCGAGAATTAAAAAGAATCATCTTCCAAAACATGTTTAAATCGATTTTAGATATTTAGATATTTAGATTAAAATCAAAAATTTGGGTATTAGAGGGTTAATGCATTCCTGGAGGTATCCATAGAGGAATTGTTAGAAGTACGCTTGGAGGAAATCTTGCAGGAATTTCTAAGAAAATAATTAGAGGAATACCCGGTGGAATTTCTGAAGAAATCGCTGTGTGAGTTTCTATAGGAATCTCAATAGTCAACAGTAATGTTTTCCAAGCTTTCGGTAAGAATCCTTATAAGAATTTTTGAAAGAATCTGTAGAAAAATTTAAGATTCCATGGAGGATTTTCTAAGACTTTTTAAGAAATCATTGGAGCAATATCTGAAATACATATGTCTTGAATTATGTGTACAAATATTGGGTATTTAATTGATAATCTCCTGCAGAATTTATGGAAAACATTGTTTAGCTAGCTTCTGAGACATTCTTGAAGGACTTCTGAATTGATGATTTCTAACATATCCATGATTAATTTCCATAAAAAAGTCCGTGAAGTATTTTGAGAAAGTTCATGGAAGGTTTTCTTGATGAATTTCTGGAACAATCTATGCAAGATTGTTTGAAAGGTATTCTTGAAAAATTTTTAAAGGAATCCATGCAACATTTTTGGAATCTTTCCTTGCAAATCTCTCTGAGGGAGCTCTTGGAGAAATTTCTGGAATACATTCTGGAGTCTAAAGAAATCCTTAGAAGTTTTTCGTGAAAAGAACTAGACTGATTTTCTTTAGAATTTCTTAGCCGATTTTTCAATGAAGTCTCTAAAAGATTTTTTGAAGAATCCCTGGGAGATTTCTTCTGGAACTCGCGAAAGATTTTTTAAATGAATCCTAGGATGGATTTCAGCAAGCAAGAGTCCAAAAAAGAACTACAGAAAAATCTATGGAAGATTTTTCAAAGTAATCCTTGGAGAACATTTGGAAATATTCCTGGAGAAAGTATTAGTCGAATTTATAATTAAAGCCATGTGAGGTTTTCCGCAAAAAACTCCCAAGAAACTTGCGAAGAAACCCCTAGGGCAGTTTTCATAGAAATCCCTGAAGGAATCCCAGGAAGATCTTATGAAAGAATTTCTGAGATCCCTGGATCAATTTCGAATGCAAACCCCGGAGAAAGTTTTGAAATTAATCCGTGGAAAGTCGTTTGAGAGAATGCTCAAAGAAATTTCCAAAAGAATTTTTGGAAAAAAAAAATCTAGAAAAATCCCAAAAAAAAATAGGCTAAATCGCTAAAGGACAGAAACTCTTGAGAAATTTCTGCAGAAACTCATACATACGTTATCATACAACTCTGTGTGAAACTTCTGGAGGGATGCCTAGTGGAATTTCTAGAGAAATTGGAAATTGATGTGGGAACACAAGTACAAATGTTAAAGGAACTTTTGTAACGTTTCCTGAAAAACTCTGGAATAGTTTCTGAAGGCATAGCTGAAACTTTAGGAATCTCTGGAGAAACTTCTGAATAAAAGTATATAGAAATTTCTGAAGGAATCCTGAACGATTTTCAAATAATCCCTGGGCGAATCATGGCTGCTGAAATTCATGGATAACTTAAAAAAAAAAACTGATGAAATTTGAGAAGTAAATCATGCAAGATGTTTTAGAAGAGTTCTTTGATGAATTTGTAGAATAGGAGGAATTTCTGAACAAATCCCTAAAGAAAAATTTCGAATGAATTCCAGGCTAAATCCTCAGAGACATTTTCAAAGGAATCCGTGAATGAATTTCTGAACTTTTTCAGTTTTTTGAGTCATTTACATAGATAATATTTCATTCGTTATTTACTCGTTTAGTATACATACATGCCAAAAACTCCGAGCCTTTTATCGAAAACTCAGTTTCAATGCAGCTTTTGTTTGTTTTAGTATATTTTGGTATACAATTAAAAGAAAAAAAAATCAAATGAAAAATTTAAATCTAAGAGAAATGTTAAATTCGACTTTAATGGCATTTTGAAAACTTAAATGTATACTTAATCGAGGTACACCTGTAGAACTTTAACGAGTTACGTTACCAGGTTAGGACCAGTGACTTGCAAATGTGATTCGCTCTTCATAATCCACTGGGATTTCGGCAAGCCCATTGAGATCACAGATAGCGAACGTTACAGAAAAGTTCTTAGAGTTTTTGAACGTATAATGCTGCAAATAATTCCACAAAATGGTGCGTAGCACAGATGTAGAAACCCGAGTAATATTAAGGGTACTAAGAAAGGGAACCCATAAAATTTGGCCGATTTTAGCGGCCTTGTCACGTAATGTGAATTTCCATAGAAAGATTTGCACAAGGTAAATATTTTCATCAGAAGGTCGAAATTTTTATTTTAATTATAAGGTCGTGGCATCCTAATAGATGAAACTTTACCTTTGATTCCGATTGGAGTAAAGCTACGCTATATAACTATCAAATCAAGATATCAATCTGAAAGATTCTTATATTTGATAAATATTAGCAAATCTCTTCAAAAGCAGGTGCAAGTACCTATCAACCCATTCCTAGATTAATTCAATTTTCAAAAGCCATCTAGCAAACCAAAACCACCACTAGGTGTATTAAATTTTATTATATCGTTAATACAGATATCGTACAACTAACCTCCAGAACACAGCACGACCTACTTGAAAATACACTCACAGTAGACGATATTACGATCCAGAAATCAAACTCGTTTCGCATTATAATTGAATGTTCTCGATTGTTCCACATCAAACACCCAGCAAAGGCACTCGAGAGTAATTAGTAACCCTTTCATCAGCTCCGACAACAACCACCAGCCGGCGGGCGGGATCCATCCATCCAACCCCGTGAATTTGCGGCTTCCTCCCGCTCGGCTGAATGGAATCCTAATGAGCTTCTTGAAACGACGATACCACTCGGAGTCTTCTCTTAAGTGCTTCCTTCATTGTGGTGTGTCCCACTCCTGAGCCGAGGAAGAAACATCTGCTGAGTTTGTCCTGTCTCGGGAATCATCGGGCATCGAGTCATTGTAAAATCTAAATATTGACTGTTTCATTTAGCTCCCGATGGCGACGACGACGACCAAAGGAAGTCATCACCATCAATTATGGCCGGAATGGGAAACGATGCGTGTTCTGGTGCCATTATGGTAGATCACCACGTTCTTTGATGCCTTGTCTGTCAGTTTGAAAAGTGTTCGCAAATCAGAACTAATTTTGCTCAACGCCCCCCATTCTTACCCAAACAACTTCCAATCGAGTAAATAAATGGGAGTAATTAGAAGATTCAATATCCGGACACGCACTACTTCGAAGGGGGCTTGATCCGATTCTTGTTTCATCCCCCTCGCACTAGTGAATCTGACGGAAATTGAGCTTTCCCGCTTTTGTGTGATTCCGACTGTTCCACTCCATTGAACCACTCCGACGACGGCGAACATCTGTGCCGGTGGCAAACAGCCAACAGTCGGATAGCATCGGGATAACATCTGACTGACTACGGCGACGACGACGACAACGACGGACACTTCGAAAGTTGATTAGGCTTTTTGCCATCTGTCGATCTTCATCAGAGCTTATCGATGTGATGTTTCGTCGCTCGAGGGTCGCCGTCTCTGTGGAAAGGTATCAAAATAAATAAGCGTATTGGATTAACAGGACCAACCAACCGCTCCACCACCGTAGCAGCGACTACGAAAGTTGCGGTTGATATTATGCCGATGATTCTCCCTTCGACACCATCACCGAATCGGATCTTCCGATTGCGGTGTTTCCGCCGAACAGCCAACAGAGCACAGCAATCAGTCAGTGTTGGGATTAACGGTAGACGCCCCGTCACCAGGAACAGTGATGCCATTTATTTTTAATTGTAATAGACTAGACTAGACTAGACTAGACTAGACTAGACTAGACTAGACTAGACTAGACTAGACTAGACTAGACTAGACTAGACTAGACTAGACTAGACTAGACTAGACTAGACTAGACTAGACTAGACTAGACTAGACTAGACTAGACTAGACTAGACTAGACTAGACTAGACTAGACTAGACTAGACTAGACTAGACTAGACTAGACTAGACTAGACTAGACTAGACTAGACTAGACTAGACTAGACTAGACTAGACTAGACTAGACTAGACTAGACTAGACTAGACTAGACTAGACTAGACTAGACTAGACTAGACTAGACTAGACTAGACTAGACTAGACTAGACTAGACTAGACTAGACTAGACTAGACTAGACTAGACTAGACTAGACTAGACTAGACTAGACTAGACTAGACTAGACTAGACTAGACTAGACTAGACTAGACTAGACTAGACTAGACTAGACTAGACTAGACTAGACTAGACTAGACTAGACTAGACTAGACTAGACTAGACTAGACTAGACTAGACTAGACTAGACTAGACTAGACTAGACTAGACTAGACTAGACTAGACTAGACTAGACTAGACTAGACTAGACTAGACTAGACTAGACTAGACTAGACTAGACTAGACTAGACTAGACTAGACTAGACTAGACTAGACTAGACTAGACTAGACTAGACTAGACTAGACTAGACTAGACTAGACTAGACTAGACTAGACTAGACTAGACTAGACTAGACTAGACTAGACTAGACTAGACTAGACTAGACTAGACTAGACTAGACTAGACTAGACTAGACTAGACTAGACTAGACTAGACTAGACTAGACTAGACTAGACTAGACTAGACTAGACTAGACTAGACTAGACTAGACTAGACTAGACTAGACTAGACTAGACTAGACTAGACTAGACTAGACTAGACTAGACTAGACTACCCAAGTAACAATTTTAATTTTATCAAAGTTTTTTAGCGATTCAAAAGTCCTAAATATAAAACCATTGATGCCGACTTGAAAATGCTCTCGAGTTCTTGTATGCCTCAATAAGCCCACGTTCTGGCTAGTTGGCCCAGTCTTATTATTGTCCACAGGACTTCGTATGCAAACCGGCTTAGGATTTCGGGTTGTATCATAGTTTTATCAATCTTCTAAATAAAACCATCTTCTGACTTGTCAAATAATTGTTTTGATTATTTTTCACTCTCAATGTTCGATCGTCTGAATAAATTATGCTTGATTGTTTATCCAGCCATCAATTGGAAAGATGCAGATATGGAATTCAGATTTGTTTTCCTATTTAATACGTGTCAGGAGACATGCCACGGAAAATTTGTGGTGAATGTGACTGTGATAATGACAAAAACTAAGTGTGCCACATAAACTATGCATAATTTGGAAGTTAAATGCATTTTATTTACTCGGTGGAATTGGGTGCAAAATAGGTTTTTTCAACACAGCGGAGTTTTAAAGACATTATGTAATTTTTCTGACAAAATAAAATGACAGAAACGTGTTGTATGGTTTAATTTGATCTTAAGCTGTACGTGAAATCATAAAATTGAGTAATGTATTTTCTGTATTTACATAAATTATCCCGACTAGGCGACATATTTTTCTGATAAAACTCTGTGTTCCTGATGATTCCTCCAATAGGGCTAACCCTCCTGAGGTGGTCATAACTTAGCTCATGATAGAACTAGCGGTTTTATCACAGCATTTTTTTGGTTTATGTTACGGCCACGAAATCCTTTGTTGGTTTTATGCATTGCCTCACAGTTTTGTGTATTTGTTTACAAAAAAAAATCTCTCCGACAACAACCGCAAATGCAAGTTTTATCGAAATGGCATATCATTAGTAACAAAACCAATTCATGACCACTTGCAAGTCTTTAAATGACGATGTTTATAGCAGAAGTTATATGATAGCTTTATGGAACGCCAAAGGTTCAAAGTAAAAAACTACCACATAAAACTAATTTAGAACAGCTAGCTTTTTCACATGCTCTTATAAAACCGGGATAAAACATGAATAAACCTTCAAGGCATGCTGATTGTTACTTGGGTAGACTAGACTAGACTAGACTAGACTAGACTAGACTAGACTAGACTAGACTAGACTAGACTAGACTAGACTAGACTAGACTAGACTAGACTAGACTAGACTAGACTAGACTAGACTAGACTAGACTAGACTAGACTAGACTAGACTAGACTAGACTAGACTAGACTAGACTAGACTAGACTAGACTAGACTAGACTAGACTAGACTAGACTAGACTAGACTAGACTAGACTAGACTAGACTAGACTAGACTAGACTAGACTAGACTAGACTAGACTAGACTAGACTAGACTAGACTAGACTAGACTAGACTAGACTAGACTAGACTAGACTAGACTAGACTAGACTAGACTAGACTAGACTAGACTAGACTAGACTAGACTAGACTAGACTAGACTAGACTAGACTAGACTAGACTAGACTAGACTAGACTAGACTAGACTAGACTAGACTAGACTAGACTAGACTAGACTAGACTAGACTAGACTAGACTAGACTAGACTAGACTAGACTAGACTAGACTAGACTAGACTAGACTAGACTAGACTAGACTAGACTAGACTAGACTAGACTAGACTAGACTAGACTAGAAATCCAGATTAAGTATCCCCATCTGGAAGCCCTGCCGTTGACGAACGAGCGGCTCAAGTGGGTTGCTGTTCAATTTTTTGTTGTTGCTGTTGTGGCGCCTTCTCCGAATATAAATCTCTTTGGAAGAAATTTATCACCAAACCCGGTCACGTTCCGGTTTACTTAATTAAGCCTCTTTCCGGCCTCAGTCAGAGCCCCAAATTGGGCTGATTATTTTTCGCCTCCATTCGCGTCAGTTTAGAGTCCGGATAAGTTTGTGGGATGGGACCACCACCGTCCGTCACCGGGACGTTCTTGTTTTTTCTTCTATTGCCGGTGACGAAGAGCTAGGAGAAAAATGTCACAGTTTTCTTATCCGGCGTAAGCCAATTAGATAATATTGTACCGCTTGGTGAAGCTTAGGCGAGAAAATTTTGCTTTTCCTAGACTCTGTTTACACACGAAAAGCCTTACGTGATCTGGAAAGAAAATCAGGAGAGATAAAAAAAATCTGTTAATCAAAAAAAGGTACATACAAAATTCAAACTTTTAATTTAACCTTCCAGGACGCGCGCCATCAAGCAACCGAAACTGCACCGCGCTCGCGCTGTATACGACAAGCGAGGTTTTTTGGTGGTGTTGTACTTTTAACAACAGCGCGCGTGCTGAAGGGTTAATAACTTTAGCTTCTATTTCAGTTTTATTTTCAACAGAATGGTTGGATTTCATCCAGCACTTCAAAATAAAACGATTTTTCAAACCATGGTCGACAAACTTAGTCATAAACAAAGAGGTGTAGCTCTACACCTAGGCGTCGTACGTACTAATTGTATTGCAGCAATATTTGCTAAAAATGGTCAAAAGCACGCACTCACAACTCCAGTAGACCTAATAGTACCATCCAGATACCGTGAAGAGCAGTGAACCAAAACATTTAATATGGTGGCTCCAGAGAGGAGCCCAGATGGCAAAACGTCACGATACAAACCTATTTATTCATCGATCCGTTGGCATAGTAGACCATTGCTTTACAGTAAAATTATATGTAGGTTTTGCATGTCCAATATGTTTTCTCTTCTGTTCGGGACCTAATCCACTCTGATCAATATTTGTTCTACTTTGTTCCTCGTGGTCTTTGAAATGTACATAGCGTATTACATTATTACTATGAGGAGCCCAGCCACCACACGATCGCATACGATGTTGAATAGGATGCAAAAGTGGGGGCGATCTGCGTACTTTTTACACGCGGTTAAATGAAAGCATATAAGCATATACACTGTGGTGCATAATTGATCGGACAAACGCCGATTTTCATACAAAATGGCCAAGTTTGAGATGCTGTAACTATAGTTTGCTTTGGTGGATTGAGCTCAATTTTTGACACGGAACTACGAATATACTGAATTTTGTGTATACAAAGTATAAAATGTTTTCGTTCACAGGTCTGGGCGTGGCAAGGCGTTGAAAATATTGCAAAAGTGATCGGACAGCGGCACGCGTGTAAATCAAAGGGGTACCGCTGTCCGATCACTTTTGCAATATTTTCAACGCCTTGCCACGCCCAGACCTGTGAACGAAAACATTTTATACTTTGTATACACAAAATTCAGCATATTCGTAGTTCCGTGTCAAAAATTGAGCTCATTCCACCAAAGCAAACTATAGTTACAGCATCTCAAACTTGGCCATTTTGTATGAAAATCGGCGTTTGTCCGATCAATTATGCACCACAGTGTACGCATATACGACTTCGTGTTGGCTGGGAAGTTTGTTACAGTAGTCATTTTCAACTTCAGCGGAATGTTAAATAGGATCCTTTTCTAATACGCTCCATTTTCAGTTAAAATCGAATGCTCTACCGAAAAATGTCAAGAAATATTACCGATATTGACCAAGCATTGGCGTACTAGTACGAACTAGTTCTTACAACCTCAAACTAGTGAATACAGTATAGATGATAAGATGCACTATACTTAAAAAGTTGGTTCATTCAACTAATTTTCAGCGACATCAAAACCGAGAGTTCGTCGAAGTAATTACAAAGTAATAAATGTTATGAAGACCAATTTTTTTCATTTTTTTTATTACTTAAAAGTTTTTTTCTACTAGTTGGAAATAGTAGGGAAGACTGGGGAGACTTGATCCCTTTCTAAAACTTTAAGAAAAAACACAAAACTAGATCCGATTTCCGTACAAAATGGCAGGTAAACATCTATTGCAAGTTAATACACAACAGAAGGCCTTTAAATTATTGTTAAAGTTTTCAAAACTGTGTTTTTATGGAGGCATGTCTTATGATGTATTTTTCAAAAATGGGTGACACTTGATCCCCCTTTCATCACATGGTTTATTTAAAGGGAAAATAATTCCAGAATCTTCCTATTCATTTTCTTTTCGAGTTTTCTTGTATTTTCGATGAATATGGAGTGTTTGAAATTGTAAGATTTCCTTAAATTTTTAAGGATATGCCGTATTTTCAAAATGGGGAGACTTGATCCCCCTTTTCTTGGTTTGTACTAAAGTTATAATAATCTGACACATTTTATCGTTGAATAGACTAGAATTCCAAGTAAATAGAGACTTCCGAATAGAATTTTATTTTTCACATGTATAATGTGTGTGTAATCCTCGAGGGATCAAGTCTCCCCATGTCACTGTTGTGCATACTAAGCTGAATTAATTGAAATATGTTAACAACAACCTCATTTGGATAAATAAGTTTCAAAGTACTTTATTTAAACTATGTGCAGTGAAATTTTGACACGATTTGGTTCAATTTTCACAAAGTTATTGAGATTTTTCGGAATCGCCTAAAAGAATTCTGAAGGACTGAAAACAAATCATCAGCCGTTAAAAAATAATGCAATGTACAATCGAAATCACTTGTAGCCAAAACATAGTTGTTTGTCCAGGAGTAGCTTTGGATAAATTATGTTAGAAGAAAAATGTTTTTGATTCCGAGCAAATATGGGGGGAACAAGTCTCCCCAGGGATCAAGTCTCCTCAGTCTCCTCAGTCTCCCCTAAGAACTACTAGGAGATTCCTCCAAAAATTCCTTCGGAGATTCCTTCGGGAATTTCTCCGGAGATTCTTCCAGGAATTCCTCCAATAATTCCTCCAGAGATTCCTTCAGGGATTCCTTCGGAGATTTGTCCAGGAATTCGTCCGGAGATTCCTCTGAGAATTCCTCCGGAGATTCCACCGAGAATTCTTCTGGAGATTTTTTTTTTACCTCCGGAAGGACAAGAATTTATGAGTTAAGCAAATTGAGTGACCTAAAGATACCGTCGATTATCGATTAGCTCCGATGAAGGTGGGATTTTTTTCTCCTAATATTTTTTATTTATGTGTATTTTAACTGAATTTCTTATTTAACACTCAAAAGGTGGTGGAAAGAGCACGCATTAGTCATCTTTCGTTGGGAAAAAATGGATTTGATTCTGTGGAAACGTTACATCATTAGCGCATCCATAGGCATACAGGAAACCTGCGGTAAAGTATATTCTACTAGAGATCGTGGTGAGCAAATGCATGTCATATGGTGGCTCCACAGAGGACCCCTGGAGAACATCCAGGTTCATGCGGTTTCAAGGGACTTACAGTGGCATTTCAACAAGTTTAACAGGAATTCTAGATGACTGAAAGGGACTTAAAGATCTCTGATCAGAGGATTTCATGATCGTTCGATTTAAATTTATTCCAGAGGGGTTCCAGAGAAATATCTGAAGCGTTTCTGAAGATTTCATGGTGATTCAGCGTTTCAGGTGTTTTAGCCCTTCCGAGGGTTTCAAACTAAATCATTCATGGGGGATTCAGGGTCATTCAATGGGATATCAAAAGGTTTCAAGAACATTTCAGGGGGTCTGATGGGCGCTTAGAGTGATTACTCGTTTTTTTTAGCGAAGGCTTTCCCTTCTTTTATGATTGACTCTTCCCTCTAGATTTAAGTATTGAGAACTTTTAAACATACTAGCTGCAGCTATCATATTGGCTTTGGCATTATAATGATTTTCAGATAAAATTACTTCATTTCATCATAGGCTATTCTTTATAATTTTCCAATCAAGAATTATTTGGCATTGAAACAGTCAATGTTCTTATTTGAGAGTGTTCCTTTTTTTTAAGGAATAGGCTGTTCTTTCGAGTAATACTGATGTAGAGAACAATGACACGGCCCAATGGCTTTCAGCAAAACCACCTTTACGGGCAAATGGTGTTCGGCCAAATTACACGGAATCATTTCAGGGAAACTTTAGAAGATTAAGATGCCTACAGAAAGGGTTCAAGGGCATTCCATGCGTTCTCTGGTATTCTCAGGAGTATTTCAGAGGCGTCTCAGGGAGTTTTTTGAACAAGTGAGTTTCCAGGAGTTTCAAAGGGTTTCTAAGGAGTTTCAAGAGGGTCAGAGGATTTCAAAGACGTGTTGCAGAGAATTCTCAGAGGCATTCCAAGAAGTTTTAGAACTCGTGTTTAACTTTTCTCAGGAAATTCTTTAAGATAGCCCTCTGGGAATTTTCCCAGAGAACTTTTCCTTTTTCTTTTTGTTGGAATTTTTCCTTTAGCCTTTTGTTGCGTCCCGCGTGAACTGCTTTTTATGCAGCTACCGAGTTCACTCTTCCTAATTATCGGCATGTGTTTTTCGAAATTCAGTGAAGTTTTACTGAAATATTGATACTAAATCGGACTGAAGCTTCAAAACAAGGGATACTTATGATTTGAGATATTTTGTATCAACGTTTTTGCACGCATCTACCCAACGTCAACTAGGTCAATAATGCCATAGATCTTAAAACATAGATCTCAAAAACCGAACTCAAGACAGACAGTTTACGCGTGCTAAGTGGTTACTTGTTACACCTTCGGTCACATACCACAGCATTGAATTTCCGTCCTTGTTCCGCGTAGCACAGATCCCGCTCCATTTGCGTGAGATAATAAACCTCCGATGATTAATGGTACGACGCCGCTGGCTGGAAAATCCTTCGGAGGTGGCGCTGATTAGTACGTGATTAGCGACTGCTCCTGACACGAAAACGTTGTTAATTTATTATTTAACGTGTCCATTGCCGTCCCATTCGCCTTGACTGTGTGGCGTGGCGACCATTAATGGTGAATATTCTTCGCCCACCGTTGTTGATTTATGACAACAATGAACGATTGTTAGTTGAGTGGAGGGAGGGTGGCACACACTACTAGTAGAACACCCGGAGATGGAACCAAATGGTCACACGACGAAGCCAAAGTTATTCACATAATTTATCTCAAAGTCCATTTGTCATTTGCGTGCGCGTTCGCTCGTCCCATCCCCGGGACGCAGAGGACATACCATTTCAATTTAAGTTTCAACATTTATCACGGCATTTTAAATCTGGATTCTTAAAATTTACGCACTGTTGACCACCGGACTGAGCGAACTCTGAAAGTGGTCCAGAGCCGAATGCAGCCGCCACGGCTCGGCTGGGCTCTGGCACCACCAGACGGATAATGGAGAAAAATGGGTTGCGCTTTTGGTCGAAGTTTTTCCACAGAGCCAAGCCGGCAGCTCCAAAACGTGGATTCAGACTCGTGGATGCATTATGAATCTTTAATTCTACATTCGGGACGTTTGGTCTGGATTTTTTAAGGTTCTTGTTCGACTTTGAATCACCTCCAGGCATCCGGTTTGTCCTTTTGCAATCAATTTAGCCGAAAAAAAAGACAATCAGCACTGCACAAAAATATATTCTTTACAGCGAAAAGCTTTTTGAGGTAAAGTGAACGGGAACGAGCCTTGGGAATGAACTGAGAAAAAAAAAGAGATTTTCCACAATGGTCAGTTGGTCTGACAGGTCGGCGCAAAAGTGGACGTCTCCGAATGCCAAGCAACCAACGGTGATGGGAAGGAAGGAAAAAAAGTTAAATGTATTTCCCTCGGGATAAGCTTTTCTCCTGAACGCCCTTTTAGTCGTACTGATTCCATTGCGTTTGAAATAGGGTTGGTTTTTGCGTGCTGGTTGGTAAAGTTCTTTTCAATGTCTGTTGCACGCTTTTCGCAGAAGGTTCACTTTGCTGGAACATCTTTGAACGATGAATGGGACAATTTAAGCTTCAGGTGATATCGATGACTGGTCGAGGTCGAAGGCATGTCCTGGGAAGAGTTCCAGCGTAACTAGGTAGCGGTGTCTTGGACATTTATTAAAAAAATAAAAAAAAATAGCCACACTGCCTCGTGTAAGCATCTCCTGATCGGTTCTAAGTTCAATAATTGTTCTAGGGTCTCCTCCAAGAGCTTTCTTGAATAGTCATCGTCATTACACTAGGTACTTCTTCGGAAATGAAGATGCAAAAGCTGTCCATTAGTAATTGTGGAATGTTTCATTGCAATTATATCTAAAAATTCTTAAGAAATTTTTGTAGGGAAACATTTTTTTTCTACTGTTCGATAAATCCTCAGAAAGTTTTCAATGAAATCATCCTAATTTTCTTCAGAAATTCAGTAGAAAAAATATTACCAGAAGCTCCTGTAATAACTCTGAATGTCTGCGCTCGGCAATAATCCAATAAATGAAATTTTAACTACGCTATATGTTCAACATCACCCCCCCCCCCCCTCTATCCAAATTTTAAACTACACCCAAATCCAACCAAACACATCTGTACCGACATTTGAAATTCCCTATCATCCTCATCTAATCCACTTCACACGCCCGCAGCCAAACATCAACTACCGCTTAATTGTGATAAATTAAACAACGCTTTCCCGGTAGGTATTTCGGTAAAACATTAAGAAATTGGAATCTCCTGCGGGAAAATTAATCGCTGTTCGTTGCTCGTTTGAGCCTTTTGGAGCCTACCCCAAGCTACCTTCATTCGACACAGAGCGGCAATTGGGAGCACTAGGCATATCCCCCCGTGTGCCACCTTTTGTGGACAATTCCAGGTAAAACCTCCCCGCGTGAGCACGAATATTTCGAAAGTTATCCACTTTTGCTGCTGCTGTTAACCCACTAAGTAAGGCAGCCACTTGATATATTGAAGAGCAGACGCCGCCATCACTCGGAAGGTCTGAATTCTTCAGGTAAATTTATGCGCTCAGCCTCGGCACTCTGATGATGGTGCGCTAATTAGAGCGCTTACTACGCACATTCTGTCGCTGCTGTAGCAAACCATACTGCTGCTGCTGCTGCCGCTGCTGTAAGTATATAGAAGAATGTTGGTTGATACACGCGCCTTGGTAGGCTACACGACCTACGGAATAAAATTGTTGTTATCCCACGCGGTAGGGAAAATTCTTTCCAAGGATAAATTCTTCCAGGCATGCGAAATTCCACCATACATACTTCGGGTCGTAAGATAAAGTTCCTAATGGTTATGGCGTGACTGGGTGTAGTTAAATGATGGCTGAAAATGTGCTTTAAGAAATTCGTGTTGCTGGTAGGTTGGGAGTGGTTTAAAATAAATTATTCGTTTGAAAAAAAAACTAACGTCCATTTTATTTTTTCAGTACTTCAAGTCGTCCTTTAAAAGTCATACATTTATTTGCTCAACATCACATTGAAGACAAGACATAATCAACAATAGTAAGCCACAATACTCGGTTTGTGACTGCCGCTCTCCATCCTCGGTCGCACCCAATGCTCGCCAAGTCACGCTCCACGTGATCCACCCATCGTGCTCTCTGCGCTCCACGACTTCTTGTGCCAACCGGATCAGTTGGTGTTTGCAGGGTTGTTGTCCGGCATTCTGGCAACATGTCCTGCCCACCGTATCCTTCCGGCTTTGGCCAACTTCTGGATGCTGGGTTAGCCGTGCAGCGAGCTCGTGGTACATCCTTGTCCGCAACACACCGTTCTCATGCATATCGCCGAAAATCGTCCTTAGCACGCGTCGCTCGAAAACTCCAAGTGCAGGTCCTCCTCGAAGCTGGTTTATGTCTCGTGTCCGTAGCCGACCGCCAGCCTTATAAGCGTTTTGTACATGGTGCATTTGACGCGTGGGTAAATCTTTTTTAACCGCAGCTTCTTCCAGGGCCCGTAGTAGGCTGACACCTTCCAGAGCGATGTTGAAGAGTAGACATGAGAGTCCGTCACCTTGTCGCAGTCACCGACGAGATTCGAATGAACTGGATAGTTCACCCGAAACCCTTACGCAATTTTGCAAACCGTCCATCGTTACTTTAATCAGCCTAGTCAGCTTCCTAGGAAAGCCGTTTTCGTCCATAATTCTCCATAGCTTGGTGCGGTCGATACTATCGTATGCCGCTTTGAAGTCGATGACAAGGTGATGCGTTGGGACCTGGTATTCACGGCATTTCTGGAGGATTTGCCGTACGGTGAAGATCTGTCCGTTGTCGACCGACCGTCGATAAAAGCTGCTTGAAAATTTCCCACGAACTCATTCGTTTTAGGTGACAGACGACGGAAGATGATCTGGGATAGCACTTTGTAGGCAGCATTTAAAATAGTGATTGCCCTGAAGTTCTCACATTCCAAATGGTCGCCTTTCTTGTGAATGGAGCAGATTACCCCTTCCTTCCACTCCTCCGGTAGCTGTTCGGTTTCCCAGATCCTGACTATGAGCCGATGCAGACAGGTGGTCAACTTTTCTGGGCCCATCTTGATGAGTTCAGCTGCGATACCATCCTTACCAGCTGCTTTGTTGGTTTTGAGCTGGTGAATGGCATCCTTAACTTCCCTCAGCGTGTGAGTTGGTTCATTTCCGTTCTCCGCTGCACTGGCGTCGTCGTTTCCTCCGTTGCCGTGGGCTCTCGTGCCTACGTTCTCCATGCTGTTCAGGTGCTGATCGAAGTGCTGCTTCCACCTTTCGATCACCTCACGTCCGTCCGTCCAGAGGCCTCCGTCTTTATCCCTGCATATTTTGGCTCGCGGCACGAAGCTGTTGCGGGATGCGTTGAGCTTCTGATAGAACTTCCGTGTTTCTTGGGAACGGCACAGCAATTCCATTTCTTCACACTCCGCTTCTTCCAGGCGGCGCTTTTTCTCCCGAAAGAGGCGGGTCTGCTGTTTCCGCTTCTGTTTATAACGTTCAACGTTCTGTCGAGTCCCTTGCTGCAGCATTACCGCCCTCGCTGCATTCTTCTCCTCCAAAACCGTTCTACACTCTTCGTCGAACTATTCGTTCCGTCGATTCCGTTCCACGTACCCGATGGTGCTCTCGGCTGCCTCGTTGATAGCTGCTTTCTCTGTACTCTACTGTACTGTAGTGAATGACGTATGAGATGCAATAATCCCCTGTGGCTCATATAGCCACAGCTGTAAAGACGTGAACATTCAGCATGATCATGCTGAGGGTGACGGGTTCGGTCGGCCGGTCCAGGAACTTTTTGTTATGAAAATTTACTTTACAGTATACTTACAATATCATAATTAATTTTAATTGGCTTTTTCGGTGATATTAATACTACTCGAAGTAAGAGGGAGTAAGGAAAGTAATGAAAGAATACGGTGGATAGATACGCAAGCGAGCGATAAGAGAAATTGAACAGATATTGAAATTAACAGAGGGCCATTGTTAATATCACCGAAAAAAGCCAATTAAAATAAATTATGATAAAGACATGCGGTGATTAAACCTAGTAAATATAAAATCCAATTGGCAAAAACTAATAAAACTTCGGTTCGTATTAAAGATCATTAGGGTACAATAGGAGCATGCGTGATGAAAACGCGAAAATATCCAATAAGTAACGTTCGCTCGACATGAATCTCTGAACAAGTACCACCGATCGATAGAACCGAAAATACCGCCGAGCAACACTTAACAGATCACAACCACGATCTTTTTGTCTGTCTAGGGATATTAGTATTTAACTCACTACTATTGCCTAGCCGTTCAACTCGAGAACGCATGGCAAGAAGATCGTCGTTGTGATTGTGTTGCTCAACAATGGCCCTCTGTTAATTTCAATATCTGTTCAATTTATCTTATCGCTCGCTTGCGTATCTATCCACTGTATTCTTCATTACTTTCTTCACTCCCTCTTACTTCGAGTGGTATTAAATCACCGAAAAAAGCTAATTAAAATTAATTATGATAAAGTCATGCGGCGATTAAACCTAGTGAAAATACATACAATATGTTCGTGCCCGCCACGCAATATACAGTGTATCAAAAAAAAAAAAAATTCGGTACATCAATTTTATTTACAATATTTTTTATTTTATCCAAATGTTAACAACTTTTTTTAGATAAATAAACCCACTGGAAATTTTATCGTGAGTCCTTTGTATCTTTCGTTCAATAACTGCACTTTTATTAGTGGAAACGTTATTGCAGATTATATGTGCAAAATATGGTAAATTCACAAACATCGTTAACTTTATAAGCAGATTTTTTCATATTTTCATAGTGAATAAACTAACCCATTTATAGTACTAGCAGAAGAAAAAAAAAGGCAATATGATCGATCCAACACATGCAACCTTATCTACAATAGTCTAATAAATCGACACTGATTTTTCATTAGGGTCTAACTGACATTTTCGATTTCTCTTCATCGATCCTCTCTTTGTGTTATTACGGAAAGTGTGTTAAGTTTTCCAAAGATTTTTTGGTTGAAATGCGAAGACGACGACTACATCTTGCTCTAGAAACAAAAAGAATAATGTTTTTGTTTGTTTTGATCACGTTATTAGCGAAAGAGAGAGTCGACGAAGAGAAATCGATCAAGTCAGTTAGGCCCTTAAGAAAAATCATTGTCGAAATGATCTTAACATAGTTCCTAAAATTGAAACAGAGCTGCCAAATATCAATTATTCGATCTCGCCAATCGATTTAACAAATAGTGCTTTATTATAAAAATTATTATAGGTCAAAATTTTAGCGTTTTACAAGAGTACAGTTACAAAAGTAGTAGACGAAACTGTCTCAAGTTCAAACTTAAGGGCTGAAAACTATGTAAGTGCGCACTGCGCACCGTCAGATGAAATATCTGGAGGCAATCCGTTGCCCGAAGCTAAAATCTTTCCGAACCCAGTATAGTAAACTTTAATTGGAAATTTATTATGACTGTGTTATTTTTTTTTTCAAATGGGTGAATATCAAAACCTTCATTGACCGGTACGAGTACGCTCGTAAATTAAATTCATCCAATAAGTTAATCAATGTTGACAGAGAAGCATCCAAGCTACTTAAGGAAATAGTAGGCAAGTGACAAAATTGGACAAGCAGAAGCTAGATTGGTTAACATTTTCAGGCAATTTGAGGGTAATAATAACCTCATAAAAAATGTAGAGTTCACGTCATGCTTGTCAGCCAAAAATGCTGTAATAAACGATTTTTGTTTCAGTTTTGTACGAAGCACCTTAATTTGAATTTTGATAGCAATTGAGAGTTGAAATATTAAAACGATTTTTGACAGCTAGATTCAATTATCAGGTTGCTTTTGAAGACTGTAAAAAAAATGTTTATGAGTTTGTCCCACTTCTGGGAAGCTCACAACGCAGAAGGATATGCTTGGTAGAAGAAATGAGTGCTTCGTATTCGTCAACAAAAAAAAAGATCATGATTTCACGTTTGTATGCATCTTTCCAAATTAATGTCCCGCGTTCGAGCTCTGATCATCTGGTCACTTTAGTTTAACCACTTCCGGCGGGAAACCTGGAACTCATTCCATGACACTTCCGATTGTCCCAAATATGGTCTCAGACTGTTTTCTTGTCTAATCATCAGGCTATCGAAAAGCCGCGAATTGATGTGTTGAATGCATGATTTGACATTTGGCCAATTCCGGCGGGACACTCGGAACCCGTTTTGGATCACTACCGATGGGACAATCGGTAGGGTAATGGAATGAGTTCAAGGTTTCCCGCCGGAAGAAGTTATACTTAAGTAGTTAGTGGATAACTGACACTGAGGAAAATTACAAGTGGTAGTCGAAATACGCGTATCTGTCAAAGGATAAGCAACATTGGGTTTCTTGGGTGGAATTAAAAGGTACGAAACTGATTACACTCATTCGAAGAGGGTATTCTGCTTAGAGGGTTCGAAAAGTCGGTTCAAGTTCATAAGGTTATCAAAAAATCGAGCTTTGCTGTGTCGCATACATGGGTTCAGTTCAATTTTAAATTTGGCCGCTTTCTGAGGGACATCCGGAACTGGTTACGGCACTACCGGCTGTCCCTTATATGGTCCTTACCTATTTCCTCGATAATCAGTCATCAGCTTATCAGAAAAACCGTTATTTGTTGTATCGCATGCATGGGTTTGGTACTCTTTTATATTTGGGCACATCCGTCGGGACCCCGGGAACCGGTTTCGGACAACTACCTGTTCAGATATAGTCTGATATTGTTTTCCTGCTAACCGTTCATTAGGTTATCGAAAATGCCGCTGTTTGATGTGTCGCATTCATGGGTTTGGTACTCTTTTATATTTGGCCACTTCCGGTGGGACATCCGGAACCGGTTCCGGAACACTACCGGTTCCGATATGGTCTGATACTGTTTTCCTGCTTACCGTTCATAAGATTATCGAATATGCCGCTGTTTGATGTGTCGCATGCATCGGTTTGTTACTCGTTTATATTTGGCCACTACCGGCGGAACATCCGGAGCCGGTTCCGAAACACTACCGGTTCAGATATGGTCTGATACTGTTTTCCTGCTAACCGTTTATCAGATTATCGAAAAAGCCCGCTGTTTGATGTGTCGCATGCATGGGTTATGTTCAATTTGATATTTGGCCACTTCCGGCGGGACACCCAGAACAGGTTCAGGAACACTACCGGTTCAGATATGGTCTGAAACTATTTTCCTGCTTACCGTTCATCAGATAATCGTAAATGCCGTTTAATGAGTCGCATGCATGGATTTGGTGCAAACGCTTAACTCATCGATTTTGATAAAACAATTTCTGGAAGAGTCTTACTTCACTTTTAAATTGAAAGATTTATCTGTTTATTTATTTGTGCCCTTCTTCAAAATGTTGAATTCCGACCAAAATTTCCAAGGGGGACCCCTCTGGACTTAAGAGAAAATCGTTTGACCACCTTCACTAGCACTGGATGCCGATCATTATCATGATTTAGCCTATATTTTACTATCATTAGTTATAAGATTCATGTAAAATTTGACAAAAAAGAAGTGCGAGCAAGCGAAATTTCTTATATTTTAGCCCATTCAAATTTCAACCGTGTTACAGAGCGCGAGAGCTCAACCAGTTGCATCAAAATTGTTTGCAGTAATTTTAGACGCAAAAGGGGATTGGTGCTATAAAATTTAAATTTTTCCATGCAACGTTGATCCATCCTACTGCATAATGACGCCTCAGGAATCTAAAATGATGTAATATGACAGGATCGCTTAAATTTTTATCAAGATTTTGTTCTGTTACACCGCTTGCATCGATTTTGTTCACCTGCGTAATTTCAGCAATGGATCCAATCCTGATTCTGTAACACTGCCGGTAATCTTAAGTGTGGTCAGAGACTATTTTCTTTCTGCCCATTTATCTGGTTAACGAACATTTTTGATGATTTGATGTTTCGCATGCATGGGTTTGGTTTAGTTTTTTAATTGGTCATTTCCGACGGGACACCTGGAACCGGTTCCGGAACACAACCGGTTTAAATACGGTATGAAACTATTTTCCTGCTTACCGTTCATCTGGTTATCGAAAAAGTCGCTCTTCGATGTGTCACATGCCTGGGTTTGATTCACCTTTTTAATTGCGGCCACTTCCGGCAGGACATCCGGAACCGGTTCCGAAATACAATTAGTTCAGATATGGTCTAAAACTATTTTCCTGCTTACTGTTCATCTGATTATCGAAAAAGCCGCTCTTTGATGTGTCGCATGCCTGGGTTTGGTTCACTTTTTTAATTGACCACTTCCAGCGGGACAGCTGGAACCGGTTCCGGAACACAACCGGTTCAGATATAGTCTGAAACTATTTTCCTGCTTACCGTTCACCTGATTATCGAAAAAGCCGCTCTTTGATGTGTCGCATGCCTAGGTTTGGTACACTTTTTTAATTGGCCACTTCCGGCAGGACATCCGGAACCGGTTCCGGAACACAACCGGTTCAAACATGGCCTGAAACTATTTTCCTGCTTACTATTCATCTGGTTATCGAAAAAGCCGCTCTTTGATGTGTCCCATGCCTGGGTTTGGTAAATTTTTTTAATTGGCCACTTTCGGCAGGACATCCGGAACCGGCTCCAGAACACTACCGGTTCAAACGTGGTCTTAAACTATTTTCCTGCTTACCGTTCATCTGGTTATCGAAAAAGCCGCTCTTTGATGTGTCGCATGCCTGGGTTTGGTTCACCTTTTTAATTGGCCACTTCCGGCAGGACATCCGGAACCGGTTCCGGAACACTACCGGTTCAAACGAGGTTTTAAACTATTTTCCTGCTTACCGTTCATCTGGTTATAGAAAAAGCCGCTCTTTGATGTGTCGCATGCCTGGGTTTGGTTCACTTTTTGAATTGGCCACTTCCGACAGGACATCCGGAACCGGTTCCGGAACACTACCGGTTCAAACATGGTCTGAAACTATTTTCCTGCTTACCATTCAATTGATTATCGAAAAAGCCGCTATTTGACGTGTCGCATGCATGGGTTATGTTCACTTTCTTATTTGGCCACTTCCTTCGGGACACCCGGAACCGGTTCCGGAACACTACCGGTTCAGATATAGTCAGAGACTATTTTTCTACTTCCCGTTCATCAGATGATCGAAAATGCCGTAGTTTGATGTGCCGCATGGCTGGGTTTGTAGCGTTTTCATATCTGGCCCCTTCCTGAGGTACCGGTCCGGAACACCTAAATGGTCATAACTCCGGAACGGCTGGACCGATCTGAACCATTTTCAATAGGAAACAATGGGACAATGAACCATGTCGAATGAACCATCGGTCATTAAAATCGGTTGATGTTTACTATCTAAAAATGAGGTGACCTTTTTGTACACATACACACACACACACATACATACACACACACACACACACACACACACACACACACACACACACACACACACACACACACACACACACACACACACACACACACACACACACACACACACACACACACACACACACACACACACACACACACACACACACACACACACACACACACACACACACACACATACATACATACACACAGACATCACCTCAACTCGTCGAGCTGAGTCGATTGGTATATAACACTTGACCCCTCCGGGGGCTCTATCAAATTTTTGTTTTTGGAGTGAACATATAGCCTTTCGGTACACCTTGGTGTACGAGAAAGGCAAAAAAAAGTTTTGTGAGACTCAAGGATGGAATTCTATTAATTTCATGATGCGCACGAGGATGTTTCTGTGTGACACTTGGTTAATCTTGTTAGTTTTTCCAGTGCCTCATTGCGAGTTGCCATTTTTCGTGAGGATAGTTTCTTCTCCGTGTCCACTGGTGCATGATCCGTGTGCCCCTTATTTAGTGTTAAGTTTTGTTCAGTCTGTACAGTCTGTATTTTGATAAATACTAACATCACCGTTTTTCAACGTTTTAGTTTAAAAAAAACACGGACACGTTTAGTACTTCCAGTGAGCTGTTCGCTCTTTGAAGGAAGTACGACACTAGACAACGGACTAGCATGCAACGCCCAGTGGCACAGCCGAAAACTTTTCCTGACAGCTGCGGCGGGAATCGAACCCGCGCTCCTTAGCACGATGCGACTAAATGCTTGGTGACACTAGCCGCATGACCACGAAGCCACAAATAGTTGAATATCGTATCTTACTTACTCTTATCTGCCATGGAGAAATGGAAAATACCTGGAAAAGAATAAAAACATTAATGTGTGAGTATATTTATGACACTTTTTGGAAATATAGATTTAGCTATAGTTTGCAGATTTCAACTATCTAAGCTTGAATAGTAAAGTGCATTTTTAAACGATGTCCAGCCTTTTGGCCAAGTACTATCTGGCCAAAGAGTTCATTTGGCCAAATAATTCACGGTCAAAAGAATTCAGAGTTGCGGACAAATTTCGGGTTGCTCAACTTTTCAGATTTTCTCTACCTTTAACATAGATTGTTCTTTCTAGATCTATTAATACGGTTCCTTTTGACATTCTAGCTGTCAAATTAATCCACAGAAATATGTCCTTCTTTTCGCAGTTGTTGCTCGTATTCATGCGAGAGTGCAGGAAATTTACATCTTAGTGCGCAGCGAGGTAGGTGGGACGATCAAATGGAGGATGATTTGCGGACCTTTCGCAGAGTGTGGTACTGGAGACGCACAGCAATGGATCGAGTTGAATGGAGACGATTCCTACGTACAGCAGAGGACCCTCCTCAGGCCTTAGTCTGACCGGTAAGTAAGATAAGTGAATCGATCAATTATGCACCACAATGTAGATAAAAATAAAGATTTCTGAAATATAATCCTGTAAATGTTTGATACGTTGCAATTACAAAATGTTATTCTTTATTTCAACGAAATAATTATCCTTGCTTGTTTATATATTATGGGTTGTATCAGATCGTCGTATGACAAATAATTATTACCCTTCAGTCATTTGGTGAACAAATTGACTACAAAATCTGGAAATCCGTTTCCCCGTTTTTGCAAATAAAAACACCCCATAACGGTGTGTCATAAATAGTAAAGTATTTGGAAACAGCCCCATCAAACAGAGCAATCATACAAGCAACAGCAACAATCATAATAACGACAGGCAGCTTCCGCCACCATCGTCGTCACCGCGCCATGCGATGTTTATTTTCAATTTCCCGTGATCAAGCCTTGCTGCCACCGCTACCTCCTCCACCGTCACCACCCCGTAATGAGCCCGGCACTTGTCCCAAACGGATCCAATCCTGCTGGAGTGAAGTTACACCGTTATTGTTCCGCATCATCCGCGGAATGTCGTCCGCTTAATTCATACCACACCAACGCCAGGCCTCCATCCGCCGTGCGACAACGATTCACGCCATTGTCGTTCCCTTCCGCCCGCCCACAGACACACTTGAAAATGCTTCACTCCCCCCGTTCCACGGTATGAGTGTTGATGGTGGGTGGTGGATGCCCATATTCATGCAAAGCGCTTCCCATATTATACATCAAAACCCGCTCGAGAGCGAGCACACAGGTGGATAGCCTGGGCTGGATTGGGTAGGTAAATGAAAGCTTCCGCGCGCCGGTGCGCGCAGTCAACCTCGCAATATCATCGTTCACTTGAACCGAACCGGAACTCCCGCTGGCTGGCGCGGTGCTTGCAGCGAGCGGTGGAAGTATCAGCGCACAGTGGTTCAATATGTAAATTTGCGACCAGGCTTGGTCAAAAGTGGTAAGTTGCAGGGCGCACTGTGCGCCGGGGAAAAATTTGAAGCCGCAGTCACCCGCAAAACACACTCACTTCACTAGAGCACGCGCGGCGGGTGTCGCGCGGTTGGACGCCCTACCTGTAGGCACGATGGCATTCACTAGGTGAGCGAGTATCATCGCGACCAAGGCAAAGGTAGACAGCAGCAACCAGTGTCGATGCTGCCTGCCGTGCCGTAATGATGCTTGATATGATGGGGTTTGAAGGAGGTTTGGTAGAAAGCTGCCTCCCAGGCAGGACTACAGTCACTGACTGCGATCGTGAACGGTTGGCTTGATTGTTACTTTGCCCCGGAGCTAGGGATACAGCTGGAGATGTGGAGGATGTGGTTGTCTCATGAAATGAGCTTATTATTTTCGTATAATTTTATGTGCAAATAAATAATTCCACCTAACTTAGACGGAATATACCACCTCCTGAACGGAAGTATTATCAAAAGCATACTTTCGGAGGCACTGCTGAGAAAAGTCAGTTTAATGCCAGGAATGTTCCTGTGTTAATAAGACACATCGAACAATGCCTTAGAAGCTGTTTGGATAATCTTTGTAACTGGATCTGTTTCAATTATGTCGTAATGAGACAAGCACTAGCTTCAAAGAAAGTGAGGAGCTGTTTTATGTTTTTTTTTCCAGAATTCAAGCTTTCTCGACACAACATTTCAAAACTGTTTCACTGCAATGCCTTCTCACAAAGCAATGCATCCAATGTCATCCCCCCATGAAGTCCACGAGCACCAAATGAATGCCTTCGCAGATTTTTTCTGAGAACTCATCAGAACTTCCATTGAGTCCTTTAGAATTTTCTCTGAATTTTTCTAGAGATTAACCTATAAATTAATTTAGGAGAATTTTTTTATAGAACCACTACTGATTTATTCCGATTTATTCCTCCATGGAATTCCTTCCGTGAGTCTTCCACGGATTTCTTCTGACAGCCCTACTAACAAATGTAGCTGCATAAGAGCTTATGCAGCAAACGAATTCGAAAGTAAGCTCTTTTAAGCTCTTATCCAGCAAAAGTGTTAGTTGGGAGCTCTTTAGGACATCTTTCGGTATAAATATTCATCAAGATTTTGTTTCAGAAACTCCTCCTGCGATTCATTTTTTTTCCAGAAATTCGTACAAAATTTCTCTAAGAAACTTCTTTAGGGCTTCCTTGAATTTCTCCAGATATTTCTCCAAGTATTCTACTGGAAGCAGTGGTGTCATCGAGGTTACTCTGAGTTACACTTAAACCTTCATTTGGGTCGAATCCATTTAGGTAAAATCTGTTTAGGTCCCTCCATTTAGGTAACGTTACCTAAATGGAATCTGATTGTGTTCAGAGCAGTTGAAGTGTTTTAGATTAGGGATAAGGTTAGTTTAAGGGAATTAAGTTGCAAGTGGAGTTAATGGGAGGTCAGGGCGTGCTCAGGGGGAGAGGGGAGCCTGCGTAATGTCTCTGAAACACGCCAAAAATCGTCTGAAGCTGTCTGAAATGCCTTCGAAATCCCCGTAAAACCCCCATGTAACCCATGTAATGAACCTAAGACACTCAGACACCCCCCGAAAACGCCTACGTAACGTCTGAATAACCCCTCTGACACTCGCCAAAAAATCCTCTGAAGCTATCTGAAATGCCCTCGCAATCCCCCAAAATCCCCTCGGACCCCATGTAACGCACCTGAGGTCCTCATAAACCCCCTAAAAACGTCAACGTAACGCCTGAGTAACGCATCTGAAACTCGCCAAAAATCATCTGAAGCTAACTGAAATGCCCTCGAAATCCCCCTAAAACCCCCTCGGACCCCATATAACCCCAACTGAGACCCTTCGAAACTCCCCGAAAATACCCCTGAAGCACACCCCCCCCCCCCCTCCCCCGGTAAAACGCCTCTGACACCCCCCTCTGCTGAAACTCCCATGAAATCCCGCTAAAACCCCGCATGCCCCCTTTAAATCTCCAAGTCTCTCGCCTTTCTTCAACTTCTTTGCAATCTTAAAATCCATTTAGGTAATGAATCTATTTAGGTAAAAATTCTATGTAGGCAGTCCCAACTCGTTACTTAAATGGAGGTTTGGGTGTACTCACTGAGTAGCTCGGAGTACTTCAAGGACGAAGACTTCATCATCACCCTAGTAACCATTAGCACTATATTTCGCCACTTTTGGCACACAGGGCTATTAAGCGGCCAATATAGCGCATGTCAGCTCCTTAATAGCATTATATTCGCCTCCAGGTGAATTATAGTGCCTCGTGGTTACTTGGGCAGAAGGCCGGCTCCAGAGGTACGTTGACCTCCATTTGGGACATTTGTGCCATTATTTCATTTCATCATGGATTCCTTCACAATTGTCTACAGGAATTACTTTAGAAGTACTTTCAAAGATTCTTTCATAAATTCTACTAGTAATTTCTCCGAAAAATCTTCCAGAGATTCATTCAGAAACTCGTACAGGTAGTTCACCAGAGATTTGTTCAGGAATTACTCTAAGAATTCCTTTGAAAATCCCCACCAGAATGTGTCCAGGATCTTCTACAGCGCTTCATCCAGAAAATGCCGCAGGAATTCCTTATTCATACAGAGATCACTTCAGGATTTCCTCCTGATATTCTTCCATGTATTTTCCCATAAACTCATCCGGTATTTCCCTTAAGCCTTAAGGATAACTCCAAGAATTTCTCCGCGAATTCTTTGAGGAAGTTATTTAGAAATGTTGCCTATTAACTTCTACAAGAGAGGAGGATTTTTCACAAGCTTATCTAAGAGCTTTTCAAGTATTCATGCAGGAATTTCTTCAGAAATATATAAGATCAAAATTTCAGATTTCTTATGTAAATCTATATATATATATATATATAAAAATGCAGTGGCATACGTGGGACCGCGCATAACTTGCGAACGGCTGGTCCGATTTTGGTCGTCTAAGTTTTGTTCTGTTAGTTTTCACCCAAGGAAGGTTTATGAGGCCTAAAACATGGGAAAATTGAGAGTTTTTGAAAATCGGGTTTTCATACATTTTGGACGGGGACTTGGGCGCTTGGCTAGGGACTTGAAACGTCAAAAAACGCAGTAGGCAAGACAAAGTTTGCCGGGTACAGCTAGTTTCTTTTATATTTCTACATACTCCTTCAGAAATTTTTTTTAAGATTACGTACTAAATTTTTCTAGGAATTTCGCTTAAAGCTTTTGCAATGATTTCCTCCAGGTATTTCTTTAGGAAGTGTTTCAAAACTACCTGCTGGGATTTTTTCAAGAACTTCCCAAAGTTATTTTGATATTCCTCTAGAACTTCATTCGAATGTAATTCCTGAGATTTCTACAGAAGTTTCACTGAATTTTTTCTGATTTTTTTTTTTTAATTTTTCTTAGGTTTTTCCAAGAATCCAATGAGAAACTTCTTCTAGGATTCTTGCAGAGATTCCTAGTAGAGTTTCTTGTAAATTTTCTGGAGCGGTTGCTGAACAACAATTCCTGTGAATGTATCTGAAGAAACTGAATTTCTAGAAATTCTTATTTTCAAGAAAAAATTTCTTAAAAAATTTCTGGAAGTATTTTTGCAGAAATTCGTTGAGAAATTTCTGAAAGAATCTCTTTTCAATGTCTGCCAACCTCCAGCAGAAATTTTAAAATGCATTTTTGAATCATTTCTGGGAGAACTTCTTAAGAAATTCTTAGAAAAATCACCGGAGAAGATATCTGGAGCAATTCATCGAAGAAGTTCTTATGCAACTTCTGGAAATGTTTGAACAAACACGTACGAACTTCCGTAGCGATCTTTGAAGGAATTTCCCAAATAATCGCTTAAGAAATCCGAACGTATTTCTGAAGAATCTTGTGGACTGGTTTTAGGATGAATCTTTTGAGAAACTTCTAAAGCAGACTCAAACAAATTCCTGGAGGTGTTCCGAAAATAATCTCTGAAGAAATCCTGAAGAGATGTATGGACAGAAATGCATTTTCTAGAGACACTGGGGTAAACCTTGGGAAAATTCAGAAAAATATTGTTAAATCTTGATAGAATCCCTAAAGGAATTCCTGGTGGTATCAAAAATGGTGATCATGTAAAGACTGGACTAGAAAAAAATGAGACGCAAAGAATAATGTATAACTTTTGATTGCGTGCACAAAAATAGTCGATTTTTTGACCAGGAATATAACATTATGTGTAGCTAATACCATAAAAATTTCATCAAAATCGGTTAAGTGTTGGCAGAGATATCGTCGAAACAAGAGACTTACCATTTGAGAATCTTGGGCCAAACAAACTTTTTAAAAATATCACATTTTTTACCTAAAACTTTAGAGCCAAAAATACTGAACCGATTTTAATGAAAAATTTTCTGTACAAAAAGTATGTATGTAGATGTATTGTGTCAAAATTTCGTTTAATTTGATTTGACCTTGAAAAAGTTATAGCTATATATGTAGCACTATGTCACAATGAGCAGATGTGGTTTTTGGTATAGTGACATTCAAACTGCTCTAACTTTTAAAATGTTCAATCAAAATGGCTGTAATTTTCACTGAGAACAGAACGATTTTACACTGTCAAAGTTTAAAAAAATCGGGACAGTGTTGCCAATACTACAGTCAAAATAATGCACACTGATTTTAAAATGTTAAAAAGTGCTCAAAATTAAAAAAAAAATTGTTTGAATTGTTAAAAAAAGTACTGAACCGATTATAATGAAATTTTCACCACTTATTATGACTTACTTGAAGAATATACAGTCAAATTTTCAGACGTTTTCATGAGCTAACAACCAAGTTATAGCCTAAACAATTTTTAAAATGGAAGCCCAAAATTTCCAAAATCACATTTTATTGTATCGACAATATTTGCGCCAATACTGAACCGATTTTGATGAAATTTTTAGGGCATCAACTACACATAACATGCTATTCCTGATTAAAAAATCAGCTATTTTTGTGAACGCAATCCAAAGTTATACATTATTTTGAGTGTCTCATTTTTTCGAGTCCAGTCTTCAGAACATACTTGAGCAGTCCAGGAGAAGGAATAAATTCCAAAGGATTCTTGTTGAATTCATTGAAGGAATAGCTGAAAGAATGCCACTTCCACGATCATGATTTTTTAAGGAGTGGTTTCTCCAGAATAATTCATAGTTAGTCGTGATATTGAACTCTTTCCTATTCAGGCTTATCAGTATAGGGGGCACTGAGATTTGGAAATCTTGAGTAACCAGCTCTGCTTTTACCATGACAGCACTGATTGGAAGATTTATATGGGTTCCTTCTGAAATTCCACCAGAAATTACTTTAAAAGTTCTTCTAGTGACTCGTTTGCAAAACAAAAACATCGGAAATTTCTCTAGAGATTCCTTTAAAATCTTTGGAGAGGTTTCTGTGGAAATTCCATCAAAGATTTTTAAATATATACTTCCCGTGGCTTCTTCAAAAAAAAAATTCTGATATTCCACCAGAAATTTATTATTGCATGAATTCCTTCAAAGGTTCTTACAATACATCTTTCAGTGATTCAGGCAGGGATTCCTCTACAGTTTCCTGCAGAAGTTCAAAGTTCATTTAAAGATTTCATCAGGAATTCCTCCAGACATTGCTTCATGTACTTCATTGAAATTTCAGTAACAATAACTCCAACAGTTTCTTCTCCGATTTTTCAAGAAAATTATTCCAAAATATTCACTAGGAATTTCTACGGAAATTACTTTGGAAATATCTTAAGAGTGATTTATAGGGTTTTAGCAAACGCCAGGTATTCTTACAATTTTTTTTTCAAAAAATCAACCACAGATTTCTCTGGGAATACTTTTAGAAAATACTCCAAGAATTTCTTCCACATATTCCTTCAAAAATTTCCCTTGGATTTCTTCGGATATCCTTCCAGAAATTCAGTGAAAAGTACTTCCCAAGTTTGTTTCATGGATTGTACCGAAAATTTCTTCTGAAATTCTTCCAGGGTTTCTTTCAGAAATTTCTGCCGGAATTTCTTCTGAAATTACTTTGAGAAGATTTTTTTCATCTCCAGAACTTTCTTGAACATTTAAAGTATTTCTTCTGGAATCTCAGCAAGAGAATTATTTTCAAATTTCTTTCATGGAGATTTTAAGTAAATTCTTCAAAAAATGTCTACAAATTTTACTAAAATTGCTTCGGATTTTTTCCCAAGGTTTCTACAAGAATTCTTTGAGAAATTCCAGCACTGATTCCAGCAAATATTCCTACAGGTTTTTTTTTATTCTATTTGCGGTTCCATCAGAAATATCTCCTCGGGATGTCTTCAGGAATTGTTCAGATATTCTTTCTGTGATTTTTAAAAAGCTCTTCTAGGAAATGCACAAAAATGATTTTTTTTTATCAGGAATCCCTGAAAAAAACCTCTAAAATCCCGGGAGGATTGTATCAAGAAACACTGGAAGCACAAAGAAGAATTTCTTGGAGGAATTCCCAGACAAAAACAAATAAAGGAACTATGGAATGACTTCTCGATTGTGCAAAGTGAAACAGCGTGTTTCTAATACTACACTAAACTAAACTAACTTTATTACAATATCCAATTTCGCTTATATATCCTCATTACACAATGCATGCCATAAGCTCAATAGTTTGAATAGTTAAAAAGGTTTTGAGTTCAATTCGTATTCAACTGAATACATTTCGTGTTCGGGTCGTTGCAGTGTCGTGTGAGCATATCGTATTGTTGCATCAAAGATGTAGCAAGGGAGATGCTACAAGAGTTGTAGTGGCGATGTAATGCTGCTACAGAACTATGGAACCCTTGGAGGACTTTCCAAAAAACTTTCTTGAGAATAACCCAACAATTGTCCCTGAATAGATGGAGTTATACCCAAAGAAACCCCTGGAGAAAGTCAAGCTATAATTTCTGAAATTTTTTTGAAAAAAAAAATGAATTTGTAGTGGAAAATGTTAGAGTAATTTCTGAAAGAATCTTCGTCGGATCTCTGTGGGAAAAAATTGACTTCAATTGCATCTTTTGAATGAACGTTCAGAGAAATTCCAGGATGAACCGCTGGATAAGTTCCTAAAAGAATTTTCAGAGAAGTCCCAAAGAAAAACTCCTGGGAGAAAATCTGACAATATTGCTGGAGCAAGTCCTTCAGAAATATTTGAAGGAATACATGAAAGAATTCAAACATAAACTTTTGTGGCAATCTTTGAAGGAATTTTCAGTAGAATCCTTTAAGAAATCGCAGGAGGAACATCGGATGAAATTTCTGGGGAAACCCGTGCATCAGATTCACGGTGAATCTTTGAAGAATTTCCTGATGAAGTTGCAGGAAAATTCCTGGGGAAATTCCTGGCCAAACGGGCAGGGATGCTTTCTGAAACGATACTTAGATGAATCCTTAGATAAATTCTTGCGAAAATCATTCTAAGAAATCCTAAAGAATCTTCTTTCTGTAAACATTCCAGATTTTTCTTTAATTTAAAAAATAATACCCAAAGAAATTCCCGGTAATGCCGTTCGAGGTATTCTTAGATTTGTTTTTAAATGGGCACCTCAATGGCGACGTTGCAAGCACCGAAGGTGGTGCGGTAACAGATTTAGAAGTATGTGCGCAGGACGAAAGATTCCCAGCCCATAACCTCGAAGAGCTTGAGGAGGGTGTTGGCCGGTTGAAAAACAATAAATTCAGACAGTAATCAGTAATCAGTCAAAACAACAAAGAAGCAGGAGTAGATCAACTACCAAGCGAGCTTCTAAAGTACGCTGGTGAGAGCACTACACTGGGTTATAACCAAGATTTGGGAGGAGGAAGTATTACCGGAGGAATGGATGGAAGGTATCGTGTGTCCCATCTACAAAAAGCGCGACACGTTGGATTGCGGGAACTATCGCGCGATCACACTACTGAGCGCTGCCTACAAGATACTCTCTCAAATTTTATGCCGCCGTCTATCACCGATTGCAAGAGAGTTCGTGGGGCAATATCAGGCTGAATTCAAGGGTGAACGCGCTACAGCGGACCAGATGTTCGCCATCCACCAGGTGTTGCAGAAATGCCGCGAATACAACGTGGGCACACATCACTTGTTCATTGATTTCAAATCGGCGTATGATACAATCGATCGAGAACAACTATGGCGGATTATGCACGAATACGGATTCCCGGATAAACTGATACGGTTGATCAAGGCGACGATGGATCGAGTGATATGCGTAGTTCGAGTATCAGGGACACTCTCGAGTCCCTTCGAATCTCGCAGAGGGTTACGGCAAGGTGATGGTCTTTCGTGCTTGCTGTTCAACATTAGAAGGTGTAGTAAGGAGAGCGGAGATAAACACGAGTGTAACGATTTTGACGAAGTCCGTTCAGCTGCTTGGTTTCGCTGATGATAGTAATATTATAGCTCGCAAGTCTGAAAGTCTCTCAAATAAAGATAAATCAATTAGCTCGCAAGTTAGAGACGATGGCGGAAACGTACATCCGACTAAAGAGTGAAGCCAGGCGAATTGGATTAGTAATTAATGTGTCGAAGACAAAGTACATGATGGCAAAGGGCTCCAGGGAGGAATCACCGCGTCCGCCACCCCGAATTCATATCGACGGTGATGAAATCGAGGCGGTTGAAGAATTCGTGTACTTGGGCTCAATGGTGACCGCCGAAAACGACACCAACAGATAAATTCAGAGAAGAATTGTGGCAGGAAATCGAGCTTACTTTATACTCCGCAGAATTCTACGATCGAATAAAGTTCGCCGTAACACGAAGTTAACTATCTACAAAACGCTGATTAGACCGGTAGTCCTCTTAAGCCGGTAGTATGGCATGAAACATGGACCCTACGTGCAGAGGATCAACGCACCTTAGGAATTTTCAAACGGAAGGTATTGCGTACTATCTACGACGGAATGCAGATGGAAGACGGGAGTTGGAGAAGGCGAATGAACCACAAGACGACGTAGCTCGCAGTGTGGGAAATGGATCGACCAACTAGAGAACGATTTGCGGACCTTCGTAGAGTGCGTAACTGAAGACGCACATCCATGAACCGAGTCGAATGGAGACGACTTCTACGTACAGTAAAAGACACTCAGGCCGTAGTCTGACCGGTAAAGTAAGTATTGTAACGAAGAAGGATCTAATTGTATTAAAACTAGCAACCTTAATCAGTTCATTCCTTAATGAAGGCTTCATTTTCTACGCAATCCTGAGAAATGTTATACAATTTCTCGGTCCTGTTTTTTCTCTCGCCCTAGCATGCTTCTTCACAAACAGCAATGCATAACATAAAACTTATCATGATGAGAAACACGGCAGTGAGAGAAAAATAAAAATAAAACAAAGTACCGTCCGATGACCCATTTCCACCCCCCATCCCGACGGCTGCGTCACGTCATCCTAATGCAGCCAGCCTGTAGTTTTGCACCACACCGAAAAATTTACCATGCAAATTTTCCATCTTCTGCTCGTGTCATGCCCCCGCTACCCAGCGCGCATAGCAACGTCATCCTCATCATCGCAGTCAGCGGCAACGCACTCCACCGAACGAAGCACCAAAGTACCTACTGCGCTGCATACTACATAGTTCGGGATGATGGAGAAATTCGCTTCGCATCTCTCTCTGTTCTGGAAGAGGAGCCACCAACCGCGCGCCACAAGATAAGACGATGATGAGCTCGACGGCGGCGGCGGCTTTGACTGACTGGTGTCATAACGCCCCGCCTGCCTGGTTCTGGTCCTAGTCCTGATTCTGATCCTGATGCAGCAAGATTCCAGCTGAGTGGTTTTATTCGCTTCTCTTAGTTTTGGTCCCAGAAGCAGCCAGAAGGATGATGTGACGAGACGACTAACGACGACGATACAATAAAAGCGACGGGGAAAAAGTTTTGCGCTCCGAAGGAGATAAGCCTCTCGGATGCGTTAGTTAGTTGCTTACGCTGTGCCAGAGCTGGGTTGTTTATGGTGCGTGTGGGGTTGGATGGATTCAAATGGTTGAAATGGGGAATAGTATAGAATGGCGATGCAAATAGAATGTGATTACTAGGGTAGGCCATACAAAGAAGGTACATAGACGCTAGAAGCCAAATAAGAGAAGCTTTAAATTTTTGAATCTCTTCAAGCCCTCAAAGCTCTAGCAACTCTGAATGCTCTGGAAACTCTTAAAGCTCTTAAAGTATTGGAACCCACAGAACCTTTAGAGGTTCTTGACGTTCTAGAAGCTTTGGAATCTCTAATATTTGTATGAACTCTATACGATCTTTTAGCTTGAGAAGCTGCGCCATCTTATAAAACTCTACAAGCTCTACAAATTATGGAAGTTGCAGACTTTTTTAAAGGCGTACGGGCTATAGTAGGCCTAGAAGATTTAAAAGCACTAGAAGCTGTATAAGCTCTGCAAGCTCTATAAGTTATTGAAGCATTAGATGCTCTTGAAGCAAGCATGGTTATGCAGAACGTGCGCTTACCGCATAGACTATATGGACCCTAATCGCTAGAAGCACTAGATGCGTTGCAAGCTCTACAAGCTCTAGTAGTAATGAAAGATGCCAAAACTCTTGAAGTTCTAGAAACTCTAGCATTTTAGGAGACTTTGGAAACTCTAGAAGCTCTAAAAGCTCTAGAAGTTTTGCTAATCTATAAGCTCTACAAGCTCTAGATGGTCTGGATGCTTCAAATGCTCTACAGGCTCTAGTACATCTAAAAGCTTTAGAAGCTCTAGATTCTACATAAGCTATAAGAACTCTACAAGATCTAGAAGTTCCTAAAGCCTTAAAAGCTCTACATGGTCTAGAACGACGGTTCCCAACCTTGTCTCTCGCGACCCCCCAGGCTGTCGTCACTGCGCTTTTCGTAAAACAATCGAAGCGTGCCTGCAAGCGGTTGGGGGGTCGCGAAACAAAGGTTGGGAAGCTATGGTCTAGAATGTAGAAGGTCGAGAAACTCCGTAAGTCTTGCAAGTTTTAGAAGCTCCAGAAGATGCATATGCTCTATACGCTCTGTAAGTTCTTGAAGTTCTAGAAGTCTGGTAGTTCTAGAATCTCTAAAAGTTGAGAAAACAACGTTAGAATCTCCAGAAGCTCACACATATCTTGATAGTTCCAGAAACTCTGAAAACTCAAGAAGCTTTAGAAGTTTTGCAGCTCTAGATGCTCTATGAGCCGTAGAGGTGCTAAAAGCCTTGAAGCTCTAGATGCTTCAGAAGTATATATAAACTCTTGAAGCTTTAGAAGCTTTAGAATCTCCAGAAGCTCAAGGCTGTAGAAACTATAAATGCTCTCTGAGCTTCAAAGCTCTAGAAGCTTTTGAAGCTTTAGAAGTTCTAGAAGCTCTGGAAAATCTAGGGGCAGAAGATCTGGAGTTCCAAAGTTATAATAATTCAAGAGGTTTTTGAAGCTTCAGAAATTGGAGAAGCTCTAGAAACTTCAGGACTCTTGTAGCCATAAGCTCGAGCACATTTTGAACAATGATTTTCAACCGATAGATATTGTTGTCCAACAGAACGGCGCTTAAGCTGCATAATTATTCCCGGATCGACCAGTGTCGGCTATAGCCCTCCGGGAGGGAAAGCACACTCGTTCGGCAAGAGGTAACGAGCTTTCAACTTCAAGGCAGAAATCGGTACACTGCTCTAGAGGCTCGGAAAACATTATTAAAAACAATTAAAGTTTAAGAACATCTGGAAGGTCTAACATATCTTGAGCTTTAGAAACTCTTGATGCTATAGAGAGTCTAAAGGCTCTGCCAGCACTAAAAGTTCTTATCAGTTGTAGAGGTTGTAGAAGGTCGAGAGGTTCTATCAGCACTACTAACTTTAAAAGTTTCAGCCACTCAAGAAACCAGTATAGCTAGAAATAAGAGGATATGAAATGGTTTCATCTGTAAGTACTTTGAATGTAACATCGTATGTGTCCAGAAGCAGAAAACATAAACTTTAAGCTAGAATTTTAAAGGCAGATTCAAAGAATACAAGGCAGACGTCAAATTCCAGAATCCAGAAATTACTGTCTAGATGTCAGAAGCCAGGATTCAACAGCCAAAAGCTAGGAGCGAGAAACCAGAAATCGGAAGCAAATGGTCAGAAGCCAAAAGGCAGAAACCAGGAGTCCTGAAGACATTTGACAGAATGTAGAAGTTAACATCCACAAGTCAGAAGTTTTGGTTGCGACTGTGATAGAATTTAACTTGAAAACAGCTTTTTCGGTCTCGACAAAATTCAGAGAAAAGCTGACACAGAAGCTTGAGGCAAAGAAGCCAAAAGCCGAGAGTCGAAAGAAAAAACACGAAAACCATAATTCAGAAGCCAAAAATCAAAAGCTGGAAAACAGAAGCCAGAAAACAGCAAGCAGGTTCACGAAACAGAAGGCAGACGACAAAAGTTAGAAGGCAGAAGTCAAAACCAGAAAACAGAAAACAGAAACCAGTAGAGAAGACATAAGATAGAAAGAGAATCTAAAAGATAGAGATCCGAAGTCTGAAGCAACAAGCCAGCCGTAAGAAGACATCACGCATGAGCAAAAAAAAAAGAAATTCCGAAGTGAAAAGTTAAAATAACAAAAACAGAAAGAAAAAGATAGAAGATATAAATTCGAAACACGGAGTCAGAAACCTAAAGCCTAAACCTATAGCCCAAAAGCGAGAAACCAGAAGCCATATGCCAGAAGAAAAAAAAAATATAAATTAGAAGCCATAACACAGAAGATTCAAGACTGGAGTCAGAAACCAGGAGTCCGAAACCAGAAAACATAAGACAGAAACCAGAAGTCAAAAGCAGGAGCCAAGACACAAAAGCGATTAAACAGAAAACAGACACAAAAATCCTGAATACAGTGACCAGATCCCAGAAACCAAAAGCCGGGAGCCATAAGACGTATGCCAGATGACAGAAACCCGATGCTAGAGGACATATATCAGCCCCCAGAAACCAAAACTAAGCATGAGCATAGATGACCGTACTATTCGTAGTTGCTACTCCGTGATTGACCAGAACAATCGAAGTTGCACAAGGAACCAACAGACGGAGCTTGGGAGTAACTTACCGTCCTCAATGTGCATCTTCGAGAATTCCAAACTTTATTAGGTCAATAACGGCGCCGGCCACGTCCTTACGGTCATCGAGGAAGGAAAGGAATGTTATTATGACGTGCGTTGCTTACTAAAGACCGAGATCACCTCTGCGTCTCCACGTCTGTCATGGGAAGGACTTTTTGTTAGTGGGGAGGGGAAAGGGCGCATGATATGAGTTCACTTTGGTAAGTGGAGTGATTCATGCAACCCTATTAATATCAAACCACTTATTTTCATTTGGACTAAAACAAAACACATGCCGACATCGAAGATGACGAACCACTCAGATAGTTTTCGAAGTGCAAAAATTAACGAAAGAGAAAATAAAGTGATTTGAACCAACGTGGCTTTGGAACTTGGGCCGACACTTGACGTGACGAACATTTCAATGTCTGTTGACTAAAATCGCAAAAAATGTTGTTTGTTGCATTTATCGTATCATAAATCGCCCCGTACGAAGATGAGCAGTCAAATAGACGACGACGACCGAATGAAAACGCGGCCTGTACACTTTGCCTCCAAAAACTCACTCTCGCAAAAACCTAGCAAAGCGAGCGCGAGAAAATTTGCTGCTGCCGAACTAACCCGACGTCTCCACTAGACAGAAATGTCTTGCCATTTTGCTGGACAGATGTGTCATGACAGAAATGTTCTCTCGCTGTTTGCATGGAAAGCAGCGGTGTTGATCATTTCTGTTACGTTTTCTCTTTCTGGCAGCAAAATGGCAAGACATTTCTGTCTAGTGGAGACGTAGGGTAACGCACACTACTGACTGCTTGGCGTCCCGTCGTCGGAGCCCCGCAGAGAGAAGGGGAAAGAAAATCGCAAAAATCTAGCAAAGCGAGCGCGCGAAACTTTGCTGCTGCCGAACTACCGCACACTACTGACTGCTTGGCGTCGCGTCGTCGGAGCCCCGCAGAGGGAAGAGGAAAAAAAATCGCAAAAATCTAGCAAAGCGAGCGCGCGAAACTTTGCTGCTGCCGAACTACCGCACACTACTGACTGCTTGGCGTCCCGTCGTCGGAGCCCCGCAGAGGGAAGAGGAAAAAAAATCGCAAAAATCTAGCAAAGCGAGCGCGCGAAACTTTGCTGCTGCCGAACTACCGCACACTACTGACTGACTGCTTGGCGTCCCGTCGTCGGAGCCCCGCAGAGGGAAGAGGAAAAAAAATCGCAAAAATCTAGCAAAGCGAGCGCGCGAAACTTTGCTGCTGCCGAACTACCGCACACTACTGACTGACTGCTTGGCGTCCCGTCGTCGGAGCCCCGCAGAGGGAAGAGGAAAAAAAATCGCAAAAATCTAGCAAAGCGAGCGCGCGAAACTTTGCTGCTGCCGAACTACCGCACACTACTGACTGACTGCTTGGCGTCCCGTCGTCGGAGCCCCGCAGAGGGAAGAGGAAAAAAAAAATCGCAAAAATCTAGCAAAGCGAGCGCGCGAAACTTTGCTGCTGCCGAACTACCGCACACTACTGACTGCTTGGCATCCCGTCGTCGGAGCCCCGCAGAGGGAAGAGGAAAAAAAATCGCAAAAATCTAGCAAAGCGAGCGCGCGAAACTTTGCTGCTGCCGAACTACCGCACACTACTGACTGCTTGGCGTCCCGTCGTCGGAGCCCCGCAGAGGGAAGAGGAAAAAAAATCGCAAAAATCTAGCAAAGCGAGCGCGCGAAACTTTGCTGCTGCCGAACTACCGCACACTACTGACTGCTTGGCGTCCCGTCGTCGGAGCCCCGCAGAGGGAAGAGGAAAAAAAATCGCAAAAATCTAGCAAAGCGAGCGCGCGAAACTTTGCTGCTGCCGAACTACCGCACACTACTGACTGCTTGGCGTCCCGTCGTCGGAGCCCCGCAGAGGGAAGAGGAAAAAAAATCGCAAAAATCTAGCAAAGCGAGCGCGCGAAACTTTGCTGCTGCCGAACTACCGCACACTACTGACTGACTGCTTGGCGTCCCGTCGTCGGAGCCCCGCAGAGGGAAGAGGAAAAAAAATCGCAAAAATCTAGCAAAGCGAGCGCGCGAAACTTTGCTGCTGCCGAACTACCGCACACTACTGACTGCTTGGCGTCCCGTCGTCGGAGCCCCGCAGAGGGAAGAGGAAAAAAAATCGCAAAAATCTAGCAAAGCGAGCGCGCGAAACTTTGCTGCTGCCGAACTACCGCACACTACTGACTGCTTGGCATCCCGTCGTCGGAGCCCCGCAGAGGGAAGAGGAAAAAAAAATCGCAAAAATCTAGCAAAGTGAGCGCGCGAAACTTTGCTGCTGCCGAACTACCGCACACTACTGACTGCTTGGCATCCCGTCGTCGGAGCCCCGCAGAGGGAAGAGGAAAAAAAAATCGCAAAAATCTAGCAAAGCGAGCGCGCGAAACTTTGCTGCTGCCGAACTACCGCACACTACTGACTGCTTGGCATCCCGTCGTCGGAGCCCCGCAGAGGGAAGAGGAAAAAAAATCGCAAAAATCTAGCAAAGCGAGCGCGCGAAACTTTGCTGCTGCCGAACTACCGCACACTACTGACTGACTGCTTGGCGTCCCGTCGTCGGAGCCCCGCAGAGGGAAGAGGAAAAAAAATCGCAAAAATCTAGCAAAGCGAGCGCGCGAAACTTTGCTGCTGCCGAACTACCGCACACTACTGACTGCTTGGCGTCCCGTCGTCGGAGCCCCGCAGAGGGAAGAGGAAAAAAAATCGCAAAAATCTAGCAAAGCGAGCGCGCGAAACTTTGCTGCTGCCGAACTACCGCACACTACTGACTGCTTGGCATCCCGTCGTCGGAGCCCCGCAGAGGGAAGAGGAAAAAAAAATCGCAAAAATCTAGCAAAGTGAGCGCGCGAAACTTTGCTGCTGCCGAACTACCGCACACTACTGACTGCTTGGCATCCCGTCGTCGGAGCCCCGCAGAGGGAAGAGGAAAAAAAAATCGCAAAAATCTAGCAAAGCGAGCGCGCGAAACTTTGCTGCTGCCGAACTACCGCACACTACTGACTGCTTGGCATCCCGTCGTCGGAGCCCCGCAGAGGGAAGAGGAAAAAAAATCGCAAAAATCTAGCAAAGCGAGCGCGCGAAACTTTGCTGCTGCCGAACTACCGCACACTACTGACTGACTGCTTGGCGTCCCGTCGTCGGAGCCCCGCAGAGGGAAGAGGAAAAAAAATCGCAAAAATCTAGCAAAGCGAGCGCGCGAAACTTTGCTGCTGCCGAACTACCGCACACTACTGACTGCTTGGCCTTTTCCAATTGGATTTACCAAATGCTCAAAAACCAACATCTCTTCTCGGCATTATATCAAGCAGCGATTAGAAAATTGAGTGTTTGTGGATGTCCCCATGCGAGAGTCTTGATGCCACCACTTTTAAGGAATCTTATAGCAGAAACGCAATTGAGATAGCTAAATGTGGTTTTCCTACTTATGATTTTGTCCATTACAAGCCTCAACAGATTGTTTCATTTATATATCTTAGCTGACAATTCGACTGTGGAATTCTGTATCATATGATATGTAACTACCCAGTTTTTACGCAGCTGCGTTTCCGAGTACTCGGTAAACACTTGATTAAGTGAAACTGACCTAAGAAGCCTGAATCTTCAGGATGTTCTGTTGTTCTGAACCCGTTGTGGCATGTAGCTATAGGCTCACTTTACGCTCTATGCGTTTTTTACAGTGTTTGAACCCGTTGTGGTACGCTTATGCGATTATGTCGACCCTATTCCCTTACCTTCCCTTTCCCTATCCCATCCCTTATTCCCCCCTTCCCTCTCCCTCAGGTAAATGATGAATAGGCTCGTATTCATGGCGATGGCACAAATTTCCCAAATGGAGGAGAACGTGTCTCTGGAGCCGACCTACTGATACCTGATAGCATCATAGTCGTCTTCTGAGTCTTCTGGCACTTAACTTACTAGTATTATTCTTCACAAGCTGTACATAAATTTCCCCTCGTTAAATTCACGTTTTACGTAGACGTTTGTTAGATTACACATTTTCCACCAATCCAGATTGACAAACAAAAACCGGCATCAGAGATGTTTACACCACGGTTACCACTAGTCTGCATTCAGCATTACCCTAATGGTACCTACATTGAAATATACTGATTCCACAAATGCAGTACCAACTCTTATTTTGATATTTGAATTCTTTGAAATTTGTTCGCATTTTTAAACCCCCAAAAGAAATTGCCCTTATACTTAATCAATAATCGAACAGAGTAACAACTATCAAACCTTTCTTCCGGATTCTGCGGTATCATCAGGTCCCCGGTGCGTAGCTTCCGGCTGATTTCCTCGATTTGGAGTTGAACTAAATAGGCTTCCTGTTCCTGTCCAAAACTAAGAATAAAAAACTAGAATACAGAAGCTGTATGATGTCTTAAATAAAAGGAAATCAATTAGACTAAACCATAGGAAAAAAATTCATGAGGAAATCAGATAACGAAGTCAAGAAGCAACGTCAAGGACAATAGTCAAGAAATGACAGAGAAACCCCAGAGACAGAGAAAAATGAAAGAGAAAGAAGATCAAGGGAACTTCTATTAGGAAGTTAGTTGGCAGTCAATTGGGAAGGCATAGGAAAACAGTTGAGCTAAACATAGAGCTGAAGTCAGTCATGTTGGCGATTGAAGTCAACGGCTGAAGCGAGAAAAGTAGACTAAATGAAAACAATGGGTGATGTCAAAATGGTATGACAATACTGATGGAAATTAACGTGTGAGGTCAGCAATTGTTTACCAGGTAAGTGCCAAATAAGAGAACTGTAGTAATGAAAATCCAGGCAGAAAATCAAAAAATGCAAGTCTAGGGGGAAATTAAAGGAACTTTTAGAGGGACTTCATACATATTTCGAAAATGTTGTGTGAACAAATGTCTACGAGGAGGGAGGTCTCAGATGACCAAAAATGAGTCTACTTAGTTTATGGACAGCGCCTGATGAAATGTGATGAATGAACATCGAAGAGGACAGTGAAATAAGGAAATCAATGGGAAGGGTTCAGGGAAACATGAGAGGAGAAATTAAAAACAGAAATCAAGGAGAGGTGTGGTAGAAGAACATCCAAAGGGAAATCAAGTGAAAAATAAAAGAGCAAAAGTTGACAGTTGATGTCAAAGACTCAAGGTAAGACTGAATCACGAATAAATGGCTTTCTGAAATAGTTTTGAGAAGATACTGAAAATGTAGCTGTCAATAAGTAGCAAGACTCTTACCCAAAAAGATATGTTAGGAATTAAAAAAAAAGAGAGAGAGCCCATAATATAGAAGCCAGTTGAATGTAATTAACAATCAGAAGACAAAAGACTGAAGACAAAAGATAGTCTCAATAAGCCAAAAACCATAAGTCACGAGAAGAGCAAAAATAGAAAAGACAGAAGCCTGAAGTGGCAAGAAAACAGAAGCCAGATGCCGAGGAATAAATGAAATAGACAACATACAAAAGCCAGAAGCAGGAAGCCAGAAACCAGAGGTCAGCTTGCATCCAGAAGCCAAAATACAGAAACAGGATCCGAAACCAGATCTCAAAAGAGAAAAGATAGAAATTAGAAACCAAAAGCCGAAGGCCAGAAAGCCAGATGCCTAAATGTGTAATTTAATTTAAGGTCCTGTCGATTGAAGCCAGAAGCAGACAGCAAGAAACCAAAGGTTTGCAGCCAGAAACAAGGTACCAACCAGCAACCAAAATACAGAAAATGGAAGCCAAAACCGAAACCAAAATGCGGAAGTTAAAAGGTTGAAATAAGAAAATAAAAGGCGAAGAACAGAAGAAAGAAGCAAGATGCCAAATGACAAAATTCATTAGATAGAATTTAAAATCTAGAAGTTGGGAACCAAGAATTCAGGATCCAGAAGCCTGGAGCTGAAATCCAGAAGTCTGAAAATGCAGAACGAGAGCCCGAAGACAAAACGCCAGATATCCAGAGCGGTTAATGAGCGGGTATTCAGCAATACCATGCTGAGGGTGACAATTTCGATTCCCGTTCGGTACAGTTACTTTTCGTAATGAAAATTTACTTGATTTCTTTAAATATTAAGTACTTTTTACCTGCCATACGATGAGAACATGCAAAAAAGTCTTTGGCAGAAAAAGCTCCGTTAATAAGCGCTCATAAAACACTCAACTGAGTAGCAGGCCTTGTCCCAGTGCGGACGTCATGCCAAGAAAAATGGGAACGAAAACCAATAAAAAGTAGAACCAAAAAGCCAGTAGCCAAAAGCTAGAAACCAAAAGCAAATACCTAAACTCAGAAACAAGAACCCAAAATCAGTTCTGATACATTGAATCTGGGTTCTAGTTTCTGCAAGATGTAATCGACTAAACAGAACCCAAAAGCCAGAAGCAGGAAGCCAGAAATCTGAACTCTGGAGACAAAAACCAGAATCCATAAATCAGGAACCGGAATTCAGAAATCAGCAGTTAAAAGACAAAAGCTAGAATGCAAAACCAAAAACCGTGTTCTTCTTTTGAAGTCTCAGCGGTAAACGCGTGAGTTATAAGAATAAGTACAAAAGCCAATATACAGCAGGCCCGAAAAGATAAAAGCTAAAAACCAGAAGCAAAATGCAGAAACCAGAACCCAGAATCAATGAACCAGAAGCAAAAAAACAGAATACAGAAACCAGAACCCTTGAGAAAAAAATAGAAGCCAAAAGCTCGTTGCAAGAAGCCAGATTGAAGAAAGCAAAAGACAGATACAAGAAGCCAAAAACCAGAAATTAGAATCTAGAATTCAAAAGTAAGAAGAAGAAAACAGAAACAAGAACCCATACGCCAGAAACCAAATATTCATGAAATTGCAAATGTTAAAAAACACGTCAATAAAGATTTAAGAAAAAGAAACAAGAAGCATGCTGAAGCCTGGAGTCATAAGTAAGAAACCAGAAACAAGAAGCCAAAAGTCTATAGATAGAAAACGGAAGCCATAAACCAGGACTAAGAAATCAGAAGTCCAAAAACAGAATCCAGAAGTCAAAATGCAACAGTCGCGAAAGAAGCAAGATAGCGAAACCAAAAATTAGAAGCCAAAGGCCAGAATGCAAAAGCTAAACAGACGCAACCCAAAAGCCACAAGATAGAAACTAGAAGCCAAAAATCAGAAGTCAAAAACCAGAAACCAGGATCTATAACCCAAAAGCCATAAGCAAGACACCAAAAAGCAAAACCAGAAGGCAAAGGCCAGACGATAGAATCCAGATGAGAATCCAGATGTCAAAACCAGAAGCAAACTAGAAGCAAGAAATATGGAGACAAAATACAAATTGTTGAATCCAGAAGCAAAACTAGAAAAAAGAAACCAAGAACTAGAACCCGGCAGACAAAAAAAAGCAAACAACTATAAGCCAAAAGCAAAAATCCAGAAGTCATATACAAGAAGACAAAGACCAGGAGCAAAAAAACAATAACCGAAGACAGGAACCAAAAATTGGAAGCCAGAAGCCACAAGTCAGAAAACAAAACACAGAAACCAGAAGCTATAAATCAGGGACCAACACCCAGAAGCCAGAACCAGAAATTAGAGGCTAGATGAGGAATCCAGACGACAGACACTAGAATTCAGAAGTCAGAAACCAGAGGTCAAAAGCGAAAATCTAGCCAGAATACAGAAATCAGACTTCAGAATCAACACTAGGAAGAGGAAGTCAAAAACCAGAAATCCAAAGGCCAGAAACCAGAAGATAGCTGAAACTAAACATCAGTAGACAGAAAAAAGTAAACAACTGTTCGCTAGAAGCTAAAATCCAGATATGTATCAGGAGACTGTAATGCCCTAATGTGTGGATGTGATATGTGTGATGTAGAATTCTCTAGTTCGAGCAAGGAAACGCTGTGCGTTGTTATTTAAGCTTCGTCTCGTTTGAGCAGCTCCGGAATATTCCATGCTGAGAATGCTTCATAGAACTTTCCAGAGAAGCTAACAAGTCTGAAAACTTGAAAAAACTTTGCACTTCCTGCAAAGTCTTTGAAGTGGTGGGTGGCTAAATTAATGGAAGCTCCGCAAAATTAATGTCTCAAATCTCGGTAATAATCTTCAAATGAAGGTAAAACCTACTGCTGGTGGAGAGGCGGCGGAAAGGTACTACCCAGTTCCAACTCATTTACGGAATGGTGCAAATTTTCAGCTTTTTATCATAGTTATGGCCTTGCTGTTTGATAGCAGGTCGTAAATCTTCGGAATTTGTCTCAACCAGACACAGGACGTGGGCAGTTGCGAGCGAGTGGGCGCGTTTGCAGAATTGACAATGGTTTTTTGGAAGTACTAGGTGGCAAGGCTGGAAATCAAGCGCAGACGTTTAACCAGAAATGGGTGTCTTTCTGTTGTTAAAAGGAAAAGTTTGAGCGGTTTTCGAGAGACTGCCTACAGCTGTTAGGATGGAATGTGACATGGTGTGAAAATATTGCTATTTTGTTGGTGCGAGACATTTGTTATTTTGGGTCTTGTTTACAAAATAGTAGATGGATCAGCTTAGACGAAACTACAAAGCCAAAGTCTCTTGAACAGGATTAATTCCATTAGTAGCCTTCTAAGAGCCTTTGACAGGCCACCGATCTTTCAATCACGTCTCCATAATCAACATTACCACTGTCTTTACCCGCAACCATGCCCATAGCATTGTTATGTTCAAATCTTTTCTTGCTTAAGCATATAGTAAGCGTTAGCCTAATGAGGTTTGTCAGAAAACCATGTTATGATGTAAATCAGTCACAGCATCGCAGATCATGTAATTTCACTGACTAACTTAATACAATCTGATGTAAAACTAAGCTCTGTGCAAGCTGGAATGTATATTCCTAAAACAATGGGCTTGAGTCATATTTATTTACTGTTTATACTTGCCACCAAATCCCAGAAGTGACATCCGAAATGAATATCCATTAGGATCATTCACAGATTTGCATTTGAGAAGGTTGCTGACTACTGCAAAAGAAGGCGAAAAACGACGGAAATCAGCTCGGAGAAAAGCGTTTCCCTGCCTTGCTCGACTCCGTCCCCATCACCATAAGAGTTTCAACTAGAAACGCTGGTGGTTACACAATGAATCATTTTAATTTACGAAATCGTATGATTTACGAGTGCAGGCAGGCAACTACCTAAGAACAATTGCTGCAAACGCAAGAAAACCATGTCTGTCTGCGCTGGTTGCTGGTGTTGAAGAAAAGTGGCGGATTTTACTACCTTCTCGTTGTCGTCAGTTCGCAAAAACACAGCCCCAAAGGCTATACGACGAGGACGTTTCATGAGAACAAACACTTCTTTGCTGATGCTGAAGTGTGCTGTTGCTGCTGCTGCTAGGAGTTCAAATAATAGTCTGCAGCCAGGCTGGCAGACTGGCAGACAGACAGACAGACGTGTACTTGTCTTACTGAAGCACTGCGAAAACAATGGGGTTGGGGGAAACAACCGAAGGAAAAGGCGTACTCGATTAGGATGGAATGACAAATTAAAAATAATTAACGGTGAAAAACTCAAGAAAGTTTTGATGCGGTTCTGAGATCTATCTTGAAACTAAAATTTTTTCATTTTGGTTTTATTTAGTTTTATAACTTTTTCTAGCCTATTCGACTGGAAAGCACAAGTTTGGTAGTAATCATTCAAAATTTATCACAGTGAAGATGAAGTGCATAGTTTGGTTTTAAGGTTGACTTAAGTCCCTCATAAAACTGATGATGTTAAAGGAGAATTCTAGAATATTTTGAATGATCTAAGACTTTTGTGGAAATAAGCCTGTTCGGTAATTGGAATGCTTGCAAACCAAAGTTCCTAAATCCTGATTTTATGATTATGATATTCCGGATTTTGATGTTTTAACAATTTCTCAAAAACCTCCTTGATGTTTCAATGATTACCCTGTCGGGTTTTCCGTCAGCCTGCCAGAAGTACGGGGGCAGGCGGAAGCCATCCGCCTCCTCTTTTCGGCGTGGGCGAGGGCGAGGCTTTATCATTCATAGCAGATGTCGAAGGAAATTATTTCACCATGCTTCCGCTTTGCTGCCAAGTCCGCGTCCGTTTCGCGTTGATTTGGGGTTTCTTCCACGGGCATAGGAAGTGTGCTGACATCGGCATTGTTTTCGGCTGAGCTTTTGAGGCGCTAGCTGTGGGCGGGCGGCGCGGTGTGGCGATGGATGGTTTGCCATCCAACCAACCAACCAACCAGTCAGCCAACGCAAGGATTAAGATGACGACGATGTTTGGCATGAAAATGAGATTTGAGTCATTGTTGACTGAGGAGAAAATTGGTAGGTTCGTAAGTGGTTCGTACGTGTGGAGGGTTGGGTAGTTAATATGATGAAGGATGACGATGGTGCTGGCTGTTGACAGAATGGTGTGTGTAGGACGTGTTTCTCATATACTTGCCATAATGAGTGGGTAAGCTGTGCATTAAAAATGTAAACTCATTGCGGTAATTTTTGAAGTGGATGATTCTCATCACAATTTTAACCAGTTCGTGAGCACAATATAGCGGAGACTTGTTTGGAAATTTGTAAGAGAAATAAAACTGTTAGTGTGTGGGGTCACCGATTAACTTCGTGGATAAATCGTCAATCTGGAGACGCCGGGTTCGATTCTCGTTCTGGTCGGGAACTTTTTCGAGTACCCTGGCCATAGTGTATAATTGTGTTTGCCGCACAGTACACAAATTCATACAACGGCAGCCAAAGAAATCCCTTCAAAAATCAACTAAGGTAGTGCACAAAGAACACTAAAATAAAGAGAGGTAGGCAGAGTTCCACCCAGATAATCAGGAGTCACATAAGGATGTACGCATCGTATAAAGTACTATTTTAAGTTACTATATGTACGATAGAGGGACAATTTTCATCGCATATGATATTATATTTTTGACTCGATACGATGCATCTGGGAAAGTCGCATAAGAATACAAATAAACTTTTATATGGTATGACTACATCGTAGTAAACGATATTCTGTGAGTGTGTGAGCGAACTCTCAGTGTCAAATGAGGGGCCCAGAATCAAAGGGATGCAAGTGACCATTTTGTCGATTTTGAGCTGAGCATATCATAAAATTCTTCAGTTTTCAAGCTTTGAGGAACTTTTTTACGATTGCTTCTACGATGATTGAAAAAATTACAATAAATCGGGATGAATTTGAAACATCATAGATTTTGTATGGGACGAAAAATTGTTCAAAAACTTTAAGCCTCATTTACTCGAAAGTGGGATTTTGTCACTTACACCCCTTTGCTTCTAACCCCCTCAAATATATTGGCATTATTGCGTGCTACGGTGATTATACGACTTCTTATTTCATATTATGCCAGTTTAGCTCGCATTGGTGTCGCAATAGTGCACACCGTACATCGCATAAGATATGGCTTCAACTCATGTGACCTTATTGGTGTCCCGCCAATACACGTACCTATATCGCCTCCACTTTTGCACGCATAAGGCACTTTCGCTGCATCTTATGCGATGTAGCATAACCACATAAAAGTACATACAATATGGTCATAAACTTCATTATGCAGATTACTCGATTATGCGGAGTCAGGTTCTGAAAGTACAATAACACATATTAGGGAAACGTAATGTCATATGAAGCTGAAATATTGACATTTTGTCAAGCCAACTTTCATTAGTAATCACTCATAATTTTTGCTCTGTACAGAATTCCGTTTGCCAGCTATATGTTTGGGAAGTTTCAGAACCAGACTCCGGATAATCTACCTATACGTGTGGATTGGTTGTCTGGGCAGTGAGAACGTATAGCCACAAATAAGAATAAGAGTGTAATAATACAGCAGTAGTGGTTTACTCTTGGGTATTCTGCAAGACCACGCTGAGAGCGACGGATTCGATTTCCGGTCGATCCAGAAACTTTTTGTAATGTACTTTCTTAGGCATACAGTATCTTGATGCCTGTCCCACATGAGAAAAATGGCGATTGGCAGAGAAACCTCCAGCTAAGAGCAGAATTTGTCCTCGTGAAAACACGCTACGCTAAAAACAATGAACAATTTTGTGATTCTCAAAAGATGATGATTACTATAGCGAAGGACGAACCTGAGGCTAAAACATGAAAAATGTTAAAGTTTTACAATAGTTCACTGCTTAAGTTTCCTAAGTCTTTGACGTTTCGTGGTCTGTTTTTTTTTTCGCGATTCGGACTTTCGTCAGCTATCCATGGGAGGTTCGAAAAGTAAAGCTCGTTTGCCTGAAAAGTGTGCTAATTTCTGACTTGCCGAATGCACACCTAAAAAGCTTCTTCGGGGATAACACTGGAGTTTATTCACGGTTTCTGCACAAATTTCTTCGAGGACTCCTCTAGCAGTTTCTTAGGGGATTTCCAGGGAGTTCTTTAAAAAAATGCTTCTGGGGTTTATTACGAATTCAAAAGCTCCAACTGGGATTCTTACAGGAAAATCTTCTAAGACTCCTAAGAAGAATCCATTTCTGGGACCTCCAAAGAGTCCTTTCAAGATTCCTTTCGAGAGTTCTCAAAAAAAATCCTTCTGGGAATCTTCCTGAAGTTCTTGCTAGAATTCCTCAGGTATTTTTTTTTTTCGATTTTCTTCCACAGTGCGACTGAAGATATCTTCAGGAATTGCTTCTAAAATTCATCTAAGAAATCGTTTCAGGAATCCTCTAAGAACTTTTTTCGGTATTCACCAAAAAATTCTTCAAGGGTTTCTTCAAGAACCCGTTCCGGAATTCTTTCAAGAACTATTTCTGGAATTTCTGCTGGAAGAATTGCTCCCGATATTCCTGGGGGAATTTTATGGAAGCTCCTTCCAGGATTCATTCGAAAACCACTTTCGAGATTCTACAGGAAATGCTTCAAAAATCTCTTCATCTCTTCAAAAGCTCATCTTCAAAAAAAAATGTGAACTAGCTGTAACTTTCAAAAAAAGCATGAAAAATTCTCCAACTTTTACTGTAAGTTGGTCAATTAGTTGTCTATCAAAGATTCAAATTTGGGAAAGATCGGGCTATTCTACATAAAGTTAGAAATATTCTCGAATAATGCATAATAATTCGATAGCCAACTTTGAACTGCTATGTTTCCGGAATCAATGAACCGAATGTAATGAAATTTTGAGCATTTATGACCTATATAATGAGCTCCAAAAACGTTAGACGTTACATAAAATTGTTCACATGAAAAGAAGTTATAGTAATTCAGTTTCTTATATGATATTTCAAGATTCCTCCAAGAATTGCTTTCCCGATTCCTTTGCGAACTCCCTCGAGCATTCCTTCAAGAAACCCTTCCAAGATTTCTTCAGGAACTCCTTTCCTGGATTCCTCTGGGAATCTCTTGGGACTCCTCTGGGTTTCCTTTGGGAACACATTCCAAAATTCTTCTGAGAACTCCTTTCAGGATTCCTTCAAGAACTTCTTCCAGGATTACTCAAGAACATCTTTTTTTTTGGGTTTGCTTCAGCCCTAGGAAATTTGGCGAAGTGATCCCAACAGGGTAATAAACTTTATAAAACGAGTTGTGCCTAGTTGGGATCAGGTGTTACATCAACCATTGTCTATCACAGCTCAATTGTGACAGGATATTTGACTACCACCAAATTAGATATGGGTCATACCACAATATTCCTAAATAATGGACGCAGTGGTTAAAAGGCTCTACAAGTCAACAGTTGAGGGATAGAAAAAGGCTTTTAGGGCACCTCTTCCTAATTCATCACCTTTTTCTTTCCTAATCCCATTCTACCTCTTAAGGATGTCTTTAGGGGTTTCTCCTCGAACTCTTTCAAGAATTCTTTCAGAAAGCTCTCAACAGATATTCTCAAAAAATTCTGTAATACAGCAACAGACGAAAAAACTCAAACTGTTTCGAAGACCAGTGTGTGTTTAATTGACAAATTAAAAGATAAATTTATGAAAAAATACCACTTGGTTTTGGTGGGATTCGAACCCACGACTCCGTTATCGCTAGTCCGGCGCTTTAACCAACTAAGCCACAGAACAAGTTACAACCAGGTCCGTCTTTCGCAACTTTATGTCTCTTTCGGCTTAGATGTCAATCTCCCACACTCTCGTGGTTGCGCCTTCGAAATAATGAGCGCGAGCGAATTGTTTATGGTAATAAAGTTCAAGAAAAGCTAAACTTACTTTACTTTACCTTGGGTTCATTCCAAGTTAACCGGCGTCTTGACAGTATACAACATTGAAACACCAAATTAACTATCTTTTCCGAATACAACTGCCAACTGTCTCCCAAAATAATCACTCAAGAAAACCATCTCAATTCAGCTGACAAAGCATTGACACGTTCGCACAATCCTCCTATCCTAATCTTTGCCAACAGCATCATCATTGTCACAGTCATTTCTCTCGAGCTGCCGGGAAGCGGCTAGAGCCGCCAAGTCAGCCGGCTAGACAAAGTAGGTATGTAGTCAGTTCAGCGCGCGATAATTACAAGAGCACAGTAATTATGCCCACGTGACTTGGAGGACTCGGCCCAACCAGTGAGACAGGTGCCTACACCAAGGCCGGTCTTGTCGTCGTCCGGTAGGGCCCGGCACTGTCTACTATAGGCGTAGAGCTGGCTGAGTGGCTGCTGACTGCGAAGGGAACAACGACGAACCCCGAGGTATAAATTAGCGAGATAATATCTTCGCTGTAGTGGTGGCGGTGGTTCCACAGACTCCAACCGATGCGACGCGACGGTGGCGTGTTGGCGCGTCTAGTGCCTCGTCGGTTTGGAGCAGCCACGCCACCCCACTTGAGGTAAAAAGTAAGCCCCCGGGAAGTCACGGCCAGCTGAGGATGATGGTGCTCTTATTTACGGTGCGGGACCAAGGAACGACGATAATTATGACTCATTACCGGGAAATCTGATGCTAATCGGTGCACACTGGGGCAAAACTGAAAATACATGGAAAAAACCTCTAGCTCGTCGAGATGTCGAGATACTCATTTGGTGTCTTCAGAAATTTTTTTTCTATGGACATGGTCGATATTCTGAGCGGTAGTCAACTTTTCTTACGTTATTCGCATAAAAGTCCTATAAGTCATTTTGGCCAAATTGCATTTTAGCGATATGGTTTCTTCGGCAAAGTTGTTCGGCTATTTATGCTGAAAAGGTTTGCCGAAGACGTCAAATTTCCAAAGCCTACTATTCTTGAGATATTGACCGATTTATAAAATACCTACCTAAAATCGATTTTTTTTCGTTAAAATACGTTTTTAAATAAATTTAATGTCCGTTTTCGAGTTATAATAATGAAAAATACTAAAATAAAACATATATCGAGGAAATTAGTTGAAAAAAATAAAATATGCATTGATTTTATATAGAAAGTTCCCGACAAACATGCAAAATGTATATAGGACGTTCTTGTAGTCGGGCAAGTTCGGGCAAGTTTTTTCATCGGCAATCACCTAAAAAATACATTAGCTTTCATGTAAAAAATTTTCACAGACATGATATTTAATGATTTTTTCTAAATTGAGTTCAAAGTTTACTGTTTTGGGTAAATTAGTTCAAAATTTTTGTTCATAAAATACTACGTTTTAAGGTGCCAAGTGAACCATAAAAAGAATAGATACAATCTAGTAATAGATTTAGTTGTTTCTAATCTCCAAACAAATTGTAAAACACAAAAATGTCCCAAATGCCGCCAATAAAAGCATGCCTTGATTTTATCATTCGTTAATGATCTATTCACACGTAATGTATTTGCGTGATGATTCAATGACTGTTTTACAACACATACAGATTTTGTAGAGATCTAGACATATCTGTTTGCTTCCTGTGGTGGCCACTAATTTGAAAGACAGCTAAATAATAGAGGAATCAAATAACAAAGAATAGTTATTTACTGTATATTTCTGATGAATTGTTAATAATTTTGCTTAGTACGCAAAATATTCAAATATTTAGTAGGACGTTCGACTAGGTTAAAATAATTGAAAATCTTTTCTACATTTTTTACTCACATGCGTTTGAGTTTTAAGATCATTGAATACATTTATTTATGCTTATTACTTTCCATTTTTTTTAAATATCTGTATTAAATAAGATAATAATCATACAATCAAAAAATATTCATGATGTGTGACTGTATAACGCATTGACAAATGATAAAACCAAAGCATACTTTCATTGGCGTTTGGGACATTTTTGTGTTTTACAATTTGTTTGGAGATTAGAAACAACTAAATCTATGACTAGATGGTATCTATACTTTTCATGGTTCAATTGGCACCTTAAAACGTAGTATTTTATGAACAAAAATTTTGAACTAATTTACCCAAAACAGTAAACTTTGAACTCAATTTAGAAAAAATCATTAAATATCATGTCCGTGAAAATTTTTTACATGAAAGCTAATGTATTTTTTAGGTGATTGCCGATGAAAAAACTTGCCCGAACTTGCCCGACTGCAAGAACGTCCTATATACATTTTGCGTGTTTTTCGGGAACTTTCTATATAAAATCAATGCATATTTTATTTTTTTCAACTAATTTCCTCGATATATGTTTTATTTTAGTATTTTTCATTATTATAACTCGAAAACGGACATTAAATTTGTTTAAAAACGTATTTTAATGAAAAAAATCGATTTTAGGTAGGTATTTTATAAATCGGTCAATATCTCAAGAATAGTAGGCTTTGGAAATTTGACGTCTTCAGCAAACTTTTTCAGCATAAATAGCCGAACAACTTTGCCGAAGAAACTTTATCGCAAAAAAGCAATTTGGCCAAAATGACTTATAGAACTTTTATGCGAATAACGTAAGAAAAATTGACTACCGCTCAGAATATCGACCATGTCCATAGAAATATTTTCTCTGAAGACACCAAATGAGTATCTCGACATCTCGACGAGCTAGAGGTTTTTTCCATGTATTTTCAATCCTGCCCCAGTGTGCGGTGATGCTCGGGCGTGGGTCCACGAGGGCTAATGAGAACAGGGGGACGATGGTGATTGGCCAGGTTGGATAACGATGGCGAGGTACGGATCAAAGCCAGATCGTTCTAGCGCAGAAGACCGGTATCGATAGGCAATTGGAGCCGTTGTTGGCAAAAAAAATGAGAGGTGAACAGGTTGATGAGAGCTGCCATGATTGCCTACTAATTGGAGATTCATTGGACTTTTGCTCTAACGGGTTGAACAAATTGAAGGCGTTGAGAGGGGTATTACTTTCTGAATAAAAATATGCCTTCGATGAAGATTATATTTAGTGGAGTAGCTCAATCTGTTGCAAATCTTTTGTAAAAAAAGCTCTTTGAAAACGCCTTGTGATAATGAAGAACAAAAAGGAAAAACCCTGATTAATCCACCTAGTGATGATATCGCCTTTCTCGTCGAATATGTACTCATGATGTCGACGTAAGCCGAAGTGTTCCTGAATCCTGAGAATACTTTATTGAGAAAAGCAAGAATTTTATCAAAGCCATTATCGAATAGAAAAACTTATTGATGACGCATATTTCGACGTTATGTTCAACGTATAGGCAGAGCTTAAAAATATCAGTGCTCTCAGTTGACTACTTGACCACCTTCACTGTCATTGGAGGCCTATCAATATGAAGACGATGATTACAAGCTAAGATATAACCTTTTTCACAACCACAGATCACTTTGGGGTCGTCGACAAAGTTTTTTCTGTACACTTCAGGCTATATTTTATTATCGCTGATTACAAGATCCATGTAAAATTGAACAAAAAAATGCAAGCAAGTGAAATTTCCCAAACTAAATCCCAATAAAATTTCAACCACATTACAGAGCGCGAGGGCGCAACCAGTCACATCAGAATTTTGTGTAGTAACTTTAGACGCAAAAGGGGATTGAAAAAAAATGTTCAGGGTTGTTCCGATTAAATTTTAATTTTCCCATATAACGTTGACTGTAAGGATGAGTAGGAATCTGAAATGGTGTGATTTGATGAGTTCTGAGATCACTTTAGTTTTGTCATGATGAAGAGAACAATTACACATATCTATCGCTTGCTATGATTTGGCTTACTTTCGTAGTTCCGGCAAAGCACCCAAAGGCCGTTCTGTAATACTGCTGGTAGTCTCTAATGTGGTTTGAGCCTATTTTCTTGCTAACCGGTAATCAGGTTATCATTTGACGTGTGGCATGCATTAGTTTGGTTAACTTTTGTATATGGCCACTTCCGGCGGGACACCCGGAACCACAAACACTACCGTTAGTAACTTATGTAGTCTTTGCCCATTTTCTTACTAACCGTTCATCAGGTAATCGAAAAGGCCGTGATTTGATGCACCGAATGCATGAGTTTGGTTCAATTTTACATTTTAGGCGCTATCCACAAATTACGTAACGCTCTAGGGGGAGGGGAGGGGGAGTGTGGCCCAGCGTTACGCTCCATACAAAAATTTCAGGATTTTCATACAAAAAAGCGTTACGGAGGGGGGAGGGGGGTCTAAAAATGTCGATTTTAGCGTTACGTAATAAATGGATGCTGCCTTACCACTTACGGCGAGACATCTGGAACCAGGACAGTACCAATTGTCCCAAATATGGCATGAAACTAGTTTCCTCTAAGTGTTCACCCGATTTCCTAGAAAGGCACGAGTTGACGTGTCACATGCATGGGTTTGGATCATTTTTACATTTTACCAATTCCAGCAGGACACCCGGAACCGATTCTGGAACACTACCGGTAGTCTCCAATGTGATCTGAGACTATTTTCTTGCTGATCGTTCTTCAGATTATCGAAAAAGCCGGTATTTAATGAGCCGCACGCATATATTTGGTTTCCTTCCACATTCTTCCACTTCCAGCGGGACACCCGGAATCGGTTCTGGTACACTACTGGTTTTCCCTAATGTGGTCTGAGATTTTTTTTGTTAACCGTTCATCAGATTACCTAAAAAGCTGCGATTTGATGTGTCACATGCATGGGTTTGGTTCTCTTTTACATTTGACCACTTCCGGCGGGACAACTGCAACCGATTCCGGAACACTACCGGTAGTTTCTAATGTAGTCTGGTTCTATTTTCTTGCTAATCGTTCATCGGGTTTTCGAAAAAGCCGCAATTTGATGTGTTGCATGCATTACTTTGGTTCACTTATGTATTTGGCCACTTCCGGCGGGACACTCGAAATCGGCTCCGGAACACCACCGGTTCAGATATGGTCCAAGACTCTTTTCCTGCTTACTGTTCATCAGGTTATCAGAAAAGCCGCAATTTGGTGTGTCGCATGCATGGGTTTGGTTCACTTTTGTATTTGGCCAATTCCGGCGTGACACTCGGAACCAGTTCCGGAGCATTACCTGTAGTTTCTAATGTGGTGTGAGCCTATTTTCTTGCTAACCGTTTATCAGGTTATCGAGAAAGCCGCGATTTGGTGTGTCGCGTGCATAGGTTTGCTCCACTTTAATATTTGGCCACTTCCGGTTGGACACCCGGAACCGGTTCTGGAATACTACCGGTTCAGATATGGTCTGAGACTATTTTCCTGCATACCGTTAATCAGGTCATTGAAAAAGCCGCTATTTGATGTGTCGCATCCATGGATTTGGTTCACTTTTTTATTTGGCCACTTCCGGCGGGACACCCGGAACCGGGTCTGGAACACTACCGGTTCAGATATGGTCTGAGAGTATTTTCTTGCATACCGTTCATCAGGTTATGGAAAATGCCGCGGTTTTATGTGTCGCATGCATAGGGTTGTAGCATTTTCATATCTGGCCCCTTCCTGGGGTACCGGTCCGGAACGCCTAAATGGCCATAACTCCGGAACGGCTGGACCGATCCGAACCATTTTCAATAGGAAACAATGGGACCAGATTCCGCGTCGAATGAACCGTCGGTCATTAAAATCGGTTGAGGTTTACTGCCAAAAAGTGATGTGAGTTTTTTGTACACACACATACACACATACACACATACATACACACACACATACATACACACAGACATCACATCAATTCGTCGAGCTGAGTTGATTGGTATATGTGACTCGACCCTCCGGGCCTTTTATCAAAAAGTCATTTTTGGAGTGAACATATAGCCTTTCCAGTACACTTAGTGTACGTGAAAGGCAAAAAGAACACTTTTAGGAACACTTTTGTTTATCACCGTAGAATATGGAACTAAAAAGTAAACTGTGTACTTGACTGTGTACGAATCATAACATTCATTTGTAATCAATATTCTGCACAGTTTGTATATGCCCTACCGTAAAATTGACGCGATACATCGAAATGCATACAACAATTCCTCCTTTTTCCAGCCTACCATCATTTTTTTTTATCAAATGCTCAAGCAAGCAGCTCCTAATTCACCAAACTTTACAAACCATGTAATAAGCTTCATAAAAAAACATCCCTCGTGTGCATTCTTCCCTCGCTAGGAAACCACCCAGATCCAGCCAAACCTTCTGGGAAGTATGAACACAAATTCGCTCGTGAAATCACTCGCGAGGCACCACTTTAGAATCCCTCCAGGGTTCGCTCAAACCTAAGTGAACACATTTTGCTCTGATGGGTCGTCGTCATTTTTTCTTTTACTTTTTGCATCCCCATCCCCATCTCTCCGCTAACTGAAGCGTTTCTAATCTTCGTTTCGTGCTCTCGTGCATGGTGCGGAGTTTGGGAAAAAGTTTAACCCTCCGCTTGCTTCCTGGATGTACTGCTGCTAAAGAGGTAGACATCTCCAGTAACGGTCTTTACAAAAGGCAGGGTTACTTTTTGGATTGTGAAAGCAACAAAGAGCGAAAGTTATAGTGAAGGGAGTCATAATAAATGGGAGTACGCTTCGAAAGAAAAGATTGCTTTAAGATTTTTTTCCTTCCCGTCACTCGCATGGAGTGGCCACTCTTCTGGAACAAAGTTTGTTGGTTATCCTAATGTCGCATGAGTATATCATAATTTTATTAAGAACTTTTTAGCTACGCAGGTGTTTTCTCTGCTAAAATAATGTGAATATGATTGATTCATGATTAATTGCTTTTAGTCATATTATACAAACAATTGACATTAAGAGATTGTCGTCTGTTTTTTTTTATTAAAAGAAAAGGTAAAATAAAGCCAGAAACTAATTTTGTGTGGTAATACTAATACGCGAATTGCGAATTATATTACAAGTTTTATTTATGTGTTAAATGTGCTATTTTAGCTTGTAAATATTCCTCTAATATTAATGCACATTTATAGGGTTCTGGCAGAATGGAAGCTACCCTATTGGATAACAATTTCCAATGACAGGATGACGAGGTTTCATTAATGTTGATGGTCCATCAGTCAATCCTGTAATCGTATTTTCTCTGGCAGGTTGCCTTTCGTTTGCAACATTAGTTGCTTCCATAGCTTGAGTTTTGTCTGGGAATTTCTAATCCTAAGAGGCATCCCGATTCCGGTTTCATCATTAGAGTTCTATAACTTGAAGTCTGTGCCAGGGAAAGGTTTACATCTCTAGTACTTAATTGCGGCCCGAAATGGCCTGAATGTTGGCAATCGAAATAGGATTGCGGTCTTCCATCCTGCCAGAACCCTATAAATGTGCATTAATATTAGAGGAATATTTACAAGTTAAAATGGTACATTTAACATATAAATAAAACTTGTAACAATTAAAGTGAGTGCATAACTATTTTTAGTGCGTTTTCTAGAATATATCTATTGATTTCTTCCTGAATGCTTCCAAAGATTTGCCTCGGAGTTATTCCAGAAAATTCTATCGGAATTCTTTCAAACATTTCTTCAAAATTCTTCCAAAGAACTTTCGGACTTTTTTTTCTGAAATTTATCCCGAAACTTTAAACTCTTAGAGTTTTTCTAAGGGAATCTTCCGATATTCAGTCATTTCCTCGACAATTTCCACAAATTCTTGGGGATTTTGTTTTACAGAAATTTATTTTTTTACTTTATAAGCTTGGCTTTGCTCCTAAGTTCTCTAAGAAGATCCACAAATTCTCATTGATTCTTCCCGGAATAATTCCAGGGACTTTATTTCCGGAATTCTCCTCAGCATTTCACCCGGTAATTTTTCCAGGAATTTCCCCAAAATTTTCTCCAAGTATTTTATAACAATTACCTTCCCTCTCCCACGGATTCATACCAGAAATACTCCTGACATTCCTCTTGAAAATCTTTAAACAATTCCTCAAGGGATTTTCCATGGAATTACCAGAATTTCTACCAGAACTAATCAGAGATTTTACTCAAAGCTCCACCGGGAATTATTCTAGAGAATTCATTCGTAGATCTTCCTCCCAAAAATCCTCAACGGACACCTTTCTGAATTCACTCAGAAATTTCTCTCGAACCTCTCTCAAAGATATCGTTTAGAATTCATCCAAGTATTCTCTCAGAATCCTCAAAATATTCTTCCCGGAATCTTCCCGGATTTCTTGAATTTTGGATTATTTTTTAATAAAATCCCTTTCGGAAATCTTCCACAGATTTTTCCCAAAATCCTTTCCAATTTCCGAAGCTTCCTTCCGGGCCTTATTCCAAGCATTCTTCCCGAATTTCTTTTGTTTCACGAATACTTCCCAGAATTGTTTCCAGATTTCTTCGCTTGTCACACGTTTCGATCCAGCCCCGGCAGTTGCAATTTTCCGTCAGTTGCTCTTCCCTTCGAGAACGACTGACACATGACCCTCTTCTGAACATATAGCTCTGACGGACCCGGAAACTTGGCTATCGGTGAACGGTTGCTCCTAATGGACGACCCCCAATCGGACTGGAAAATAAAACAGTGACACATCAACATCATCGTGAACAAAAGAACTGTCAATTGAGTTGAGTTGTTAAGAATAAAAAAAGCTCCTGTAATGCTTCCAGGAATTCTTTTCAAAAAAATTTAAACAAATTCTCCAGAAGTTTTCCTGAATTGTTTCAAGCATTTTTTCCAGTTTTTTTTTGTAAAGATTACTCCGTATATTCTTCCAAGAATTCTTGTTGAAATAAATCCTAGTTTACCCGGTTTCTTCCAGAAATTTCTTTCAAAATTCTTTAAAGGTTTTCTCCCGGAGTTGTTGTGAAGATTCAACCCAAATTTCTTCATTCATTATTGTTTTGTTATTCTCGCAAAAATTTCATTTCAGAGCTCTCTCATAGATTTAGGGGGCATCCATTAAGCACGTCACGCTCAGAGGGAGGAGAGGGATTTCGGAAAGTGTGTCAAGCAATTCTATATGTGTTACGAAAAACCAGTACGAAGGGGGGAGGGAGTCAAAATTCCCAAATTTTGCGTGACGTACTAAATGGATGCTCCCTTAGTCAGGAATTATTCCAGAGATTTTCATCGGAGTTTCAGCTCAAATTCTTCCGAAGTTCTACCAGAGATCGCTTCCAGAACTCTTCCAAGGTTTCATCCCGGAATTCTTTCAAAGACATGTTATGGCATTTACCATAACATATTTTTCAAAACATCTCACTAAGATAATGTTTTGAGGTTCGTTTACCAGAATTCTTTTGAGATTCCACCTGAAATTCTACTGCATGGGGACTCAAATCGAAGTTTTAAAAATTCTTCCTTTTATTTTTCCGCAATTTCCAGATAGGGTAGCGAACCACTTGGGTAGCGGCCGGTATTTTGGGCACTCTTTACTATAACTCAGGCAATTCCAAACCAATTGACTCAAAATGTTGTACACGGCTTGATACTATACGTATCTCATCGCGTTCCAAAAATTGTGTCAATTGGTTCAGAATTGGCTGAGTTATTGCAGAAGAGTGCCCAAAATAGGACCACTGCCGAGATGGTTCCACTTCCCTATTTATGTTTGATTATTTCTGAAGGCAGCCTATTTATTGCACCCATAAACAAATAGAAACGCTCCTTAGAAAATCAAAAAGCGCTCCATAAAGAACGAACATATGTTCCACGAAAATGTGCAATTTTACCCATAAATAATTGAAAACGTTCCATATTTCATAAAAAATGTACCGGTAAAACATAACATTTACTCATTAAAAGTGAAATTTTGCACCAATAAATAATACTGAAATGCTCCATAATAAAATACAAATGCTCCATAGAAAAATGCAAATGCTCCTTAGAAAAATTAAATTGCGCCATAAAAAATGAAATTGCACCATAGATAGCATATTCTCATAATTGATTTCGACAGGGCTAAATTGCTTTACATTGCACTGCTTTAGTGGTGCAAATGTTCAAAGTTAAGGAGAATTATAATTTTTTTTTGCAACTCGGCACTATAAATTCTTATTTTACACTTGCCGTTCTGGCACCTAAACGGCCTACTTTTTCTCACTATATCAAACAGTTGCATTATGGTTCATAATGCAACTCATTTCGATTGCATTATGAACCATAATGCAATTGTTTGATCAACAATCTGAGTTTTCACCTTGGTTGCCACTGTTTCCACTGTAAGAGCTTGCAAAACTGTGACGGTTATAGCACAGCTTGCTTGATCCAAACTTCAGATCTAGTATGTTGGAGCACGTGGTCGTTCCTATTGAACTACCGCGAAACATGATGGTGCTGACGGAAATGATTATATTCTAGTGAATTATTTTGTTCATTGCAAAAAATATTGTATGCAACTCGTTGCAAAACTCGATTTTTACAGCACTCTTCGTATTTATCCAACTCGGCAAGCCTCGTTGGATAAACGTACGACTCGTGCTGTAAAAATCATCATTTTGCCACTCGTTGCATAAATAACTATTATGGAGCAAATTGTATTTTATGTGGTTCAGTTTGATAATAATAATGGAGCATTTGTCTAGTTTCTATGGTGAAATTTCAATTTTTTATGGTGCAATTTCATTTTTCTATGGAGCAATACTCAATTTTGTAGGGGTACAATTTTAATTTCTTATGGAGCATTTGTATTTTGTTATGGAGCATTTCAGTACTATGTATTGGTGCAAAATTTCACTTTTAATGAGAAAATCTTATGTTTTACCGGTACATTTTTTTATAAAGTATGGAACGTTTTCAATTATTTATGGGTACAATTGCACTTTTTCATGGAACATATGTTCATTCTTTATGGAGCGCTTTTTGATTTTCTATGGAGCATTTGCGATTTGTTATGGTTGGAATAACCTTTTGCCATTTCTGAAGCTCCACCGGATTCTCTTCTCCGAAATTCTTCCAGCGATATTTTCAAGCAATCTTTCCCGAATTATTCAGAGATTTTTGCAGTATCCACAGTTATTACAAGCAATCTTTCCGAAAAACCTCCAGTGGTTTTCTTTGGAATTCTTTCAAGAATTTCTCACCGATTTTTTTAGGATTTTTCTAATAAACCTTCTAAACATTTCTCTTAGAACTTGTTCAGGCATTGCTTAAGAAATTCTCGGAAAGATTCCTCTCGCATTTCTTCGTAAACTTGCCCTGGAATGATAACAGTTATGCTTTTAAAATTCCTCACAAAAATGTTTGAGAATATTTTCCGAAGATTTCTTTTCGAAATTCTCCCAATTTACCCGAAACTCTTCAATGGTCACCTTTCGGAATTATTCTAAAAAAATCTCCTAGTAAAAATCAAGAAAAATTTTCAGGGCATCTCCCATAAATTTTTTCAGTGCTTTTTACGGCATTGCTCCAGAAGTTGGACTCGACGATTGAGCATAGATCCTCACCAGAATTCTTCCAGAAGTGCTTCTAAAACTCTATAAGAAAATCTTCGGAAATTCTTTGTGTGATGTTTCACAGGAATTCCTTCTGGAATCGTTTCAAGGAATCTTGCCAGCCCGAAGAGCCTACCAGAAAACATATTTTTTCTCGTTTCATCTTTTTCTTGAGATTGTTTGTGTTGCACGAAATTGTTCTTTATAGTAAAATACTTTTGCTTCCTTTCTTTCTTCATCGATCTGACATTACGTCCAAGCTGGAGCAGAGCCTGCCCCAAGCTAGAACTTAAAAGTATATTCCTGGAAAAATATTTGGAGAAACCACAGAAATTATTACTAGAGGAGTTCCTAGAGGAAATCTAGGATTCGTCCAAATATTCCTCCAGGGAATTCTGTGAAATATTTTAGCTCTAATTCTTCAACAAATTTCTCCAAAAATTTCCCTGATTATTTTTCTGAAATTGCTGTAGGAATGTCTGCAAGAATTCCTCCAGCTTTTCTTTTGGTTTTTAACTGATTTTTCCATGGATTCCTCCAAGAATATTTCCCAGCATCCTCCTGCGGATTTCTCTATGCGTTCCTCAAGAAATTCATTTTGAAGTTCCCCCAGAAATATCTGTAGGGTCTCCTTTGGGTTTTTTTTTTCCACAGTTTTTCAATCCCACCTTGGATTTTTCTCAGGATACCTCCAACTACTTCTCCAGAATTTCTCTTGTAATTCCTCCACGAATGGCAGCCAGTAAATATTCTCCTAGAAATTGCTTCAGGGATTTTTCTAACATTTTTAACAAGGATTCCACTAGAAAAAAAATCCAGGAGGAATCCCTAGAGTAATTGCTGGAGGGATCCATAAAGAAACTCCAGAAGGAAATCATGAAGGATAGCCTGGAGGAACCGCTGGATAATTTCCTGGGGGAAAACCTGGAGGAATCCCTGGAAAAATCCCTCAAGAAATCCCTGGAGGACTTCCTAGAAAAATCACTGCATGAATCGCAGGAGTAATCCTTGAAAAAAATCCCGGAGGGATTCCTGGAATAATCCCTTGAGGATTTCTGGAGAAATACATGGAAGAACTCCTGGAAGATTCCCTGGAGGAATACCTGAAGGAATACCTGGAGGAATACCTGGAGGAATCCCTGGAGGAATCTCTGGAAAAATCCCTGGAGCTATCTTTGAAGGAATCCCCGGAGGAATCCATGGAATTCCTGGAGGAATCCCTGAAGGAACCCCCGAAGGAATATCTGGAGAAATTCATGGTGGATCTTCTGGAGGAGTTCCTAGAATAATCCTTGGAGGAAATAATGGCGGAATCTCTGAGGTGTTCCTGGAAGAGTCCATGGAGAAATTTCAGGAGAAATTCCTGGAAGAATTCCTGAAGGAATCCCTAGGGATATTTTTAAAGAAATCCATGAAGGATCTTCTGGAGGAATCCCTGGAGTAATCCCTGGAAGAATCCCTGGAGGATTTCCTGGAGGAACTTCTGAAGCTATACCTTGATGAATTCCTGAAAGACTCTATTGAGTAACTTTTGAAGGAATACATAAGGGAATTTCTGGAGAAATCTCGTCAGGAATCCCTGGAGGAAATCCTGGAGAAATCCTGATGAAATCCCTGATGAAATCCCTGGAGGAATTCCTGGAGGAATCCTTGAAGGAATCCCTGGAGGAATTTATGGAGAAATCCATGGAGGATCTTCTGGACTAATCCCTGGAAGAATCCATGGAGGATTTTCTGGAGGAACTTCTGGAGGTATACTTGGATGAATTCCTGGAGGACTCCATTGAGTAACTTCTGGAGGAATACATCAAGGAATTTCTGGAGAAATCCCGTCAGAAATCCCTGGAGGAATTCCTGGAGAAATCCTGATGAAATCCCTAGAGGAATCCCTGGAAGAATACCTGGAGAAATCCCTGGAGGAATCCATGGAGGAATCTCTGGAGGAGTCTCTGGAGGAATCCATGGAGGAATCCATGCAGAAATTCCTGGAGGAATCCTAGGAGTAATTCCTGGAGAGATTCCTGAAGGGAGTTCCTAGAGGAATCCTTGCAGGAGTTCCAAGTGGAATCCCTAGGGAAAATCCTGAAGGAATTCCTGGAGGATTCTCTGGAGAAATTCCTAGATCAATTCCTGGAGAAAATCCTGGAGGACTCCCCGAAGGAATTCATGAAAAAATCCCTGAAGGAATCCCTGGAGAAATTCCTGGAGGAGACCCTAAAGGAAATTCTGGAGGAATCCCTAGAAAAATTCTTCGAGGAATCCCTGGAGGATATTCTGGAGGAATCTTTAGAGGAATTCCTGGAGAAGTTCCTAAGGGGTTCCTGGACGAATTCTTGGAGAAATTCTTGGAGAAATCTCTGGAGAAATTCTTGGAGAAATCTCTGTAGAAATTCCTGGAGGAATTGTAACAAGTGTCAGTGTAACGCCCAGTATTGATGAGATTTGTCGCGTGTAGTGTTCGTCGTATTTTGTATAAAAAAAAGAAAACGTTTGTAGTTAGGTTAAGTGAAACGTCCCGAAATCCCACGCACGCAGCCGTCACTACACTGCCCCATGTAAGGACGACGGTAGTTCCGCTAGTCACCACCAGGCTGCACAGGACTGCACGAATGGGCGGCCATGGGGGGTTGCGAAATGGGCGGCCATGGAAGGCGAACTGGGTGGCCATGATGAGGAGGAACTTCGGCACTTACGACGTGTCAATGGCCAAAGGTTCGGGGTCGACGACCTGCAGAACGGAGACTCATAAGCCTGGTGATCTTCAGAGCGAACAGTCGTATTTTGAAAAGTTATAAGGAGAAAGTTGGAAAAGTGAAAGTTATTCAAAGTTAAGGATCAGAAAAGGATTCTGAGAAGCAAAGAAGGATTGTGGAAAAGGAAGTGAGAAGGAATACAGGATTTCCAGGTAATCTATTGCCCAATAACCCCGAACCTAGCCCATCCGTATAGTGCTTAACCCGCCATCGCGATTCTCCCATTGTGCCCACAGGACCTCGCGGTTTTTATTTCAAAAACCAAGTTAGTGACCCGTACAGTGCAAGACGCTACCACTGCGTAGACCCTACTAGCCAATTTGTAGTGTGTCCGCATCCCTGTAACCCGATACAACCACCAAACGCGCCGACGAACCCAGGCTTTTTCCAGTGACTCTACGGATCACTGAAGCCTCGAGTCCGTCAACACACTCGAGGGGCGCACGGGACAGGAGGAAGATCCACGAGAGGCTGCAGCCAACGGAAGAGAGAGGAAAGGAGAAGAATTGCCCGCCCCCTGGCCCAGGAAGGAGAGAAGGAGCTAGTGGACAGGCGAAAGGAGCGGCAGCGTAGGCGTGCAGTGTGCGGGGCCCCGAAGAAAGACCGAAGAAAAGAGAAGAACGTAAGGTAGGACTAGTCCGTAAGAAAGTGGGAGGCGTCGTCCGGTGTTGAGGACGGACGCCAGAAAGTTAAGAGGAAGGCAGTTAGAAGGGAGAAAGTAGGACGTCAGGAAGTGAGAATAAAGTGTCCCCAGACCGAGAATAGAGGGAGTTTCTTTACCGAATCGACAAGTGTTTTCATTTCGCGGAGTGTCACGAGCGTCTTGCCGACCCTGAGGCTTGAAGACGATGGTTTCATCCTTGCTGGGAGTAACACGGCCCTTGCTCAGTTACAGAATCCCTGAAGGAATCTCTGGAAGAAAATTTCTGAAGGAATTCCTATAGGATGTTCGAGAGGAATCTTTGGAGAAATTCCTGGAGGATTTCCAAGAGGACTTCCTGAACCCCTGGTTGAATTCCTGGAAGAATCCCTGGAGGAATCCCTGGAAGAACTTCAGGAATCCATGGAGAAAACCCTGGAGGAAATCTTGGAGGAACACCAGCTGGAAGTACTCCATGCAAGCCTTTAGAAATTCGTCTTTGAACACCTTGCTGGGATTCCTCTAAAATCATCATTTTCTGGGATTCCTTCAGTATTCCTTCGAGATATTCTCTTCAACTTCCTTTAGAGATTCCTGCTGGGAAAGCTTCAGGAATGCTGCTAAGTTTCTTTCGGAAATACCCGTTAGAGATCTTCGGATAATTCTTGCTAGGTACAGGGGATAGACAAAATGATCGGGACAGGCAAAATATTTACTTTTCAAAAAATGTCTATTTAGCTGTAATTTTTCGAAAAGTGTATCAAATATTCTAAAATTTTCACTGTAAGTTGATCAACTAGTTGTGTATCAGTGGACAAAATTTGGAAAAGATCGGGTAAATCTGCATGAAGTTATAAGCATTTTAGAAAAAGGTAGAATTATCCGATAGCCAAATTTGCGATGTTATATCTCTAGATTCAATCAACCAAATTCAATGAAATTTTGTCCATTTATGACTTATATAATGAGCTCTGAAAATCGTTTGACTAAATTTGAAGTTATTAACAAGAGAAAAAGTTATAGCGATTTCATTAATTTTATGATTTTTGAGTAAATTGGTCTGTTTTTAATATGCATCCCATTACTTTTTCAATAAATTGCCTTCTATGTTGTTACTTTCTTTAAAAACATATCTGTATTCAAGACAATTAGAGGGACATTAAATGAACTATAATTAACATCTTAAATTTTGAAACGATGTTGAAATTTTAGAAAATTTGTTGTTTTATTGGAAAAATAATCTAATCGTTATAATTTTCTTCCGTGTAAAGAATTTTAAGTTATGTCAAAAGTTTTTCAAAGCTCATTATATAAGTCATAAATGGTCAAAATTTTACTGTATTCGGTTAACTGAATCCGGAGATATAACAGCTCAAAGGTGGCTATCGGATAATTCTACCTTTTTTCAGAATCTTTATAACTTTGTGCAGAATAGTTCGATCTTTTTCCAATTTTGTCCACTGATACAGAAATAGTTGATCAACTTACAGTGAAAATTTGAGAATATTTTATGCACTTTTTGAAAAGTTACAGCTTTTTGAAATTGTTTTGAGAAGGGAAAATTTTAACTGTCCCGATCATTTTGTCTATCCCCTGTAAGTTCTAGCAATTCGTTGAATTTCTCCAGTCACGATATTACTGGAGGGACCACTGATGAAATATTTGAGACATCCCCTGCAGGAATCCCCCTGGAAATTTTCATATAAATTCCAAGAGAAATCTCTGGAAGAATTCCAGCAGGAATTTATGAAAGAATTTCAAAAGGATTGATAATATAATTTCTTCCAGAACTTCTCCAGGAAATCCTTTAGAAGTTCCTCCAGATATTCCTTTTGTTATTCACCCAGAGATTTATCCAAGATTTTTTCATGAATTCCTGCAGAAATTCCTCCAGAAATTTCTTTAACCCTTATGTGGCCGGCAGGGTACCCGGGTACCCAGCACTCATTTAAAATACACGGTGTAGAAAAAAGCAAAAAGTTTGCCGGCCACATAACGGTTAAATACACCGGCTCAGTATCCTTTGGGTATTTCTCTAAGGATTGCTCCAGATTTTTTTTCCTGTGAGTCTTCCAAGGATTTTCCAATGAGTTTCTCGAGTGGTTCCTCGAGGAATTTCCCTTAAAATATCTCTGGAAATTTCTGCTGCTATTCTTTCATGTGAGGTAGTGCGCGAAAGGGAAAGAGGGAAGAGGATTTAACCCGAAGCACCCCTTCTCTCAGGGCTTGCTCTCAAAGAATCACTCGAAAGATGCCTTAAGAACGAGGTTGCTGCAGTACAAATATGGTCTCCACAATGGCTGGCTTTTCCCGAGCACACTCTAAACATCTACCTAACACAATTGGTTTGAACATACTACACTTTTGCATTGGTATGACAAGGCTTCGGATTTGTACTCGAGAAAACGATTTGATTCCTTCAAAAGTTGCTCTATAAATTTTTGAAAAAGTTCTTTCGGAAATTCTATTAGAAGGTACTTTATAAAGTCCTCAAATTTTCCAGGAATTCCATTGATTTTATTTTCTACATATTCTTGTAATTGATTTTCAGGTAGTCCCTTCAAGGGTTTTTGGCGTACGTGGAACAATTCCTCAAGTATTTTGTCCTCCGGAGTCCCAACAGCAGTTATTCCTTAAATACCTTTTGTAGCAATTCTTTCTAGGATTTCTCCAAAAGTTCCTTCACGAGTCAGTTCCGTCTAACTCATTTAAAAGCACTTGAAGCCAATCCATAACGGAATACTGTTGTAATAATAAGTATCTCAAGTGAAACAGTGCCTGTCCGCTCCCTTTTTCACACCAGTTTCCTTTTTTATCACCTCTCCATAACCACTCCATAGCATCACCAAACAGCAATAGCTATTCTTGTGACCTACATTCCCTCATTTCATGCGCTGAACCCATGTATGCTACAAATCAGTTCACAACAAGAAATTCCAGTATATCATGAAATCGAGTGAAACAGACATCTTAAATAACCAACATTAAATTCGAACTCTGCCCTAGGTCATTCTCATCGCCAAATTCAACCATTCACCAGACAGAAGCCACCGCACCGAAAGAAAAACCGGAAGCCCCCGACGAAGACGACTATGGTAAGCCGCTATTTACATGTAAAGCTTGGCCGCTCCCTTTTCGGGATTCGGATCGAGCCGGTTCGCTGGCTGGCCATGCGGGCCAGGCGCAGGTACTAACCATCCGGTTCGCATCCATTCGAGTTTCTTCAACCGGCAAAGTTGATCCTTCCTCCGGAAAGGAAAATTAATAGCTCACAGTTGGCTGCCGGCTTTTGAGGAACCCACGCCAATGCTGTACACGCACATCCACGACCGACGAATGTACATGCCAAAACCAGAGGAAAAGGATTGTGTGTTGATTGATTTCTTCAATCGTCTGAGGTGCCGCAGTCTTCGCCGCCAGTGCCGGCCAGAGTCGAACCGATATGGTTTTCCTTGGCAGTGAAGCTGAGGGTTCTTTTGGTGAAGTCGCTTTTATCCTTAAGAAGGTCAGGATGTGTGGGTTCACCGCCAATGAGCATTCGGGAAAGGGGTGGGAGGATGCTCTCCGGCTGAACCCTTCTCATATCAAAGGCGGTCGGTTTGGTTATGCAACGTACGGCGTAGGTACGAGTGCAGGTTCAAAAGTATGTGGGACCACTGACCTACGGCGCTGATAGGAATGGTGAAGTCGGCTTCTCCCCGCAAAAAGGTACACCTCCTTAGGGGTCTACCAGGTGAAGACACGTGAGAAGAAAGTTTGATTTTTTTTCTACATTTGGTAAGTCGTATAGCCGAAGGATGGTGCAGACGGTCTACCGAAGGGGAGAGTTGATGGAAGTGGTTTGAAGGGAGGGGACATGGTTGATGAGTTGAGAAAGCTGTTAGTTATAGTGGAAATCCCTGTCTCGTTAGGGAATTGTGAAATTTGCTGATGATGAATGAGGATACGTGACTCGAGATCGGAGCATGGAGAACAGTTTTAGGATCAGTCATACATTTTTCAATCTAATTTAAACTCCTCACCTAGGCTTTGATTTGGAAAATTCTGTTGGTTAGAGAATTTTGTTGCCTTAGGGGCCTTAGGTAACTTAAGTGGCAAGATGGATAAATTTCCAAAAACTTGAAAAGAAACGTCAAGAAAATGCCAATAAATCTTTCTGACTAGTGCAGAACAGCAGGAGAGCTTAATGTATGGTAAAAATGGTCCTGAATATGATTTCTTTGATCACAAGTGTAAGCAAACTTAGAAGTCAAAAAACTATAACTCTAAAACGGTTCGTTGAATTGAAATGATGTCTTCGAAGAATTTTTAGTAACATTCATTGCGGATCCATGTAAGATAGCAGATATTTTCAAATTTCCAAAAATCTCACACTTAGATTTTTTTTATTATCCTGTAGAAAGCTGACTTCCTGTTTCCAAATTTACCAAGTAGCCTAAAATGGTCAAATACTTCTAACTATTTTTCCCATTTTTTTTATTTTTCATCGATTTTAGTAAATTTTGGTCAAAGTTACATCTAAATCAACTTATGGAATTTCTTCAAAACTGAATTGACAATCATTGACGGGACTACCTGAAAATATTTCGTAGAACAACGTTACCAAATGTATGCCCGAGCAAGCTTTCCATCGTAAAATTTGCTTTTTCATAGCACCTTACCCAAGAGGCACTGAATAACGGAAACGCATTCCCTGGATACGCTTCGATTCACATATTTTTTGTGTTCCCCTACAGGACTTGCTGCTATCGCCTGTTATGTACCGTTAATGGAGGTCAAATTATACAGTGGAGTCATGTTTATCACACCAGGAGCAAAATATTATTCGTTTCAGCGACTAGTTGAAATGAATCTATAAACGCTTCTTTTCTATTCAAAAAGTGTTATTGAATTCCTGAATTCCTGTTTCTGGATGAATTCAAAAAAACCATTGAAGACTCTGATCGCTGGAGAAATGACTGAAGGTACCCTGAAGAAACTCATGAAGGAATCCCTGGAGGTATATATGCGAGAATTACTGGAGGAATCCCTAGGATAATTCCTGGAGAAAACCATGTAAGAATCCTAAAAAATACCTGGAAAAATGCCTAAAGGAATCCTTGGAGGGATCTCTGTAGGAATTCATGAAAGAATTCCTGGATGAACTTCTAGATAAATTTCTTGAGGAATTCCAGGAGAATTTTTTTTAGAAATTCCTGGGAAAAATTTCTGGAGGAATCCCTGTAGGAATCCTTAGAGATATCCAAGTAGGAATCCCTAGCTAAAGGAATCCTTGAAGGTATTCCTTAAGAATCCGTGAATAAATTCCTCAGGGAATACGTTAATGAATTCCTGAGGGAATCCCTGGAGCAATTTCCGAAAGAAATCCTAAAGGAATCGCTGTAAGAATTCCTGGAGTAATCTCTGAAGAAATTCTTTGAGGAATCCCTGGAGGAATTCCTGCAGGAATCCCTGGAGGAATTCCTGGAAGAATTCCTGTTGGAATCATTGGAGGAATTCCTGGAGGAATCCCTAGAGAAATTCCTGAAGGAATCCCTGGAGGAATTCCTGGAAGAATTCCTGTTGGAATCATTGGAGGAATTCCTGGAGGAATCCCTAGAGAAATTCCTGAAGGAATCCCTGGAGGAATTCCTGGAGGAATTCCTGGAGGAATCACTGAAGAAATTCCTGGAGAAACCCCTGGAGGAATCCCTGGAGGATTTCCTGCAGAAATCCTTGGAGGAATTCCTGGAGGAATCCCTGGAGGAATTCCTGGAGGAGATCTTGTAGGAATCCCTGGAGGAATTCCTGGAAGAATCCCTGGGGGAATTCCTGTAGAAATCCATGGAGAAATTCCTGGAAGATTTCCTGGAGGAATTCCTGGAAAAATTCCTGGAGGAATTCCTGGAGGAGTTTCTGGAGGAATTCCTGGAGGAATTCCTGGAGGAGTTTCTGGAGGAATTCCTGGAGGAATTCCTGGAGGAATTTCTGGAGGAATTTCAGGAGGAATTCCTGGAGGAATTCCTGGAGGAATTTCTGGAGGAATTCCTGGAGGAATTTCTGGAGGAATTCCTGGAGGAATTTATGGAGGAATTCCTGGAGGAATTTATGGAGGAATTCCTGCAGGAATTTATTGGAGGGATTCCTGGAGGAATTTCTGGAGGAATTTCTGGAGGAATTTCTGGAGGAATTCCTGGAGGAATTTCTGGACGAATTCCTGGAGGAATTTCTGGACGAATTCCTGGAGGAATTTCTGGAGGAATTCCTGGAGGAATTTCTGGAGGAATTCCAGGAGGAATTTCTGGAGGAATTCCTGGAGGAATTTCTGGAGGAATTCCTGGAGGAATTTCTGGAGGAATTCCTGGAGAAATTTCTAGAGGAATTCCTGGAGGAATTTCTGGAGAAATTCCTGGAGGAATTTCTGGAGAAATTCCTGGAGGAATTTCTGGAGGAATTCCTGCACGAATTTCTGGAGGATTTCCTGCAGGAATTTCTGGAGGAATTCCTGCAGGAATTTCTGGAGGAATTCCTGCAGGAACTTCTGGAGGAAATCCTGCAGGAATTTCTGGATTAATTTCTGGAGGAATTTCTGGAGGAATTCCTGGAGGAATTCCTGGAGGAATTTCTGGAGGAATTCCTGGAGGAATTCTGGAGGAATTCATGGAGGAATTTCTGGAGGAATTCGTAGAGGAATTTCTGGAGGAATTCGTAGAGGAATTTCTGGAGGAATTCCTGGAGGAATTTCTGGAGGAATTCGTGGAGGAATTTCTGGAGGAATTCCTGGAGGAATTTCTGGAGGAATTCCTGGAGGAATTTCTGGAGGAATTCCTGGAGGAATTTCTGAAGGAATTCCTGGAGGAATTTCTGGAGGAATTCCTGGAGGAATTTCCTGAGGAATTCCTGGAGGAATTTCTGGAGGAATTCCTGGAGGAATTTCTGGAGGAATTCCTGGAGGAATTTCTGGAGGAATTCCTAGAGGAAATCCTGAAGGAATTCCTAGAGGAATTTCTGAAAAAATCGCCGGAGGAATTCTTAAAGAATCCCCGGAGGAATTCTTGTAGGAATCCCCGGAGGAGTTCTGGAAGGAATCCCCGGAATATTCTGGAAGGAATCCACGGAGAAATTCCTGAAGGAATCCCCGGACGAATTCCTGAAGAAATCCCCGGACGAATTCCTGAAGGAATCCCTGAAGGTATTCCTGAAGGAATCCTCGAAAGAATTCCTGAAGGAATCCCCGCAAGGAATTTCTGAAGGAATTTCCGGAGGAATTTCTGATATAATCCTGGAAGGAATTCCTGAAGGAATCTGGAGGAATTTCTGGAGGAATTTCTGGAGGAATTCCTGGAGGAATTTCTGGAGGAATTCCTGGAGGAATTTCTGGAGGAATTCCTGGAGGAATTTCTGGAGGAATTCGTGGAGGAATTTCTGGAGGAATTCGTGGAGGAATATCTGGAGGAATTCGTGGAGGAATTTCTGGAGGAATTCGTGGAGGAATTTTTGGAGGAATTCCTGGAGGAATTCCTGGAGGAATTTCTGGAGGAATTCCTGGAGGAATTCCTGGAGGAGTTTCTGGAGGAATTCCTGGAGGAATTCCTGGAGGAATTTCTTGAGTAATTCCTGGAGAAATTCCTGGAGGAATTCCTGAAGGAATTCCTGGAGGAATTCCTGAAGGAATTCCTGGAGGAATTCCTGAAGGAATTCCTGGAGGAATTACTGAAGGAATTCCTGGAGGAATTACTGAAGGAATTCCTGGAGGAATTCCTGAAGGAATTCCTGGAGGAATTCCTGGAGGAATTCCTGGAGGAATTCCTGGAGGAATTCCTGGAGGAATTCCTGGAGGAATTCCTGGAGGAATTCCTGGAGGAGATCTTGTAGAAATCCCTGGAGGAATTCCTGGAGGAATCCCTGGGGGAATTCCTGGAGAAATCTATGGAGAAATTCCTGAAAGAATTCCTGGAGGAATTCCTGGAAGAATTCCTGGAGGAATCTATGAAGAAATTCCTGGAGGAATTCCTGGAGGAATCCCTGAAGGAATTCCTGGAGGAATCCCTGGAGGAATTCCTGGAGCAATCCCTGGAAGAATTCCTGGAGGAATCACTGAAGGAATTCCTGGAGGAATTCCTGGAGGAATCCCTGAAGGAATTCCTGGAGGAATCCCTGAAGGAATTCCTGGAGGAATCCCTGGAGGAATTCCTGGAAGAATCCCTGGAGGAATTCCTGGAGGAATCCCTGGAAGAATTCCTGGAGCAATCCCTGGAAGAATTCCTGGAGGAATCCCTGGAGGAATTCCTGGAGGAATTCCTGGAGGAATTCCTGGAGGAATTCCTGGAGGAATTCCTGGAGGAATTCCTGGAGGAATTCCTGGAGGAATTCCTGGAGGAATTCCTGGAGGAATTCCTGGAGGAATTCCTGGAGGAATTCCTGGAGGAATTCCTGGAGGAATTCCTGGAGGAATTCCTGGAGGAATTCCTGGAGGAATTCCTGGAGGAATTCCTGGAGGAATTCCTGGAGGAATTCCTGGAGGAATTCCTGGAGGAATTCCTGGAGGAATTCCTGGAGGAATTCCTGGAGGAATTCTTGGAGGAATTCCTGGAGGAATTCTTGGAGGAATTCCTGGCGGAATTCCTGGAGGAATTCCTGGAGGAATTTCTGGAGGAATTCCTGAAGGAATTTCTGGAGGAATTCCTGGAGGAATTTCTGGAGGAATTCCTGGAGGAATTTCTGGAGGAATTCCTGGAGGAATTTCTGGAGGAATTCCTGGAGGAATTTCTGGAGGAATTCCTGGAGGAATTTCTGGAGGAATTCCTGGAGGAATTCCTGGAGGAATTTCTGGAGGAATTCCTGGAGGAATTTCTGGAGGAATTCCTGGAGGAATTTCTGGAGGAATTCCTGGAGGAATTTCTGGAGGAATTCCTGGAGGAATTTCTGGAGGAATTCCTGGAGGAATTTCTGGAGGAATTCCTGGAGGAATTTCTGGAGGAATTCCTGGAGGAATTTCTGGAGGAATTCCTGGAGGAATTTCTTGAGGAATTCCTGGAGGAATTTCTGGAGGAGTTCCTGGAGGAATTTCTGGAGGAATTCCTGCAGGAATTTCTGGAGGAATTCCTGCAGAAATTTCTGGAGGAATTCCTGGAGGAATTTCTAGAGGAATTCCTGGAGGAATTTCTGGAGGAATTCCTGGAGGAATTTCTGGAGGAATTCCTGGAGGAATTTCTGGAGGAATTCCTGGAGGAATTTCTGGAGGAATTCCTGGAGGAATTTCTGGAGGAATTCCTGGAGGAATTTCTGGAGGAACTCGTGGAGGAATTTCTGGAGGAATTCGTGGAAGAATTTCTGGAGGCATTCGTAGAGGAATTTCTGGAGGAATTCCTGGAGGAATTTCTGGAGGAATTCCTGGAGGAATTTCTGGAGGAATTCCTGGAGGAATTTCTGGAGGAATTCCTGGAGGAATTTCTGGAGGAATTCCTGGAGGAATTTCTGAAGGAATTCCTGGAGGAATTTCTGGAGGAATTCCTGGAGGAATTTCTGGAGGAATTCCTGGAGGAATTTCTGGAGGAATTCCTGGAGGAATTTCTGGAGGAATTCCTGGAGGAATTTCTGGAGGAATTCCTGGTGGAATTTCTGGAGGAATTCCTGGAGGAATTTCTGGAGGAATTGCTGGTGGAATTCCTGAAGGAATTCCTAGAGGAATTCCCGAAGGAATTCCTAAAGGAATTTCTGAAAAAATCTCCGGAGGAATTCTTGAAGAATCCCCGGAGGAATTCTTGTAGGAATCCCCGGAGGAATTCTGGAAGGAATCCCCGGAGGAATTCTGGAAGGAATCCACGGAGGAATTCCTGAAGGAATCCCCGGACGAATTCCTGAAGAAATCCCCGGACGAATTCCTGAAGGAATCCCTGAAGGAATCCCCGGAGGAATTCCTGAAGGAAACCACGGAGGAATTTCTGAAGGAATTTCCGGAGGAATTTCTGATAGAATCCTGGAAGGAATTCCTGAAGGAATCTGGAGGAATTTCTGGAGGAATTCCTGGAGGAATTTCTGGAGGAATTCCTGGAGGAATTTCTGGAGGAATTCGTGGAGGAATTTCTGAAGGAATTCGTGGAGGAATTTCTGGAGGAATTCGTGGAGGAATTTTTGGAGGAATTCCTGGAGGAATTCCTGGAGGAATTCCTGGAGGAATCCCTGGAGGAATTCCTGGAGGAATCCCTGGAGGAATTCCTGGAGGAATTCCTGGAGGAATTTCTGGAGGAATTCCTGGAGGAATTTCTGGAGGAATTCCTGGAGGAATTCCTGGAGGAATTTCTGGAGGAATTCCTGGAGGAATTCCTGGAGGAATTTTTTGAGGAATTCCTGGAGGAATTCCTGGACGAATTCCTGGAGGCATTCCTCTAGGAATTCCTGGAGGAATTCCTGGTGGAATTCCTGGAGGAATTCCTGGTGGAATTCCTGGAGGAATTCCTGGAGGAATTCCTGGAGGAATTCCTGGAGGAATTCCTGGAGGAATTCCTGGAGGAATTCCTGGAGGAATTCCTGGAGGAATTCCTGGAGGAATTCCTGTAGGAATTCCTAGAGGAATTTCTGAAAGAATCCCCGGGGGAATTCTTAAAGAATCCCCGGAGGAATTCTTGAAGGAATCCCCGGAGGAATTCTTGAAGGAATCCCCGGAGGAATTCTGGAAGGAATCCCCGGAGGAATTCTGGAAGGAATCCACGGAGAAATTCCTGAAATTCCTCCGGACGAATTCCTGAAGATATCCCTGGAGGAATTCCTGAAGGAATCTCCGGAGGAATTCCTGAAGGAATCCCCGGAGGAATTTCTGAAAGAATTTCCGATGGAATTTCTGATGGAATCCTGGAAGGAATTCCTGAAGGAATCTGGAGAAATTTCTGGAGGAATTTCTGGAGGAATTCCTGGAGGAATTTCTGGAGGAATTCCCGGTGGAATTTCTGGAGGAATTCCTGGAGGAATTTCTGGAGGAATTCCTGGAGGAATTTCTGGAGGAATTCGTAGAGGAATTTCTGGAGGAATTCCTGGAGGAATTTCTGGAGGAATTCCTGGAGGAATTCCTGAAGGAATTCGTGGAGGAATTCCTGGTGGAATTCGTGGAGGAATTCCTGGTGGAATTCCTGGAGGAATTCCTGGAGGAATTCCTGGAGGAATTTCTGGAGGAATTCCTGGAGGAATTCCTGGAGGAATTCCTGGAGGAATTCCTGGAGGAATTCCTGGAGGAATTTCTAGAGGAATTCCTGGAGGAATTCCTGGAGGAATTCCTGGACGAATTCCTGGAGGAATTCCTGGAGGAATTCCTGGAGAAATTCCTGAAGGAATTCCTGGAGAAATTCCTGGAGGAATTTCTGGAGGAATTCCTGAAGGAATTCCTAGAGGAATTTCTGAAAGAATCCCCGGACCGGAGGAATTCTTGAAGGAATCCCCGGAGGAATTCTGGAAGGAATCCCCGGAGGAATTCTGGAAGGAATCCACGGAGGAATTCCTGAAGGAATCCCCGGACGAATTCCTAAAGGAATCGCTGGAGGAATTCCTGAAGGAATCCTCGGAGGAATTCCTGAAGGAATCCCCGGAGGGATTTCTGAAGGAATTTCCGGAGGAATTTCTGAAGGAATTTCCGGAGGAATTTCTGATGGAATCCTGAAAGGAATTCCTGAAGGAATCTCCGGAGAAATTCTAATCTCCGCAGAAATGCAATCCCCGCAGAAAATCCTGAAGGAAACCTCGGTGGAATTTCTGAAGAATTCCAGAAGTAACCCCTGCAGATTTCCTGAAGGAATTCCTGGAGAAATTCCTGATGAAATCCCTGGTGAAATTTCTAACAGATTCCCTGGAAGAATTCTAGAGAAATTCTCAAAGGAATTCCTTGAGGAATTCCCAATGGAATTTCTGAAGAAATGCCTAGAAGAATTTCTGGAAGAATTCTTCGAGGAATTTCTGAAGAAATTTGTAGAGGAATTTCTGGAGGAATTCATAGAGGAATTTCTGGAGAAACTCCTAGAGAAGCGGAGATGAACCAGCCTCGGGTTGAATTTCCCCATAATAAAGAGCTAATTAAAATAAACCTAGAGAATTTTTCTGAGATTTCCTCCTGAAATTATTGACGGATCCCTTCCAAGAAATTCGCCTTGACGGAGGCTCTCTGAGAGAATTGCGCTTGCGTGAAAACATTTTTTTTTAACATGGGAAAGGATAGGAGCTGCATTTTCAAATGCTTCTAATTCTTTATACAATTTTTTTCAAGCAAAACGTTCTTAATGTTATCGAATGAGATTTTGATACGCTATATTATAGACATAACATTGTGATTTAAAAACTTTTGTCTAAAACCAGTTATAATGTAGCTAATTGAAAGTATATTGCAAAACATTAACACTTTTTTCAATCTGAAGTCCCTACAATATTTTAGAAGCATTTGAAAATGCAGCTCCTATCCTTTCCCATGTTAAAAAAAAATTATTTCACGCACAGCGCAATTCTCTCAGAGAGCCTCCGTCAAGGCGAATTGTGAGGGATCAATCTCACCCCATTTGACGGCGCCTCCCAATGTTGATGTGGATGCACGTACACTCCCGTTCAAAAGTTTGGGGTCACCCCCTCAAAAACATGTCATTTTTTTAGGCCCATATCTCCGCCAATTTGCGTCCGATTTCAAAACCCTAGGTTTCATTCAAAAGATAATAAGTCAAAGAAACTTTGAACATGATTTAAAAGAAACTTTTTCAAAAAATTTTGTATGTAAATTTAACCCAAAGTTGCCAAATTTTCTAAAAAATGAATATAAACTTACGGCAGTGTCGCTGGAAATTGGGTCGACCAAATTTTAAGATGAGAGCGGTAATATGACCCATTTTTTATTAGCTTTCAACTGCTTTTTACAGAACTTAGCTAAAAAATCTAGAAAAAAAGTTATTAAGTAAATTAATCCTTGATGTCATCGACCAAAAGTTTGGGGTCACCCCTCAATATGATGTATCGGCCAAAAGTTTGGGGTCACTATCGTAAATCATGGAAAAGTGATTTGTTGATATCTTTGTCATCTTTCATTCAATTTTAATTCTTCTTGGCTTATTTAAAACAAAATGAATGATACTTACTGCATAGGCACCACACATATTTGTTGAAATTTACATACTAAAACTTAACGTAAAGTTGCCTCATTTTTTGAAGCGTGGTAAAATGTGCTAACTTTACATAACATTTTTATATACAAAAATCGTTAAATACGTTAAGTTGAAGACATCAAACGTAAATTTAGTTAATTATCTTTGAAATGAGCCAAAAATAATTAAAATTGAACTATAGATGACGAAGATATCACCAAATCACTTTTCCATGTTTTACGAAAGTGACCCCAAACTTTTGGCCGATACATCATATTGAGGGGTGATCCCAAACTTTTGGTCGATGACATCAAGGATTAATTTGCTTAATAACTTTTTTTCTAGATTTTTTAGCTAAGTTCTGTGAAAAGCAGTTGAAAGCTAATAGAAAATGGGTCATATTACCGCTCTCATCTTAAAATTTGGTCGACCCAATTTCCAGCGACACTGCCGTAAGTTTATTTTCATTTTTTAGAAAATTTGGCGACTTTGGGTTAAGTTTACATACAAAATTTTTTGAAAAAGTTTCTTTTAAATCATGTTCAAATTTTCTTTGACTTATTATCTTTTGAATGAAACCTAGGGTTTTGAAATCGGACGCAAATTGGCGGAGATATGGGCCTGAAAAAATTACATGTTTTTGAGGGGGTGACCCCAAACTTTTGAACGGGAGTGTAGGTACATACTCCAATCTGATGTAGTGCGCGGTATGTCGAGTGCCTTTTTGAAAGCGTTCGTTTGGCGGTTGTTTGCAAAAAAAAGGGGAACGACGCTTAACGAGAGCTTTTAAAATTTGTTGAATATTTTACCGATGATGGGTGCTTGATGCTTTTTTTGTCTTTTGCATAGCATCATAGCGAGAGCTTCGATTGCCACCGGCGGGGGTACAACACCGGAGCAAGTGATGGAGTGCAATCGTGCCTATATCGTTTGAAGTTGTTTTTTTTTATTCGGGTCGTATAGAGGTGATTGCTGAGTAGGGCACAACTTTAGTAATAAGTGAATTGATGCACTCACGTTGGGGTTCGCTTTTTCTTTGATTTGTTCTGAAAGCACTCCAACTAATGGATTCTTCTTTTGACTGTTCGTTTGTTTTTATTGTATCAGTTCAATTAAACTCTGGATCAATGATTTAGATTCAAGATTTATTGTTAGCAGTGTACAAAAGGTAATTTATGATCTATACATGTCCGTTTTATATTCATCGATAAAAAGCGATTCGATCCCAAAACGCTTTTTCCATACAACTGGTCTGTTAAACAATTTATATAACTGGCTTCAGGAGTTTTTCATATCATATACCGTACAGTAATTTATCATAATATGTATATTTTGTTTTATATTACTGCACTCAATCAAAATCTTCAAATAGTTTGAAACCAAACGAAACCAAACCAAACATTTTAGGATCAAAACCTTGTTTAGCACATCAAAACAAAATTCGCACATTGCGGTTCAGATTAGCTTGCATCAAACAAAATACACCAGCCACCTTTGCCAAGCAAAACACATTCAAATCGCGTAACACTTTCAACCGTTGAATGTTGAAAGCTTTCCACCGCATTCAGTAGGTACCTATGTTGCAGCTTTTCGACGGCCAAATTCCTCTCAAAACGAAAAACATTATTCGTACATTTTTTTCCCTTAAAATCCCACCCTAAAAACTACACTTGCACTCGATGCTAGTCAAAATAGTAAAGAGAAAAAAACTCCGCCACCACTGCACGGGCTACAAACCACGACTCACTTAAACTGATTGCATAATCCGCACTGCTTGTTCACTTTTTGGTTCCAACCAAATTCACCTCTTGGCCCTCTGCTCTGGGTGGTTTAGGTACCTTCCTACCTAGTGGGCTCTAGCATAACGCGGTGGTGGTTGACCCGAATGTGCTCTGTGCCAGCCAGGGCGCCTGCCTTGGTGCACCCCCAGCGAATCAACCGGAAGGTGAAAAGAAGAAATAAAATAGAAAAATAGGAACTCGTGAGAGCCAGAAAAAACTGTGATCTTTTTTTTCTATTTCTGTAGCAAACCGACAAAACCATAGAGACGATTTATATTTTTATGGCTTAGCCACGTGACATTCGGGGATTTGGCTTAGGAAAGTTGGAGTGAATTTTTTTCACTTTGGGAACTTTCTCTGTGTGGTTCAGCGATGGGCATTGGATAAGGTACGGTACAAAGAAACAATTACAGTTGCAGCGTTGCAAAGTGCATTCTACGAAAATGCAGCCAAAATTACGGAGTAGTCAAATGATGAATAAGAACCGAAAAGATTCTCAGTTCATCTTGTAATTCCTCACGAGAATAATGTAGAGATTCGTCCCAGGATCTCTACTGGGATTCCATTCAGTATTCTTTCTGAGATCGTTTCCAGTGTTTTTTTCTTAAGGTTCCTCCAGCAATTCCTCTCGAGATTCTTTTGGGGATTCTTCCCGGAATACGCAAAGGGAATCCTCCCGAAATTATTTCAATAATTCCTCACGGGATATCTTCACGGATATCTTTTGAAATTTCTTCCGAGATTCCCCCATGGATTCATTAAACGGATTGTCTTCAAAAATATCTTCTACGTTTCTATCAAGAATTCCTGCAGAGAGTTTATGAGAGTTCCTCCATGGAACTATTATTAAATGATGCATTTTAAGGAAAAGGGGAAATGATTGTGTATGTATTAGGTATGAGAAAATATTCAACGGGGATTTCTTCATTATGTAATCCCGGGAATTTTCATCCTGCATTTTTCTCAAAATCATTGTAGTTTCCCGAGATTCCTTCAAGAATTCTTCCAGGATTCTGTTCTGAATTCCAGGATTTTTTTTTTTGTGGAATTCCGTTAGTATTTCATCCTGGAATTCTTACAATGATTCCTCCTAGAGTGTCCATTTCCCGGGCATTTTCCTTGTCCCGGGATTCGGGATAAAAATTGTTGCATATCCCGGGAAATCCCGGGATCCCGGGATTTTTATGAAATACAGATTTCAGTGGAAAATGATATGAATTTCAAATTGTCAGCTATTGTCTATCCATTTTGTTGAATGGGGAATTATCGTACTGCCAGTAGTCAGTCACTCATAAAAACAGCTTTTTTAGTTTCAGAAATCCGATATATAATAGGGACCCCAAACTAAATTGCAATATGCTGCTGGAGAGCTAGCAGTACTTTTTTGATTAGTTGCAAAATATGAATGCAGTTTGCCCAAAATACTTTTAGAATATGTAGATATTGTTTGATATAACTCTTGAGTGAGCTTCTCAAGGGGCGCACATGTTTCTGTAAGCTAGGTATTTTCTCGATGATTTGGATAACCATACAATACATGCCCGCACAAAGTTTAATAATTATCGAGTGAGTAAACATTTTGTTTACTTGATTGTTGCAGAGGATTTCGTGATTTTGTGGTGCAATTAAAGAAGTCTGGAGCTCGATTTGAATAGGTCGTATGTGCTTTCGTCGATATAAAATTCGATCAGTTGGATTCGCTTATTGAAGCGAAAGCTGTTGAAATTAAACAAAACTTATACAAACAGCCGATTCCTTACTTAACAGACTTTCCGTTCAATCACTAAAAGTCCTCGAAACATAATTAATATTGCTACAGTAACTAAAATAAACTGATCGATTTTTATATCGACGAAAGCACATACGACCTATTCAAATCGAGCTCTAGAAGTCGTCAAGGGAATGTATTGTTAACAAAAACTGAATCGTCCTCTTGCAGGCTCCATCAAGAATTTTTGATATTTAACGCCAATAATGGGCATAAAATCATGCATTCCGGGATTCCCGGGAACTCCGGGAAATCAAATACCCAAGCAACACACATGTTATATGAGAGTTACGACAGCGCAAGTTTTGGTTGTATAGAAGTTAATTCGACGTTATTTCAACAATGAGTTAGAATTACGTAAAATAAACCTCTATACAACCAAAACTTGCGCTGCCGTAACTGTTATATAACATGTGTGTTGCTTGGGTATTTAATCCCGGGATACGGGATATCCCGAAATTGCCTAAATCCCGGGAATTCTTGTCCCGGGACGTCCCGGGATGGACACTCTAATTCCTCCCGGTTTTTTTCTTTTGTATGGATTTTCCAGGGACACTTTCTGTTTTTTCGGTATGCCTTCCGGGTTCTACCGTAGATTATTTTCGAGATTCCATCAGGGGTTCTTCCAGGATTCTTCCTAGGTATTCTCCCGGGACTATTTCAGGGTTTTACTTCGGGCATCCTTCACGGATTTCTTCCGGGATTAATTCAGAATTTTTTTTCAGAATCCATTCATTGGTTTTTCATGGTTTCTCATAAAGGATTCTTCTCAAATTTCATTAAGAAATTCTTTCAAGAATTATTCCCGGGATTTATTCATTGATTTTTTCCCGGGATACTTTTAGGGATTTATTCCAGGAATCTGCTAGACATTTTTCCGGGACTCCTTCCGGTACTTTTTTAGATAATACTCTCGAGATTCATTCAGTGATTTCTTTGGAAAATCCTCCCGGATTTTTTCAAGATTTTATTTAGAGTTTTTTTTTCGATTCCTTCATTGATCTCACACGGGATTTCTGCAAGGATTTATTCTGTATAAATTCAATCGGAGATTCTTCTCTCGGTAGTTCTTCGTTTTCTTCCTTACTTCTGGGATTTTTTCTTGGGTTATTCCCAATAATATATCAGGGATTCCTCCGGGATTGCTGCTGAGCTTATTTCATTCTTTTCTATCCAGGATTCTTTCCGGCATTATTTTAGGAAAATCCACCCAAGATTCATTGAGAGATTTCTTTGGGGGTTCCTCTTGGATCGTCTCAAGGAATCCTTCAGATATTTCTACCGTAATTCATTCATTGAATCTTTCCGGGTTTCGTCTGGGAATTCAACCCTTTTCCTTCGAGATGCCTCCCGAGATTGTTCCCTTCCGGGATTTCTTTCAGGATTCCTAAAATAATTCCTTCTTTCCTGCTTTCTTCAAAGATTCCATCAGAATTCTATCACAGTGCTCTCCCATGATTCTTTCAAGGACTTTTCCTTGATATTCATTTTTCCCGGGTTTGTTTTTGGGTATTCAACAGGAAATTCTTCAAGGTTGTCCCCGGGGTTCCTTTAGGGATCGTTCGAAGTAAGGTTGCATTATTACAATGTCAAAACGCTGGTTGACAACTTATACATGCCATTTTGACACTTAAGTGTGTTTACATGCAGCAGTATTCTGCGCGTTCGCTTCATATGGCAGGTATGGACCTCGCTCAAGTAATTTTCGTTCAGTGCATTTTTTCTTCTTGACCAGAATGGTCAAGAAATTTATCCCAGCAAGCACCATTTGATTTGACGTTACTACTCAGCTCCGTACTGGGGTCAAGAAAAATCAAACGCTTGCTCATTTCTTGGGCGATTCCTTGCCTGAATTTTTAACGCATCGGAATAGGCCGAGAGTTTTTTTTTTTGCGATCTGCGTTTTATCCATAACGAAATCTGCACCTCAAGCAATTAACTAAATTCAAGCAATACCTAAACCAAATGCAGTAACGATTTTATTTCACAAAGGAGCAATTTAGTTCACAGTTCACATATCAGTTATGGATTTCGCATTATCAAAGCAAGTTATTTAGGAAGTATGATAGTTCCTTCTTTTTAATTGAAACGAAAGGGCACAGTAGATGGATCTTCATTCACAATGCCCCATGTGGTCCCATATATCTGAAAAAAAAATGAAAATTTGAACATTCGTTTTGTTTTTAAATTAATCTTGCAAGTTATTACTTGAAATGAATAAAAACGAAACAAAGTTCACTAAGCTAAATCATCGCACAATTAAAAATTAGAAATTTACAATAAACTTGATCAAAGTTACCAGTTACCACTTTGTATAGGCGAAGCAATAAAAATCAGGTTGTGTGGAACTACTGGAAAATCTATGTATCTTTTTCAATAGTTTTTGTGCGGATGATAAAAAGAAGGAACGTCCCTCTGTTATCAAAGATTTCGATAGTTTTTATCAATATTTTTGTGAGATTTTGGCTATTGCTAGTTTTTGCCGTTTCAGTGCATTTTTATATTTCAGTCATTCACTCAACTAGGCAGTTTTGAAATTTTTTAAACAAAATACAACGAAGCTTTTGTGTGTTTGTTTGTACCACGGAATCAGGCGATCTTCACACCCTCTACTAAAAGTTGTTTGTTTGTTTGTTTGTTTACCAGGGATTTTAACCTTTTATGGGTCATTCATCCCGTCTCTACTAAAAGTACTATATTATCAAATTTTATCCCAAATGGTATACTTAAATTTCTTTAATTTAACCTTCGTCGAATCAAATCATCTCCTTTCGAATGACTAACGTGCACAAATCTGCATCGTCGAGACAGTCGGGTTAAAACTCACCGTGGAACACATCATAGTGGATTGCAGGTAATACGACCAAGCTATAAGAGATTTCGGTATTGCTGATTTGCTATTCATCGCCCTTGGAGATGACATTGATGAAGAGAATAAAACTATTCAATTTGGTTAAAGTACCGTAAACCGGGGTCAAATTGATCACTTTAAAACAAGTTTAACGGATAACGTTAGTGGACTTCCAAATATTGTCAAAAGAATTTCTGTAAAATCAGTACCCAGTGGATCTCCATGGAACCACGTGACAGAATTTTGTTCAACAAATTTAAACTTTAAGTTAAATAACTCCAAATATCATCAAATTGGAAATGCCACTTTGGGGCGAAATTGATCAGTATACAATTAAGCATTGGTTGGAAAGCAAAATTTCCTTGTCCGCTTAATTTTGCCCTTCAAAAACCGAATAACGCGTTTAAAACCTTACAACTAGTGAATTTATTACTTTAAATGCAAAATTAAATTTTGAAATTTCCCCTTAAACGCCTACAGGTAGGCAATTTTATTTGAAATAAATGATTTCTATCACAATAAATGACTATTTCAACATAAAATCAACTTTTTTTTAACTATTTCATGTTCTTATTAGCTACATAACTTTCCAACCAAGGCTCCACAAAAATGTTAAAACAGAGAATTTACGGGAAGTCCTATTAGCAATCGATTGTTTAGTAGCCATGATTTCAGCTAAATGAGTAATACATTGCAAATTCCTAAAAAAATAAGGCAAAACTAACTTTTTTCTAAAAAACCCGTATTAATCCACCTAGTGGTGATAGTGCCTTTCTCGTCGAATATGTACTCATGATCTTTCCGTTGACGTAAGCATCCTGAATCCTGTGAATAATTTTTTTATAAAAGCAAGTATGCAAGCCATCATCGAGTTACTGATGGCACATATTTCCGGTGTTATGTTCAATGCATAGGCAGAGATAAAAATATCAGACCTCTTAGTTGACCGCGCGAGGAGCAATCAGTCGGATCAAAATTTTGCGCAGCAATTTTAGACGTTAAAGGGGATTGAAAAACTTTGCTCAAGGTTGATGCGATTAAATTTCAATTTTCTCATGGAACCCCCATTCTACTGTATATTTACACCTCGGGAATATGAGAAGATGTGATTTGATGCATCAGTTTTGTCAAGATTTTGTTCTCTTACACATATTTATCGCTTGCATTGATTATTTTCACTGTTTTTACCACTTCCTGTGAGATACCCGGAATCGGTTCTAAGACTGTACCTATTGTCTCAAATATGGTCTGAAACAAGTCTCTTGTTAACTGTTCAACAGGTTTTCTGAAAAGCCGAAAATTGATGTGCATGCATGGATTTGATTCATTTTACATTTTGGTCATTCTGGCGGGACATACAAAACGGGTTCTACCTGTAGTCTCTAATGTGATCTGAGACTATTTTTTGCAAACTGTTCATCAGGTCATCGAATAAACCGCGGTTTGATATGTCGCATGCATGGGTTTGGCTCTTATATGCGTTTGACCACTTCCAGCAAGACACCCGGAACCGGTTTCGGAATACTACCGGTTGTCTTAAATATGGTTTGAAACCATTTTCTTGTCAACCGTTCATCAGGATTTGATGTGTTGCATGCATGGATTTGGTTCACTTTTACATATGACCACTTCGGGCGGGACATCCGGAACTGGTTCTAAAGCACTACCGGTAGTCTCTGCTGGCTATTTTCCTGCCTACTGTTCACCAGGTTATCGGAAAAGCCGCTATTTGATGTGTCGCATGCAAGGGTTTGGTTCACTTTTATATTGGACCACTTCCGGCGGGACATCCGGAGCCGGTTCCGGAACTCAACCGGTAGTCTCTGCTGTGATTAAAGGCTATTTTCCTGCTTACCGTTCTTCAGGTTATCGAAAAAGCTGCTATTTAATGTGTTGCATGCATGGGTTTGGTTCCCATCTACATTTGACCACTTCCGGCGGTACACACGGAACCGGTTATAGAATACTACTGGTTTTCCTAAATATAGTCTGATTCCATTTTATTGCCAACCGTTCATCAGGTTATTTATAGAGACGCAATTTGATGTGTCGTATGCATGGGTTTGGTTCAATTTTATATTTGGCCACTTCCGGCGGGGTACTCGGAACCGGTTCCGGAATACTACCGGTTCAGATATGGACTGAGAGTATTTTCCTGCTTACCGTTCGTCAGGTTATCGAAAAAGCCGCGGTCTGATATGTCGCATGCGTGGTTTTGTAGCATTTTCATATCTGGCCCCTCCCTGGGGTACCGATCCGGAACACCTAAATGGACATAACTCCGGAACGGCTGAACCGATCCGAACCATTTTCAATAGGAAACAATGGGACCAGATTCCGCGTCGAATGAACCGTCGGTCATAAAAATCGGTTGAGGTTTACTGCCAAAAAGTGATGTGAGTTTATTTTGTACACACACATACTCACACACACACACATACACACACACACATACACACACACACATACATACACACACACAGACATCACCTCAATTCGTCGAGCTGAGTTGATTAGTATATGTGACTCGACCCTCCGGGCCTTCTATCAAAAAGTCATTTTTGGAGTGAACATATAGCCTTTCCAGTACACTTAGTGTACGAGAAAGGCAAAAATAAAATTCTTCACTCATCTCTAGACTTCGACGAACCAGATAACGTAAAAAGTTTAAGATCATTACGATGCCTCAGAGTTCCTAGTATGGAATTACAATGTAGTGCCCGAATGATCAATTTCACCCCGCTGATCAATTTGACCCCGGTTTATGGTACTGATATATACCCCCAAATCTGATGTAATAATGTAATTCAGAAACCCGGACGCACGCATAGTATGCCTAGAAATTGCTAGAACCGTATCGACGCATAAATCATATATAAGTAAAATATTGGCACGGATTCGAACACTGATCTGTTGATTGTGAGGCATATCCCTTGCTTTTCGGCTATTTCACCGAGTTAGAAGGTGATGATAAATATGATCTGCTGAAACAGATTGGTTGACACTTTCGAAAATGGATACATCGCAGGAAATTACGTGCCTGAATATTATAAAATTATTTGCTGTGAGGATCTTATATTTAATAGAGTGAGGTTAATAAAATGAGTCGACAAATGAGAAACAGTCGTATAATGTCATTTTGTTTTACATACTCAAACAAAAGCGCAAAATTGAATAACATGTTTGAAAAAGTCATTTTTCGGAAAGATTACACATACCCGTGACAGAACTGTACGGTTCTCTTGTAATTTCCTTTGTAGTACTTCCAGTAAGTTTCTGCAATTCGTTGAAATTTAGTCAATGGACTACTACTTTAGCGGGGAGATTATTCAGGTATTCGTTTAGAAATTTACTCAGGAATGCGATAAGGGGTTTTCCATGAATTCCTTCTGGAGTTCTTCAAAATATCTTCATGGGTTTCTCAAGACATATGTCATACAATATGTCAAGGAATTTCTCTGAAAATTCAGTCCGGGGTTTCTCACCAAACTCCTTCAGGAGTTTTTCAAGAGGTTGCTAAAAAAAAAAACATTGTTCTTGTAGCAATTTCTTTGAGAATTTCTCGAGTTCATCCGGAAATTGTTCTAGTAATTTTAATAAAACTCCCTTCAGGAGTTCCTGCAGAGGGTCCCCAAGGGAGAAATTCCTCAAGAGGTCCTTCTATAATTTTTTTTGTGTCTTCTCCAGGATTTCTTTCAAGGTTTTTTTTTTGCAGACTTCTCAAAAAAAGTTTTTTTCTGTGTATTTTAACCTAAGCTAATTCTACACTACTCAAAAAAAAAACCTCCAGAAACTTCTCCAGGTATTTGTTCAGGGGTCCAACAAATTCCTCCAGTGCTTTCTTAAGGAACTCCTTGAAGATCTTTCTAGGAAATTCTTCAGGGATTGAAAGTTTTCTACCAGAGTTTTCTCCTGCAATACTTTCAAGGTTTTTTGGTAATATCTCGAAATATTCTACCGATAATTCTTAAAAAGTTTTCCCAGGAATGCCACAAGAAAATGCTCTTACTGAGGTTCTTTTAAAGTTTTCTCTAGAAATTCCTTTAACATCCTTACCAAGAATGTTCCCATAGTTGCCATAGTTCCAGGCCCGGATTAGGGATTGTGGAGGCCTCTCGGAGGTACAAATATGATGAGCTAAAAGTTTTTCTTTGTTTTTTAACAATAAAGTTAATGTTTAGCAAGCATAAACGGTTTTTGCGGGGGCTCCTATAATGTGAAGGGACGAGGCCCAAACCCCCCCCCCCCCTCCCTCCCTCGCTTACATCTGGCCCTGCATACAGGGTGGCAACGTGAAAGTGATACACTAGTTTGGGAGCCATACGTTGCCATTCATGCTATTGCATTGAAAACAAGTGTGCTTGGGGAAACGGGATCTTAAGATATGGGGCTTTTAAGAAACAAAGGATTCACGGATTGACTCTGAAGAATATTTCCGACAGGGTTGCCAGATCTCGCGTTCTGATCAAGACGCACATTTTTTTTTTCGGGCGAATTTTTTTTTACTTTTACTTTTTTTTGGAAGCGTCTCTGAATAAACAAAATGCTCGTGTGTATAAAGCAAGTCTTCGTGAAATTCCTGCCAACAAACGAAAGGTTCAACGATATCGAAGTGCTGCAGCGGTGATGGTTTGGGGAGCCATATCAACAAAAGGCCAATTACCATTGTTGTTCATCGACAGTGGCATAAAAATCAACATAGAGTACTTTTTACAACACGTCATCAAAGATCACGTATTCCCCAGTGCCAAGAAACTGTTTGGAAAAGAAAGTTTTTGTTTCCAGCAGGACTCAGTACCGACGCATAAGGCAGTGGTTGTTGAACAGTGATGCAAGCAAAATTTACCGTGCTTCATCATCTCATTGGAATAGCTGGTTTCGTGTCCCGATTTGAACCCACTGGACTTTTGTACATGGGAATACATGCTAGGGAACCTGGGTGACGCGAAGAACTTGGTTTTGGATACCTTCAAAACCGTTTGGTAAAAATTTGGGATGAAAGGCCGGACGAAGAGGTGCGTGCGACTTGTAATAACTTCGAGAAGCGTCTGCGGGCCGTAATTCAAAACAAAGGGGAATGATTCTAATTGAACTAAATACTTTGTAAGTTTAATACTTTCTTGTGTTATTGAAAGTGAATTTGCATAACAATTTAATCCGGTTTGAATTTTGCATCAGTTTTCGAGTGTATCATTTCTACGTTGCCACCCTGTAGTTCCCAAAAACAATTGCTGGGAAAATCTTGCAATGAATTCCTCTGGAGGAACTTTTGAATACTGAAGAAAATAAATAATAATAATCAGGCATTTGTGAGGAAATTCCTGAGGAATTATTCCAAAGATTTCAAAGTTGGCGTTCCTCTTTGCATTTCTTCGCGTATTCCTTCAAGAATTCCTGCAACAATTCCTTTAGCAAAACCCTCCTGGAATTTCTTCTGCTCCTGTAATGCTGCTGAGATTCCTCGTGGTGCGAATCCTTTCATAAGTCTTGCTGGGATACTTCAAGCACTTCCTGCTGGAAATCCTCCAGCATGAGGAACTCCTAAGAGCAATAACTGCAGAAATACCTACTGGAAATACTTGAGTAGTCTCAGCAAGAATGCTTAGATAATTTCCAGAAGCATAATTGGAAAAATCTATGCTTCTAGCAGAATCCTATCAAGTATATGAATTCAAAGTTTCAACTACTTTTGACCCTATCTCACCTACTTTACCCTACCCAAAAAAATAACTGATAAAATACCTTGATACTTGGTGTTATCTCGATCAAAAACTACAAATTTGAGTTGAGGTAGAAGCATACACTAAGTTTCTACGAATTCAATAATATTTTTTCAAAATTTCAAACATTTGCAGCTGTACACCAAACCAATAAAGACAGTCGTTACAGAATCAAAGCAAAGCGAAGCAAGCTTAACCGTACACATCGTAGTTGTTACACCTTGATTGACCAGAACAATCGAATTTGCACAGATAACCAATGAATGTGAAAGCTTGAGATTAGCTAACCATTCTCTATGTGCACAATTCGAGAGTTCAGCATTTTAAAGTCAATAACTACGCCGACCACGTCCTTACGGTCATCGGGGAAGGGAAGGAATGTTAGTTCGACCACCATTGTGACCAGAAACCGTGGAATTCACAGCATTCCCACAATTGTCTCGGAAAGGAGTATTTGTTAGTAGGGTAGGGTAAGGTGTGGATCTAGGAGCCACCTCTGGTAGGTGATATGATTTGGTGATATGATATGATTTATTTGGAGAAATACACATACGTCAATGATCGTTTAATAAATCGTTTAACCGTGAAAAACGACTGACTCAAGTAAATTGTTGCGTGATTCAATAAAGACAGTCGTTACATAATCGTACACAAACTGATTTTTCACTCCTTGGCGTTTGGTTCAGTTGCACCTCATTCGAGGTAATAAGTTGGAGCATTTAAAATGTGTCACAAAATTTCAAGCAAGAATATTTCTCGGCACTCTGTTCCGTCATGAAAAATGATTGCTTCAACATTTTCACTAATCTTTATGCGTTAGGTGCATCCCCTTTCAAATAAGAACCGACCTCATCAAAACCAGGTTGGTGATGGTGCTACAATCTCCTGCCCATTCCTGTCCACAAAGCTGACCTACACAGTTCTGTTCACTGCACACAGCTATTTCCCCAAGGCTCCTAATTCTCACCAATCACCATGATTGTTATGTGTGCAACGCTCACCATACCGGGAAAAGCCGAAAGTACAGCCCTATTTGACCTCCTCCATTACACAGTTCATTTTGCATGGCACCAAGTGACCTACACAGTTCTGTTCACTGCACACAGCTATTTCCCCAAGGCTCCTAATTCTCACCAATCACCATGATTGTTATGTGTGCAACGCTCACCATACCGGGAAAAGCCGAAAGTACAGCCCTATTTGACCTCCTCCATTACACAGTTCATTTTGCATGGCACCAAGAAACTTCCGGTACCGTCAGCCAGTGTGCCATGCTGCTGACGAGTTAGATTATAAATGAGTGGAATGTTGGAAATCGACCCTGGCTTCAGGGGACCCTGGTTGGGTATAACCACCATCCATCCACCACAAACTGGGCCATCATGAGGATGGTGTCAGGCCAAAGTGAAGGAGTAAATCGGCAAGGCGGAATGAGATAGATGGGTGGTAGGTTTCTGGTGCGGTTCGGTACGGTCAATGTGAAGTGATGTGCGATAATAGTAGCTTTTCATCATTTCAGTTCTTGAAGATTAACAGAGTATGTGTTTCAATCCTTTTGATGAAGATGAATAAAAATTTAATTAAGAACAAGTATCTGAAGGCCAAAATAGCTGATCAATTAAGAGAAATGGAAAGAGATCAAAGCAATTAGGAATACTCGAAGTAAACTGTTCATTCCTTTGATCATTTTGAGGTGAACGAATTACCAGGATTAAAATGTCAGAGGTCAGATGGCTCCTTCCATAGCAAAAAGTTCAAAGTGGCCATTTGGATCGATTTTTCCGTGCTCACCTTATCGCCAGTAGGGATTCAATTCTCGAAATTCCATAATGCCACTCATGTTGCGGTGACACGTTTCGCCGGCAGCCATTTGCTTCCATTTTTAATCACTTCGGAGGATAACTGCCGCTAGTTGACTCCGGCAAACCACATTTTCACTAGAACTTCACCTACGGACACTGCCAGCCAGAGTTGGGGTGAAATCCTTGCTCTTATGCCAAGTGTGACACTGCGGTTAAACTGTGCATTTCACTCGAAGAAAGAAAAAAAAAACTGAACCAAAAATCCGTACCTATTTCACTTTGTGCAGGGAATTAGCAACTTCGCACACACTCACATACCAGCAGAGAGAGGTAAGTTCCAAACACAACATTTCGTGCCATGCAACGTCGCTGAATAATGGGAGTACTCTTAAACACATGGTGCCAACTAACCTCCCTAAGGCATTCTGCATTCAAGAGAAAAAATCCCAAAAACGAGAAAAAAATAATTAAATTTTGCACTCCCCGAAAACTGACTATTTGGCACCGGGCCAAAAGTGCTAATCCGGATAATTGAAATTAAAAATTAACGAAAAAGTCGCTTTGGCTACATGGAAACTGGATTCCCTGCTCCCGCCGCTGCAGGCGCTTCGATCCGTCTGCTTTATTCTTCTGAATGGCAGTTTGGTTCAATGGCCGAATGTGAACGCGTACACGTGTGTACTTTTGAGTGAAAATATATAGAAAAGTTTATTTTCTGTTTCTCTCAGAATTCCAATCACATTTTGGTGACTTTTGGCTGCGCACTGCTCTCGTAAAGTTTCCAGACAGACGGCAGAGTCGTTGAACCGTGAGCGAGTGCTCAAGTGTTTAATTAGAATGATGGATGAACATATGTGTTAGCTTTATGTGATTTAAGGTGGACTAGATTAATTAACTCTTATGCAATATGAAGTTGGTTGAGTTCAAAAGTAAACAAAGTTACAAAGTTACTAAAATATTATTCTGCATTATGACACATAAAAATATGTTCTCTTTCAAATAATAGGTATAAAGTTTTCAATAATAATTTACGATATTTGATTAGATATTTCTAATTTAATGTTTCCCCGTTTTGACCCAATCTCACCCCCCAGACCCATTGTCAACCCCAGTCGGCGGTATCTGAAATAATGTTCGAAAACACCGAAAAGTTTTTTGCACATCGCTTTTGTAGCTCCGAGTGGTCTCCACAAGCGCTTCGGCTCTGGGCCCCTACAATCCTTAATCCGGGCCTGCCACTAGGGCACTGCGTGAGCGAATTGGAATCAGTTTCACTTACACTTTGTACAGCGCCTTTATATATTCTAATCTAATTCTACTACATCGAACTCGTTGGCTTTGTGCTGCTGTCATTTTTCTACCCATAGAAGAATGATGAGCACAAGGATGTTGACGTGTGGCTCTTGCTCCTTTTCCAGTCCGATTAGGGGTCCATTATGAGTTGCCGTTAGCAGATATCCAAGTTTCCGGGTCCTTTGAAGCACATGCTCAGTAGAGGATCAGGTGCCAGCCGCCTTCGAGGGAAGAGCAACTGACGAAAAATTGCAAGTGCTGAGGCTGGGATCGAACTCATGACCATCCACTTATTAAGTGAACGTGTGTGTGTGTTTGTCAATTGTCGTTGCAAAAACAAATCGTAGAAATTGACATGAAAATTTCCAAAAAAAACAGGAGTTTCCTAAGAAGTGCTCAAAAAATTTTTGGAGGAGATGCTTTCAAGACTTTCGAACAATTGAATCTAATAATAAAATGCTGTTAACTGCACGAAATTTAACTCCACTGTTGTTTTGAATTAATGATGTAGTGCCTCATATAATTGTCTATAGACAATTATTGTCAATAATAGTTTTCACAATAAATGCTCAAATCGATTTAAAAACTTACATGCGTCTTGTGAATCTTGCGTATCTCCAGAATGTTCCTTGTAAAGTTTTCCAGGAATTCCTTTCAACATTCTCCAGAGACTCCTTCTAAAATTCCTTCAGAAATTTCTACAAAAATTTCTTTAGAAAATCTTCTTTAAATTCTTTGAAAAATCGCAACATGGTTTTCTACAGAAATTACTCAAGGAATACGTTCATTAAACCATCCATATTCATTCAAAAATTGCACCAGTGGTTTCTTAAGATTTTTCCAGGGGTTTCTTCAGATACTCCTTTAAAAATTCATAAATTTCTTGCGTGGATTCTTTTTACGGTGTCCGGCCATTTGGCCGAATGCTGTTTAGTCGAACGCCAATTGGCCGAAAGGGTCGTTTGGCCGAATCGTGATCAAAAGAATTCAGAAGAAGTTTTTGGCATTCTAACTACCAATATGATCATCAGATATATTTCCTTCTTTTAATCATAGGCTATTCTTTCTAGTTTTGATATTCAGAGAATAGTTGGCATTGAAACTTCCTATATTTTATCATAGGCTGTTCTTTCAAGTCATACTGAGGTTGGAAACAGTGGTATGGTCACTTAACTTCATTATTCATTTCTCCGCCAAATGACCCTTTCGACCAAATGGCGTTCGGCCAAACAGCATTTGGCCAAATAGCGTTCGGCCAAATGACCCGTAACCTCCTTTTACAACTCTGTCTAAGGTAATTTCAAGAATTCAATCTATTGTTCTTTAACCCTCTAATACCCAATCCCGCCTTTAGACGGGGTATAGATTGAGCATTTTTGGAATTTTTGTTTCGTGAAAAATCACATTTTTTATATTTTTGGCTGATATTTAGGACTGTTCTGTATATCTCAAAATGGTTTTTGGTGTATTTTAAAACGTATTTACATTTTTCAAAAATCATTGAAATATGATGTTTTAGTCACCTTTTAGAAGTCATTGTTTATTTTGTATTGAATCACTACAATTAACAAATTTTAAATTTTTCCCAAACCATTCTATCCTTGTTTAATAGTTTAACCCGTATCGGCCTGAGTCAGCGCATATGAACTAAAAATGTCGCCGTTCAGCGAATACACAACGGATTTGAATAATTTTTTAACAGTGCACTCGTACATATGTCTAGTTTGTAAAAGTGGACAGAGAACGTCGGAATGGTCCCTATGGCCGGAGTTATTCCGGTGGGTCACTGGGTCAGATTCGTATAAAAAGGGCTGTTTTTCGGTACACAGAGTGTTTTCCATTATGATTCGCTATTAAACTTACTCTATGTTCACTAAAACTTATACCTCTGTAACCAAACATTGTTCCCACATAGTTTTTTACCGTTTAGGAACTACCGGATGTGGCCACCGGACATAATCTCCGGAGGAACCTGCCACATACTGTATACTGGGGTGCACAACATAACCCATTTTTTGCAGCTCTATGTATTGACTTTAGCGGTATGGTGTCTTAGAAGATTTTGTTCTATATACTGAACTCTTTATTTTGGGATTTTCAATTTTGTGATTAATCCACCTAAAAGTGCGACAGAAATTCATTTTTTTCAAAAATGAAGATAGAGTGTTGGAGTCTTCTGCAAAGTTGTAGAAAAATGTATTGTTGGAAAGTTTGCCGAACAAACTATTACCTTATTTGCTTAATTATTAGATATATGTGTCGTTTTTTGTGAACGACCCCTCAAAATAGTTTTTTCATTATAGCTTTTTCTGGGGATTTTTGGTAATTTTCGTGTGTTCTACAAAGTTGTTCTTTGTTATGAAATACATCTAATTCTGCTTTTTTATCATTGAAATAACGCTCCAGATGGAACAGAGCCTACATCTCAACATGAGATAATGTAAATAAATTTTCTTAATGCGTCCTTGGAGAAATCCCTGGTGGAATCATGGAACGAATGTTATAGAAATACCTGGAATGATAATAGAACTCCTCCAGAATATATTAAAGGAATTCCCCTTACAATAACAACCACTAGCGTATGCAGTCTTTTCTTTTTTGATTAATTCTTTTCGATAAATACTAAGAAAAGCGGGATGAAGAAGAGGGCAAGTCCCTTGTCTTGTGTATTTACAACTGAGATTCCTGCAAAAGTGTGAATCCTCCAGATAATTCTTTAAAGTTTCTTGCTGTGATTCCTTCAAGGATTTCCAGTAGTATTTCAAGCGAAATTCCTAAAAACAGAAATCTGGAAAAATCATTGGAAATATCTATAGAAATCCTTGGAGAAATTTCAGAATGGATTTGTATATGATAACGTGGACATACTACCCTGGGCTTGGATTATATCTTCCAGGAAGCTTTGATTTCAGGCATGTGGTCGATGTGCTTTGCCGTAATGATTGGAATAGCTGAATGTATAATCAATGGCAAACAATTCTGTAAAAATCAGATCTTCAAGCCATCGTCATCTGATATAGTTATACTGATCATGATGCTGCATAGTATATCGAACATTTGTCGAAGTCATTTATGTGCCGGGAAAATATAATTCCAAGTTGGTGAGAATATTACACACTGAGGGAGGGTAATAGGTCCAGTCAGACCCCTGAATGGGCAATGTGGGTTAGTGTATGGGAATGCCACTGAAGGTTTGTAATATTCTCCGAGGCTTTCGAAATCCAACAGGGCGCGTCCCCGGGTTGCGGTTAGGGGGGGAAGGGAGATATTTCGCATTTGTACTGAAATCAGCCTATGTAATATTATCTCCTATGGTGTTGTAGTGCGAATGAATGATTTCATTTTATGGGAATTCGAACCTTGTAATGTATTGTTTATTAACTTTAATTTTCAATGCTAGACAAGGCTTTGAAGACAAACATGAGATGAGAGAATTGCCTAATAGGAAGTCACATCAGCAACGCTTTTACATATGCAAATGCTATCCATCTCGAATTTCTTTGAGAATCCCTGTTGAAAGTGGTCCTGAAATGGTACTGTGGTTTTTCCAGGCTTTCGTGATGGGAATCCTACAAGAAGTGTTGCTGGAATTCTTCAAGCAATTCCTGCTAGAAATACTTCAGGAGGATTCCCAAGAGCAAAAAACTGCAGAAATACCATCTAGAAGTACTTGAGAATTCTCAGCAAGAATTCTTGGAGAAATCCTGGTAGAAGTTCATGAATGAATCCGTGCAGGAATGTACAAGGTTATTCCGAGAGAAATTATTGGAGAAATCCTTGGGAAGATCCCTAAAAGGATGACCGGAGCAATTTGCGGAGGAATCCTAGGAGAAATCCATCGAGAAATTCCAGAAATTTCCAGGAGAACTCATCAGACATTTCTAGAAGAATTCCAACAAATGCCTGATGGGATTATTTTATATATTCTTGTTGGGATTGCTCAACTCTTCAGAGAACTTGTGAAAGATAACTCTAGGAATTTCTTATTGTTCTTCTTCTTCTTCTTCTTTTTCTTCTTCTTTGTGGCTCTACGTCCCCACTGGGACTTGGCCTGCCTCGCTTCAACTTAGTGTTCTTTGAGCACTTCCACAGTTATTAATTGAAGGGCTTTCTTTGCCTGCCATTGCATGAATTGTATATTGTGAGGCAAGGACAATGATACACTATGTCCAGGGAGTTGAGAAAATTTTCCCGACCGGAACGGGAATCGAACCCGCCGTCTCCGGATTGGCGATGCATAGCCTTAACGACTAGGCTAACTGGAGAATTTCTTATTGTATTCCAGTCATTACTGCTGAGATTTCTTCAGGAACTCCTACTGAGTTTTTTCGAATTCTTGGGAAATTTCATGCATTTTCAGCATCTCCAATTATTACTGTTGAGAATCTTCCAGGAATTCCTGGATGATTTCCTGCAGGTGGGAAACTCAGAAAAAATCTTGGAGGATTCCAGTCTGTTTTTTTAGAAGAATCCCAGCAGCAGTCCAGTAGCAATCCCAGCAGTAGTTCCCAAAATAATCTAAAGAGGATTTCTAGTAGGAGTACTTAGTTTCTAAAGAAATCCATACTGGTATCGCTGGAGGAATCCCAGTAAAAGGTCCTGATGGTTTCTACCAGAAATTTATAAATAAATCCCAGCAATATTCCTGCAGTAATACCAGTAAGAATTTCTAAAAGAATGTAGATGATTTTCAATAGGAATTACTGGGAACATTCTAAGAACATTTTTGTAGTAATCCTCGTAGAAATCCTTGAAGGAATTACAGCAGTAAATTTCGAAGCAATCTCAGCTGTAAATACTAGCGTTGGCATGCTTCTCACCCTTCTAAATAAGCACAAAACAGAGACAGATGGAAGAGGGGGATTAGCCCTATCCTTCATCCCGCTTTTCTTAGTATTTATCGAAAAGAATTAATCAAAAAAGAAAAGACTGCCTACGCTAGTGGTTGTTATTGTAAGGGGAATTCCTTCAATAAATTCTGGAGGAGTTCTATTATCATTCCAGGTATTTCTATAACATTCGTTCCATGATTCCACCAGGGATTTCTCCAAGGACGCATTAAGAAAATTTATTTACATTATCTCATGTTGAGATGTAGGCTCTGTTCCATCTGGAGCGTTATTTCAATGATAAAAAAGCAGAATTAGATGTATTTCATAACAAAGAACAACTTTGTAGAACACACGAAAATTACCAAAAATCCCCAGAAAAAGATATAATGAAAAAACTATTTTGAGGGGTCGTTCACAAAAAACGACACATATATCTAATAATTCAGCAAATAAGGTAATAGTTTGTTCGGCAAACTTTCCAACCATACATTTTTCTACAACTTTGCAGAAGACTCCAACACTCTATCTTCATTTTTGAAAAAGTGAATTTCTGTCGCACTTTTAGGTGGATTAATCACAAAATTGAAAATCCCAAAATAAAGAGTTCAGTATATAGAACAAAATCTTCTAAGACACCATACCGCTAAAGTCAATACATAGAGCTGCAAAAAATGGGTTATGTTGTGCACCCCAGTATACAGTATGTGGCAGGTTCCTCCGGAGATTATGTCCGGTGGCCACATCCGGTAGTTCCTAAACGGTAAAAAACTGTGTGGGAACAATGTTTGGTTACAGAGGTATAAGTTTTAGTGAACATAGAGTAAGTTTTATAGCGAATCATAATGGAAAACACTCTGTGTACCGAAAAACAGCCCTTTTTATACGAATCTGACCCAGTGACCCACCGGAATAACTCCGGCCATAGGGACCATTCCGACGTTCTGTGTCCACTTTTACAAACTAGACATATGTACGAGTGCACTGTTAAGAAATTATTCAAATCCGTTGTGTATTCGCTGAACGGCGATATTTTTAGTTCATATGCGCTGACTCAGGCCGATACGGGTTAAGGGAATCGAATACACTCTAAAATTATTTTCCTTAAAATTACACGGAAAATAAAATTTCCTGTGAAAAAAATCTAAAATAATAATATTTCAACAATAATCATAAAATCTCAAAATATTTTCATCTAAAAAAATCCGTTCCCCAAATTGGCTTCCAGGAAAAATATAAAAGTGCGGGGATGTTCAAAAATAAAAATTAGAAAAATCAAAAACTGAAATCCACGAAATCGAGAATTGAAAAGAATCATCTTCCAAAACATGTTTAAATCGATTTTAGATGACGAAAAATGATATTTAGATCAAAATCAAAAATTTGGGTATTAAAGGGTTAAGAAAATCTTCCAGTGGTTTATTGAACACCTCTCCAGAAATCATCCGGATTTCTTAGGAATTTCCCTAGAGATTCCAATGGACGTTCGCAGGAATGTTTCCAGGAACTTTGTAGGGGATCCATCCAGAAACTCTGGCAGGTATTTCTCCAGAGATTTTGTTTTATAATAATTTCAAGGGACTCCAGCAGGAATTTCTCCAGAGATACCTGCAAAATTAATATAGATATTCCTTCAGGAGTTCGACCTTGCCACATTTAATTACCCAGATTTTTTTTTTGAATTTCTTTCGTGAATTCATCTGAAATTTTTTTGGGAATTGCTTTAGAAATACCTCCAGAGACTCCTTTTATAATTGAAGGATACGGGAACATTTTCGGCAGCGGGATTTCGTCAATAACTCTTCCATGGATATTTTTCAGAGATTTCTCTATTAAAATCCTTCAACTATTCCTCAGCGAATCACTGCAAAAAATCCTACTAGGGTTCATTTGTTATTTACTCCTGTGATTCTTTCACAAACATCTCCTGGAACTGTTTCATAGATTCCGCCAAGGATTTGTTCGTAAACTCTAGTAGAAATCACACAAAAAACAAATTGAAAGAATTTCTGAATAATTTTCTAAAAATAAACCCGAAAGAACTCCTAGATAAACCTCCTGTAAACCTCTAGAAAATTTGAAGGATTTTTCAAGATAAACTTCAGACACCTTTGTAATAATTGCTTAAGCAATGTCTTGAGAAACTTCTGGAAAAACTTAAAAAAAATCTATTGTGATGCCAAACAATAAATCGTGAAATAATTTCTGAAGGAGTTCCTGAATGTATCTTGAAAGATATTCTTAAAGAAATCGAAGAAAGGTGTGAATAAATTCTATACGGAATTTTTACAGCAAACTCTGAAGAACTTCTTGATGAACTTTTAGAAAAATCTCTTGAGTATTCTCCAAATAGATTTTCTGGAAAAATTCCAGGGAATAACTTCTGCAGATAATCTCGAAGGTAGCCCTGGTGAATTAAAACGAGGGATACATGTACGAATACGGATTCCCGGATAAACTGATACGATTAATCAAGGCGACGATGGATCGAGTGATGTGCGTAGTTCGCGTTCGAGTATCAGGGACACTCTCGAGTCCCTTCCGATCTCGCAGAGGGTTACGGCAAGGTGATAGTCTTTCGTGCTTGCTGTTCAACATTGCGTTAGAAGGTGTAATAAGGAGAGCAAGGATAAACACGAGTGGTACAGTTTTCACGAAGTCCGTTCAGTTGCTTGGTTTCGCTGATGATATTGATATTATAGCTCGCAAATTTGAGACGATGGCGGAAACGTACATCCGACTAAAGAGTGAAGCCAGGCGAATCGGATTAGTTGGTAATGTGTCGAAGACAAAGTACATGATGGCAAAGGGTTCCAGGGAGGAATCATCGCGCCCGCCACTCCTAATTTCTATCGATGGTGATGAAATCGAGGCGGTTGAAGAATTCGTGTACTTGGGCTCACTGGTGACCGCCGACTACGACACCAGCAGAGAAATTCAGAGACGCATTGTGGCAGGAAATCGAGCTTACTTTGGACTCCGCAGAACTCTACGATCGAATAAAGCGGTCTTCTCACTTTACCGGGCCGGGACCGTGCCCCGGTCATCGATTTCTTTCTAACGATATCTATGGCGTGCCCCGGCACGGTCTGATGTGAAACACGCCATAGTAATCGCATGCAAGAAATCGATGACCGGGGCATGGCCGGGGCCCGGCACGGTTCCGGCCCGGTGTAATGGGAATAGCCCTTTGGAGAAGGCGAATGAACCACGAGCTGCATCAGCTGCTGAGAGAACCAACCATCGTCCAAACGTCATCAGAATGTCGGATAGCAACCCGACTAAAATGGTTCTCGAGAGTCATCCGACCGGTACAAGAAGACGTGGGGCGCAGCGAGCTAGGTGGGTCGACCAAGTGGAGGACGATCTGCGGACCCTACGCAGAGTGCGGAACTGGAGACAAACATCCATGGACCGAGTGGAATGGAGGCGGCTACTATGTCCAGTAGAGACCACCCCGGCCTTAGCCTGATCGGTAAGCTAAGTAAGCCAGAAGCATTCATGGAAAACGTTATTGTTTTACAGCCGTATACACCACTTCCTAACAGATGCAAACGAATTCAATTTCCACGCACCAATCGAAAATGGCCCCGGTCAGCAATGTCGCAAACAATCTCCATAAAGAATTTAACCCATTATGGCTTTAGACTGGTCCACCTACCTACAACCGATCTGAAATAAGGGTCTACCGTACCGAATTCCCCAAACGCTATAGAAGATTGCCAATACCTTAAAGCAAACGACTTGATCACAAAATAGGTCGCATCCTCCCCGAGGAAAGCTGCGAAAGCCGGGCAAATTAATTCCAAGTACGGTCAAGCCAGTTGTGGATTGGAAACGAACGATGTCTCTACTCGACACACCACCGCTGTGGCTGATGTCCTGTCTCGTTCGTGGTGGTTCCAAATGGCGGCGGCTTGCAGGTCTAAACCGGAATAGCTGCTAGCGCGTGTAATTGTCTAAAACCAACCACGCTCACTCTCTCCAGATTCCGCCCAGCCAGGGATGATCTATGTGGTTTTCCACCGAGGTCGGACAACACGTAAATTGGATGGTACCCATAGTCACAGAGCGAGCGCATGTATCTGTGGACTGCGAGCTACACACACAGGACTATTTGCGAAATCGTAACTGCCCGAGGAGCGAATGGACTCGGGCACGGGTGGACACGGACCAGCAGCAATGGAGAGGGAAAAGCAAAAATTTGGAACATTTTCATTTGCCAGGTCTCAGCGTTGTTTGAAACGGACTTTCTGTTTGCCAAATGTTGGCAGCTCGATGCTCGATGCTCAATGCCGCCGCTGCTGGTTGGTTCCTTTGCTGGGCAGGGCCAGTCAGCGCGCCAGCATGTAAATTAGGAGAGAATTTATTAATCTAAAGCCGGTTTGGACAGGCTCGGCGGCGCTGAATGTGAGTTTATGAGTGCGAGCTTTTGAGGGAGTTGGGGGCAATGTCCTGTCCTGCGGAGAGAAGGCAGGCGATCGGAACTTTCGGTGTTGACCTTTTGCGGCGATGGGGTTTGGGTTCCGTATATTTTTCTAACCTACTTCCAACCAACCAACCAACCAACCGACGCTGATGGTGCGAGGAAGTTCGGTGTGGACGAGGGCGAGCGGCGGCGGTCATTGTTCGGTCAACTAATGAATTGTGTTCTGAAGTTCGTCGGAATGGCTGGCTGCGGCGTAATGGAGCAAAGGGCCAGCGATGTAGTTTTTGTGTAGACGAAGTGTCGGAGTTTTGGAGAGCCCTACAAGATATGTATATATGTACTAATGAGGCGTAATGCGGGTGGACTTCATGAATTAAGAATGGATGACTGTGGCATACTTTATTGGTAATTAATTGGTTGGCATCGATGTGGAAGAGTGCCAGAATATAATCATTAATTGTGGAATAATTAGGAGTATTTAATTTGTAACCTTTGGTCGAACCAGAGCTAGACTTAGATCGGACGAGCAAAGCAATGAATCACTGAAGATGGGTGGGTCTGACTCAGAATCAGGGTTGGAGTTGTTTAAAATTTCATGAAAGGAAAACTAATTCGTAAATGGCTCATTATGAAGCTGTAAGAGTGATTGTAGTCATCGCTACGATGTTACTGTAGCAATGCTTACTTACAACTATTTGAGCCTGAACGATTATTCCGTGACCGTGTAGCTGCTGGCTTAGAATAGCACTACGGACCCCCTTTTTCGAGGGTAAAAGTTAACCAAACAGGGAATTCCAATAAAAGGTGTCAGGCGACCCAAGAAACAGCGGTCAAAAAAGATTCACCCCCGCACGAGACGACACGAGACATGGACGATGCTCGGAGTTTTCGAGCGACGGGTGCTAAGGACGATCTTCGGCGGCGTGCAGAAGAACGGTGTGTGGCGGAGAAGGATGAACCACGAGCTCGCTGCACTTTACGGCGAACCCAGCATCCAGAAAGTCGCCAAAGCCGGAAGGATACGATGGGCAGGGCATGTTGCGAGAATGCCGGACAACAATCCTGCAAAGTTGGTGTTTGCTAACCATCCAGTTGGTACAAGAAGGCGTGGAGCGCAGAGAGCACGATGGGCGGACCAGGTGGAGCGTGATCTGGCGAGTGTTGGGCGTGACCGACGTTGGAGAGCTGCAGCTGCAAATCGAGTAATAATGGCGGCAAATTGTTGATTCAGTATTATCATGAATTTGATGTTAAAAAAAAAAAGACAATTCACACCGTCTTCAGCCAGAGGCTGCACAGACTGAATACATTACTTACACTCCCGTTCAAAAGTTTGGGGTCACCCCCTCAAAAACATGTAATTTTTTCAGGCCCATATCTCCGCCAATTTGCGTCCGATTTCAAAACCCTAGGTTTCATTCAAAAGATAATAAGTCAAAGAAAATTTGAACATGATTTAAAAGAAACTTTTTCAAAAAATTTTGTATGTAAACTTAACCCAAAGTCGCCAAATTTTCTAAAAAATGAAAATAAACTTACGGCAGTGTCGCTGGAAATTGGGTCGACCAAATTTTAAGATGAGAGCGGTAATATGACCCATTTTCTATTAGCTTTCAACTGCTTTTCACAGAACTTAGCTAAAAAATCTAGAAAAAAAGTTATTAAGCAAATTAATCCTTGATGTCATCGACCAAAAGTTTGGGATCACCCCTCAATATGATGTATCGGCCAAAAGTTTGGGGTCACTTTCGTAAAACATGGAAAAGTGATTTGGTGATATCTTCGTCATCTATAGTTCAATTTTAATTATTTTTGGCTCATTTCAAAGATAATTAACTAAATTTACGTTTGATGTCTTCAACTTAACGTATTTAACGATTTTTGTATATAAAAATGTTATGTAAAGTTAGCACATTTTACCACGCTTCAAAAAATGAGGCAACTTTACGTTAAGTTTTAGTATGTAAATTTCAACAAATATGTGTGGTTCAATGCCTATGCAGTAAGTATCATTCATTTTGTTTTAAATAAGCCAAGAAGAATTAAAATTGAATGAAAGATGACAAAGATATCAACAAATCACTTTTCCATGATTTACGATAGTGACCCCAAACTTTTGGCCGATACATCATATTGAGGGGTGACCCCAAACTTTTGGTCGATGACATCAAGGATTAATTTACTTAATAACTTTTTTTCTAGATTTTTTAGCTAAGTTCTGTAAAAAGCAGTTGAAAGCTAATAAAAAATGGGTCATATTACCGCTCTCATCTTAAAATTTGGTCGACCCAATTTCCAGCGACACTGCCGTAAGTTTATATTCATTTTTTAGAAAATTTGGCAACTTTGGGTTAAATTTACATACAAAATTTTTTGAAAAAGTTTCTTTTAAATCATGTTCAAAGTTTCTTTGACTTATTATCTTTTGAATGAAACCTAGGGTTTTGAAATCGGACGCAAATTGGCGGAGATATGGGCCTAAAAAAATGACATGTTTTTGAGGGGGTGACCCCAAACTTTTGAACGGGAGTGTACACTAGACAACGGACAACACAGAACACCCAGTGGCCCAGTGATGAATTTTTCGTTTGACGAAAAGTTTCCACCGACTGGAGCGGGAATCGAACCCACACTCCGAGGCTTACGATACGCCTAGACGACTGCCGCCGCTAACCGCACGACCACGAAGTCCACGAAATGTTAACTAAATAAATGAAAAAATGAAAATGAAAATGTGCCGTGCTGATTAATGAATGGTTGAGGGGGTTTAAAAGATGCTCGATCTTCAACGGAGCCCGTAACGTACACAAATCGAAAAAATAGCGTAAATTTCTGTAACATATAATGCATATAATCTTTTGGTAATCCCTTGAAAAAAAGCCATGCAGAAGTAATTAACAAAATTCTGTTGTGAATTCGTTATAAATTCTTCAGTCAATATCTTTATGAATTCTTCAAAATGTCTGAGAAATGTCTGCGCGATTTCTTCGAGAATGTTCTCGAAAATTCCTTTGAAACTAGGGGAAATTGTGTATTTTCGGCAGTTTTGTTCTCTTCGTCATGGGGTTTTTTTTTAAAAGCTGTTGAACTCAGAATTGGTCTCAAATCCTTCCCAGCCAAGCTGAATTATATACCCAAGTTTCAGGAAATTTGGCCGACAAAAACCCCCCATGACGAAGAGAACAAGCCTGCCGATAATACCCATCGTCATCCTAGTTTCGAAACTTTCTTTAGGAATTTGATTGATAATTTCTTCGATTTTTTTTTCCAAGCTTATATCTTTTAATTTTTTTTTTTTTTTGAAATTTCTTCGGTATTTCTTTCATGATTTTTTAGCTATTCCTTCGCAAATAGCATTGAAAATTCATTTGGAAATGCTGTCAGTTATACCTTTGAGAAGTCCTTCAGAAATGCTTTCAGGAATTTCTCTGAGATTGACTTTGAATGCCTTCGTGAATTACTCCTGAAATAAGTTTGTTTTAAAAAAATCCCTTAGTTCTTCCAATTGGAAATTCATGAATTTCTAAATCAATTGCATGACAAATATCCAAAGGAATGTCTAAAGAAATTCACTTAACAACCACCGAAGAAATTCGTAAAGAATATTATGGAAGAATTGTGAAAAAAATTCAAATTTCCAAATAGATGGCGGATAGAACTTCTAGCTTAATCGCCGTGAGAAATGCCTATAAAAAATGAAAGTACCCGACTAGATGGGTAAAACAAAATTATTACAGGTTATGTTATTTTGTTACAATAATTTTTGTAGCAACGATTGTTAGAAAACAATGTACCGTTAGTAGTTAAAATAACAAAAAATCTAACAAAACTCGTTCCGATTAAAACAAAAATATAGCAAGATGAGATTCAATCATAACAAGATTATATCAAATTTTGTTAGACTTAACTTGCGCAATCAAAACAAAATTATAACAAGTTCTGCCATTTATTTCTGAACATATTTGTTACAAGTTTTGTTATAAATTTCTTGGCTCGATTGACCAAAATAACAAAAAAAAATCAATCTTCTTTGTGACAAAACAATAAGTTTTATAAATTCTGAAATAGTGTTGTTACAAAAAATATAACAAAGATTTCAATAACCGTGTTACGAAATAATGTTAGAGGCTATTATATTATAATGCACAATGCAACAAATGTAGTTATACATCTATTTGACGAAATGAAACTAGTTTTAATATGATTTTGTTACTGTTGTTAAAATAATAACCAATGGTAAAATATTTTTGTTATGGATATTCACTTTGAGAAATTCTGATAACACAATTATATCGACTATTGTTATTTCTAACAACAGTTGACATAATTTTGTAATGATTTTGTTATTTTCTTCTGGTCGGGAGTTATCGAAGAATTGAATAAGAAGGGTAGGAATTTATATAAAGAATTTGCGCAAGAATTCCCGAAGAACTAGCTGTATAAAATTGGTATGGATTATTGAAGCGATCCGCAAATGCATTGTTGAAGAAGTTTGTAAACAATCGTCCAAAAAAATTCCAAAATATTCCCGAAAGGAATCTGAGGAATTTCTCTACATTAACACGATAAGAAAGTGTAGTGCCTTTTTAAAATTGTATTTATGAACATTCATATATGAATTCCAAAGAAATAAATTCCCACAGAAAATACAGAACAAATCCAAATAAAACTACCAAAGAAATTTCCATTTATTTCCCAAAGCAGTTTTAAAAGAAATTGCCAATGCCCTTGAAATTATCGAATAAATAGACGAAGAAGTTCGGAAGCAGCTGCTGGCAAATTTCGTCAATATATTTTCGAAACATTCTCAAAGCAATTGGCAATAAATTTTAAATGCATTACTGTAGAAATTCACAAAAGAATTACCAGAAAAATTAAAAAAAAAAGAAAAATATCGAAGGAATCCCCAAAGGAATTCTTAAGAGTATTTCATGAGAATAACCAAAACAACCGTACTTGTGACCAATCACGCGTGTGTTGTTTTGTTTACCTTCGTGGACTATAGTATATTCGATACGCGTCTTGTCTGACTTTTTTCTAACTTTTAACAGTTGAAAATACCCTTATACAAAATGCCTGTGGTATGTTGTGCTGGTGATATCGGGGACATTCAAGCTCACTGCTGTGGAGCTACTGACTGCCGATACGTTCGAGGAGGTAATGAGACTCAATCAATTTGGGGCTGTTCATAAACCACGTAGACCATAATTTGGCCATCTCAGACCCCCCCCCCCCCTTTGCCCCTCGTAGACTTTTGTCCATACAAAAACTTTGAAATTTGTATGGAGCGTAGACTTTGGTCAGACCAACCCCCACCATCCCCCCAAAAAGTCTACGTGGTTTATGAACGGCCCCTTTTGTGGTTCTGTCCCTTGGTAAGACGATTATGCAAGACATCCGTTTTCTCGTGCCGCATATGAAGTAGATCAAGAGCATGTCCTTAACTATCACAGCGATATAAGCTATTTTACGAGAAGATTTACCGGTGGGTCGCTCATTGTTATTGTTTACATTTGATGTTTTTGTTTTCGCGAAAAGTAGCATGTGGTGATCGACAATCAGTTTTTTGCTGGCAGAGATGTTTCGGTTTCTAATGTGGCATGTATCAATCCCCCGAGCTGCATGATGTCACTAGCAGATGAAAAAAACATCCCCACGGTCTACGGATATTGATTATAGTGGGCGGATTGACGCATTTTTGCAGAGAAATGAACCCCGTTTGTTGGATGGGCCTGTATCACATGTTATGCTAGCAAAATTTTAAATAAACGGGCCCACCGGTTGGACTTCAAAACTGGTAAACACTCAAAAAACAGCTGATTTGAAACGTCTCATAAAATGCCTTATTATGAAAAATCTGAAAACAGAAACAATGGATGAACTCAAGGCCTGAACTCAATTCGGGCCAACTTCGCGAAGCTAATAAATTCGAGCTCATGTACTCCGAATTCATCTAAACGTGTTGGAGTTGATCCAATGTTCACAAGACGTAGGAGACTGTTCAATACGGCTGCTAAACCAACCATGGACATAAATAAGTAACCGTCTTTGCTGATAGGAACCAGTAGTATTCTCTCTTCATCAATAGAAATCGCCACTGTTCCACCGAGTCAATCGAAGTTTTGGCTGAATCTGTCGCGGATAGCGAGAGATGTGTCTGTCGAACAGGTAAGAATATACCTTAGCTAATGTCGAATTCGTTTTTGAACCTGGGTTGGAACTGGATCGGCGGAAAATGTGTAAACAAACGTCAAACAAATTTCAACTTAAGCGAACCTGAGTTGGGTTGATGTTGCAACTGTGATCTGATCCAGTTCCAACCCAGGTTGGAACTGAATCAAAAACGAAAACGACATAAGAAACGCCTCGGCACTGAAGACGTCCAAGTCGTCCGGCTTGTGGCCAAAGGAAGGGAACATACGTACAATGTCCTTCATTTCGTTTAAAATTGGCATGAACTTGGAGTTGAAACTTTGTCCACATCGACGTGGCCGAAAGGTATCCAATACAGGAAGTTTACTGGCAACAGATCTGAGGGACATTTTTGGTACCCGAGAGCTATAGCTGCATCCGACGATCCTTTGAGCATTTCACCAGAAGCCGTCGTTTTAATGGAATAAGCAAAATAATACCTGCATCACCCTGGGACGCACACTTGCCACAAGTCTCAAGGTAGCTCTAATTCCACCTACCACAGTCAACCATCAGTTGTCCCGGTCCTGCGTGTGAGGTGGAAAATGGAGACTCCAAACTCCAGTTATAGGCAAGTACACTTTTCTTCGAACTCTTCATCCTCGTTACTTCTTGTTCACCGTCATCAATACAAGCGGATTTCCGGAACACGGTATTGGATATACATAGACGCATTCCGAAGGACGCTCTCACCGACGCTCGATGGTACGACCAATGGAGGCTAACGAGTGGATACCCCTGGTTGGCAGTGGCTGGTCCGTCATGGTCGCGCAATTACCTCTTCACAAAGGGTCGAAAAGGGTAATCAAGGCCTCACATAGTCGAGGTCTTCCTGGTCGGGGTCCCCTTCCGAATCCCAATCCACAATCCGCACACCATGAAGGTGTATTGATCTACTATCAAAACGATGCACACAGGCGTAAATGGGCCAAATTCCTGGCCATAAGTCGAAATTTTTTTTCATGGTTTTCCAGAGTCGAATATTTTTTAAAGATAAATGAAGTAATGCTTCATCATGTGGCAATCGATAAAATACTTTGGGATGCAGGGCCCATATAGCCGAGGCGGTAAACGCACGGGTATTCAGCATGACCATGCTGAGGGTGACGGGTTCGATTCCCGGTCAGTCCAGGATCTTTTCGTAAAGGAAATTTCCTTGACTTCCTTGGGCATAGAGTATCTTCGTGCCTGCCACACGATATACACATGCAAAATGGTCATTGGCAGAGGAAGCTCTCAGTTAAAAACTGTGGAAGTGCTCATTGAACACTAAGCTGAGAAGCAGGCTTTGTCCCAATGAGGACGTTACGCCAAGAAGAGGAGAGAGAGAGGAGAGAGAGGAGCATATTTTTTTAAGAATAAATGCCGAAATTTGACGATTTTCTCCACTGTTTTTTTTTTCATTTGCATCATAACTCATCGGAAGAACTTCAATTATCGAAATATTGACAATTTGAAAAAATAACTGAGTATGTAACACAGTTCTCCTGATAAGGGTGTAGAGTAAGGTGGGGCAAAAGTTCGACCTTAGTTGTTAATTAAACCTATTTCAAAAAATCGAAGCAGATAAAAATAAATAAATACCGTGTGGTGATTCTACCATCCATCAGCTGAAATTTTGCTGAACAAAGTTACGCCAAATGCCTTTTCAATTTCGAGTTACAACACTTTTTGTATGTGTGTGTTTTATTCGAACTCTTGCCCCACCACTGGGGCAAAAGTTCGAATCTAGTGTTTGTGGAGTTTCGCTAACCGTAGCACACTATTTTGACACTTTGGTAATAGGAATACCTGAAACCACTTAATATTTGATGTTAAAACTGGAATACACTTTAAAATTCGATTTGGATTTTACCCAAATCAGGGTTAAATTTACTGCGCCAAAAATTAGTAGTTTTCCGCCAAATTCAGATAAAACAACATTTTTTTCAACTTTAATCGAATTTGCTCACTAATTCCATCACTCTTAAAGATAATATGTACATTTTGCAGTATTTTAGGTTTTTACCTATAGTTGCCACATGACTCGAACTTTTGTCCCACAATTCGAGCTTTTGCCCCACTATGTGTAAAATACGATTTCCAAATCTTTTTTGCAAAAAGTTATACATGCTAGAGCATCTTCAAAATATGCCTAGTTACGCCCCAAAATAAAATATCGAATTCGATTTCATTAAAATTTCATTCCATGCGTTGGAAGGGCCATCGCATGTTACAATTTTTTGATCAAAAACCAACATTTTGCCATAACTTCTCGAAATATTGATCAATTTTCATAATTTTTGGAGTGAAAGACTCTTTTTCAAAAAGGGTTCGAACAACCTTGACACCCGAAAGAATTAATTTGAATTGAGCTCAAAAACTTCAAAAGAAACTCTTGCCCCACTCGAACTTTTGCCCAACTTTACTCTATCATTTGAACCAAAAACTTCACCTGGTTTCATTTATTTTGCTCTCTTACGGAAGAGTTTTCAAAATCGTGTTTTTTGTCAATTTTGAACCATTTTCAGCATTCAAAAAGTTTTCAGATTCTGCAGCATTCCGCAATCTGGATAAAATTACAATAAAATATAAGGCATATCCTTTGTGAATCGCAAGAGAACGGGTACCAGAAAGTACCAGACGAAAAAATAAATCATTTTGAAATTTACACCTTTTTGACTAGTTTTTAGTTACACTTTATGTTTAATTTTGATATAACAACTTCGTTTCGACAACTTTTTCAATGAACGGCCACTTATTCTCGGTAGATAGATCATAGCAGAATACAAATCTGGTCTTTTATCTCTTAACAAAATGTGTCAAATGGAATTAATTTAGTAAATTTGGGCAGAAATCTCCATACGCCGATAAACGCCTAAATGTATGCAATGCAGTAGTAATCTATTATGTAGCTAGAACTGTTGTGTTCAAAATTTGTTATAAAAAAATATAAAACAACTCAAATAAAGAGCTCACTATTTGTAGCATGTAATCATATGTTGATGCACCGTTAAGAAAATATTTTCAGATAAATATTGTGTTTTTTTATAGCTAAACTCATTGAGTTTTTCACTCAGTACTCCACGAACTTACTTTTATGTATAAAGTTGTGTTAAAATGCCATGTTTTAATAGAAAAATTCAAACTGATATATTCCACACGGCTTCTATCATCATTTTCCTAAAATTTCAATCCATGATTAATTTTTGAGTTACCCGAAATAAAAATGTAATTCCCAAAATATCTAGAAAAAGGTACAACATTTAAACTTAGTTTAAGGACCGTTCAAAAATAACGGCCCATATTCCCAAAAATTGTGAAGATAGAACAATTGTTCAACAAGTTTCCCAATTATGACACTCCTTACAACTTTGCTGAAGACATAAATACGTTATCTACACTTATGTTATAAAAGAATTGAATTTCTCTCACACTTCTAGGAGAATTTCTATGAAACGAGGTGGCCCTTGTTTCCAAACAATATTTTTCATGGAAATATAATTATTTTTCAGTTCTCTGTTGTCAAATAAAAATGTTCGACGCTTCAAGCGATTTTTGGGGGTGAAAATAAACGTTGTCCTTGGAGAGGTTATAAGAAATCATTTCTAGCCTTTAAGACCAAGCCCACTCGTGGGCTTTTTTTTTTTTTTTTAATCCGTGTCGGGTATTTCCATCACTGCGACCAGTTTTTTGATCTATTGTGACATATGCCCCTGATAAGTTTTATTATAGCTATGTATATCAAGATGACGTACCACTATTGTGAGTGATCGCCATCGTTTGATTAATAGCATTAACCCAGCACGGTTCGACATTTCGAATGAACTGCACTACCGTAGTGGGTGTTGTTCTCCAAATGTCAGAGGGTTCTAACAGCCCTTTGACGAAGAACTTACGTCTTGTTGTAAAGAGTGCCGGACAGTGGCACAGTAGATGTTCCGAGTCTTCTTTATCTGTGCCGCAAAAGCGACACATATCATCTTGAAGTTTTCCCATAAGCTTCAAGTGATATCGGCTCGGACAATGACCTGTTATAAGCCCAGTATATACGCTTAGATCTTTTTTGGAAAGATCCAGTATTTTACAAGTCTTAGAAACATTTGGAATAATAAATCGCCTTGCTTGTCTTGCTATACAAGTGTTTTTCCAATTGTTCGTCACTTTCGAATGTTCTCTTATTTTGAGCTCCATTCGCAAAGCACAGGCAGATAGCCCACAAAAAGGTTCGGGCCCTATGAACTGAAGAGATGATCCAAGCCTTGCTAATTCATCGGCTCTTTCATTTCCATCAATTCCACAATGGCCAGGAACCCAATATAAGTTGACCTGATTACGACAGGACAGATCTTGAAGTGATTTAATGCACTCCCAAACATGTTTTGATGTGCATACCGCTGACTTCAAAGCATTTAGTGCTGCTTGACTGTCAGACAATATGCATATATTTGAATGCCTATAGTTTCTTTGCAAACATATATTAGAGCATTCTAAAATTGCTTGAATTTCTGCCTGGAATACAGTTGGATACTTTCCCATGGGTATCGACAGGTTTATCCCTGGGCCAGTTACTCCTGCTCCCACTTTGTTGTTCAATTTTGAACCGTCTGTATAAAAAATAATCGATCCTGGTCGAAATTCTGGACCACCGACTCGCCACGAACTTCGATCAGGGTCATAAACTTTAAACATACGGTCAAAATTGTACTTTTTCTCCATCCAGTCTTCGTTGTTCATAACTATGGAGTTTATGCCAAAAGTTTTTAGAATACTAAGATGCCCATTAAGGTCACCTTCCAAGAGGTTCGTAGATCTTTTGATTCTTAGAGCGCTCTTTTCAGCTTCAAATTGTATAAATTGATGTAATGGAAGCATGTGTAATAAAGCATCCAATGCCAATGAAGGAGTGCTTCTCAATGCTCCAGTTATTGAGAGAGTCGCTAGTCTTTGTAATCTTCCTAGTTTTCTCTGAGCGACGGATTCTGTGGTTTTCTGCCACCAGACCAGTGAGGCATAGGTGATCCTGGGTCTCACGATTGCCGAAAAGATCCAATAAATCATTTTCGGTTTCAATCCCCACTGCTTACCAAATGTTTTTTTTGCTTATCCAAAGAGCATTTGTCGCTTTTGTGATTATCTGCTCTAGGTGTGAATTCCAATTCAGTTTGCTGTCAAGGACTACTCCGAGGTACTTGACTGTATTTGAAAGATCTATAGATATGCCTTTCAGGTATAAATTATTTATAGAAAATTTTCTCCTCTTTGTAAATGGTACAATAGTAGTTTTTGAAGGATTTACATTCAATCCTTCCCTATCACACCACGATGAGATACAATTTAGAGCAGTTTGCATTCTGTTTGCGATGATTTGGTCATATTTCCCACGAACTATTATGACTATATCGTCTGCGAAACCAATTATTTCAAATCCCTGTGATTCTAAGTTTTTCAGAAGATCATCAACTATCAAAGACCACAGAAGAGGTGATAAGACGCCTCCTTGTGGGCACCCTTTCACTGCTCTAACAGATATAGAGGAGCTTCCAAGGTTTGCTGATATCTCCCTTTTGGCTAACATTTCATTAATCCAATCAACAACACATTTATTGAAACCTCGTTTCATCATGGCCGTTGCTATTGAATTATGAGATGAATTATCAAAAGCTCCCTCAATGTCAAGAAAAGCAGAAAGAGCAATTTCTTTGGCATTGAGAGATTTTTCAAGTTTTGTAACAAGCTTATGTAATGCTGTCACTGATGATTTACCCTCTTGGTAGGCAAACTGGTGTTTGCTGAGAGGATTTTAGTACAGGAAGAATTCCATCCCTACCAGGTGATTTGAAGGGTGCAAAGGAGTCAATCGCCCATTCAACTTTCTTTTCAGTAAATATTTGTTTGGCCAAAGTGCAACTATCGATCCTGTCTCTATTTGATCCAGTCGTTCCGCTCATTATTTCATGATCATACGTCCTGGTTTCAATAACGCCAGTTTCTGTTACAGCTGAACTTTGGTCTTCAGTTGAATTGATTACTGAACAGGGAAAATGTGTTTTCATCATCAACTCTAACGTTTCATTTGCAGAATTTGTAAAAGTCCCATTCTCTTTTTTCAGTGTTCCCAACCCGTTAGAATGATCCTTTGCAAGGATTTTTTGCAACCTGGCGGTTTCTGGAGTAGTTTCAATGCTTTCACATGTATGCCTCCAGTTAATCCATTTTGATCTTCTTATTTCTTTATTATAATTTGTAAGGGATTCCTTATATGGGCCCCACTGTTCAGTTCGTTTAGCCCAGTTAAACATTTTCCGGGTTTTCTTTCGAAGTTTGGCTAATCGGTTATTCCACCATGGAATATCTCTGTTTGTTGAGCGTTCTTTAGCAGTGCAACTTTTATTAAATGCATTCAAAATCAAATTTGATATTTGTTTTGAACTTTCTTCAAGTTCTGTGCATGATTTTGAGGATGTTTGTAATGTGTTTACTCCAGCTCTCAGCTCTGAATTGTAAAGCTCCCAGTTTGTTTTTCTGGGATCTCTTATAGTTTGTGTGAGTTGTTGACCAGCCTCATACTCGAATAAGATTTGCATATGATCCGATAATGATGCTTCATCAGATACATGCCAATTTTTTATTTTTTCCGAGATTTTCGGACTACACAATGTTAAATCAAGTACTTCCTGCCTTATTGCATTTATAAATGTTGGTGCTTCTCCCCTATTACATATGTCTATTTCATTATTATAGATATAATCTAAAAGGTACTCACCTCTGCTATTGATGCCCGTGCTTGCCCATACCGTGTGATGGGCACTCGTGGGCTTAATACTACACACGCAACAGCACGTCGTTAACGATTTTTAATTTCGTTATCCACCCATTTTCGCACCGGTCGTTCGTTTCCATGTGAGTAAAATAATGATCGGTCGCCTTTACGCACCGGTGGTCTCTATTCTATCCGTACCATCGGTTTTTTTGCACTTCTGTAAATCATCGCAATATTTTGTGTATTTCTATGCTGTTATTGCAAATCTTATTCAGTATAATAATCTGTGCTCATATTTTGAAAGAAGGGGTTTTGGATAAGACTGAAAACAGTTAGTAAAAATTGAACTCAAATAAATAATTCCCTTGGAGATTTGTACCAGTTTTGGTGCGTTTAAAGATATCATTTTTTCAATAATGTATGATTGCATTTAATCTCGGAATTCAAGCAATCTTTTTTTGAATTATGTGTTTGTTGCTTACTGTAGGTTGAATTTTTATTTAAAATAATATCCATCTCTTCGATATCCATGTTGCCTTTCTCGCAAGAAATTTATCTGAATTTGAGATTTTGAGCATCTTTTTAATAATTAGGTTTATTGAATGATTACATCCCTTGCATTTCCAACAAATTTATAACGTAGTTGTCTCCTTTACAACTTCGCGTAGGTCAAGATTTTTGAATCCTGATCATAGTAGAAACTGTCTTCTAACAGTTTGCGATAAGTTTGCGCAACCTTTTTTCATTAACGTGTATTTTAACTTCAGCTTATTCTATACTCAGTCACAACCAAAGCATCAATCGGAAATCTTAATATATATTGCGATCTTTTGGATGCTGGTATATGAATATTTTGTTGGAAGCAGATTCTATGCGCTTGAAGTAGACTGCGTATTTGTCAAAGTACATAATGAACCCACTCTCCTTTTTGGCACTTCATACAACAATTGATGTATTTTAACAACCAACACCTTGCTTTTTCTATAACGAGGAACCTACAATATGGCAGTCCTGCACACCGCCCATTTTAATTGATGAAACTTGGCAGCTCGACTACATTTTTTTTTAGATTATTATCGGTATGATTAAAGTTTGTTTTTACAAAAAAAAATTACTGACATGTTTCTATGATATCTGAATTGAGTTAGGTACAGTCAAAGCATCTTTGAAAAATCGTAACTACTCTTATCTAATCTTATACATACGCAGCCAGTACGGAATCACCCTATAAAGCAATCGCATTACTTTTCTTGTCAATATTGATGCTTGCAGCATATTATAGATATGACACATGCATCAAAGCGGCCAGGTCTACTGCGTTGTATTTACGCGCAAAGATGATTCTTCGAAATACTTGGAGTACAGAATATTTTCTTTCGGCAAGGTACTTCTCGAATTTACAGGGGAGGAAGGATGCGTGGATATATTGTACCAAACGATCCAGATAACATGTTGATGAATGTGTTTTAAATATATGAAAATGTGGATAAAAGAGCTGTGAATAAATTTGTAATTTTGGAAAGATCTCCCCAATTGTTGGGTTGTTTTTATAGATCTAATGTTGAGCCTCCTATTCTGTATGATCGGTGTTATTCGCATGGTGTCTTCGCAGATTTTTTTTCTGCTTTGCCTTATTGTTTCTACAAGGGTGAAGTTACCCATTTCGCACACTTTCTTCCTAATGTCTCGTTTATTTAATTTATATTTTTAAATTTATATTTAATGAACCACCCACTGACGACCACCATTTTCAAAAACAGCAATCAAACCAAAACTCCTTTGCCTTTTTCGAAATATTCACGACAAAACGAAAGGCGAGGCACAGCTCTTTCAAAGCGGGGGATCTCAGCCCGGAAAGTGAAGAAAGAAAACCTTGTGGTTATTTATTACCGTCAAATGGTATCTTTCCGGGTTAGAAAATACGCACATCTTCTCACCGGAATCTGCGACGGATGACGATAATTTTGGAACTTGTCGGAACGAACTTCGCGAGTTATTTATTTGGACATTTTTCTTAATGTTCGAAACCAAACTTTACTTGCTGCGTAGCAACCCCGGCTCAAACATGTACGTGTTAAAATAGCAAAACTCACTGAATCACTATACATTTCTTCAAATATTAGTTTCGAAACGATCGGCCGAATCAAAAACTAAAGGTGTGATTATGAACAATCGTAACTATTTTTATAAGAAAATCAATACATTTTCTTTATGCATGATCCTAAAATTGGCGAAGAAGGGAAAACTTTATTCATAACATACTTAAGCAAAGCTAGTCAATTTAAACCTGCGTTCTGCGTTTGTATTGTCACTCTATCACAATTGTATGTCAGACAATTTGTTGTGTTATTCGTGTAACGACCTATGATATTGTTTGGTTGAAAATTTCAAAGCAAGTAAAAATAAAAATTTCAAATATTTGATGCAAACTAAAATAAATTCCTACCTATACAAAACAAGAAAATCATTCTCTAGAAACTATATACCTGCAACAAATCCATACTCATGTTCTTTCGTCTCCTCTTTACGCTACCCAGAGAGCTAAGACCAAGCCCACTCATGGGCTCAATCAAGCGTTTTATCGGTAAGTAGAGCCCCGAACAAAGAACCGAACCGCACCGGTCGCTGCTAAGTAGGACTCGAAAGCGAAAAGTTTACGTACGGTTCGTAGCAGGGCTTAGAATATAGAGACTCGCAAAGTACGGTCTCTATCCGTAGGCTCGTGCGCTCTCTCGCGTTTAGCTCTCTGGGTAGCGTAAAGAGGAGACGAAAGAACATGAGTATGGATTTGTTGCCCGGTATATAGTTTCTAGAGAATGATTTTCTTGTTTTGTATAGGTAGAAATTTATTTTAGTTTGCATCAAATGTTCAATTTTTTTTTTACTTGCTTTGAAATTTTCAACCAAATAATGTAATAGATCGATACACGAATAACACAACAAATTGTCTGACATACAATTGTGATAGAGTGACAATACAAACGCCGAAAAATAAAAGGTTAAATTGACAAGCTTTGCTTAAGTATGTTTTGAATAAAGTTTTCTTTTCTTCGCCAATTTTAGGATCATGCATATCGAAAATGTATTGATTTTCTCTTAAAATAGTTATGATTGTTCATAATCGCACTTTTAGTTTTTGATTCGGCCGATCGTTTCGAAACTTATATTTGAAATGTATAGTGATTCAGTGAGTTTTGCTTTTTTAACACGTACATGCTTGAGCCGGGGTTTCTACGCTGCAAGTAAAGTTTGGTTTCGCACATTTAGAAAAATGTCCAAATAAATAACTCGCGAAGTTCGTTCCGACAAATTCCAAAATTATCGTCATCCATCGCAGATTCCGGTAAGAAGATGTGCGTATTTTCTAACCCGAAAAGATACCATTTGACGGTAATAAGTGACCACAAGGTTTTCTTTCTCCACTTTCCGGGCTGAGATCCCCCGTTTTGAAAGAGCTGTGCCTCGCGTTTCGTTTTGTCGTGTATACAGTCGAGTCTCTTACTAAACGAATTCCTATTAAACGGACTCCTATTAAACGAACTCCTACTAGACAGGGGTGAGCGTTATAAGAGACTAAGAGCTTATGGGATTTCGGCATTTTGGGGGTGTGGCCTATTATCTCGGGTGTGTTAAGAGTTAGTAATTTTTCTCACTTAAGAGATTCTTAAAAAAAATATTTCTTAGGAGCTTGTGCTCCGTCTTTATTCAATCTTCTGAAGGAACTGACAAATGATCTTAGCCTAACGGTATTTATAATCTGTGAGCGTGGGATCGATATCTGTTTGGTGAAACTAAAAGATGATGATCTTTGATTATTTTATCTGCACTCTGATGCACTGCGTATGGTCCTCCGTGGGATTGTTTATCAAATGCTCGACGATGGTGGTCTCGATATCAATGCTGAGATTTCCTGGATGCTGGTGTCTGGTCCGTATGATGGTTGCAAGTTTGTTGCATTTCGCCAATATGTTTATTAACTCTTCCCCTCTTAAGAGTCTTTGTCCTCAAAGCTGGATATTACGGAATGGAGTTGGCGTGTTGATAAATGACTCGATTTCCTTTTTCCGTCCTTCTGATAATTCCAATGACGATGATGGTTCGAGTTCTACTGGGGCGATTTCTTCCTTTCCTGTAGGCGAAATGTTGATTTTGGCGTTAACAACTGTCTTCCTGGAAAGATAGAAGTATATCCCGATTATGGCGGCAACAGAGAATATAGTAAATCCTCCGAGTGATCCGAAAATGTTAAGTTTCCAAGTAAGGGAATTATTTTGAAGCTGTAATGTTTCCAATTGGTCTCGATGCTCCAGTGTTAACTTTTGTAGGTATTCAGCAGGTGGCGAATCGAGGGTATCAGATTCGGTTACTCTCAGACCTGTTGTTGGGTGATAGGGTCGTCCTTGTATAACCGTTTCGAAATTCGAGTAGAATTCCCCATTAATTTGCAGGCTGCACTCTTCAAACTGTATAAGGAACGAACCATTGAGAAACTGATTCGAATTTGTGCAATTCGACGATATTTCCACAGGGGCGTCGTTAATAAGGATCGTGGCATCGTTGATTCTTTTAACAAGTCCTTTAGAGTATGTTCTTTCAAAAGTACAATTTGAATTTTGACTACGAAGTAGTCGTTCTATACACTCAGTAGTTGGGTTGAGTTCCGAGTTCTCACAAAGAAAGTATTCTCCTTGATCTATGCATAGTTGATTTAGTTCATAGATATGAGATACGTTTCGCATTAGATAATTGCGTTTTAATGCGATTCTCCTGTTGTTCTTGATAATGGAGTCGATATAGTTGAGTTCGTACTCGTTCTTAGACAGCTGTGGTACTTTGAGAATGTATGCTATGTGCGTATCGTTCAAAGTAACTTGCGCGGTTGAATATGATAATAGTGTTTCGAACGACGTAACGAAAATGTCGTGCTGCCCAAGGAAGTTTGCTATGGTATTGAAATCCCGCATGGAAAGAAGCTTGCTGCTAGGGATTCCGTGTTTTGCCATTAAAATAGCTTCTTCGAGGGTTTCTATTTGATCCTGAATGGAATCGAGGTTGGACAAAATTATAAGATGGTTTATCTCCAGCGAGTTGTTAAGCAACAATTCTTTCTCCATAGTTAGCACCTGATTTGTGATATCGGTTACCTCCTGAATGCGTTTACTGATCGCCTGGTTGATCATGACCTGTTTGTTGTTTTGCGTGATGAGTGAGTTCATGGTGGCATTGATGATGCGTAGGTCTTCAGCGTCTGGATTGCCTGCGACCCATTTCCATACAGTACCTATCGTATCCCAACGCTTTGCTCTTCTTAGAAATGGTTTTAATTTCATAAAAGTTTCGTATAATTTTTGATTTTTTATTTGCATGAGTTCATATAATGGGCTTGTTGATGGATGAGATTGAATTTCTTGATTAACATTTGAGATCGTATTGCCTATTTGTATTAAGTCAATGGGATGTACAATTCTAATATAGCCTACTCTGACTTTTGCTTTTCCTAAGGGAATGATGGCCAATGGGTTATTCGAAAGGTCGTGAATTTGAATGTTGCAATATGCCAGCGACACGCAGAGGGCGAGTCTGAAATGAATAAAGAGGGATATATTAGTTATGTTTTATTGTTACACTTTCTTAAATTAGTTTTATGAATCTTTCTATTGTTGGAATCGATAACATAAGTATCATGTTCTTCCTTTATAATTATCATGTTATATCTACTTTTTCTTTTATTATTTGTGCATGCTTTCTCGTATGCGTATGAATTTGGTTCGTAAATTTGGTATTTGTCATTTGGCATCTTTTCTTCCTTGGTTTTGAATAGCTCGAGTATTTTAGCATTATTCTTATTTCTTTGGTTGCAAAACTCATTATAAGGTAAGTTGTCCGGGTTGTCTCTGGTGTAAATGATCTTGGGAGTTTGCTTTGTGAATGAATGTATGGTGTTGTATTTGTGAACTGCCTCTTGTATAAGAAGGTTAACTGTAATAACGGGGTTGAGTGCTTTTATGCACCTAGCTATTTCCCTTATTGTTGAATGGCATCTCTCTACCTGTCCATTTGTTTCTGACCTATGAACGGGAGTTTTAAATATTTGAATCCCCAAGTTTTTGATTTGCTGTTCAACTACGTTGGAGACGAAAGAACTTTCATTATCAATGACTATTTGTGAGGGTACATCCCAATCATATAATAGTTCGAGTAGCACATTTTTTACGTCAGCTATGGATTTTGATTTAATGGGTTTCATTTTGAGGAATTTGGAAAATTTGCATAAGGATGATATGAATAAATGATTTGCATTATATAGAAATATATCAATGTGTACAATTTCGCTGGGGTATTTTGGAATAGGGGTTTTCACTGGTATATATTTTTGTGGGTTTCGATCGTATTTTTCCATCTTGCATATTTCACAAGTTTTTACATAAGTTTTGAATCATTTTACTCATTCCGGGAAAGTAAAACTTTGTTATCAATTGGAGAGAATTTTCTTTGGCGTTACGGTGAGCAAAATTATGGGTATTTTTTATTTCTTCGAGTTGCTGCTCTTCGTCTTCAATATCTTGCACTTGTTTTTGAGAAAACCTAGCTCTGATTATTTTTGGATTGAAATTGTCCTTGTATATCTCTTGCATTATCCCCATGGTTGATTCATCTGTTTTAATACCATTTAATATTCCAGGAATCAAATATTCTTTAAGTTTATCTTTTAAAAAATCATTTGTAAAATGTGGTTCTGAAAAGATGTGTCGTTGAAATCTTTCGAAAGGTCTATTTTGTTCGTAGCTGGATTTTTCGTTTATTACAAAGATTAGTTGATTCCGAAAAACATTGATTGGTGCTTCGGTAGAAGGGATAAAGGAGCTGTCATCATCTTGGCCAGAATGTTGTGTGGGTGTTAGTGAGTTAATTTGTATTCGGGATAGTGCGTCGGCTACGACGTTGGATTTCCCAGGTTTGTAATGCATTTCATAATCATGCTCTTCCAAAAATGCTTTCCAACGTTTTAGCTTAGCGTTATTATTTTTTGGTGATAAAGTAAATGTTAATGGAAGATGATCAGTGAATATTTTAAGTTTTGCTCCATAAATAAAAAAATTTCGAAGCGAATGTAATGCCCACACGACAGCGAGCATTTCTTTCTCGTTTGTCGCGTAATTTTCTTCTGTCTTAGACAGAGTTCGAGAGATAAATGTAATTGGTCTTTCGCCATCATGGAAGTTCTGTGATAGAACGGCTCCCAATGCTTTATCAGAAGCATCTGTAGTTAGTATGAAAGGTTTGTCAAAATCTGGGAATGCTAATATATCATTCGAAGATAATATTTCTTTCAGTACTTGGAAAGCTTGTTTTGCTTCCTCATCCAAAAATATTGAAAAGTTTTTAGAATTGTTTTTGGAAATTTAGCGGTGGCCATCTTCCCCTCTTAAAAGTTTTGTCAAAGGCTTTGCAATTTTTGCATAGTCTTTCACAAAACGTCGGTAGTAACCAGAAAGTCCTAAAAAGGCTCGTAGATCCTTTAGATTCTTAGGTTCTGGGTACTTTCTGATGCATTCTACTTTGTTCATATTTGGCTTTAGACCACCTTCTGAAACAATGAAGCCGAGAAATTCGACCTCAGTCTTTAGAAATTCACATTTGTCGGGCTGTATTTTGAAATTTGCTTTTCGCAATGTTTCTAATACAATTTTTAGGTTTTTGAGATGCTCGTCAAGAGTTTTTCCAAATATTATTATGTCATCTATATAGACATAACATATTTTTCCAAGATGATCTCTGAGTATATCATCCATAACTCGTTGGAAAATAGAAGGAGCGTTTTTTAAGCCAAATGGTAAGCGAACGAATTCGTATTTACCATTATTAACTGAAAAAGCTGTTTTTTCTATATCTTTTTCTGACATTGGAATTTGGTGGAAGCCCGAGGCTAAATCCAAAGTCGTAAAAAAATTGTTTGCACCCAAGTTTGAAAGCACAGCGGAGGTGTCCGGTATGGGATACCTGTCGCTAATTGTTTTAGAATTCAGTTTCCTGTAATCAATCACCATTCTATATTTTCTTTCGTTTGAAGCGTCCAGCTTTTTCGGCACAATCCAAACTGGAGAGTTATAGGGAGACCGAGATGGTCTGATAATCCCATCATTCAATAATTTTTCTATTTGCCTATTAACTTCAGTTTTCAATGCCTGTGGGTAGGGATAAGATTTACTATAGATTGGGTTATCATCAGTGGTACGGATATCAGCTTTAATTTTTGTGGTAAACGGCAGTTTTTCGTCGGGGGGTTGAAGCAAATCTTGATAATCTTTGAGAATTTTTTCAAGTTCAGATTTTTGGTGCTCCTCAAGGTGTTCGTTGCGGATATTGATTTTGTTAACTTCTTGCAGTTTGTACTGAAGTAGGGGAATAACAAAATTACCTTCCAAAATTAATTTTTCTTTTGAAGTGTCAATGACAGCTTTAAGTTCTTTCAGGGTATCATGACCAATGACTGCATCGAAAGATTTTAACTTGTCCATATGAAAAAATTTCACGTCCAATTCAGAATAAGGCCTGAAAAATTTACCCATTGAATTCTTAGTTATTTTTAAATCTCCACCAACAGAAGAAACAGAGAATGGTTTTTTCACATCGTGAGAAATTTTGGCAAATTTCGGGTGAATAAAGTTTTTATTCGAACCCGTGTCGATCAATATTCGTAAGGGTTTTTCGGCTTCACCATAGTACAGGAAGTACGGCAAAGCAGAGTTCATTCTAAAAAATTTAACTCTGCTTCCCCTTCTTCTGGAATTTCATTTTGTTGACCTGCTTGCGCTTCTACTGTTCTGAGATAGCGTTCGAAGGTTTGAGTATGCTCGGGATAATATTCTTCATCGTCGGACGGAACAAAATCTGTCCTTTCGTTGACAGGGTCCTCAACATCTGGGTTTTGGTAGGACTCGGTGTAAGCATGATATAATCGCGGGCGTTTTAGTGGGGGGCGTTGCTGGTTAGAAAGCTGCGGTCTGTTAGAGTAGTTAACGTTTGCTGTACGCATAGATACAGGGGATAGACAAAATGATCGGGACAGGCAAAATTTTCACTTTTCAACAAATGTTCAATTAGCTGTAACTTTTCGAAAAATGCATCAAATATTTTCAAATTTTTACTGTAAGTTCTTCAACAAGTTGTGTATCAGTGGACAAAATTTGGAAAAGATCGGACAATTCTCCACGAAGTTATAAAGATTTTTGAAAATAGCTAAAATTATCCGATAGCCAACTTTGAGCTGTTATATCTCCGGATTCAATTAACCGATGGAAATGAAATTTTGACCATTAATGACTTATATAATGAGCTATGAAAAACCATTGACCTAACTTGATATTCTTAACACGGAAGAAAATTATAACGATTAGATTATTTTTCTAATAAAACACTGAATTATCCAAAACATCAATATCGTTTCAAAATTCAAGATGCAAATTATAGTTCATTTAGTTTCCCACTAATTGACTTACATATAAATGTGTTTTGAAGGAAAGTAACAACATAGCCGCCAATAAATTGAAAAAGTAATGGGATGCATATTAAAAATAGACCAATTTACTAAAAAATCGTGAAAAAAATAAAATCGCTATAACTTTTTCGCTTGTTAAAAATTACAAGTTAAGTCAAATGTTTTCCAGAGTTCATTATATAAGTCATGAATGGTCAAAATTTCATTGCAATCGGTTCATTGAATCCGGAGGTATAACAGCTCAAAGTTGGCTATCGGATAATTTTATCTTTTCCAAAAATCTTTATAACTTCGAGAAAAATTGTCCGATCTTTTCCAAATTTTGTCCACTGATACACAACTAGTTGAAGAACTTACAGTAAAAATTTGAGAATATTCGATGCACTTTTCGAAAAGTTACAGCTAGTTGAACATTTTTTGGAAAGTGAAAATTTTACCTGTCCCGATCATTTTGTCTATCCCCTGTACATCTGTATCTATTGGTGCAGGTGGGGCTCTGAATGGATTTCTTTGTACTTGAGGAGGTTGTGGTGGTGGTATGAAAGGTTGTCTAGGAGGTGGAAGTTGATAATGTTGAGTGTTCCGTTGTTGTTGAGGCATTGTATTGAATGGCATTCTTGGAGGATAATAGTTCATGTGAGGGATCACATTAGGCCTCATTGGGATTCTTTGTAAGTGTACTGGCTTCGGGGGTAGAAGTGGAATTAGATTTCGAGGTCTAGCAGGGGCCACCGGTATTTTATGATTTGTAATTGTTTTTCTGTATTCCAGATTTTGGAAAGATATGCAGTATGAATATGCGTTCGCTAGTGACTCAGGTTCGTAGTTCTTAAGGAACCGTCCTATGTCGCCATCTAGGCCGCGAATGAATGCGTCAACAGCCTTCCGGTTGTACATGTCAATCATAGCTTTCTTTGCTTCCGGATGGCTATACCTTCCATCCATGCAAATTGTATTTGCGATGAGGGACAATTGTCGATTCACTTTGTCGTAGTATTTTTCAAGGGTTTCTCCCTTTTGTTGACTACACATAAGCTGGTAGTCTAGTGTTTGTAGATCGCGTTTCTCAACATAGTAAGTGGTGAGAGTTCTTTTGATCATTTTCCAGTTAAGATTAACGTTAGATGCGACGAGCGCATCGTTTGCCTCGTCTTTTATCTTACGGCGAATAGATTTGCAGACGACGTAAAACTTATTTTTATCGTCGATGGAGCTTCGTGCGTTCGGTGTGTACAAAGCCACCAACGTTTCCGCGTCTTGGAGAAACATGCTCAGTTCATTAGGATCGCCGTTGAATATTGGCAATCCTTTAACAAGGTCAGGGATATCTTCGATCGAGTCGGGACTCACGGGAGTTCCGTCTGGATGTGCGAGATAAAGTGGAGGATCGGAATAATCCTCCTGATTAGTTTGAGCGCTTGCCTCAAGAGTTGCAAGTCTTGTTGTTAATGCTCGTATTTGGTCAACGATTTGTTCCATTTTGATATCTGCTTTATTAAATACACACGCGCGCACAAACTTTCACTCTGTAATTCGTTTTCAGAACTTCGTATTAAATAACTACGCACTCAATTAGTATTACGTTACGCGGTGATGTTATGTAGTGGAATTACTTAATAATACACTTTTCACTTTACACTTTTTTTCTTTTTTACCTGCAATAAAATTTGATTAGTATTACTTACAATATAATCCTGGACATTTCCTGGGGACACCAAGAAACTGCGGGATCCGTGGGGGCGCTTGTCCAGTCGGTTATCGAATCCTATTGTTCCCAACACTACCGGGTGTAGTCGAGATCGTTGGGTCGGCACCAGAAGTCGTGTATTATCCCCTTCTCGGCACGGTCGCGTTGGTCCTTTTCACAGAGAGCGAGTTGTCAGCTGCTCCAGCTACTGGTGGCGCGTTGTCCGTGCGGCTGCTAGCTGCGATCCGGGTGATGTTCTCAAATGAAGCGCAGGAATGTGATACTTCTAACGGTTCACACTTCCTGGTGCGTTGTTCTACGCAACTTAGCGTTCACGGGGCTCTAACGCTGTGAATCAGCTAAGTTTGATCTCGTGGCACTTTAAACACTTCACTTGATACTTGCACTTTGACTCCTGGTCCCTATTCGGGCGCCAGTAATTTTTCTCACTTAAGAGATTCTTAAAAAAAAATATTTCTTAGGAGCTTGTGCTCCGTCTTTATTCAATCTTCTGAAGGAACTGACAAATGATCTTAGCCTAACGGTATTTATAATCTGTGAGCGTGGGATCGATATCTGTTTGGTGAAACTAAAAGATGATGATCTTTGATTATTTTATCTGCACTCTGATGCACTGCGTATGGTCCTCCGTGGGATTGTTTATCAAATGCTCGACGATGGTGGTCTCGATATCAATGCTGAGATTTCCTGGATGCTGGTGTCTGGTCCGTATGATGGTTGCAAGTTTGTTGCATTTCGCCAATATGTTTATTAACTAGTTAACGCAATACTTTCTTTGGCAAAGTTTTAGGGCTTGATAAGATCTACCATTTAGAACTTTGGTTCCTATGATTAGTTGGCAATTTGGCCGCTAGAGGGACAATCAACAATTTGATGCGAAATTGCACTACAGAAACCATATCAGGTTGTCAAGCAAACGTTACGATATGCGACAGCTCAAGACCCTGATAATTTGGAAGGATAGTGTCTTCGGGAAAGTTGTTGGGTATGCCAATAACTTACTGACGATGAGTTGCGAGTTCGAAATTCCTCCACTGGGCGGCGCTAGTGAGCAAGTAAATTTTCAAAACCTCATATCTCAGAATCCCGATAACTTAGAAAGTTGGTATCTTTGGCAAAGTTGATCAGTATGACATAAACTTACATAAAAATCAACACTTGTTTCGTAATTCTGCCACTAGGTGGCGCTAGTGAACATGCTAATTTTAGAAATCTCATAGCTCAGAATCCTGATAATTTAGAAAGTTGGTGTCTTCGGCAAAGTTGATCAGTATGACATAAACTTACATAAAAATAAACACTTGTTTCAAAATTCTGCCACTAGGAGGCGCTAGTGAGCTTGCAAATTTTAGAAATCTCATAGCTCAGAATTCTGATAACTTAGGAAGTTGGTGTTTTCGGCAAAGTTGATCAGTATGACATAAACTTACATAAAAATAAACATTTGTTTCGCAATTCTGCCACTAGGGGGCTGTCCATAAACCACGTGGTCATTTTTTTGGGACTTCTCAACCCCCCCCCCCCGCGTGGTCATTAGTCCATACAATTTTTTTTTCTTCCATACAAAATGGTCATTGGCCGAAACCCACCCCCCCCCCCCCCCTCATGACCACGTGGTGTATGGACAGCCCCTAGGCGGAGTTTACCGGTTTTTTCGTCTTTTTTCGACTTTTTTGGCGGTTTTTCGGCTTGGCAAAACTAGTGTCGCTCCCTAGATAACTAAGAAAGTTGGTGTCTTTGGAAAAGTTGATCAGAGTGACATAAACTTACCTAAAAATAAACACTTGTTTCAATGTTCTGCCACTAGGAGGCGCTAGTGAGCTTGCAAATTTTAGAAATCTCATTGCTCAGAATCCTGATAATTTAGGAAGTTGGTGTTTTCGGCAAAGTTGATCAGTATGACATAAACTTACATAAAAATAAAACATTTGTTTCGCAATTCTGCCACTAGGCGGCGTTTACCGGTTTTTTTTCATCTTTTTTCGATTTTTTGGTGGTTTTTCGGCTTGGCAAAACTAGTGTCGCTCCCCCCGATAACTTATAAAGTTGGTGTCTTCGGAAAAGCTGATCAGAATGACATGAACTTACATAAAAATAAACACTTGTTTTAAAATTGTGCCACTAGGAGGCGCTAGTGAACTTGCAAATTTTAAAAATCTCAAAGCTCAGAATCCTGAGAACTTAGGAAGTTGGTGTTTTCGGCAAACTTGATCAGTATGACATAAACATACATGAAAATAAAGACTTGTTTCAAAATTCTGCCACTAGGAGGCGCTAGTGAGCTTGCAAATTTTAGAAATCTCATAGCTCAGAATCCTGATAATTTAGGAAGTTGGTGTCTTCGGCAAAGTTGATCAGTATGACATAAACTTACATAAAAATAAACACTTCTTTCAAAATTCTGCCACTAGGCGGCGTTTATTGCTCTTTCTTCGTTTTTTTTTTCGACTTTTTTGGGGGGTTTTCGGCTTAGCAAAACTAGTGTCGCTCTCTCCGATAACTTAGAAAGATGGTGTCTTTGGCAAAGTTGATCAGTATGACATAAACATACATAAAAATAAACAATTGTTTCGCAATTCTTTAATTTTTTAATTCTTTCAATTCGTCTAGTAGTTTCAGCTGGCTCACTCTTAAAAATTCCACGTAGAATTCCTTTCGAGACCGACTGACATCAAGGTATACAACTGATAAAATATGCATGCTGCCGAGGGGTAGAATTTCAAACCAAGTATCTCATCAATGAAGAATACAGTCTCTCCAAGATTGCAGAATTCTGAGCTATGAAATTTTCAAAATTTGCGTAATTACTGGTGCCACCTTAGAGGCACAATTCTGACACAAGTGTCCCATTTTGTGCAAGTCTATGTCATACTGATCAACTTTGCCGAAGACACCAACTTTCTAAGTTATCAGGATTCTGAGCTATGAGATTTCTAAAATTTGCATGTTCACTAGCGCCACCTAGTGGCAGAATTGCGAAACAAGTGTTTATTTTTATGTAAGTTTATGTCACTCTGATCAACTTTTCCAAAGATACCAACTTTCTAAGTTATCGAGATTCTGAGATATGAGGTTTTGAAAATTTACATGCTCACTAGCGCCGCCTAGTGATAGAATTGCGAAAGAAGTGTTTATTTTTTTGTAAGTTTATGCCATACTGACCAACTTTGCCGAAGACACCAACTTTCTAAGTTATCAGGATTCTGAGCTATGAGATTTCTAAAATTTGTATGTTCACTAGCGCCGCCTAGTGGCAGAATTGCGAAACAAGTGTTTATTTTTATGTAAGTTTATGTCACTCTGATCAACTTCTCCAAAGACACCAACTTTCTAAGTTATCGGGGGGAGCGACACTAGTTTTGCCAAGCCGAAAAACCGCCAAAAAAGTCGAAAAAAGACAAATAAACCCGGTAAACGCCGCCTAGTGGCAGAATTGCGAAACAAATGTTTATTTTTATGTAAGTTTATGTCATACTGATCAACTTTGCCGAAAACACCAACTTTCTAAGTTATCAAGATTCTGAGTTATGAGATTTCTAAAATTTGCATGTTCACTAGCGCCGCCTAGTGGCAGAATTGCGAAACAAGTGTTTATTTTTATTTAAGTTTATGTCATACTGATCAACTTTGCCAAAGACACCAACTTTCTAAGTTATCGGGATTCTGAGATATGAGGTTTTGAAAATTGACTTGCTCACTAGCACCGCCCAGTGGAGGAATTTCGAACTTCGCAACTCATCGTCAGTAAGTTATTGGCGTACCCAACAACTTTCCCGAAGACACTATCCTTCCAAATTATCAGAATCTTGAGCTGTCGCATACCGTAACGTTTGCTTGACAACCTGATATGGTTCCAGTAGTGCAATTTAGCATCAAACTGTTGATGGTCCCTCTAGCGGCCAAATTGCCAACTAATCATATGAACCAAAGTTCTAAATGGTAGATCTTATCAAGCCCTAAAACTTTGCCGAAGAAAGTATTGCGTTAACTCTTGACACACTCGAGATAATAGGCCACACCCCTTGGTTTGATTGCTTTTTTTAAAAATAAGTGGTCGTCAGTGGGTGGTTTATTAAATATAAATTTGAAAATATAAATTAAATAAACGAGACATTAGGAAGAAAGTGTGCGAAATGAGTAACTTAACCCTTGTAGAAACAATAGGAGAAAGCAGAAAAAAAATCTACGACAATCCCATGTGAATAACACCGGTCATACAGAATTGGAGGTTCGACATTATTTAGAAAAACAACCCAACAATAGGGGAGATTTTTCCAATATTACACATTTTTTATTCATAGCTCTATTATACACATTCTTATATATTTAAAACATATTCATCAACATGTAATCTGGATCGTTTGGTATACGCATCCTTCCTCCCCTGTAAATTCGAGAAGTACCTTGCCGAAAGAAAATATTCTGTACTCCAAGTATTTCGAAGAACACTTTGCGCGTAAATACAACGCAATATACCTGGCCGCTTTGATGTAGGGTAGGTAATCAAAAGTTGAACTAAATAGCGGCTTTCCGAAGTAGCGCAAATTTTGAGTGATTTTTTCTCCCACATGGAAATAATTTACTACGGCAAAATCTTATGTACATGAAAGCCACGGGTATAAGCTTTCTTGTAAGTGCTAAAACGTTTGTATTTACACCGAATTTCATTGAAAAATTCGATTATTCGTCAACAGTGATTTTAATCTTAATTTGAACCATCATAATCATAATTTGAACCAATTTTAATCTTAATTTGAACTACTGGCAGCAGCAGCTCGAGCATCTCCCACAACAGCCAATTTCGTGCTGAACAATAGAAAAACACATGTATCTGCTTATTCCCATAACTATTTTTCATTAGGCAGTGGAATTTCAACTAAGAATGTTCTAAACTCTTCAGGAACTTGGAAACAAAATTTTGAATTTTTCATCCCCCAAGCGTAAACAAAACAACCACTAGCGCATTCTACCGGCCAACACTGGAAGCTCGCCCCCGTTTACTAGTTGAAATCTGAGAGTTGAAATTAAGATTACAAATGGTTCAACTTAAGATAACATTCTCCATGTAAGAATTACTTAAATTTGATAATTTTATGACAAATAATGCGGAATATGATTCAGTTTGTCAATTCTACGATAAATAAGCTTTCATTTGACGTGTTCACATATTGCGTGTGATACAATGTATGAGCTGTACGAGTGCACCAAAAATGTGCTTTCTCTGGGGGGAAATGGGATGAAATCACAGTGATTTTTCAATTGCCTGTTTTCCATGACAAAAACGCTTTTTTCAATGCTTTTAAAGTCCATGTTATCAGGTTATATTACGGAAAGCTGTTTAATATCTTTTTGGGGACAATATTTGCCTAAAAAGTACGTCGTTTTAATGAATTTTGAAATGGTTCAAATTAAGATTACAATTTGACTAGTTCAAAGTTTGATTTCTTACCCTATGTGTCCTGATATGTTGCAAGCATCAATATTGACAAGAAAAGTAACACGATTGCTTTCCAGGGTGATTCCGCGTACTGGCTGCGTATGTATAAGATTAGATTTGAGTAGTTATGATTTTTCAAAGATGCTTTGACTGTACCTAACTCAATTCAGATATCATAAAAACCTGAGAGAGAGGAGACAGCTGGCTTCGATTGCGTGCTACTTAATGTCAAGGAGGACCTGTCACCGCGAACCGAGCTGAAAATCGCACATTGATGGTGTGGAGTGGCCAAATATCCAAAAGATCTTATTAAAATTTCGCTCCGTTTGTTGTAATTATAAAAGATAAAATATCAATGATCAATTTTCCTCGACCAGCGCAACGAATCCATTTATTTTCCATGCTCTGTCGCAACGAACTCAATATGCAAATCATTTTTGGCCAATAATATATTTTCAAACCATTGTGCGGCCCACAAAGTTGTAAAAAGAAGTAAGAAGAAGACATGTCAACATCGTGGCTGTCAGTGAGCTGTCTCCTCTCTCTCAGATAAAAACACTACAGTTATTTTTTTTTTTGTAAAAACAAACTTTAATCATACCGATAAAAATCTAAAAAACTGAAGTCGAGCTGCCAAGTTTCATCAATTAAAATGGGCGGTATGCAGGACTGTCATATTGTAGGTTCTTCGTTATAGAAAAAGCAAGTGTTGGATGTTAAAATACAACAAATGTTGTATGAAGTGCCAAAAAAAGAGAGTGGGCTCATTATGTACTTTCACAAATACGCAGTCTACTTCAAGCGCATAAAATCTGCTTCCAACAAAATATTCATATACCAGTACATATATAAAATATCGCAATATATATTAAGATTTCCGATTGATGCTTTGTAACTAAAAGGTTGTGACTGAGTATAGAATTAGCTAATGTTAAAATACACGTTTATGAAAAAAAGATTGCGCAAACTTATCGCAGACTGTTAGAAGACAGCTTCTACTATGACCAGGATTCAAGAGTTTTGACCTACGCGAAGTTGTAAAGGAGACAACTACGTAATAAATGTGTTGGAAATGCAAGGGATGTAATTATTCAATAAACCTAATTATTAAAAAAGATGCTCAAAATCTCAAATTCAGATAAATTTCTTGCGAGAAAGTCAACATGGATATCGAAGAGATGGATATTATTTTAAATAAAAATTCAACGCACAAGTCATACAGTAAGCAACAAACACATAATTTAAAAAAAGATTGCTTGAATTCCGAGATTAAATACAATCATACATTATTGGGAAAATAATATCTTTAAACGCACCAAAACTGGTACAAATCTTCAAGGGACTTATTTATTTGAGTTCAATTTTTACTAACAGTTTTCAGTCTTATCCAAAACCCCTTCTTTCAAAATATGAGCACAGATTATTATACTGAATAAGATTTGCAATAACACCATAGAAATAAACAAAATATTGCGATGATTTACGGAAGTGCAAAAAACCGATGGTACGGATAGAATAGAGACCACCGGTGCGGAAAGGCGACCGATCATTATTTTACTCACATGGAAATGACCGACCGGTGCGAAAATGGGTGGATAACGAAATTAAAAATCGTTAACGACATGCTGTTGCGTGTGTAGTGTTAAGCCCACGAGTGGGCTTGGTCTAAACGCGAGAGAGCGCACGAGCCTACGGATAGAGACCGTACTTTGCGAGTCTCTATATTCTAAGCCCTGCTACGAACCGTACGTAAACTTTTCGCTTTCGAGCCCTACTTAGCAGCGACCGGTGCGGTTCGCTTCTTTGTTCGGGGCTCTAGTTAACGTTAAAACGCTTGATTGAGCCCATGAGTGGGCTTGGTCAAAGTGGATTAATATGGCTATTTATAATCCAAAATGCTTCCTCAATATCTGAATTCACAATTTTATCGCTAGTACATACTTAATACACCATAAAAACGTGTTAAAACTTTTTGGCCATGAATTGGACCCTGTTACTCCAGTGTGCGATGGAGGAATCAATAGTGACGTGGACAAATACCTTCTCGTGATCTACGATGGGTGTTACGACATCATCGTTCTAACCAAAACGAGGTTAGACTCAAGACCTCTGTCTGGGCAGATTTTTGGTACGGAATACTAAGTTTGTCACTGCGATCGTGGACCTTGAGACAGTCGCAAATCAACTGATGGCGGCGTTCTCATCGCTACCAAAAAGATTTTCTATGCTAGAGTTATGAACAATGACGATTGAGATACATAGTGTGCAACATTTCGTGAGTTCTCGAAATGTCGCCCGGTTACTCCACTGCTCCTGTCCAATTGATCAAACATGTGAATCATCATTCTTCATTAGTCCTCACACTCGACGATCATTGTTCGATATATCTTTTTTGATGACATTTCTCGGTGAACGAATAAAACAATATCGTTTTTTTGCGTGACGTTTCGACCTAATCACTTTTCACAGAAGCAATTCGATCGCCGCAGCTGATGCTACCTCCTATCCAGCAGGGAGATCACGTACCACTCCATCATTGTTCTAATTCCCGTTGGTTGGTTTGGAAAACCACCGTTATGTTTCCCGTTCACAAGAAAGGTAACCGAAGTAACGTCTGTAACTACCGTGGTATCACATCACTGTGCGCAATCTCCAAGCTGTTTGAACTTATGGTTATAGACCCAGTTCTCGCCCACTGTAAACAGTATCTGAGTGACGATCAACATGGGTACATCTCAGGCAGAATAACCTCGACTACCCTCTTGTGTCTTTCCTCGTACATTGCGGAAAGCTTTGCAGGGAGAGCTCAAACGGATGTCACCTATACCGCTTTTTCACCGTCGAAGGCTCCGTATCAAATGAGTTTCTGGCTCCATCTGGTATCCCACAAGGGGGCCATTACTTTTTCTACTATATTTTAGTGACGTCAACTACGCAAATAAAGGCCTTACCCAAGTAACCAAGAGTTCAGATAAAAGGGTACTTTATAAGCTAAGCAGCTTGTTCGAGGTTGCTCATTAGCCTTCTAAGCAGCTTCATTTTTAAGTTTGCGTAAGATTTTCGACTGGAAGTTTAATGTTTTGGAGATTTTGGCTTTCTCAGTCTAGGGAATCCAAACGATTAAATTGGCATTGCCCGACGTTTCGGCCTAATTTATTTGGCCTTTTTCAAGGGTAAAGCTGTCTACCGTTTTTTGTTATAATTTATAACTAGTGCCACAGTTTCTTTTGGAGCTTCTTGTAGCATTTCTAAACATATGGATTTTAGGCGAATTTTTGCAATAATTCATATGTTTAGAAATGCTACAAGAAGCTCCAAAAGAAACTGTGGCACTAGTTATAAATTATAACAAAAAACGATAGACAGCTTTACCCTTGAAAAAGGCCAAATAAATTAGGCCGAAACGTCGGGCAATGCCAATTTAATCGTTTGGATTCCCTAGACTGAGAAAGCCAAAATCTCCAATTCATTTTTAAGTAATTTTGGAACTTGAAAGTTCACATTAGCACGCTGGGTAGCCTTCTAAGCAGCTTCTGATAGAAATTTGACAAAATTCATGCAGAAACAAAAATGTGTTTTTTAGAATCACAACCCCACCCTGTTGTTGGTGGGTTTGTGATTCATGTCTGGAAATTGCTCCTGATAATTATATTTTTTCACACATGTCGCTGCTATGTAGATTTGAACTGGATCCTCCTGCGTGATGGCCTGCCGACTTGCCGCTGCGCTGCTGAAGACACTTGACAAAGTCAAGCTAACTTCACTACTGTACAAATGAGAAAAAACTAACTGCAGACAGAAAATCGGTTCAAGTAAGACTTTACCTGCTGTTCACTCAATCGCAACTGTAGTACATACTGTGGTAGAGCGTAGGGTAGGGGTCACACAGCGACCATCGGTTCGAATCCGATGGACGGCATTTTGTTTTGCTCAAGCCCAGTATTCATTAATTTGATAAATTCATATTTGTCTTTATTCGTGTATGCTTAAGCAGTTGTTTTCTGTAAAAGAAATAAATTTAATCTTCATTGAAACACTATGCTATCGAGCTGAACTTCTATGAACTTGAAAGTTCCGACAAAGTTCCGAGCATCTTAAGCAGCTTTAAAGTTCCGCGAAGTTCAGATAAAGTTCCGAATGGAACTTTCTGGCTGCTTAAGAGGCTAACAATGAACCTTGCCGAAACTTGTGACCGAAGTTCCAGCAAGGCTCATCGTTAGCCTCTTAAGCATCCAGAAAGTTCCATTGGGAACTTTATCTGAACTTCGCGGAACTTAAATGTGCATTTTGTCATGGGAAGCGGAACTTTTGGTTGGTTGGGTAAGCTATAATTCGCGAACGATTTGAAAATCTTCTTTAAGATTTGCTCTGTTTCTGATTTGTGTTCAAGAGAGAGCGGAGTAAAACGACTTTAACTAAATAAATATTGACTCAGTCTAATGTTCAGCATTATTGACGTAGGACTACATCTGTTTTTACCGACAATCAGCACTCCCAAATCGACCCATATCTGTTTAAACAGTAAGTGTAGCCGGATTTGACAGTCACCATAAAATTAAAGTTGTAAATATGTAAATAATGCTTGTTTGATCATGAAACTGTTCATTCGGAATAATTTCATCATCATCAGAAAACAGCAAATCAATGATGAAGATCAAACTTATGCCTGAAGTGAAAAAAAAACACTAGGAAACACAACATTTTCCGATCGATTTGCCAATCATGTCACCTTCCAGCACTCGAGTTTCCACGAAACTCTCGAATGAAGAAATTTAACGCAACGTCACCCATCCCTTACAGTCAAAATTCAATGATTCGAAAATAACAAACCTTTTCAGCGCTATCAGCAACAGGAAACTGCCGGTAAACTGCCGTCACACATCATCCTAAAAACGTGGGATTCGTTCCGTTCCGGTGCGCTTCTTTGTACTTTTGGTCTGTGAAACTTTCACACCCTTTTTTTTTCGGCAACAAACAACCCGTCGAACACCGGTTTACTCCTCTTCTTTTTTCTTCCTGGAGCCAGAGGCTCAACAACTTGTACACAAACTCTTCAAGAAACAGCAGCTACGCAACAATTCACACTGTGACTAGAGATTGGGGAGAGAAGGAAAAAAGACGATCGATAACAGCCGCCCCCATTACCGTCCGAGCATCATCTTCTTCATCATCACCATTAGTAGGATTTTCTCGTCGGTCGTCGTCGTCGTCGTCATTGCACTGTGAGCCTGTGATTTCTTCCCGGCAACATCTTTCGATATCACTTTCTCGGCAATCAACAACTCAATTTATCATCGTCGCTCACTCACTCACTTCGACTCCGACTCCACGCCGCTCTTCAATCCCGGTGTGACATTTCGCTTGAAAGTTCTGCTCTATTTCCTGGGTTCGCTCTACTACTGGCGGCTGGTACTAGGTAATGGAACTAAATGGACCACGTTGCCCTTTGGAATGGAAGATGCGACCTTCTCGTCTCCCTTGATGGCACTTCATTTCTTATTCATTTGCGTGGTTTGACCGAGGAAGCTCTGAGTGTGCCGACAAGTCACACTTTTAATTCCGTGCCACACAAAACTTTGCAAGTAAAACTTTAGCTTACGTCCTCCGTGGGGTGGGATCCCTAGTGGGAAATAACCATAGAAATATAGTATGTCGTACTGTTGTGGTACCGTGGTGGATACAGTTGTGATTGCAATAAAAAACTAATCAAACTACAATATGGCAAACGGTAACGATTGAACGTATCATAAAACCTGTTCCAAAATTGCACCAACATGCATAAAACTATACATTATATAGTTTTTATAAAGTGAAAATGATTAACGATACTCTGTATCGTAAAAACTGAAAATGAATATTGAAGCAACACGTTTTGCTGTATGGTTAAATAATTTCGTTGTTTAATACGGTCACAATATAAAAGGTATTTACGGTTATGTACGTTAACATAGATGGTAACCATATTTAAGATGTTAAGTTTTTTTTTCTGAAATTTTACAAAATTTTAATCATCATACTGTTTATAGTTGTATAACTGTTTGTTCGTGAATAAGCATTGAAAAATACATCCAATCCAATTAAACAACCATAAGCCATATACTTACAATACAATTTATAGTTGTGAAAAATATCGTACATCGTAACTGTTGAATTTGCAGTAACGTAATTTACTTCTGTGGTATTACAATTAACATTTCATTGTTTTGGTGCGGATTACATTCCTAACAGAAAACGGTATATTTCGTTACTTTTTAATTACCATAAAAGAGGCGAATGAACCTAGGTTTAAAACCTCTATAATAAAAAAAAAAAAAAATACCATAAAAGCAACTGTGAGCAATAGTATGTTACATTTCAGCACCGTTATGTACTGTATTTCCATGATTCTTTTCAACCCGGGATACCACCGAAGGAACAGGACGTCCACTAGCCGGTTCCGACCCAGATCACTTATTCTCACGGTTCCATTTTTTCTTGTTCTGCTTCTTTTTCTTCCTCTTGTGAAATTCTAGAGCATGTTTTCGCTTCGTGCACCATCCCTCGGAGCATACTTCGCGCGCGTATCCACAGTCGAAAGCGGACGGACGGTGAAATGGTTTTCAATTTCGCTCTAGAGTGGCACTGGAAAGCTCAAGCTCCTCTCCACGGCACGGCACACGGTTTGGCCTGTGTTTATGTTGATGATATTACCATTTTTATTTCGTTTCACTTATTCATTCCAAACGGCATGTAAATTATCTCGAGCAAACTTTAACGTCAGCCGAAGGTTTTTCGTTTTTTTATCCTTTGAGCGTAAATTGGACAAACAGGCTATTCGAGAGTTTTTCTCCGCTTGATGTTTTTCTCCACGAAGCGTTTTCACGTGTTTTGTCGGAAATACCCCTCGAGACTTTGAACTAACACGCACCAGAGCACTGAATTCGACATTTCTATGGGCTTCAGATGTTTTGCGACAGTTCATTGGATAACGCGTACCAGGAGAAATTGACAAAGCAAAATTGGAAATGAGACAATTTACAACTCAATTTTATAAATTTTCAGTAATGAGAAAACATTCCATTTACCACAAAATTTCAATCCTTGAACATTCCCAGTAACCATAAGCACTACATTTTTTCTTTATTTTTTAAGCTAATAGAGCTTTAACTCGGCCAATATAGAGCACGTTGGTTCTACAATAGCACTATATTAGCACGCAATGTGAATAATACTGCCTTGTGGCTACTTGGGAAATGTGAATGGTAGGATAATATTTTTTCAACTAATTTGCTCAATTGTGCCATAATTATCTATGCAGGATTCACTTTCTGCAAATTTACATTTTTGTAACACTAACATATAAATATAAACATGTAAATTTACAAAAAAAAAATCTGACAACTAAAATTCTGCTTAAAACATCACATTATTTAAGCTTTCCTGAAATAGACATAAAAGCATTAAAAAGATGTAAACTTGAACATCACAGATGTAATTTTACATCTTTCAGAACTATATTGAAAACACCGTTGAAATTCCCATGTAAAATTCAGTGTGAAATCATGCACGTAGAGAATTTTATACACATATATTTTTGTGTATTTACGTCATATAAAACTTCAAGAACATCATGTAAGTTTTCGAGAATGTTCATATAACCGGAAGGGATTTATAATTACATGGGTGCACGATTTTACGCTGAATTTAATCCAGAAATAGTGAACAGTGAACAGTCTGAAAACATTGTTTTTTTTTACCTTTTCAATCATTTACATCAAGCAATTAAAACTTACGTCACTGATGTAAAATGACCTTCTTTGGATTGACGATAATAATGAAACCTGTTATTTTTCGGTAGGCAATACCAGTTTTTTTAACTTTATTTTCTTAAAATAGATCAAATGAAGAAATTTTGAAATAATAATTCCTTTATGAGAAAAATTGTTTCATTTCCAATAAATCGCTTTTCAGTTCGTGATGGTATGATCTGAGCATTCTATGGGTACATCGAATCTACTGCCTTCGCTTAACATACCCCAACGCCGGAAGCCAACCAAATATCCCTTATTCATTAAATTCATACGCGTCGAAGGTACCAACAGCAATCACTCCTGCCCATGTTGTTCGCCGCAAAACATCACCTCCACTCCGAAAGGCAGTTCCTTAACTCGTCAAAAAGGTATGTATCGCTAACGAGAACTCGATTAGGGCTCCCCCTTCTCAAAACCACCCTCAACCACACCAACTCAAAACAACTCAGCCCCCCACAGCCCCAAGGCTAAATCACACACCGAATGATTTTTTCGCAGCTTGGGTGCTCCCAAGCTACCTCCGTATCTACGCGCGATAAACTCACGCGTGTACGATCGTACTCGCACCACTCCGTGTGTGTGGAACAATTTTCCGCAATTTCCCACAAAACGTTCAAAAACGGGCCCGACGAACACACCGAGAGGTCCTCCAACGCGCGAAAGAATTCCGTGACACGACGCGACCGAAGTTAAAGTTGTACTAAATCCTTGAGCTCGGCAGTCGGCAGCACCAAGCGCCAAGCTCCCAAGCACACGGCCAAGGATTGTGTGTGCTTGGGCAGGCAGCAGGAAACTTCCCGCCCCCTCACGTTAGGTTCCCATCGCACCCCCCATCATCGTCGTCGTCAGCTGCTCCTGCTGGTCGGGTGGATGCGAAGGAAATCAACAACACACCCGACCCGAGATTATGGACTCTCCAATGGGGAGTGAGATTTTCCTCCATCGTTCGGTGTTGCTTCTCTGAGTGGGTTGGATTTTCCGGAACAGTGAGGGTAGTATTGACAAATATGGGAGAGTTTGTAGTTTGAAGCTCAATTGACAGCATGTGGTGGACATGAGAAAGAGCAACACGAGAGTTTTCGAGAAAATCTCAGAGTTGTGAAAATAATTTGGAGAGTATTTTGATAGCACTCTTCGAGATCCAAAGATTACCGGACGCAAAAGAAATTTTGGCGCTAGTATCGCTTGAAATAAATTTTGAATGCGCGATGTTGCAGTTGGAACGATGAAACATTTATAATTGTGATGAAAAAAACTGTAACAACAGTCCGCGTTTGCAACTTCTGGCATCATTTGATTTATTAAGTCCTACGTCAAACTGAATCGACAATTCCTCACCACAGCACTCGGTTCGTGGTTCTCCATCCTTGGCTGTGTCCTACATTTGCCAGATCTTTCAAAACCTAGTCCACCAACCTTGCACGCAGCCCTCCAGATTTTTTGTACCACCCAGATCTCTTACAAACACCAGCTTTGCAGGGTTGTTGTCCGGTATTCTTTCATCATGCTCTGCCCACCGTTTCCTTCCGACTTTGGCCACCTTCTAGACGCTGGGTTCTCTGTAAAGCGCAGTAAGCTCGTGGTTCTTCCTTCTCTGCCAAACACCATTCTCGTGCACTCCGCTGCAGTTCGTCCATAACACGCGTCGCTCGAAAACTCCCGAGTGCATGCAGGTTCACCTCGAGCATGGCCCATGTCTCGCATCCGTAGAGGACCACCAGGATCAGCATCTTTTACATGGTCTACTTGGTGCATGGATGAATCTTTTCAGACCGCAGCTTCTTCTGGAGTCCACAGTAGGCACGACTTCCACTGATGATGCACCTTCGTATTTCAGGGCTAGCATTGTTGTCAGCCGTCAGTAAGGATCCAAAGTAGACGAACTTCTCCACCACCTCCAAGGTATCTCCGTCTATCGTCACATTACTACCTAGACGGACCCGGTCGTGTTTGATTCCGCCTACCAGCATGTACTTTGTCTTAGCCGCATTCACCAGCAGTCCGACCTTTGCTGCTTCGCGTTTAAGGCGGGTGTACAGCTCTGCCACCATTCCAAATGTTCTTGCAATAATGTCCATGTCGTCCGCAAAGCACACAAATTGTCCGGATTTTGTGAAAATCGTTCCCCGGCTGTTGAGCCCGGCTCGTCGCATCACATCTTCCAGAGCGATGTTGAAGAGTAGGCATGAGGGTCCATCACCTTGTCGCAGTCCCCGGCGAGATTCCAATGAACTGGATAGTTCACCCGAAACCCTTACGCAGTTTTGCACACCGTCCATCGTTGCTTTAATCAGTCTAGTACATGGTTTCCCAAACTGTGGGTCGCGACCCCCCAGGGGGGTCGCCGACCTTCATCCAGGGGGTCGCGAGGGACAGTAAAATATTTTACTGTAATAGACAACAAATGAGGAAATCTATGGGGGTCGCGAAAACTACGTCTGCTGGCAAAAGGGGGTCACGTGACCTGAAAGTTTGGGAACCTATGGTCTAGTCAGCTTCCCAGGAAAGCCGTTTTCGTCCATGATTCTCCATAGCTCAGCGCGGTCGATACTGTCGTATGCCGCTTTGAAGTCGATGAACAGATGATGCGTTGGGACCTGGTATTCACGGCATTTCTGAAGGATTTGCCGTACGGTGAAGATCTGATTCGTTGTCGACCGGCCGTCGGTGAAGCCGGCTTGATAACTTCCCACGAACGCATTCGTTTTAGGTGACAGACGACGGAAGATGATCAGGGATAATACTTTGTAGGCAGCATTCAAAATAGTTATCGCCCTGAAGTTCTCACAATCCAAATGGTCGCCTTTCTTGTGAATGGGACAGATTACCCCTTCCTTCCATTCATCCGGTAGCTGTTCGGTTTCCTAAATCCTGACTACCACCCGGTGCAGACAGGTGGTCAACTTTCCTGGACCCATCTTGATGAGTTCAGCTGCGATATCAACCTTACCAGCTCCTTTTTTGGTTTTGAGCTGGTGAATGGCATTCTTAACTTCTCTCAGCGTGGGAAATGGCTCATCCGTCCTCTGCTGCATTAGCATCGTCGTTTCCTCCGTTGCCGTGGTCTTCCGTTCCTACGTTCTCCACGCCATTCAGGTGCTTATCGAAGTGCTGCTTCCACCTTTTGATCACCTCACACTTGTCCGTCGATTGGCTTCTATCCTTATCCCTACATATTTCGGCTCACGGTACGAAGCCGTTGTGGGATGCGTTGAACTTCTTGTAGAACTTCCGTGTTTCTTGGGGACGGCACAGCAGTTCCATTTCTTCGCACTCCATTTCTTTCAGGCGGCGCTTTTTCTCTCAAAAAAAGCGGATCTGCTGTTACCGCTTCTGTTTGTAACGTTCCATTTCTGCCGGGCACCTTGCTGCAGCATAACTGCCCGTGCTGCGTTTATCTCCTCCAAAACCGTTCTGCACTCTTCGTCGAACCATTCGTTCCGTCGATTCCTTCCACGTACCCGATGGTGCTCTCGGCTCGGCTGCGTCGTTGATGGCTGCTTAAATTATACTCCAGCAGTCCTGTAGAGGGGCCACATCGAGCTCGCCCTCGTTTGGCAACACTGCCTCGAGATTCTGCGCGTATGCTCTAGACTAGATTGTAACACAAAAATGTTCGGGCTGAAGTTCGATTTTCACCGGAGTCGATGTTAGCGCCACGATAGGGCCTGACGTCGATAATGTAGGAGAAGTGCCGTCCGTCAATCAGAACGTGATCGATTTGTGATCCCGTCTTCTCTGGTGACCTCCAGGTGCAACGATAACAGAGACAGTGTTGGAAAAAGGTGCAACGTATGGCCATGTTATTAGAGGTGGCGAAATCAATCAGTCGAAGGCCGTTCTCGATCGTCAGCTGGTGAGCGCTGAACTTTCCAATTATCGGTCTAAATTCCGCCTCTTGGACAACCTGAGCGTTCAAGTCTCCTATGACATCGCGTTTTGGGCAACTAAGTATCGTACTCGCGTTAGTTGTTCAACTAAAGGTCCAACTAAAAAGAAACTCCAGGTCCGTTCGCAGGGCGTAAAAGGAGATGATGATTAACCTGGGCTTGTTAGGGGAATATCTGTAAGTAAAAAGAAAATCGCGTTAAGTACTGTTCCTTTGAATTCCACTAAGAATTTGCATCCTTTGACAGATACGTATTTCGACCTCAACTGTAAGGTCGTCTTCAGTGTCTTGTACTTGACTCGACTAAAAAAGGAGAGATTTTTCGTATTTTCAGCACGAGGCGGGGAAGGGGTCGCCTGCTATATAGAGATTGGATAATGGGAAGGGTTTAACCTCAAAACCGCTTCCTTGGCCAAGCTCTGGATGTCTACATATAAAGGAACTCATCGTTATGGGGCTTGATGAAACCTGTTGATCTCAAAGTTGGTCTCACATATTTCCAAACCACGACCAAATTTCAGGCAGTTTGTCCGATAAAACCCCTCGTGTCGGAAATAAATTTGCCGATAATACTCAAAGGATGTACGGAAAATAAATTTCCAATTGTTTTGATCACGTATACATGTATGGAGATTCTATTCTGTGACACAAAATATTTTTTTTGCGCTCTGTTACATACAGGAGAATTTCCTATGTGATTTAAGATGTTTTACGCCCTTACAAATTCCATTATAACTTTGTGAATATTCTATTTTTTTTTGCAAATATTGACACATCTTTAGCATCCTAAATATATCTGAATCGCCTACATGGTGATTTCCAATCTAGTATTAAAAAGAGCAGCTTTAGGATTTCAGATAGACGGAAGAGCTTCTTGATTGCCCATGTGATTTTTTTCACGAAATTATGTGCAGCCTTATAAGGGCCGTACACAAATTAAGTCACGCTTGTAGGGGGAGGAGGGCGTTCAGGACGTGACGACCCTTACAAAAAATATAGATGTCACATACAAAAAGTATGACACAGGAGGGAGAGCGGTTTTAAGAGGTCGATTTTAGCGTGACATAATTTGTTTATCACCCCTACATATAAGCAAAGTTACCTAAAAGAAATAAAAGCAATTTTACGAGGATTCTTTCAGAAAATTGTCACGGAATTTCAAAAACTCATTCAAGAATTACCCCACAAATTCATCTTGAGATTCCTCTACGGACTGGGCACTTAAAAATATATCAAAGTTTCATTTGGAAAATTTCTCCAGTGATATCTTTAGTTTCTCAACATCCTCAGAAATGCCTCCAGCTCGAATTTTTAAGAAATTCTGTCATGAATGCCTTCGGAGATAAAGAGAGATAAAGAGAAAAAAAAAGTGCATCAAGAGTTTCTCTTTGATTCTTTTGAATAATTTTTAATTTTCCTTAGAACTTTATCCAAAGTATTCTTAACATAACCTCAGAAATCAATTTAAGAACTGGATTTCATTCAATATTGCTCCTTTGAATCCCCAGGAACTTCTTTCATAAAGTCTTCCATGAATGTTTTTTGAAAGTTCTTCAAAACATTCTCCACGCATTGCTTCAGAATTTCCTCCCTTCGGAATTTTCGTTAGATAATCGTACAGAAATTTCTCCAAAAAATCTTCTTGGGGACCGTCCATAAACGACGTAGCATTTTTTGGCCAATTTTTAACACCCCTCCCCCCTCGTAGCATTTTTTCCCAAACCTAATACATGGCTCGTACCAATTTCAGGGACCCTCCCCTAAAATACAACGTCCTTTATGGATTACCCCTTGAAAAGCTTCAATAGGTTACCTTAAACAAAAACCCTCCATAGTTTTTTTTTTTCATAAATCAATGAGAGAACTATTTCAATCCTTCTAGGGTTCCTTCAAAAACGGATTCAGCGAATCTGAAAGAAAATCAAAGGTTTTTTTTTCAAGGATTTATTTAGAAAATTATCCATTGACTTCTTCAAAAATTTTTGCAAAGATTCATTCAGAAATTCCTCCTGGGATTCTTTAGAAATTACCCTGTAGATTTCTGCAAAAAATGTTTATGAGATTCCTCCATTATTTTACATTTTCCAAAAATAACAAGTTCAAGGATATCTTCTACGAAATTCTTCCAAAATAAATCCATGATGGTTTCCTTCAGAAATTACTCAAGATATTTGGTCCTAGAATCTACCAAGAGTTCCACAGAAACTCATCCGGCTATTTTTTCAGGAATTTTTCATGAAATTACTGAAGAAATTTCTCCAGAGCATTCTTCAGTTATAAATATCTGCTAAAAGATTTATTTTGACTTTTCCAACAGGAATTGGTTTAATTTTTTTTTTGGAGATTCATTTAAAAATTATATCGGACATTTCTCCAGGGATTTTCACAGAAATTGTTTCAAAGTTTATTTTCATGATTCTTTCAATGTTATCTTCAAAAAATTTTGCAGTTATTCCTTTAGAAAATCGTGCATTTCTTTAGGAAGTTCAGCAGAGATTTGTTCAGGATTTGTTGTAGGAGTTCCGTTGAAAGTTCTCACATTAATGTGTCCAGAAAACCCAGCAGAAATTAATCCAAAGTTTCAGTGATTCAGACAGCAATTTCTCCAGAGATTCTTGCATGAGTTCATATAGGGATTCTTTCAGGGTTTCCTTCAGATATTTCTTGATGTATTACCACCGAAATTTAATCGGTATTTTTCTTAAGCATTACACAAAAATATTCTTCACGGATTCTTTAAAATAACTCTTCGGCGTTTCTTTTAGAAATTGCTCTGAAATTCCTTCGAGGAGAAATTTTTATCTCTGGGGACTTTTTCAGAATTTAAAGCATTTCTTCAGGAGTTTCAGCAAGACATTTTTTCAAAATTTCTTTCAAAGAGTTTTTCAGAAATACTTCTAAAAAATTCTGTATAAATCATCATTAATCCCAGGGTTTCTCTAAGATTGTTTTGATATTTTTTTAGTGATTTCTGCAGAAATTCCTTCAAGGATTTTTTTCAATTTGCCATTGCGGTTTTATAAGTAATATCCCGAACACAGTCGGATATCAATTTGAAAATTAATTTTGATATTGTGATATTGTACCTACTTTTCGAACCCTCGAAGCAACGAGTGTAATCAGTTTTGCACCTTTTAATTCCACTCTATGGAGTGCCATTTTGGGTCGTAATAGAGTTGCGATGGGGATCTCCATCGGCTTGCATTGTTTGGCAGGGAAAACGAAAAGTGACGCGTGTTTGTGGCAGCTTCGATGGAAATCTCAGTTGCGTTGCATTGTTCGAAGGAAAAAGTGAAAAGTGACACGTGTTTGGGGCATGTGCACATTGTCCCTACTCGTGAAGTGATAAAAACGGATGCACACTTGGTAGCAAACATTATTGCAGAAAATTGAAGGAGTTAAGTGCGGCCATCCAACGACTTGGAACTGGGTGAGATCATTCCGAGTTTTTTTTTTACACACTAGAAGAAGTTGTTGCCAATGCGTTTACATGAGGACTCCTGGAACCTGTAATATCTGCAAGTTAATCTTGTAGCTCTAGTGCAGGCCTAATATTGAAGCGATAAACATGTTAGAAGAAAGTGATTGCAGTTCACAACTATCATTGAGCAAATTTAAAATAAATTGGCTTAATTACCTCAACGGCTGTCGTTCACAGGGACTACATAATTCGAAAATAGCTATCTAAGCTTGAAAGTTCATTATCCGTATACTCTAAGTTCAATGCTGTGGGAAACGCGCGACTATTTCCGTTAGTCGGTCGGTTTTCTCGGTGGGGAGATGGGGACGCGAATATTGAATGCAAAACCAGAAGCGCGCGAGAACTTTCGTGGGAAAGTCGGATTTCAGGGTTGTGTAAACGACAAATGCGGTGACGTGACGTGAACGATCGTTGACGTATGTGCTTTACCCTTACTGTCGCGACCAAATAAATCATAATCGGGATGAAGACCGCGGCGTGTATTTCCATATAACTAGTGGGCCATATCACCTACCAAAGGTGGCTCCAAGTTCCACACCTTACCCTACCCTACTAACAAATATTCCTTCCCGAGACAATTGTGGGTATGCTGTGGATTCCACGGTTACAGTAACAAAGGTTATCGAACTAACATTCCTTCCCTTTTCCGATGACCGTAAGGACGTGGCCGGCGCCGTTATTGACTTTAAAATATTGAACTCTTAAATTGTGCACATTGGGAATATGTGTAGCTAGTCCCAAGCACCATTCATTGGTTCTCTGTCCCACTTAGATTGTTCTGGTCAATCATGGAGTAGCAACTACGATGTGTACGGTTATCTATGCTTGCTTTAAAAATGAGCTGAAAAAAATTAAAATTGAACAAAATATTACAAAGACATCACCAAATCACTTTTCCATGTTTTACTGAAGTGACCCCAAACTTTTGTTCGATGACATCAAGACTAAATTTACCTAATAACTTTTTTTCTAGATTTTTTGGCTAAGTTTGGTAAAAAGCAGTTAAAAGCTGATAGAAATTATGTTATATTACCGCTCTCATTTTAAAATTTGGTTCACCCAATTTCCAGCGACACTGCCGTAAGTTTAAATTATTTTTTTTTAGAAAATGTTGCATGTTTAAGTTAAGTTTACATAAAAAACTATTGTAAATTTTCTTCCTAAATTATGTTTAAATTTCCTTTGAATTATCATATTTTCAATGAGACCTAGAATTTTTAAATCGAACCCAAATTGGCAGACATATGGCCTAAAAAAAATACATGTTTTTAGGGAGTGACCCCAAACTTTTGATCAGGAGTGTAGTTTATTTGCGAACGAACTATCTACTCCATAGGAAATGTTTCCTTCTTTGATTAATAGGCTGTTCTTTCAAGTTAAGTTATTCACAATTGACTGGCAACTTGATCTGATATGTTTCTTTCTTTTGAGAATAGACTGTCCTTTAAAGGCCAGCTATTCGGCGATCACTCGGTTCAATGTTCATTCAGACCAATAATGTCCTTTTAGCCTAATATCCATTCGGCCATTATTCCCATATAACATGGGATAATTGGGCGTTGAATGACAGTATAATGGTAGTTGAATCTATCACTGCCGTGTGCAGCATAGTTGTCCCATGTTCTATGGGAATCCCTATTAACATGGGACAACTATGCTGCACACGGCAGATCAGTAAGCAGTGACTTGTGGCACAACTATAAAAAAATATATTTTTCTAGCTGAATCACATTTTTAACAAAATACGTACATTTAATTTTATAATTTAATTGGACGTTGTGGCTGAGAGCCTCACTAACAAAGAAATAATAATATTTATTTTATTGAACATGTGAAAAAATCGTGAAAGTGGTTACAAGGAAAACCCTGAAACCCATCTCTCTATTTATATCCTGTACGAAAAAAAATATATATATATACAACTCTTAATTAGAATAACCTATCTAAAATATTCTTCCTTCAAGGTTCTGGCTTTCGAGGTAGTGGTGTTCGTGTAAATGGGGTAGAGTCGCAACATTGCATTTTCTCAATTATCACATGATTTATATTTAGTGTACATAATTAGCTCTATTGAAAACCACCGGATTCAGTTTCATCTAGGAAAAATGTCCCCAATTGAAAACTATTTGTCGAACGAAACACACAACTTCTAAATGAACTAAAATCACGTCGTTGACCAGTGTGACACAAAAAGCGTGCAATACCTACACAGAAAACTTCCCCCAATGAACATAAAAAATTGCCAATTATTGCCTTGTACCGTGTCTGATTTACAGCGGCTCCTCCGCGCCCCATTCAATAGTGGAATTGTGGGTAAAATGAACAGGGGGGTAAAATGAACAGGGTGGTGTTTTACAGCGTTTAGGCTATTTTTGCATATTTTAACGATTGGGTTCTATGCAACAACATAAATCATTGTACTTCTGCTGATATTGGGCTTAAAAATTAGCTAAACCACTTTAAAATGAGGAAAATAGCGAAAATCATGCAAACAATATGGTCTGATGTAAAATTGAGCTAATCGTAATTAAGGTCAATTCGTCCATTATTCGCAAATTTCTACATGTGCGATACCATATTCTAATGATTTACTCCTAAAACAAAATATTTAGCAAAGAAAAAAAATATTTATTATTTATAATAATAGTTTAGAAGTTACTTTAAAACAAACAGAGCTTGGGGGTAAAATGAACAGTTGGTTCAAACTTTATATAATTTTTACAAGATTTTGTTCAAACTCAATATACTGAAATCTCTAACGTATATCATTACATAAATAGAGTAAAAAGTTAAGAAAACATATCTTACTTCAACAAAATAAGATTGTTAATAGAAAATCCGTTTGTTTTAGTACAAAAATATTAAAGAAAACTGTAGTTTTGAGCATTTTTTTCTTATAGAATGTTTAGATCATGATACCATCTACGATATTACATGGTAAAAACCCAGATTAATCCACCTAGTGGTGATAGTGCCTTTCTCGTCGAATATGTAGTCAAGAGCTATAAGCCGAAGTGTTCCTGAATTCTGAGAATACTCTAGAATGGAACAAATCTCATTTTCTTCTTTTGTCACAGTGCTCGTTGACTTATCAATGGGGAAGTAGAGTTGATAAATAATTAATGTATTTGATGAAAAAATATCCAGACAATTAAGCTAAGCGGATTTGGTAGGAAATCGGATTTGGTAAGAAATTTTCTGGAGGATTCTAATTTCACTTAAAAATTTAAAAATTTATTGGTTACGGGGAATTAGGGGCATAATGGACACCCTAAGCAAATGAGTACGTTAGGCCTGTATAACAGAGAAAAACTTAACACATTATTAGTTGGCTTACAACTTTTGTTTGTTTCCTACGTATTTCAATCATTTACAGCAGGTAGAATGTCTTTATTGTGAAGAAATAATTAATTGTAAATCGTGTGTTTTTTTAGGGCTGGCAGAGAAGGTACGGGGCGAAATGGACACCCCTGCATATTTTATGCTAATTCTTTGATTACATCGATCAGTTAAGTAATTTGCCCACGGAGATCGATACCATAGATAAAATATTCCATCTTAGACGAGTTTACAAAACATCAAAGTTAATTAAATAAACTTTAGGCTAAAATAATCCAATTGGGTTTTTTAATTTAGAAAAATGTATTGACTTTTTGATTTTATAGGAAAGAGCATCTTTTTCTGAGCCACTATGATTTTTTTTTCAGATTTTTGGAACTTTATTTTGATACCTAAAATCAATTTCGAAGAGATTTTTTGAAATCACCTTTTGACAGCTGGGCAACTGCTTGACAGCTCCGCCCAGTACAAAATGCGACGAGGGGTGATTCGACCAATCGCTCCCATACAAACTTCAAATTGATTTTTATATAGGTTCCCGGGCACCAAAATTCATGTAAATTTGGATTTCGACTCAGTTTGGCATGCAGATTCAGAATATGGAATTATCTCAACAGCGCTAAAGAAGCCAATTGATTTTTTCCAAACACTCTTAAACGCATAAGAGTATGCAATGCGCGTACATCCATTCGTAATTACCAGTGTTCATTTCGCCCCAAATCGACTACAACATTGAAATTTCTATTTTAAGTAAATTCTAATCACAATTAAAATATTTTATCCATTGCTAAATCTACGTATACATTCAGATAAGGTAGCAATTCAATGGTTTTTATGGTGGACACACTCAAACACTCGTAGTGCCTTATTTGCTGCTGCGTTGAAATTATAAGAATTTCACCATATGAAAATCATATATCAATTTCACTGATATTAAGGTTACTTTGGAGGCATATGAATGTTACTTTTGAAAAATAGAACTTTGACTTGTTCCTTTACACTTATGCATTAAAAGTTTAGCACAAAAGTCAACGGTTTCGGCAAAAATAGGGGTGCCTATTTCGCCCCGGGTGTCCATTAGCCCCGATCTCCCCTATTTATTTGTGCCTTTCCTCAAAATGATAAATTCCCAGTAAAATTTCCAAGGGGGACCCCTCTTGACTTAAGAGAAAATCGAAATTTGTATCAGCCTTATTCAGAAAAACAACAATTATATCAAAGCCATAATCGAATTTGGAAACTTATTGATGGCTTATATTCCGAAGTTATATATTATGTTAAACGTATAAGCAGAGCTGAAAAATATCAAACCTCTCAGTTGACTGCTTGACTCCCTTCACTAGCACTGGATGTCGATCATTATCAAGATATTTCGGCAAATTTTTTTCTGAACATTTCAGCCTTTATTTTATTATCGCTGGTTATACGATTTATGTAAAATTTGACAAAAAAAAAGGTGCAAGGTAGTAAAATTTATCATTATAAAACCCATTCAAATTTCAACCGTTTTACAGAGCGCGAGGGCTCAACCAGTTGCATCAAAATTGTGTGTAGTAATTTCAACCGTAAAAGGGGATTGATGCTATGAAATTAAAATTTCCCCATACAACGTTGATTCATCCTACTGTATAATTACGTCTCAGGAATCTAAAATGGTGTGATTTGACAAAAGCACTTTAATTTTTTTCAAGATTTTGCCGCATATTTATCGCTTGCATTGATTTTGTTCACCTTCGTAATTTTAGCGATGAATCCAATTCTGATTCTGCAACACTGCTGGTAATCTTAGGTGTGGTCAGAGACTATTTTCTTGCTGCCCGTTTATCTGGTTATCCAACATTTTTGATGATTTGAGGTTTCATATACATGGGTTTAGTTCACTGTTTTAACTGGCCACTTCCGGCGGGACACCTGGAACCGGTTCCGGAACACAACCGGTTTAGGTATGTTATTTGTGGATTGATTGGTAATTATCGGTGACAAATATCGGAAACAGCTTCAGATATGGTCTGAAAAAAATTTCCTGCTTACCGTTCATCTGGTTATCGATAATGCCGCTATTTGGTGCATGCATAGGTTATATTTTTATATTTGGCCACTTCTGGCAGGACACCTGGAACCGGTTCCGGAACACAACCGGTTCAGATAAGGTATTTTCCTACTTACCGTTCATCTGGTTATCGAAAATTCCGCTCTTTGATGCGTCGCATGCATGGGTTTGGTTCACTTTTTTAATTGGCCACTCCCGGCGGGACACCCGGACTCGGTTCCGGAAAACTACCGGTTCAAATATGGTCTGAAACTACTTTCCTGCTAACCATTCAACTGGTTATCGAAAAAGCCGCTCTTTGATGTGTCACATGCATGGGTTATGTTCACTTTTTTAATTGGCCACTTCCGGCACGACACCTTGAACCGGTTCCGGAACACAACCGGTTCAAACACGGTATGAAACTATTTTCCTGCAAACCATTCATCTGGTTATCGAAAAAGCCGCTCTTTGATATGTCGCATGCATGGGTTTGGTTCAATTTTTTAATTGGCCACTTCCGGCACGACAACCGGAACCGGTTCCAGAACACTACCGGTTCAAAATATGGTCTGAAACTACTTTCCTGCTAACCATTCAACTGGTTATCGAAAAATCCGCTCTTTGATGTGTCACATGCATGGGTTATGTTCACTTTAATATTTGGCCACTTCCGGAAGGACACCCGGAACCGGTTCCGGAACACTACCGGTTCAGACACAGTCTGAGACTATTTTCCTACTTCCCGTTCATCAGATAATCGAAAATGCCGTGGTTAGATGGGTCGCATGCATGGGTTTGCTGCATTGTCATATCTGTCCCCTTCCTGGGGTACCGGTCCAGAACACCTAAATGACCATAACTCCGGAACGGCTGGACCGATTCGAACCATTTTCAATAGGAAACAATGGGACCAGATTCCGCGTCGAATGAACCGTCGGTCATTAAAATCGGTTGATGTTTACTATCTAAAAGTTAGGTGACCTTTTTTGTACACACACACACACATACGCACACACATACATACACACACACACACACATACACACACACAGACATCATCTCAACACGTCGAGCTGAGTCGATTGGTATATAACACTTGACCTCTCCGGAGGCTCTGTCAAATTTTCGTTTTTGGAGTGAACATATAGCCTTTCGGTACACCTTGGTGTACGAGAAAGGCAAAAAGAAAGATTTTACAATATTTCCATTGAAAACGACGCCAAACGCTTAGGGTGTTCATTTTACCCCCATTTCCCCTACACACAAAAAAGACACGAAGGACACGGCACAAACGGACAATAAAACGTAACATCTCATAACTGAAATTGCTACACGATGGAAAAGCATACACAGTTGCACCACCAGTATACAGGTACGAAACAAACAGGGCTAGTAGATCACCTCCACTGGGATTAATTTGAGGGTAAGTGGTGTAAGATGCTTCAATAGGGATTTTCTTCATGTTCTATCTCACGTGACGACTCAACTACAATCTTCTAAAACTGCAGTTATGTCATTTCTTTTCCTTCATGATAAAATTTAGCGTTTGTTGAAGATGCATTTAGCCCAATGCTTACCCACCGCCCCACGGTCGGCAGCTTTTCCTACCCGTTCCGCAGATGCAACACGATTCGAGCATTTGTAAAAGTTTCCGATCTGAAATAAACTATTAATAGCTGGACCGCTTTCTGTACTGACACGGAGTGCCCGAACAGAACAAACACAGACCCACCGGTGCGGCGGCGGCGGCAGCGGCGGCGATAGACTGTGGGAAAACCCTCATACACTTTCATTATGATGATGAGCGTCAGGCGCTCAGACGATCTTGGCTCGACTTTTTTTACCGCCTCGGCACAGCAGCACCCATGAACACACGGCCGGAGCGGGATGAGAGGCTGCAGGCAGGTGCGTGTGGGCCGCGCAGCATCAGGTAACGGTGCCAACGATGAGGTGTTTCTCTTTTTTACGACGTCGGATGGCCGTTTTTCTTTGAGGTGGTGTAAATGCTGCTTCTGGACCGGTGGTGGCGGAGAAGGAGGGTAACTTTCTTGTTGGATAAAAACGTACCTCGTTGTTGGAGGAAAACTTGAAAAACCGGAAGTGCGCCGGTTTGTTTCCGACGGGCGAGGGTCTGTTGGGAGTGGAAGGGAGGACTGGCCAGCATCAGAACTATAAATAGGAACGATGGCTGTGATGCTGGATGGGTGTCTAAAAAAGCGATACTCGGTAGATATGTAGAACTCACCGATTAGACCAACCGATGAAGAGTTAGAGAAGCGGGAGCCTAGTTTTTGTGGTTTGGATTATTCAAAGCTTTTCCTCTCTGATGTGGCAGCCAAGCGGACAGTGGGCAAAAGCTGTTGCTCCAACGAAATGCAACCTAGTAACTACTGAAATGTGTCAACACAATGTGTTAAAATTACTTAGGATGTAAGCCCATTTAGGCAGGGGATCCTATATTGAACAATTTCCGCTGAAAATTCAGTTAACTTCATACCAATTGAGATGAATTTTTGAACACGGTGGGACACTTATAATGTCATCGTAACGGCTCAATCGAAGAGCCCATCTAACTGCTCTCGTAAGTACTCGCTTTGAGTTTTCGGGAGTCCGATTAAGGATAAACGTTACTATTAACTAACTTACTACTTTCAGTCATGGGCACCCATGGTGGTGCAGAGGGCCGAACTGAAAGATCTCCATCCAGGACAATTGCCCACCATTGCCTTGACGTGTGACCATGTCAAATTTCAGTTGATTTCCTTTATTCCCTCCTTGAGGCTGCGCCGTCATGAGCCTCTGGTAATGCTTTTGCTGCGATGTCCTGTTGGGTTCCAATCTAACGCTTGCTTGCAGATTTCGTTTTCGCCCCTGCGTAGTGTGTGGCCAACCCACCTCCACTTTCGCTCCCGAATTTCTGTCGCTATCGGCTTTTGATCACATCGACGATGGAGCTCTACGTTGGAGATCGAATTGTGAGGCCACCATGCACGAATTATAAATGTACCACAGGCATCTATTTATGAAGACCTGCAGCCGTTGAGTGTTCCCCACTGATACACACCAAGCTTCACTGGCGTACAGCAGCACAGATTCCACATGCGATTTTGGTGCGTCGACTTAAATCTGATAGTTTTTTCCATACATTTGGGATTTTTTTATTACCGTACGGGATTGGACCGAAGGGTCCCAGATTTTCATAAAACTTTTTCCACAGGCAGGGCTCATGGATATGTGAACAAAAAAAATTGAGAAAAATTCAGGGTCGCCTATTTTTCCGGAAATTCTTTGTTTCCCCTGACACTACTTTAAAAAAATCATAGCTCAAGAACTAAGCATCATAGAAACAAATTTTTTTTTTAGAAAATGAAAGCAAATTTTCTCAGAAGTCCAGAAAATATGAATTGGAAAATGTTTTCCACAGTTCATTGTTTTTTCATTTCATTTTTCATTTCATTTTTTTATAACGGAAAATACAATGGTTTGAACTTCTCCTACTGAACTAATGTTATTTTAAAGGTTTGGTCGATATCTATCTTCGAGTATTTGAAGTAATTTCAAGACAATTCTATCCAGTTCACTAACATATTTCTAGGGTTATTCAGACTGAATTGCTTTAGTTTGCGTTTTAATATAGATAACGTTGGAGCAGATTTGATGTTATCAGGAATTTTGTTGTATATAATTGGTCCTATGTTCGAGAATCTACGCCGTCCTATATCCTTTATGAACTGTTCTCGTCGAAGGTGATGAGCGTTACTGGTACGATGTGAGAGAAGAGCAGTTGAGAAAATTCGTAAAGAAAAGTTGGAAAAACAATGCCCGAACTCGTAAAACATATCAAAAAAATATTTTTGAGAAGGTTATGATGTAACCATCAAAATGATCTAAGGCGAAGGCAACTAAAGGGAGGCCGGGAGCGACAGTAAAAGACATGTTGTTCAGTCAGCTGTTACGATACGACTCGTTATCTTTATTTCTTCAGATCGTGTACTCTCTACTTGCACAGGCTCTCATTTGAGGTACACTTGCAGACGGGTTACAACAACTCCTTCACCCATTGGTTTTCGAATACAACTAATTATTATTTGTTTTTCAGAACCCTATTATTCATAGGAACATATTTAAAACATATCAATACATTAACGCGATTCACACAATGTATATAATATATCAAAAGTAAGCTCTATCTGTAAAAATAAAACGTGGATTTGTCCAATGTACCATTTACATTATGTCCTGAATCTAGTGTGTCCGTTGTACTGAACGAGTTTAACTGCATACATTTTCAAATCGTCGTAGGCTTAAAGTGTCCATATTGATGATTTCTGCTAAGCTGCGTAACTCATGCTCTCCAAGCTGAATCTCAACGGGGTGACTCACTCTCTCCAATCTCATCGGAGTGACTCTCGCCATTCGAATAATGCAACGAGCATTACTGGTATTCTCCCATTTTGAGAAAAAAACAGATTGTATTGGCCCGCTGGAATGTAATTATTGGTCTTTTGTCGTTTAATGCCAGGCGCCACAAAAAAATATACAGTGCTGGTAAAGTATTACGACCAATAAATGCTTGGCGGACTTAAAACAACACAATATCATGCACTAAGGTAGGCTTCTTTGGGATAAAATGTAATACACATCTCGTATGTCAAACTTAAGAAAAAGTGTCGGAAAAAAGCCATATAGCATTTTGCAAAAGCAATACTCGACACAAATGTTCGCCAAATGATGGAACTACACAAAATGACGACCGCCACTAATGGAGCTTCCGCGCATCACTTTTCTGTCCACTACTGTAAGCCATCTTTCACTGGTCCTCAGTACGTGCTTTCAAATCACCACTGTCACAGTGTCCTCCAAAATGTACCAACAAAAAAGTAGAAATCCATGAACAAAAATATAAACACACGAAACATAAAAATAGCCACATAAAAAAAAACTTTCTTTTGCATGCTTGCAATGGTTACATGGAAATCTCTTCACAAAACCTGGTACACAAATTTAAAATATTCGTAAAAAAGCAACAGTTTTAATAGTAAAAATGCCATTCGCCATGAATACAATAAAAATGCCGAAACACAAAAAAATGAACCCAAAAGTATAAAAAACATTAAGGTTCACAAAATTTTTATACTTCACAGTTATGCACGCAACACTTAAAAACACTTCACAGTTTTTTTTTTTAATCTTCACTTGCAGACGGGTTACAACAGGTTATTCCATGAGCTTTAATCGCTGAAATTTTTGGAATGCACTTTTTATATCTTTTTTGAGTTATGGCCAATTTTGTTGAAAAATGTCCAATTGTGTCATAGGTATAAGCCTTTTCTTCAAAAAAAAAAAAACATAACTTAAGAACAAATCGTAGAAACAAAGTTTTTTTGAGAAAATGAAAGCAAATTTTCTCAGAAATCCAAAAAAATATGAAGTAGAAAAGTTTTTCACCGTTGAGGAAATTCATAAAGAAAAGCCGGAAAAACTATGCCCGAACTCGCGGAAAATTTTCAAAAAAAATATTTTTAAGAAGGTAGTTTTAAAAGCTTTGATGGCTGAAATTTTTGGAATGTACTTGTTTTTCGTTCTTGAGTTATGGCCAATTACACTACCCGTCATAAGTACGGACTCACAAAAAGTATTGCAACAATATTGCATCACCCTGACTCACCTCGATATCTCCAAAACCTGAGGACTTACAAAGATGCTGTCTTCAGGAAAGTTATTCAGACGACCAAAAGCAACAACTTTTCTGAAGGCGGCATTTTTGTAGGTATTCTTGTTTTAGAGATATCGAGGTGAGTCAGGGTGATGCAATATTGTTGCAATACTTTTTGTGAGTCCGTACTTATGACGGGTAGTGTATGTTAAAAATGACCATATTATATATGCCTACATGGTTATTTTTCACAAAATTGACCATAACTCAAGAAAGAAAAAAGCGATCAAAACTTATGAAATTACCTTCTCAAAAATATTTTTTTGAAAATTTTCCGCGAGTTCGTAAATAGTTTTTCGGCTTTTCTTTTTAAATTTTCTCAGCGTTGAAAATTTTTGTGTAAAACATTTTGCACTTCATATATTTTTTTCCTGAGAAAATTTGCTTTCATTTTCATAAAACATTGTTTCTACGATGCTTCGTTCTTGAGCTATAATTGTTCAAAGAAAAGGTTTATATGATACATTTGGACATTTTTCAACGAAATTGGCCATAACTCATAGCTGTTTTCGCTTGTTTTCCATCTTGTCGACGAAGGACCGTTTCTTGTCACTTTGTGCACTGGTCGATGTGGAAAGACTTACCTTAGGGAACGTCCATAAATTACGTCACGCTTTTAGGGGGAGGGGGGGTCAGTGAAGTGTGCCAACCCGTACAAAAAATTTGGAGGTTTCATACAAAGTGTGACATAGTGGGGAGAGGGGTTGAAAATGAGCAATTTTTGCGTGACGTAATTTATGGACGCTCCCTCACCGGTCAGACTAAGGCCTGAGTGTCTTCTGCTGTACGTAGCAGTCGTCTCCATTCTACTCGGTCCATGACTGTGCGTCTCCATCTCCGCACTCTGCGTAGGTTCCTCAAATCGTCCTCCACCTGATCGACCCACCCAGCTTGTTGCGCACCACGTATTATTGTACTGGTCGGATGACTATCGAAAACCATTTAATTCGGGTTGTTATCCGGCATCCTGATGACGTGACCCGCCCACAGTAACCTCTCGATTTTCGCGGTGTGGACGATGGTTTGGTCTCCCAGCAGTTGATGCAGCTCGTGGTTCATTCGACTTCTCCAAGTCCCATCTTCCATCTGCACTTCGTCGAAGATGCTACGCAACACTTTCGATTCGAAAACTCCAAGGGAGCGTTGGTTCTCAGCACGTAAAGTCCATGCTTCGTGCCCATGGAGGACTACCGCTCTAACCAGCGTTTTGTAGATAGTTACCTTCGTGTGACGGTGAACTTTGTTCGATCGTAAAGTTCTGCGGAGTCCAAAGTAAGCTTGATTTCCTGCCACAATGCGTCTCTGAATTTCACTGCTGGTGTCGTTATCGGAGGTACAAGAATTCTTCAACCGCCTCGATTTCGTCACCATCGATAGATATAAGGAGTAGCGAGCGTGATGATTCCTCCCTGGAACCCTTTGCCATCATGTTCTTTGTCTTCGACTCATTAATAACCAATCCGATTCGCCTAGCTTCACTCTTTAGTCGGATGTACGTTTCCGCCATCGTCTCAAATTTACGAGCTATAATATCAATATCATCAGCGAAACCAAGCAGCTGATCGGACTTCGGGAAAATCGTTCCACTCGTGTTTATCCCCGCTCTCCTAATTATGCCCTCTAAAGCAATGTTGAACAGCAAGCACGATAGACCATCACCTTTCCGTAACCCTCTGCGAGATTCGAAGGGGAGAGTGTCCATGATACTCGAACCACGCACATCACTCGATTAATCGTCGCCTTGATCAATCGTATCAGTTTACCTGGGGATCCGTATTCGTGCATGATCTACCATAGCTGGTCTCGACCGATTGTGTCATACACCGATATTAAATCGATGAATAAGCGATGCGTGGTCACGTTGTATTCACGACATTTATGCAACACCTGGCGGATGGCCAACATCTGGTCCGTTATAGCGCGTTCTCCCATAAATCCATCCTGATATTGCTCCACGAACTCTCTTGCAAGCGCTGATAGACGATGGCATAAAATTTGAGAGGGTATCTTGTAGGCAGCGCTCAGTAGTGTGATCGCGCGGTAGTTCCCGCAATCTAACTTGACGTTGTTTTTGGAGATGGGACACACGATACCTTCCATCTATTCCTCCGGTAATACTTCCTCCTCTCAAATCTTGGTAATGACCCAGTGTAGTGCTCTCACCAGTGCTTCTCCACTGTATTTTAGAAGCTCGCTTGGTAATTAATCTGCTCCAGCGGCTTTGTTGTTTTCAGCCGGCCAACCTCCTCCTCAATCTCTTGGAGGTCAGGGGCCGGAAGTCTTTCGTCCTGTGCACATACTCCAAGATCTGTTACCACGCCACCTTCGGTACTTGCAACGTTGCCATTGAGGTGCTCACCGTAATGCTGCCGCCACCTGTCGACCACCTCACGCTCGCTCGTGAGAATATTCCTGTGATTGTCTCGGCACATGTCGGCTTGTGGCACAAAGCCTCTGCGCGAGCGGTTCAGGTTCTCGTAGAATTTTCGTGTGTCCTTGGCGCTCTTCCATCGCTTCGCGATCTCGTTCTTCCTGCTGGCGCTTCTTCATCCGGAAGACTGAGTTCTGCCTGTTCCGCGCCTGTCTGTAACGTGCTTCATTCGCTCTCGTACGGGTTTGCAGCATTCACGTCCATACTGCATTCTTCTCGTTTTTCAACTGTTCCCATTCGCCGTCGTACCAGTCGTTTCTGTGATTCGTAACCACGATGCCTAGTGCTGTCGCCGAGATACTACCTATGGCGGATCGGATGTCCCTCCAACCAACCTCTAGTGTAGCTGCGCAAAGCTGTTCTTCCGTTGGTAGGGCCATTGCTAACTGCTGCGCGTAGTCTTGAGCCACTTCTACGTTACGCAGCTGCTCGATGTTGAGCCGCGGCGTTCGACTTTGACGCGTGGTAATAACCGTCGAAAGTTTTAAGCGCACGCATACGGCGACTAAGTAGTGATCCGAATCTTTATTCGCACTGCGGTATGTGCGGACATTGGTTATATTCGAGAAGAATTTACCGTCGATTAGAACGTGGTCAATTTGGTTTTCTGTTTGATGGTCGGATGATCTCCAGGTGGCTTTGTGGATACATATCTTTGCGTAGGCTGCAAAGTTTACACATCGCTGGCCGTTATCATTCTATACGACGTGCAGGCTGTTTCGCCCGATTACTGGACTGGACTCTCTTCCTACCTGCACGTTCATTACGTTCTCACGTCACGCGGCGAGCAACCATCGTATGTTTGCTCTAACTGCGCGTAGAACGCTTCTTTCTCGTCATCAGGTCTCCCTTCATGTGGGCAGTGGACGTTAATTATGCTGTAGTTGAAGAAACGGCCCTTAACTCTCAACATGCACATCCTTGCGTTGATCGGCTGCCACCCGATAACACGTTGTCGCATCTTGCCCAACACTATAAATCCTGTTCCCAGTTCATTGGTGGTGCCACAGCTTTGGTAGAAGCCGCTCGATGCCCGCTTTTCCACAATTTCTGTCCAGTCCAACAAAGTTCCTGCAACGCCACGATGTCAAAGTTGTGGGGATGAAATTCGTTGTAGATTATCCTGAGGATTGTAATACGGGTAGTTGTATAGAAGTAGTAGTAGTAGTAGTAGTAGTAGTAGTAGTAGTAGTACACAGTTAAAATAAAAATGTAAATTTAAATTTATTTTCATGCACATAATTGGAGCACGAAAATAAACCCAAAAATACACCGCGTTTTAAATTTACACGAATTGAAAACAAGGAATCGACGTGTAAATTTAAGCGTCGTTGAATTTTACAAAGATCAAACCAAGCGCCGCTTTTATTGACTTCGTTCCATTTCCGATTGTTCCTTTGGTTTGGATGCTTCCCTTCTTTCGCCGATGGAGGTACCAAATAAAAAACATAAACCGGATCATGCCAAAGATCAATACACCTGATTTATTTCTGGAAAAGTAATATCATCACTGTAACACTGTTTCACTCATTGTATATTTGATGATTTTTTGAACTGCGATCACATTTTCTGCTGCTGAAGCGGCGGACGACGACGAGGACGGGAGTAATCAAATGGAGTGCGAGCTGTTGGAAATAAACACACGAGATCCTTATTACTTTAGGACAACAGCAATAAAGTTCGTTCAACACATTCGGCAGTAGCCACTCAAATAACTCTTACCTGCAGATCAGCGGATGAAAAAATCCAATTATCGAAGCGGGGCAACACAACTTTATCAAAAACCAGAACCTGTTTTCCGACACGCAGTCTTTTTGCCGGCCATGTTTTCTTCCACTACCAAACGTTCTCGTGATTTTACACGTTGGTTGAAATTTGTAGCTTTATCAAATGAAAAATAAATGCAAATACATGCATTTTTGTGGATAGCATTGAGTTTTCCATGTTTTTTTGTGCTCAAACTATGTGCATTGATTTAAACTCAATTTTACATCAAATTTGTGTTTCAACTCATGTAAATTCATATCCAGCATGATTTACATGCCGTTTAAATTTCCAAAGTTTTTGCTGTGTAGTAGTAGTAGTAGTAGTAGTAGAGTAAAGAGGATTTTTACGGGCGGCTTATTGGGCCTATACCAACACACCTGTCTCGCCGGAGGGCCTTAGTGCCAGTTCTGTTTAGCGTCCCAACCAACACTGGGACGACCACGCTGATGGGGCTACCACCTTGAATCTAGCTGGGTGTGATGCGGCATTTCCTACTCAGCCGCTGGATGCCAGAACAAACACTGTTTGAGCCACACCTCCTTGGTGAACAGACGCTCGGGTCGTACATCCTCAATCTAGCTGAAGTCAGAAAGATAACAGTGCCCAGGCTGCACTACCAGCTAAGCACACAACCGTTAGCTGGCCATCTTTGTCATCGCTTGATCCGTGGAAACAAAGGTAGAAATTTTGTGAAGATCTGGGCTGTGTTGGACGGTCCTTGTCATCTCACCATTTTGCAGCCCAACTCTAACCAGCGGCAAAAATAATTTCCATTTTTGACTCGATTTTTCCTCTTGTGCAATGACCCAGGCTGGTGATGTGTCAATTCGGACCTCTGCTCCACCATGGGCTCAACTGAGTAAGTTTATTCTGCCGTTCATTATACAATAGTTATTGAAGGTTGCAGACCGGAGAAAATATTTCAAAGGTGCTACGATATTCAGTATGATAGTCGCCATTTTTCGATTCGACATTTGTAATGAGTTTTATTTGTATACTTTTACCGAATAATCATTGAATCGTTCCCACTGTGCAATGTTCTGGCCATCGTTGCATCGAAAGATAACGCAAATAATGAGGGTTGATTCAACTCGCAACTCGTAGATCGCAAATTATTTTTGCGAAATCATCCGGGACTTGAAACCAATTTTATCGTCCGGCGGGATGGGGGTTTTCAAGCTCGAATAGGTTAGCTAAATTTTTCCACATTGCACCGTCGGATAATTGGGTTCCGGCTAATTACGGAAAGTTCAAGGTGCCATCGAAGGCGATATCAGAATTCGAAACCCATTCTCGGATCGAGAGAGGAATGAAATTGAGCTGGTGTAATCCAATTACAGCCGAACACCGTTGAGTGATGGGGCACACTTTTTCCTCGGGAAAACTTGCCGGTGTCATTTCCGTCGCCTGAGCAAAGTGGATTGTATCAATTAATCATCACGATGCCACCCGTGTCTGGGTGTCTGAGTCTGTGTGTGAGGGTGCATCTGCAGAATTGTGCAGCATCTCCTTCTGCATCACTAGTGCATTGCCGATGAATCCGACACGACGCGGCTACATCCCCATCAGGAGGGAAGCTAATCAAATAATGGAGCCTCATAGACGATGTCGTGTCCTGCTGGGGATCCAGTTTCCACAAGCAGTCGAAGAAAAATGAAAATGTGTGAAAGGAATCACTCGACGATGACGAATGAGCGATGGCGCGGCAATGATATATCCTATAACAAGCCAGTGACATCGTAATCATCGTAACGAAGGTAGTGTCACTGTGGCACTGCGGAATGCTTGATGTGGAGATGTAGACCACCAGCAGGCCAGCAACTGATAGGATAGCAACTAAGGATAGGAATCTGTGAATACGATTCCTCGTGAATAGCCGATTGGGGCTAATCGTTTTTCAGGAAAAGTTTTCAAAATAGCGATATTAAAAGCATTTGTTTGTTTACAGTACTCAGCTGAAGTTGCATCTGGAGTGTTTAGGAGCGCATGAAAGCTTCCAGGTAACCAGAGAGCATCCGATGGTGTCACTCAGGGAGGTCATAGGGGGTTGGTTTTTAAAGTAAAGTAAATATAAAGGAAATTGTGTAATTTCGGCAGTTTTGTTCTCTTTGTCATGGGGGGTTTTTTTTGCAAGCTGTTGAACTCAGAGTTGGCCTCAAATCCTTCCCAACCAAGCTAAATTAGACGTCCAAGTTTCAGGAAATTCGGCCGACAAAACCCCCTCATGACGAAAAGAACAAACCTGCCGATAATACCCATCGTCTCATCACATAAGGGAAAATTATTATTGGGATTATTCAACGCATTAAAATCTGAATATTGAATCTTAATTTAATATCTTTACTGCAGTACGCCCAAGTGTATATCATTGGAGAACACTTAACAGCAATAGGTTTTCATTTTGCATGGTGGTCAGTGATGTCATCAAGGTTACTCCAAGTTACTCACTGGGCAACCAGCTCGTGTTAGCCTAGTAGTTAAGGCTATGGATCGCCAATCCGGAGACGGTGGGTTCTATTCCCGGGAGAATTTTCTCGACTCCCTGGGCATAGTGTATCATTGTACTTGCCACACAATATACAAATTCATGCAATAACAGGTAAAGAAAGCCCTTCAATTAATAACTGTGGAATTTCTCACATAATACTAAGTTGAAGGGAGGCAGGCCAAGTTCCAATGCGAACGTCGAGCCACACAGAAGAAGAAGAACCAGCTCGTGAGATAAAAATGAAACAATTTATTTTCCTACCAATATGACCGTTCATGGGTTACTCTATAACATTTCCCGGAAATAACATAAGAAAAATCCATCAAAGATTCATACCTAAATTTTCTCTAAGGATTGCTAGAGTTTCCTAAAAAAAATTGGTTCAGATGTTTCATTGGATATTTCTCCGATTTTCTCAAGAGGCTATTTTAAAAGATCTTGCAAGGTTTGCTTCAGAAATTTATCCAAGATTTCCTATACAAAACCTTCCATGGTATTCCTCAGAAATTCTTTCATCAATTCTCTTTTCAAATTGCTTACAAGGATTCTTTCAGGAATCATCCTTGGATTTTTTTAGTGAAAGCGACTCCTTCAGAAAATAAAAAGTTCAGAATTACTCCAGAAATTTCCCCACGGATGTCTCTAGAAAATCTTCCACAGACTCGCTGATGAATTCTTTCAAAGTTTTCCTCAGAAATTATTACAGTGATCAGTTAAGAAATTTCCCTACTGATTTTTTCAGAAATTCGTTGACTTTTGCAGACAAATGAAGAAATTTTGTGGACATCAACAATTTTTTTATGGATTGCTTTCAAAATCGATACAAGGTTTTTTTTACAGAAGGTTACTTTCGGAAATTCTATTGAGAATTACTGCAGAATTTTATCCAGGACTTTCTTTATGTTTGCCATGGGTTCATCCTGAAACTCCGCCAGGGATTACTTCGAAAATTCTTTCGTCAATTCTTCCAGTGGTTTATTCTTAAAATTATCTACAGATTCATTCAGAAATTCATCCAGCTATTTCTTCAGAAAATCCACCAGAGAGTTGCTGTGGAATTGCACTTAGAAATTCATTGAAAATTTCCGCCAGAATGTGTCGAAGATCTTCTACAGGGATTTATCCTGAAAATCCTGCAGGAATTCCTTTAGAGATTCAAACAAAGAATCCATCAGGATTCCCTTCCTTCCATGTATTTCTCCATAAATCCTCCAGTATTTTCTTAAACCTTTGGAGCCGGAGGGGTCATAAGGAGTGTATCATAAAGTAGTTGAAAATGTTTACAATAGCCTCAAAAATAGCAAAATACAACTTTTAAGTAATTTTATTTTTGGAGATACTGTATAAATCCTTTAAAAAATAAATGGCTCTCAAGATTTTCTAAAAATATTCATTTGATCTAGATTACTGAACACATGTTTTTAAAATTTTTGCACACGTTCTAAAAAATTGAAATTGCGAAAAAAGTTCGATAATGCTCAAAAATTGTTAACTTTCTTGTGCAAATATACTAATCTCCAGAATGCTCATGATATAGGCAAATTATTTTTTTCAAGAAAAATCTCCACTGCATTGTAGCGCAATTCTTAAAAATGAAAAAAGGCCAATTTTGAGGAACCCCTTTTTTCACGCTCCTCCAAATCATGTTTACGCAAATAAAAAATACCTAAAATGAAAAATTCGCATTTTTTTTATATAAGTAAAAATTTTCTGTTTATGGACGAATAAGTTAGAGCAAAAAAACGGAATTTTATAACCTTTTAAGATAATAAAAGCAGAGCTTCAAAGTTTGACCAAAAAATAGACGTTTTTTGGAGTGGACCATTTTGTAGATATTGGAGATTTTTCCATCGAAAATATGAATTTTGAAAGTCGGTGTTGCATATGTTGATATGTTATGTGTACATAACTGTTAACAAGCACCAATAATTTCCAGATTTTTTATCTTACAAATTTTATTCGACACAGATTTTTGAAATATTGAAAAATCTTAAAAAATTACATTTTGTGTAAATTTTTGTTTTGTGAGGTGTATTCATTAAACCATATTTCCATTTTCCATTTTTTTTTTCAAGCTGTTCTAAACTTAACAATATTGTGAAGATTTCATAGAAGAACCGAAATAAAAAGACCAACCCAGCTTCAAGATAGAGCATCCTGAACATTTTCAACTTCTTTCCGATACACTCCTTAAATGACTCCAACATAGAAACGGCTGTATAAATAAACTTACACATTCAATAAAACAGAATACCGTCTTCGGCAAAGTTGTTGCAAATTGAGTCTTCTATTAGGAAAAAGTGGGAATATTTGTATTTAAGACTTCACTGACAACCCAGAATATCCTGAACACCATAAAGTTTGGAGAAATGAAATGGAATGTTCTGAAAAATCTGAATTTGGGTATGGGTTACATTCATATGTATTCATTCATCCTCAATCAAGAATATCAAAGTTTTATATTCTGGGATGTTCTAGGTGTTCCAAACTGTCCTGCAGTAAAGTCCTTCAAATCTTCAAGAATAATTGTATGTGTTTTATCCAAAAGTAATAGCTTGCATAATCTACTGGGATAGAGGTCTCCAGTTAGGATATTTAGAAAAAAATATTCTGCATCATATTCCACCAATTCTATGCTATTCGGCACCAAAATCACAGAAATACGTGAGCTTCAAATGATATACTCTCTCTCTCTCTCTCTTTCTCCGTGGATTCTTTAAGAAATTTACTCAGAAATGTTTTACATGCATTTTTTTTAGAAATATCTCGAGTTTTTTCAAAGCCCTTTACATATACTTATCTAGGATTTTTTTAAGTATTTCTGCAGGAATTTCTTCGGAAGTATGTACCGTCAAACGGGGTTACTTGCAACAGCGGTGTAACTTGCAACACGATGACATACACTAAATATGAAGCATTTTCAAATAATAATGAAAACTAGTATATCCTACTATTTCGGATATAGAGATTATGTGTATCAAAGATCGATAATGAAAATTAGCTTTGTTTCTTTGTTTATGGTTTAGCTACACTGTTAAAACGGATTGCTCATTTTATGCCATGAAAACAAGTATGAAAATCGTACTTGACCTCTCCCTTATGATAGGTGCGATAAGTCTGATGACCTTGCTTACAGTTAGGGTAACTAATAGTAAGCTTAGCTAAACGATAAAAGTTTGATAAACTTATCGACTAAGTAATGTAAAAAATCATAATTATATTCGACAACCACTATGGGGTAACTTGCAACAGTTGAATTTGACAGACCTCTAATAATTAATCTTCATTTCACGATATATTTGGCAGATATATTCGAAATGGATCATTTATTGATTACGTAACGCGTTCATTTTTAAATGACCATTCATTTTTTACATTTTGTTTTGCACGTGACCTTCAAACATTGTTCGGAATTACCACATTTTGAATTTTCATTCATGTTTCATCATATCACCAACATCAATTCTGAACCTATATGGAGTAAATTATTTCAGTTTAATACCCAAATTAGCGAGTTTGGTATTAACGAAGTAGAATAGGTGTCTTTCAATCATGTTAATTTAGCTGAAATTGCCAAACACCACTTCAAACTGAAAGCTACTTGAAAATGACTCACTCTACCTCTTCAAGAAATGACAATAATCATTGTTGACATTTTGTAACGAGTGCTAAGTCACGAGAATCATATATATTTTGTTTTTGAGGGACGTGAGACCTGTTGCTAGACGATATACTCTCGCTTGCAATAACTATCAATCCTTTCATGAAAAATTATATGTCAATTGGTTAGTGTACATCTTTTCATGGTATGCTTCATGCATAACATCAAAAATTTACAATACGACTAAATACTAGAATGTTAGTGCTATTTAATGATAGCTAACTTAGCTTCATGTCCTATGTTGCAAGTTACCCCACAGATGGGGAAACTTGCAACAAGCATGTATTTCGCACCTCCTGATTAGGTGGCAACGTATTTTGGTAAACCAAGTGCTGCATAGTATTCTACTCGGGGTAATTAGCGTACACGATGCTTCACAGGATGTTTCAAATGTTTAGATTTTCAATGACATTGCTTCAAAGTCGAAAAGTGTTGCAAGTTACCCCATTTGACGGTACACAAATCGCTATCATCAATTCATACATTCAATCAAAAATATCATTCAGTGCGAAATTTCTTAAACTTTCTGTCACGGAATTTTACAGAAACTCATCGACAATAGTTATTTATGTAACGAGTTGCAAAAAGTTGATTTTTTCAGAACGAGTCGTACATTTATCCAGCGAGACTTGCCGAGTTGGATAAATACGAAGAGTGCTGAAAAAATCGAGTTTTGCAACTCGTCACATAACTATTATGCAATGATTTTTTTCATTATACAACTCATTTGAGTTGCATAATGTTCATAATGCAACTCAAATGAGTTGCATAATGAACATTATGCAACTATTTTTCATTATGCAACTCATTTCAGTTGCATAATGAACCGGTACGGAAAAGTAGGTAATTATGATACTGAAATGAGTAGTATAACATAGAAATTATGATACTGAATAGCATAATAGTTATTTATGTGACGAATTGCAAAAAGTAGATTTTTTCAGCACGAGTCCTACATTTATCCAACGAGGCTTGCCGAGTTGGATAAATACGAAGAGTGCTGAAAAAGTCGAGTTTTGTAACGAGTTCCATACAAAATTTTATGCAATGATTTTTTCATAATGCAACTCATTTGAGTTGCATAATGTTCATAATGCAACTCAAATGAGTTGCATTATGAACATTATGCAACTATTTTTTATTATGCAACTCATTTCAGTTGCATTATGAACCGGTACTGAAAAGTTGGCCATTATGATACTGAAATGAGTAGTATAAAATAGAAATTATGACACTGAATTGCATAAAATAGTTTAAAAAATCCTACAGAAATTATTTACGAAATTTTTCTAAGGGTTCTTCTTAAAATTCTATGAAGAATCCCTTCTGGGATTCCTGCAGAAATTCTTAAGCGATTTTATTTTGGTAAATGCTTCTGTGGCTCCGTCAGAAATATCTCCTGGGGTTCCTTCAAAGATTCATATAGAAATTGTTTCAGATATTGCTCCAGGGTTTTATTTTCGGAAGTTTTTCTCTAAATTGCACAAAAATGTCTGGAACAATTCTTGAAAGAACCTCTGAAGGAAATTTTAAAGAAATCCTTGGGTGATTGTCTGAAGGAATCCCGTATTAAAAATACTCCTTGTTATAACTCTGGCGATTCCTAGAAGAAATTCTTGAAAACTTTTTGGAGCGATTTTTGGACAAACATTTCTGGGATTGTATCTGAAAAGAAAATCCTCAAGATACCTCTTTAAATCCTAAAAAAAAAATCAAGAGAAACTTATTTAGGAACTGTGAAAGTTATTTCAAGGAAAACTTGCTTAAGGCGAAACTGGAAGCATTTCCTAACTTTTTGGTTTTTGATTTTTTATTGAACAACGAAGCAATATTTTCAAAATCGGTTTACGTGCACATGTAGAGTATGGATCAAGGTATCTTCTGATTTTTTTTTTTGTAGTGGAAAATGCTTTTCGTTTTAGCAGAAACCATTTTTGAACAAAATTTCACAAAAAAAAATGGTTTCTGCAAAAATGGAAAACATTTTCCACCTCAAAAAATTCAGAAGATACCATGATCCAAACTCTACATGTGTACGAAAACCGATTTTGAAAATATTGCTTCGTTATGTAATACAAAATCAAAAACCGAAAAAATGAGAAAATGCTTCCAGTTTCGCCTTAAGATATATTTGCCAGAAGTCCTGCAGATATCCACAGAGAATTTTCCGAAGGAATCTACTAAAAATGTCTGCCAACATTCCTGCAATACTTGCAGAAAAAGGTACTGGTGAAATTCTTGCATAAATCTATCAATAAATTTCTGAGGGATCCCTGAAGGAATTTCTGGAGAAATACTTAGAAGAACTCTTGGAGATATCTTTGGAGGAATGCCGAGAAGAAATTGTTATTAATCTATTCAGGGTGAATTACATGAAAATCTCAAAAAAAAATTCATGAAGCAAATCTTGCAGAACAATGATTATCCTGGGAAAAAGTTTTAGAGATCTTCTGAATGAATTTCTAAAACAAAAATGTTTTTTTTAAGAATCTTTGAAATAACTCCTTGGAAAACCTTGGAAAAATTTCTTGAGAAACTTCCAGAAAATTATTGATGGAATATTCTAACATAAATATTAAATAAATAACAAGCCCAGGTTAATCATCATCATAAATATTTGATTAAACACATGAAAGAATACATACACGAGCTTCTGTAGCAATGCTTGAAGAAATTTCCTAAATAGTTCAGGAGATTCTGAATCTGAATCAGGATCTGGAATATAAACGAATCCTTTTTTTTTACTTATTCGTTTATTTGGAAGGCTCGGGTGCCACATGGACATAACTGAGCCGAAATCATTTGTTTTTACATTGATTAATACTATGTTAGTTTGGGATGCCGAAGTACTCGGGGCTGTTTCGAGGTTAAGGATTAAAGAAAAAAAAAATAAAAAAAATGGGAAGGAGGGATTTATGGGTTAAAAACTTACACTTATACTAAAAACATTGATGGGACAAATTGTCCAGATCTATAACGGAACAAAAAAGAAAGGACTTTATCTGCAGACAACGACAAGAGAGGACAACCGGAAAAGGGACGACGACAGACAGGGGCGAACAACTAGCAGTACTACAGGAGAAGGAATAAACGTTCAATTAATTTTTAGAGGAATCTTCAGAAGAAGTATTGCTTTACTCACAGAAGGAATGCCTTCAAGAATGCCCTGTTGCAATAATTACAGAAAATAATCATAAAAATGCTAATTATTTGAAGTCATTGCTGCAGGGGCTTACAGGTATAGGCGGCGCTGAGATGAGGGAATCTTGAGTAATCAGCTCTGATTTTACCATGAAAGCACTGATGGTGGCCTTATAATTGGATATCCAACGTATTGCAGATGAAAAATATGGTTAACCCTCCTAAGATAGAGCACGCTCAGCATGCCTCATTTCATTTTTTTTTTCATTTATTTAGTTCACATCAAATTCATGATAATACTGAATCAACAATTTGCCGCCATAATACTCGATTTGCAGCTGCAGCTCTCCATCCTCGGTCACGCCCAACACTCGCCAGATCACGCTCCACCTGGTCCGCCCATCGTGCTCTCTGCGCTCCACGCCTTCTTGTACCAACCGGATGGTTAGCAAACACCAACTTTGCAGGGTTGTTGTCCGGCATTCTTGCAACATGCCCTGCCCACCGTATCCTTCCAGCTTTGGCCACTTTCTGGATACTGTGTTCGCCGTAAAGTGCAGCGAGCTCGTGGTTCATCCTTCTCCGCCACACACCGTTCTCCTGCACACCGCCGAAGATCGTCCTTAGCACCCGTCGCTCGAAAACTCCGAGTGCTTACAGGTCCTCCTCGAGCATCGTCCATGTCTCGTGTCCGTAGAGAACCACCGGTCTTATTAACGTCTTGTACATGGTACATTTGGTGCGGGGGTGAATCTTTTTTGACCGCAGTTTCTTCTGGAGCCCATAGTAGGCACGACTTCCACTGATGATGCGCCTTCGTATTTCACGGCTCACGTTATTGTCAGCCGTTAGCAAGGAACCGAGGTAGACAAATTCTTCTACCACCTCGAAAGTATCCCCGTCTATCGTAACATTGCTGCCAAGGCTTGTCCTGTCTCGCTCAGTCCCACCTACCAGCATGTACTTTGTCTTAGCCGCATTAACCACCAGTCCGACCTTTGCTGCTTCACGTTTCAGGCGGGTGTACTGTTCTGCCACCGTTCCAAATGTTCTGGCAATAATATCCATGTCATCCGCAAAACAGACAAATTGGCTGGATTTCGTGAAGATCGTACCCCGGCTGTTGAGCCCGGCTCGTCGCATAACACCTTCCAGGGCGATGTTGAATAGTAGGCAGGAAAGTCCATCACCTTGTCGTAGTCCCCGTCGAGATTCAAATGAACTGGATAGTTCACCCGAAATCCTTACGCTGTTCTGCACACCGTCCATCGTTGCTCTTATCAGTCTAGTCAGCTTCCCGGGAAAGCTGTTCTCGTCCATAATTTTCCATAGCTCTGTGCGGTCGATACTGTCGTATGCCGCTTTGAAGTCGATGAACAGGTGATGCGTTGGGACCTGGTATTCACGGCATTTCTGGAGGATTTGCCGTACGGTGAAGATCTGGTCCGTTGTCGACCGGCCGTCGATGAAACCGGCTTGGTAACTTCCCACGAACTCATTTACTTTAGGTGAAAGACGACGGAAGATGATCTGGGATAGCACTTTGTAGGCGGCATTCAAAACGGTGATCGCTCGAAAGTTCTCACACATTAACTTGTCGCCTTTCTTGTGGATGGGACAGATTATCCCTTCCTTCCACTCCTCCGGTAGCTGTTCGGTTTCCCAGATCTTGACTACTAACTGGTGCGGACAGGTGGCCAACTTTTCCGGGCCCATCTTGATGAGTTCTGCTGCGATACCGTCCTTACCAGCTGCTTTGTTGATTTTGAGCTGGTGGATGGCATCCTTAACTTCCCTCAGCGTGGGAGTTGGTTCGTTCCCGTCCTCTGCTGCACCAGCATAGTCATTTCCTCCGCTGCCTTGGTCCTCCGTGCCTACATTCTCTTCGCCATTTAGGTGCTCGTCGAAGTGCTGCTTCCACCTTTCGATCACCTCACGTTTGTCCGTCAGGAGGCTCCCTTCCTTATCCCTGCATATTTCGGCTTGCGGCACGTAGCCTTTGCGGGATGCGTTGAGCTTCTGGTAGAACTTGCGTGTTTCTTGTGAACGGCACAGCAGTTCCATTTCCTCGCACTCCGCTTCTTCCAGGCGGCGCTTTTTCTCCCGGAAGAGACGGGTCTGCTGCTTCCGCTTCTGTCTGTATCGCTCCACATTCTGTCGGGTTCCATGCTGCAGCATTACCGCCCGCGCTGCATCCTTCTCCTCCAGAACCGCTCTGCACTCCTCGTCGAACCAATCGTTTCGTCGACTCCGTTCTACGTACCCGATAGTGCTCTCGGCTGCGTTGTTGATGGCTGCTTTCACTGTACTCCAGCAGTCCTCTAGAGGGGCCACATCGAGCACACCCTCGTCCGGCAACGCTGCCTCGAGATTCTGCGCGTATGCGGTGGCGACATCCGGTTGCTTCAGTCGCTCTAGATCGTACCGGGGCGGCCGCCGGTAATGTACGTTGTTAATAACGGAGAGTTTTGGGCGCAGTTTAACCATCACCAGGTAGTGATCAGAGTCGATATTAGCGCCACGATAGGTCCTGACGTCGATAATGTCGGATAAGTGCCGTCCATCAATCAGAACGTGGTCGATTTGCGATTCCGTTTGTTGTGGTGATCTCCAGGTGTAACGATACGGGAGGCTGTGCTGGAAGAAGGTGCTACGAATGGCCATGTTCTTGGAGGCGGCGAAATCGATGAGGCGTAGGCCATTTTCGTTCGTCAGCTGGTGGGCGCTGAACTTTCCAATCGTCAGTCTGAATTCCTCCTCCTGGCCTACCTGAGCGTTTAGATCCCCTATGATGATCTTGACGTCGTGGTTTGGGCAGCGGTCGTACTCGCGTTCGAGCTGCGCGTAAAATGCATCTTTGTCATCATCAGTGCTTCCGGAGTGAGGGCTGTGCACGTCAGGGGCCTACATCGTCGAAACCAAAACATGACGCTGAAAGCGAGCGCCCATCAGCATCGGACGGACGCCGACGACGGGAACATTCAAAACAACATGCATGCGCTTCGCTTCATCCGCCCTTCTTGTCACTTTCTTCGACGCAACGACGGGTGGCGGCTCATTTTCACACCGACTGGGATTCAATTGAAATTTTCAAATTTTCTAAAATGTATGTTTGCTTAATATGTTTATGGGTAATAAGCTATTTCAGTAAAATATGCATAGCTTACATTAACATTACACAGATTTGACGGTTGTTACACTCATTAATTGAGTTATAACAGAGAAATTCATTCGATGTCGAACGAGCCTGCGTGAGCTTGTGAGTGCGAAACAAAGTGGCATCTGCGACGACGCAGCAGCGTCGGTTCATCGGTGACGATGACAGTCGGGCTGAGCGACGACGACGGCGCCTTGTTTCCATTGACGATTGAAAACATTGTTTACAAACTTCACCTGAAAATTTCAATTGAAATTGAAAATGTAGGGCCCTGGTGCACGTTTATTATGCTAATGTTGAAGAATCGGCCCTTGATCCTCAACCTGCACATTCTTTTGTCGATCGGCCACCAACCGATCACGCGCCTCTGCATGTCGCCCTTCACTATAAAAGCTGTTCCCAGCTCACGTGTGTTGCCGCAACTCTGGTAGATGGTATGATTACCTCTAAACGTTCGCACCATAGATCCTGTCCAACACACCTCCTGCAGCGCAACGATTCCGAACCCGCGGTCCTTCAGTATATCGGCGAGTATGCGGGTGCTCCCGATGAAGTTGAGAGATCTGCAGTTCCACGTACCGAGCTTCCAATCGCAAGTCCCTTTTCGTCGCTGTGGTCGTCGCCATTGGTATAGGTTCGCATTCTTCTCTTGTTGATTTTCCGGTGCTAGTCTTTTTTACGTCTGGCTCGCAGGGCCTGACACCAACCCACTAACCCAGGGAGCTGGGCTTACCTTCCCGGAAGCTACGGGTTCTGCATTGGCATTTCCTCCAACTACAGTGCTGCATAGCTAGGCTCGAGCGCCAGTCTTCGCCGGGGGTGGTGTTTTTAATGGGCGCCCAGGAGATAATATTTTACCTGAGCTTCCACCCCCGCTCAGCATGCCTGTCTGGGTCATATTGGCCCCAATATCTTACTAGGATTAGGAAAGTATAAAAATTGTCTATTTTTAATAAAATCAACCCTTCAAGTGGTGTAAATCGTGAGGTGAACCCAAGACCTTGTAATAGCAAACACTGAAAAAAACCTATATCAGTAGCACACTCCAAAACGAGGGCCACCAACTAACTAGTCCGACAGCGAGTTTCTATTTAAACTCCGAAATGAGGTATGAAAAAAGTTTTCCACTTCTCTTCCATTATGTGTTGCTCGAACCTGCCGCCGTGTGTTCAACGGTGTCTGCCGATGCTTCCGTCCGGTGGAGCTGTTTCATCCTGTTTGACTAGACTTTTAATCAGATTCCGCTTGCTTGTATCTCGTTGTTTATGTTTCCTGGGATTCATTGTTGCTCGCTCTGATTTGCTTTTCCAGTCGGATCCCTGCGCAGGTTCATATCTTAGCGATGATGGAGCCTGATCCCCTCTCCGCCGGGAAAGTTTTGCAATATCGAATTCTTTGCAGTTTTTTCATCTAAATTTACCTACGCTTTTTATCTGAGATAGGGGGCGATGAGTTAGCAGTTAGCAGGATCCAACTGCGTTAAATTTGAACCCCAATTCCATTCCGGATCGTTTGAAACTTGAAACTTTTAGGATCATTATGCGCACGGTCATCAATCAAATAGAGTTCGTCCTTTCGGCACCTGGAGGAGATCGGCCGAGACTGTAATGCACTGCACAGATTTGGGTCACGCGCTGCATCCGGCGCCCGGCACGGTGCTTCTTCCCCTGTCCGGTGGGTCATAAAATTCCGCACTATTTCATTATTTACACTCACTCCTCTGCTGCAGTTGCATGCAGTCTAATGCTACGGGAACTCGGTGGAAGCACACCAGGCAGGTAGACGACTTTCTCCAGGTGATGGTGGAAATGGGTCCCGGTAACGACACGGGTGGTGGTGGTGCTGTTGGAGGGCAAGAGCCTCTAACCCGTTGTGGGAGTTTCGAAGTTGGATCGTTTTGAGAGCAGAAATATGTAGAAGCAATAAATATTACATGAATTACGGAAGCGAATGGTGCACTCTGATTGTCTGGGCGTACTAGGATGGTGAACTGGGCTGGAGAAGGACGGTCGGCACGAGTCGGGAGATGATGCAGTTGAACGGTTTGGAATTCACTTTTGGCTTGCTGCTCGTTTGCGTTTTGCTTGTTGCCATGGGTTCGTTGGAGGGATTGCAATCAGCTCAAGAAGACAAACAAGTTATATTTTGAAAATGTATTGCCGGTATCGGTATCGTCGGCCTGCTAAAATCAATAATAAAAAGGAAGATGTACGTTTAAATCAAGATTTAAATAGCGTCAATAAGATAAAAAGACTATTGAAAAATATAATGATAACTATCATAAATAACTACAAACTATTCATTCATACCTTAACAGTACTCCAATACATGCTTTACTGGAGCGTGAACTTGAGCATACGTAATAATGGCCGTATCATTAATATTTTCACGACTACATACAGCATATTTCAAATCAACATCCAGTTTCCGGGAGAAACACTTGAAGTCTAGGTTAAATTTTTAATTTTTTTTTTCAGTGGAAAAGTACTAAAAATTGATAAACCCTTTGAAGCCGGAATTTGTCCAGGCAAGGACGTAGCCAGCTTTTTGGTCATTGGCAAGCACCCTTAGTAAATATGTACCTACTAGCTTTTATAACTAAACGCAACACGATGGAATTGAATATAAAAACATTATATTCTAAAAGCTTTATTTAACCCTTCAGCAGCCACGCTGTTGTATTTTGTACAATACGTTAAAAAAGCTCACCTGATCTACACAAATCAACGTGGTGCTGGTAGCGGTGATCAATTTCTGGAAGATTAAGGATTTTTATTTACTCGTGCATTATTTTGCTCTGATTTTTTATTGTCAATGTCTACAAAACATTCATCAGTAATTATAGCTGACCTCTTTTGGAAATTACGAACTCTTTTGAGGACTAACCTAGAATTTCCTGGTTTCTGTATGCGTCCATTTTAAATTATCTTCCAATACTATTCGCTGGAGAAATTCCACAAGAATTTTTTGAATTTTTGAATTGTTTAAAGAATCCCTGTAAGAAATTCAGAAAATAAACCTATACAATTTCCTGGATAAATTATGGAAGGAATACCTAGTGAAATTTCTGAAGAGATATCATGAAGAAATCCTAGATATTTTTCTGAAGGATTCCGTGAAGGAAATTCTGGAGAAATTTCTGGAGAAATTCTGGGCGGAATCCCTAGTAAAATTTCATTAGAAATCTCTTTAAAAATTGCTAGAGGAAACCTTAGAGAAATTTGTGAAGGAATCCTTGGAAGAATGCCTGTAGAAACTTCTGAGCAAATTCCTGGCGTAATTCCTGGAGGAATTCTTGGATTAGACCTTGAGCAATTTTTCGGGTGAATTCTTGGAGCAATTCCTGTAAGAATTCCGGGAGAAATTCCTGAAGAAATCTCCAGAGGAATTCTGGGAGGAATTGTTAGAGAAATGTCTGAATAAAAACATCCCTTGAGAAAATCCAGGAGGATTTCCTGAAAGAACCCTTGAAGGAATTTCTGGAGGATTTCCTGGTGGAATCTCTGGGAATATTTCTCGAAAAATTCATGGAGAAATCCTAGAAGTAATTCCTGAAGGAATGTCTGGAGGAATCCCTAAAAATTTCCTGAAAGTTTTCCTGGAGAATTTTCTGGAAGAATCTCTGAAGAAATCCCTAGAAGATTTCCAGGAGAAATTTTTGGACGAATTGCTGGCAGAATTCCTGAAGGATGCCAGGAGTATTCCGGAAGAAATTCCTGGGGTATTTCCTGGAGGTATTCCTGGAAAATTTCCTGGGGAAATTCCTAGATAACATCCCGGAGCAATAAATGAAGGAGTTCATAATGGTATTCCTGTGGAAATTTCTGGAGGAATCTCTAGAGGAATTCTTGAAAGAATTACTGGATAGATATCTAGAGGAATCTCCAGAAGAATTCTGAGCGATTTCTGTTTCTATTTCTGGTATTTTTCTATATCTGAAAGAATCCGTTGAGAGATTCCTGGAGGAATTTCAAGCGGAATTGCTGGTGGAGTTCCTGGAGAAATTCTCGAAGGAATCCCGGGGGGTTTCCTTGAAGAAATTTCTCCTTGAAGAAATCCCTGGAGAAATCTCTGGATGAATCCCTGGTGAAATACCTGGAGGAGTCCCTGAAAAATTCCTGGAGAATATTTTTGAAGAATTTCTGAAGCAATCCCTAAAGGATTTCCTGAAAGAATTTTTGGAGAAACTTCTGCAGGATTTCTTGAAGGAGACTTCAAAGAATTTCCTGAAGAGATTTCTCATGGAGAAATCTCTGGAGGATTCCATTGAGCAATTCCTGATGGAATCTCGGGAGAAATTGCTGGAGAAATACCTAGAATAATTGCTGACATAATTTCTGAAAGATGTCCTGGAGCAATTTCTGGCGAAATTCCTGAAGAAATTCCTGGGGTTTATCCTGGAGAAATTCCTGGTTTATATCCTGGAGGAATACCTGGGGTATTACTAGAGGTATTTCTTTGGGAATTTCTGGAGGAATCCCTAGAGAAATTCTTGGAAGAATCACTGGATGAATTTCTAGAGGAATTCTGGGAAATTTCTATTGCTATTCTATTATTTTTCTATTTCTGAAAAAATCCATTAAGCAAATCCTCGAGGAATTTCTAGCGGATAAATCCTCGAAGGAATTCCTGAAGAAATCCTTGAGGGAATCATAGAAGATGTTTGTAAAGAAGTCCCTGGGGGAATCCATGGAAAATTACTAATGGTATTTCTCCAGGAATTTCCTGGAAGAATTTCTGAAGAAATCCCTAGAGGATTTCCAGGAAGAATCCTTAAAGGAACTTCTGGAGGATTTCCTGGTGGAATCTTCGGAGTATTTCCTGCAGGAATCCCTGAAAAATTCCTGAGGATATTCCTGGAGAATTTCCTGGAAGAATTTCTGAAAAAAATCCCCAGAAGATTTTCTGGAAAAAATCCTGGAGAAATTGTTGACATAATTTCTAAAGGATGTCCAGCAGCAATTCCTAGATCAATTTCTAGAGAAATTGCTGGAAGAATTCCTGAAAAAAATCTTGGGGTAATTCCTGGAGAATTTCCTGGAATAGTTCTTGGAGAAATTCCTGGAGGAATTGCTGGCGGAATTCGTGAAGGAATTCCAGGAGGAATCTCTGTAGAAATTCCTTCAACAATTTCTGGATGAATTTCTGGGACAATCTCTAGATAAGCTCTGGGAGAAATTTCTGAAAAAAAAACCTGAGAAATTCCCGGAGGGATTTCTAGAGAAATCTCTTGAGGAATTCCTGGAGAAATCTTAGAACTAATTTCTGAAGAAATCTCTGGAAAAATCACTAAAAAAGTTCCTGGAGGAGTTTTTAATGCAATTTCTAGAGCACAGGTTCCCAACCAGTGGTCCGCGGCCCCCTGGGGGAGGTGAAGCCAGTATAGGGGGGCCGCGATGTTACAAAAAAATTCTGAATGTTATATTTTGTTTTGTGCAAATTATACCAATTTTTTATTTTGTATACCGCCACCCCCAAAAGCCACAATTTGAGGATCAAATTATCAGTATAAAACGCCTTCAGAAGAAAAAATTTTCGGCTGCGCCGCTATTTTTACGCTGCGACTCAAATTGAAAGTACATGACATCATTGTTTATGAAATGTGAGAGTCGAATACGTGGCTACGTCACTGTACCCAAAAACTCGGTTTCATTCATTTAAATCTTTTTTTTTTCTAAAAATTTTCATTGGGCCGCAGATGTTTTGACAGTTCTTAAAGGGGGTCGCCACCTCAAAAAGGTTGGGAACCCCAGTTCTAGAGGAATGCCTGTAGCAATTCCTGGAGGTAATACTGGAAGATTTCTTGGCAGAATTTCTGGAAGAAAATCCAGAACGTATTCCTAGAAAAAATCCTGGAAGAATTTCTGAAGGATTCCCTGAAAAATTTCCTGGAGTAATTACTAGAGAGATTCCTGAAGAAATTCGTGGATGAATCTCTTAGGAAATTCGTATAGGAATACCAGAAATAATTCCTGAAGAAATCGTAGATGGAGTTCTTGAACAAATTCGGGAGGAATCCTTAGAAGAGTTTATGGAGAAACTCCAGAAGGAATCCCGGAAGCAATTTCAAGAGGAATTACTAAGGTAATACCTGAGCAGTTCCTGGAGGAAGTACTGAATCAATTCCTGGAAAAGTTTCTTATAAATTACAAGGAGGAATCACTGGAGGAACCCTAAAAAGAGTTCCTGGGAGAATCTATGGAGGATGTTTTAAAAAAAGTTGTTCCAGAGAGAATCACAGAAGGAAGTCCCGAGTTAAGCCCTGCAGAAATTCCTAGAAGAATGCCCGTCGAGATTAACGGTTGATTCTCTAGAAATACTCCTGGATGAATCTCTAGAAGAATTCTTGGAGGAATTTCTGGAGAAATCTCTATACGCATTTCTGAATTAATCCTTGGATGAATTTTTAGGGGAATCACTGCAACAATTTCAAGAGGATCCCTGGAATAATTCATATAGGAATCTTTGAAGAAATTCATGGAGGTATCCCATTAAAAAATTTCTGAAGAAATTGTTGATGGAATCCTTGGAGAACTCCTGAAGGAATTCTAAGAAGGGTTCGTAGAAGAACTCCTTGAGGAGTCCCTGTAGCAGTTCCTGAAGAAACCCCAGAAGAAAACCTGGAAGCAATTCCTAGAGGCATTTCTAAGGGAATTCCTAAACAGTTCCTGGAGGAAGTATTGGATTAATTGTTGGAGGAGTTCCTGAAAGAATTTCAAGGAGAACTCCTGAAGAAATTCTAAAAAGTGTTCCTGGAGGAACCCTTGGAAGATTTTTTTTTAAATAATTCCTAGAGTTGTTTCTGAATGAAACACAGCAGAAATTCCCGGGTAAATCTTTGGAGGAATGCTTGAAAGAAAACCTGGAGGAATCCCGGAAGCAATCCCATGAGGAATTCCTTAGGAAATCACAGGAAAGCTTTCTTAACAAATTCCCGGAAGAATTTCTGTAAAAAAAATTAAGGCATCCATGTCTGCAATAATTTTTAGACGAATTATTATTGGAATCTTTGGATGGACTCCCAAAAAAATGTTTTGTATAATAATTTAAGGAATTCCTGGAAATTCGTGGAGGAATAATCGAAAAAAGCACTGGAACAATCACTGGAGGAACTTCTAAAGATATCCCAGGAGAAATTCCCGGAGGAATGTCTGGTGAAACCCATAGAAGAATTCTTGAAAAATTCTGTGGAGCAATCCATGCTAGAACCACTGAAGCAAGCTATGGAAAATTCCTGAAGGAATTCATCGATGTATCCTTGCAGAAGAATCTGTAAAAAAAATCTGAAAGAATCGTGGGAGGAATTCTTGAAGCATTTCTTGGAATAAAACCCAGAAAAAAACTATCTGAATCTTGCAAGATTTCTATGGAAGAATTCACGAAAGAGAAACTCCTGGACATGTCCCTTGAGGAATTTCTGATAGATTCCCTGGAGAAGTCCCTGAATAAATGCCCAAAGGAATTTCTAGAGATGTCCTTGAAATAATTTGTAAGGAAATCCCAGGTATTATTCTCTTAGCATGACGTTTGTTCAAATTCATGTAGCAGTAGCACATAACTGCACTCTATAGCAGCATATAAATCTACAAAGCCTTTCTTTTTCACTACCGGAAACTTGGCATGCTGTTTTTGTATTCCATGAATAAACATCACAAAATTTAACCATTCATCCAAGCCTGTTATTTGGTTAAATTCTATGATAAGATTGAAGTGGATCTCTTGGAGAAATACTTGGCGAAATTTCCTGTGATTCTCAAGAAAAAAAGGTTTGATAATTGTGGATGCAAACCTCAGTTATTAGAATAGTCTAGAGAATAGATTTTTTAAATATTTTTTTCTGGAACTCTTGAATTATTGATAATCTTTGAGTCGGCTCGAATTTAAATAAAAACTGGTGGCCAGGGGGGGGGTGCACGGCTCCCCTCTGGCTACGCCCTTGTGTCCAGGCGTTGTTATAGTTTTTTCTACGTATTTCTGTTGTTTTGGTGCTCAAAAACATAAAAAGAGTAGGGTATGATGCAATTTTTTTTTCGGATATCCCAGGTCATCTAAACTGTTCCTGAGTTTAGATCCTAAAGTTCACGGGTATAACAGTAACTTCTTTGGGGTCGTCCATAAATGACGTAGTTTTTTGGGAGGGAGGGTGGTGTTTGTGATTTTGTGACGAAGTGTGACGACAGGGGGGGGAGTTGTTTATGATATGCTACGTAGCATTTTAAGCTCATTGAAAAAAAAGTATTTCGTAATTAACCCTTATATGGCCGACAGGGTAGCCTGCTAAAATAACGTTTGGGATTAACGCCTTTTTCAACGTGTTAGAATTGGTCGAAACAAGCGTCACATTGTATACCTGGCCACGTCCTTACAATCGCTAGGAAAGGGTAGGAATGTTAGTTTAACGTCTACTTGAAGATACAGGATACCCAAACTATCTCCATAGACGTTAAGGAAAGGGAATTCGTGTTAGTAGGTTGGGTTTGTTATGAGGAGCTCTATTCGACAATCAAGAGCGCAGTTGACATTTGATGGATAGTTTACAGATCTTTTAAATGAACTTTCCTTGAAATTTCTGAAAGAATGTATATTAGTATACAACAACAAAAATATAAATAACATGCACATCTGCATATCAATACTGAAGATAATGAAGGGGCCGAAAGATTGAGGCTGCCAATCAATGTTTGACTGAACTCAAAACATTAAAAAAAACAGAATCATTACAAAACACATCAAGTTTCAATCGATGCTCCCAGTTTAGGCAGGAAAATAGCTAATTTGAAACTTGATGTGGTAGATCTTACGCCGTAACGCACCATTCCAAGATGATCTACCCACGTTACGGGAGATTAATGTAAACACCAAATAATGGACATAAATGCCGGCTTCCTTTCATAAGACGTGCAGCTATCGGACACAACAACTGTATCTGTGAAAATGGTTTTGAAATCCTGCGTAAAAAAATAATGAATAATGAAAAAATAATGTGTGTGAAAATCAATTTCGCACAAATGTTTCTCACGACCAATAGTTCCTGGAGGAGTCTTGAAAAAAAAAAAACCTGGATAAATCCTAGAAGGAAACCCTCGAGGAATCCCAGAAGAAACTCCCAGAAGAATCTTGGAAGCAATTCCTGAAGGAATCCGAAAAAGAACTTTTGGAGGAATCCCAGAAACAACTCCTGGAGGGATTTGAAAGAATGTCGCAGGGGTTTCTGCAGAGATCTCGGAATGGATATCTAAGTGAATTCCTGACGGGAACCAAGAAGCAACTCCTGGAGGAATCCCGAAAGGGACTTCTTAAGGAACCCAGAAAGAAGTTCTGATAGAATCTCAAAATAAACTCTGGTTAAAATCCCTGAAGAGATGTCCGAAAAAACTGCTGGTGGAACAGAGGTGAAGAAAATCTTGAAAGAACTCCCGAAGGAAACCATGGATAAATTTTAAGAAAAACCACAAAAAAAAACACTCCCGGAGAAATCTCAAAAAGAACTTTTGGTGGAATCTAAGAAGGCTCCGGAAGGAGTTCTTGGAGGGATCTCTGTAGTAACCCCTGAAGGAATACAAAAAGGAGTAAATCTCAAATGGAATCCTAAAAGAAATTCCTGGAGAAATCCTGGAAGGAAATGCTGGAGGAATTGAAAAGCGAGGAACTCTCCTAAATGAGAATCCCAAAAGAAACTCCTTTAGAAATTCCAGAATGAATTGCTGAAAGATTTTAAGAAGAAACTCCTGCAGGGTCCTTTAAATGTCATGATGAAATTTATTCAAATGAAACCAAATTGATATTTCAAACTAATATCTTCGAAAGAGCTCCTAGGCTATTATGGTATTGAACTGTATTGGGAGCATCGATCCCAGGTCCTCGGCGTGATAGTTACGTGCTTTAACCATCACACCAGATCCGCTCCACAGTCGGCAATGTTTTCTTGCTGTTGTTGTTTTTTTTTTCCTAATATTCGTTAAACATACAAGTTAAAATTGAAATCAGAACTATGTTACCAGTTTTTTTGTTTATTCCTTTTTGAAATGCAAATTTTGTTGAGGGGGGTGGGTTGTTTAACAAGCTACGTCATTTATAGGGGCGTATCCAAATTTGTGACGAAATGCTACGAGAGGGAAGGGTTTAATACCCCCCTTTAAAAAAAGATACGTCATTTATGGACGCCCCCTTTTATAATGATGTATAATTCAAAGCTACGATTTGTATGCTATCATGTCCAGTAAGCCTTCTGAAATCCGAAATTGACATTATCAGATCAGTCGGGATATCTTAGGTCATCCAAACTATTCTTGAGCATATATACGGGTGTGACAGTAACTTCTTTCATTCTACAAAGCTTCGATTTGTATTCTATCAGGACCAGTAAGTCTCCAGAAAGTTCAAAAGAGAGTATCAGATCAGTCGGGATATCCTTTATCACCCAAACCGTAATCCATTATGTCCACTAAATCTTCAGAATGTTCAATGGACAACATCAGATCAAAAGGAGTCATCCAAACTATTATGATGTTCAAAATCTAGCATCTACAGGAATTGAAGTTTCTGCTTTGCCTATATAGAGTTCTGTTGAATAATATATTATACTTACTGGAGCTCACAGAATACAAAGCGAGAATACAGGCGAGATGGACCGTGAGCGGTCTTAGCTGTCCCCGAAGGACACCACAAAGAAAAAAAAAGTGCAGACTTGAAGCTAGTGTAGTGTGTTTGATCTGAAATACCTCAAAACTGTCTTGAAATGACTCATGAAATGCCAGGGAAATTACAGATAACCGTTGGATGTGTAATGTTAAAGTTCATTGTGCGAATCACTACTGTTACTGTCAAGAGCCAAACTTCAGGGTAGTTTGGACAACCCTCAATGTCCCAAAGGTTCATAATAAAATCAACTATATTTAAGGTTGGTCCAGTTACCGCGATTGATTATGCAACGTTACCCAGATACGGCTGCTGTTAAGAGTGTAGACCTGAAGTTCTAAATTCCAAAGTATTTTTCCTGACCTCGAATATTCCTATAGTGTTCACGGATCCTAGCAGATTACGCAATGCTGTTATAATGGCGAAAACACAAAAAGTTATTCTTGTATCATATGCTGATTTATCGACCGTATTCTATTAATAACTTGATGATTTTGTGGCTATATCGGTCTCTTTCTACTCATAAGTATAAGGGAGTAGAGATCAAAGTGGATAATGAAATGATAGATATGATAGAATTCGTTAGGTAGCGAACAAGTGTGAAAATTTTATAGAAGGTGAAATTAGGCAAGTAGGCCATGTATTGAGTAGAAAGAGACCGATATAGCCACGAAATCATCAAGTTATTCTTGTAGATATGAAGAACTTCATTATGGAGAGGTTTGAACGATCTTCAATATCCCAAAGGTTTATAATAAACAAGTATACTTCAGATTGCTCCAGTAACCGCGGTTTATTATGCAGCATTACTCAATATAACAGATATGACTGTTGTTACGAGTGTAGATCTGAAGTTTTGAACTCCAAGGTAGTATGGCTGACCCGGAATATCCTTATAGTGTCTCCAAATGACATTTGAGATTTCAAAAGCTTCACGGATCCTAGCAGATTATGCAATGCTATTATTTGTGACAAACACCTAAAGCTTTTGTTGTAGATTTGAAGATCTTTATTATAGAACAGTTTGGACAACCCTCAATATCCCAAAGGTTTATAATAAACAAATAACATTCAGATTGCTCCTGTAACCACGGTTGATTATGCATCGTTACTCAGCATAACAGATATGGCTGTTGTTACGAGTGTAGACCCAGGGATGCCATATATACAGATTTATCTGTACTATACAGATTTTAAGGCACCCGTACAGATTTTGTTTTATATGAAATACAGATTCTTGAGCTCGAGCGGCCAGTTTTTGTTTGTATAGGATACAGATTTTTGAAAAGAGTGACACATATTTTTCAAAAAAATATCTGGCATCCCTGAGTAGACCTGAAGTTCTGAACTCCCTCCAAGGTAATTTGGCTGACTTGAAATATCCCTACAGTATCTATAAATGACATTGTAGATGTCATAAGCTTCACGGACCCCGGTAGAATATGCAATGCTATTATTTATGGTGAAAACACATAAAACTATTCTTGCGAATTCCCCGAAAACGCCTGTCTAATGCCCGTGAAACCCCATGTAACGTCCCTGACAACTACTGCAACTTTCCTGGAATGCCCTGAGACCACTTGAAGCTCCCCTGAGACCCTCTAGATCTCACTAAAGCCCCTTAGAGGATCCTGAATCCCCCTTAAACACCCCCGAATCCTGCTGGGACCCCCTTGAAACCCCTTGGGATTTCCTAGAATGGCCTTGCCACCTCACTTTCCTCTCCCTCATTTGTAAATTACTGTAATAAATCTGTCAATTGATTAATGAGGAAAAGTTTTTTGGCCGATCAACGCGATTATTTTAAGTCAACTTTTAACTGGAAATTTTAATTACAACTTCTTCCCAATTACTGAATGGAATACCCTTCAAACAACACCAATTAAGTCAAACCGAAAATTGGCTCTTCTAAACACGTGCCACGATTACGTTCCCCTTCCAGCAACGCTTAGTCGTTGTCTAGAACCAGCTTCATCCCGCACTTCATTGAATTAAAAACCATAGATCAGTGACGAACGACACAATGTGCCTTTCCCCTTTGAGAGATGACGGACGTCTCTCAAAAGGGGGAAAAAAGTGACAATGGCTCGAGTGTCCTTTTCCGTGGCACTTCCTATTGCATTACCTGGTGTTCTTGTTTGTGAGTGTTTTTTTTTTCTTTCGTCTTTATCTAGGTTGGCTCAGAAGAAATCCTATCCAGAACAACCGGGAACCGGGTGTTTAAGAGTGTACAGTTTCGAGAGCTCGATGCTGTCGGGTGCATTCACAAAGCCACTCATTGTAAGGAAACGAATCGGAACAAAACCGGTGCACCTATCTATCTGATATTCCTGCACTGTGGAGGTACTCTCAGATGATGGGGCCAGGTACTACATTGTTCCGGGTTAAGATTGAAGAGTCATAGAGTCATAGGGTCCTTCATCGGGCTCCTTCAATCCTTCTGCACTCCTTGCCGGAAGAGAGCGATGCTGCTCTTTTGATGGATGGGACCAAGTCACCCACTCCAATCCTATCGTCGTCGTTTGGTTTGGCAACACAGACAATGCCAAAGACCACGAGTACAGCCTCTCAGAGGGTTCTTCTGGGGGTGGGTGGCTCTGTTTCTTTTCAATTTATAGATTCTATGCCAAGAGGAGAGCGGATATCTTTTGTAAACACAAAGAGCTTGGGGTTGTTTAACCCATTTCCGCCCAGTGATCTATTTATAGAACAGATGCCTCGAACGCCCAGTGATCTATTTATAGATCAGTAACTTTTGCGATAACTTCGGAGAAATGAAGCATTTTGGAAGACTGGTATCTTCAGCAAAGTTGTTGAGGAGATCAAGGACTCTTCGGTAGTACGTAGTTTAGTACGTATTCGCTCCAGTAGGTGGCACTAGTGATCACGAAACATTGTGCTTTGACAGGTGTTTCGTCAACACAATGTATTCGCCATTGAAATGCTGTCGCCCTCGTATCTTGAGAATCGGACTACATAGAAAAAATATATATTCAGCAAAGTTGGTCAGAGCTATCCGATAGTGAACTAGTTGGTTCTAGGTTTATCCGCTAGGTGGCGCTAGTGAGCCCTGTAAAATTTAATCCTCTGTATCTCGAGAATCCGACTACATAAAAGAATTTCGTCTTCGGCAAAGTTATTCAGGACATCAATAGCTATCCGATAGCGAAATAGTTGGTTCTAGGTTCATACGTTAGATGGCGCTAGTGGGCTCTAAAAAAATAAACCTCTTTATATCGAGGATCTGACTTCATAGAAGAATTCTGTCTTCGGCAAAGTTGGACAGGACATCAACAGCTTTCCGATAGTGAACTAGTTGGTTCTAGGTTTATCCACTAGGTGGCGCTAATGAGTCCTGAAAAATTTTAACCTCTGTATCTCGAGAATCCGACTACATAGAAGAATTTCGTCTTCGGCAAGGTTAATCAGGACATCAATAGCTATCCGATAGTGAACTAGTTGATTGTAGGTTTGTCCGCTAGGTGGCTTTAGTGAGTCCTAAAAAAATTGAACCTCTGTATCTCGAGAATCCAACTACATAGAAAAATTTCGTCTTCGGCAAAGTTGATCAGGACATCAACAGCTATTCGATAGTGAACTAGTTGATTGTAGGTTTGTCCGCTAGGTGGCGCAAGTGGGCTCTTAAAATTCTGAATTTTTGTATCTCGAGAATCAGACTACATAGAAGAATTTCAAAATCTCGTCTTCGACAAGGTCGATCAGGACATCAAGAGCTAACCGATACTAAACTAGCTGGTTCTAGCTTTATCCACTAGGTGGCGCTAGCGAGTCATAGAAATTCTTAATTTCTGTTTCTTAACATCCAGAATACATAGAAATATTTTGTCTTCGTCAAAGTTGATCAAGACATCAAGAGCTATCCGATAGTGAACTAGTTGGTTCTAGGTTTATCCGTGAGGTGGCGCTAGTGAGTCCTAAAAAAATTAAATATCTGTATCTCGAGAATCCGACTACATAGAAGAATTTCGTCTTCGGCAAAGTTGATCAGGACATCAATAGCTATCCGATAGTGAACTAGTTGGTTCTGGGTTTAACCGTTAGGTGGCGCTAGTGAGTCCAAACAAATTTAAACCTCTATCTCGAGAATCCGGCTACATAGAAGAATTCTGTCTTCGGCAATCTCGATCAGGACATCAACAGCTATCCGATAGAGAACTAGTTGATTGTAGGTTTGTCCGCTAGGTGGCGCAACTGGGCTCTAAATATTCTGAACTTCTGTATCTCGAGAATCCGACTACATAGAAGAATTCCAAAATTCCATCTTCGACAAGGTCGATTAGGGCATCATGAGCTATCCGATACTGAACTAGTTGGTTCTAGGTTTATCCACTAGGTGGCGCTAGCGAGTCATAGAAATTCTTAACTTCTGTTTCTCATCAAGCAGACTACATAGACAATTTTTGTCTTCGGCAAAGTTGATCAGGACATCACAAGCTATCCGATAGTGAACTAGTTGGTTAAAGGTTTTTCCGCTTGGTAGCGCTAGTGAGTTTTAAACATTCTTAGCTGCTGAATCTCGAAAATCAGGCTTCATAAATTTAGTCTTCAGCAAAGTTTATCAGAACAAGGGCTAATGGATAGTTAATTAGTTCATTTTAGGTTTATCCGCTAAGTGGCGCTAATGAGCCCTACAAATTCTGAACTTCTGTATCTCGAAAATCAGGCTACATAGAAGAATTTTGTCGTCGGCAAAGTTGATCAGTACATCAAGGGCTAACGGATAGTGAACTAGTTGGTTCTGGGTTTATCCGTTAGGTGGCGCTAGTGAGCTCTAAAAATTCTGAACTTCTGTATCTCGAGATTCAGAGTACATAGAAGAATTTTGACTTCGATAAGGTCGATCAGGACATCAAGAGCTTTCTAATAGTGAACTAGTTGGTTATAGGTTTGTCCGCTAGGTGGCGCAGGTGGGCTCTAAAAATTCTGAACAAATATCGATAAAGTAGTGACGACCTGCTCTTGCCTGCATCGGACGCAGCAGACTCGTTTCGGTGTACCTACCACTGTGTGGTGCTGGAAGATAGTTTTTTTGCCTTTTGTTGGGCAGTGCTTTTGTTCGCCGGTCGACCGTCGTCGGTGCAAATTAGCAATAAATTGTTGCTAGGATGGATGCTCCCTGTAACACACTACAATTTCAATTCCCAAGAGGGACGGTTTCACCGTCGTGGGACGAAATCGCTGGATTTGTGAAGCAGCTAAAGTCGGATCCCATGCAGATGGAGGTGGTTTACAAGTTACCACAAACCAGAACCGTCTGCATCAAGTACGCTTCTGAGGAATCGATGGATCAATCATTGAAGGAGAATGCGGATTGTGTAAAATTTCACTATTCGAACGGCAAAGCAGTAGATGTGCATGTGTCCATTGCGGGAAATAATGTGACATATGTGCGGGTGTTTGATCTCCCGCCGGAGGTGCCTGACAAGGATCTGTCGACTGCTCTCAGTAGTTTCGGGAAAGTTGGTCGGATGGTTCGCGAACAGTTCCCAGCGGGATTAGGGCTGGACCATCTCCAAACCGGTGTACGAGGCGTGTATGTCGAAATGGAAGTGGATATTCCGGCTGCCTTGGAGATAGGAAAATGGAAAGCACGTATATTGCACGATGGTCTGAAGGACAAATGTTTTTTGTGTAACAAGGAGGGGCACCGAAAAGACTCGTGTCCAGAGAGGAAAACGAAGAAACGGAACAACAAAAAGAACCGGGATCCATTATCGTACGCCGGCATTGTGGCTTGTGGATCTGCAGCACTGCAAAGTGAAGCGGATTTAATTGAGGAGGAACCAGAAGTAATCGAACTAGTTGAGGATGAAGCTTTGGAAGTGGATGAAATAGGCTGCCATGTAGAGCCGGTCTCGGTGGAGCAAACAGAAGAGGAACAAAAGAGGGAAAGGCGTGAAAGAGCAATAGCGGACTTAACCAAGTTTGCGCATAGAGTCCAGGAGGTCATGACTAAACAACAGGCAAGCGAGCGAAGGGCGCAGTTCGCTGCATCGGGATCAACGGAGATGCTGCGTCCGAAGAAAACAGCCAGGAAGACTTCGAAGTAATTTTTTTAAGTAAATTAAACACAACAAGTGTAATTGAGTATTTCGGCTCCGTAAAGTGCACTGCACGCATGAGCCTATTAAATAAACGAAATGAAAAAAAAAAAAGTAGTGACGATGAAATAGAACTGCATGGCTACTGATTGATAACAAAGGTAGGTATCAAACAGCCGTCTCATTTAACTAAATATAATATTGAACAAAATATAGTATAGTATAGTATAATTAGTTATCAACTTGAACTAATGATAACGTAATTTTCGATAACGTGCTATGTGCTATCAATTTGTTATCTTTACTCAGGTTCATTGTGACTCTCAACTCAAAGACATTCGTTTAGGTCGAACGTGCCTCTGGAGCCGACCTAGTGATTGGTCGGCTTCATGCAAAAAAGCTGTAGATAGATAAATTGAGCGTAATTTGATCAATTAACGCCCAGCAATTTGGTTAGAGGCCAGAAGACTTGAATGCCCAATGGTCTATAATCTGTAAGTTTTGCAAATACCGTGGAAAATGAAGCATGTTGCACCGTCTTGCATTCTCCTCTCTTTTTCGTGCTCGTTCAGGAGAGTTATTATCCGATGATGAATGGGTTGGTTTATATTTTCCCGTTAGGCGGCTTCAATGATTCATAGAAATTTTGAACTTGTGTATCTCGAGAATAGAACTACCTAAAGGACTCTGGTCCATATAACCACAGCTGTAAATTACGTGATCCGTAAAATCGTGGAAATCGTTTCCACTGTGAGCTTCGGAAGAAGCTGAGATAGATGAGAATGAGATGTTGATTCATTTCATTCATTTACTTAGTATAACAACAAGTTCAAGATAAAATTGAATCAACAATATTTCTCCATAATACACGGTTCGTGGCTGCCGTTCTCCATCCTCGCTCACGTCCGATGCTCGCCAAGTCACGCTCCACCTGATCCGCCCATCGTGCTCTCTGCGCTCATCGCCTTCTAGTGCCAACCGGATCTGTCGCGAACACCAACTTTGCAGACTTGTTGTCCGGCATTCTTGCAACATGCCCTGCCCGTCATATCCTTCCGGTTTTGGCCACCTTCTGGATGCTGGGTTCGCCGTAAAGTGCAACGAGCTCGTGGTTCATCCTTCTCCGCCACACACCGTTCTCCTGCACGCCGCCGAAGATCGTCCTTAGCACGCGTCGCTTGAAAACTCCGAGTGTTTGCAGGTCCTCCCCGAGCATGGTCCATGTTTCGTGCCCGTAGAAGACCACCGGTCTTAATAGCGTTTTGTACATGGTGCATTTGGTGCGTGGGTGAATCTTTTTCGACAGCAGTTTCTTCTGGAGCCCGTAGTAGGCCCGACTTCCGCTGATGATGCGCCTCCGACTTTCACGGCTCACGTTGTTGTCAGCCATCAGTAAGGACGAATTCCTCCACCACCTCGAAAGTATCCCCGACTATCGTAACATTACTACCCAGACGGATCCGGTCGTGTTCGGTTCCGCCTACCAGCATGTACTTTGTTTTTGAGGCATTCACCACCAGTCCGATCTTTACTGCTTCGCGTTTCAGGCGGATGTACAGCTCTGCCACCGTTCCAAATGTTCTGGCGATAATGTCCATGTCGTCCGTAAAGCACACAAATTGAACGGATTTTGTGCAATCGTTCCCCGACAGTTGAGCCCGGCTCGTCACATCACACCTTCCAGAACGATGTTGAAGAGTAGGCATGACAGTCTTGTCGTAAACCCCGGCGAGATTCGAATGAACTAGATAGTTCACCCGAAACCCTTACGCAGTTTTGCACACCCTCCATCGTTACTTTTATTGCTGTGTGCGTTCAAGATGCAAACGGTGCCCAAATGCGCTTCAAACGCGGTAACACAGTGTTACCAAAGGCAAATTAGCAACCATATCCAAAACCACCGCCAACCTAGGATGTAAATGCTCCCACTGACATTGGGCTACTTGTTAGAAAATCTTACCGCATTTGGTGTTCCTGCATTTGATATTTGCGTTTCGAATGCACACAGCAATATCAGTCTAGTAAGCTTCCCATGAAAGCCGTTTTCGTCCATGATTTTCCATAGCTCTGCGCGGGAGAATGAGATGAGCAGAACGCTAATAATTTGGTCCTTTATAAAAATGAAACATAAACGATGCTCAAAGAACACTTGCAAATATTTGCAAGTTTTCGAATGATGATTGCTAAGATAATCTTTCGCTTTGTACTAGATAACGGTGTGTGGCGGCAGAGGGTGAGCCACGTGCTCGCAAAGCCAGAAGCATACGGTGGGCAGGATATACTATTAGAATGAAGAATATCAACCTATTCTCGCTATTCTCTTTATTTATCTATCCTACACCTCTGGACAAATTTTTAAAATCATCATTGGGCGAATTTTTGAGTTACGCCCTTTTAAAGGGCCTAACCTCTAGAAAATCGAGTTTTCTATAGCATAACACCACATTTCATAACAGCATCATGAATTTAAGTCATCAATAACAGAAATTATCATGAACAATAATGAAATTTGGTAGTATGCATCCATATGGATATCGGTGGAGTGCATTTTGTATCAAAATTTGTCATTACGTCAATATACGGTAGAAGTTCTTAGGGCCTATAGAAAGCAAACTTTACATTGGTGTAACAAATTCAATTAAAAGAATATTGTATTGTGATTCCATATGTCAATAGATGTTCATAATACTCTCCGTCAAGGCGATAGTATTCACATGCTCAGCCCCAACATTTCAAAAGGACGTAACTGATCTTCAACACAATATCTTTTTCTGTAGCTGTAGATCGAATCTTATCTTTCCCAGGACACCAACAATTACTATCGGAAAAAATGCATTTCCTCCGTCCAGTAGTGGTTGTACATTGCATCGAAGAGATAAACGTTCGGTTTCGGCAAGCAGTTTCGCCATTTCGAAATGTTAGCATTGATATATTAAGAGCGCACACTCTCTATACAGCAAATCGGCCTTAAAAACAATAGTCAAAAATTGTTAAAAATATTTAATATGGGCAACCACAAATTAGAATAGATATTTAAAATATCGAAAGGCCAAAAGACAAAAAGTCGGAACAGGCATCAAATAATCAAACATAATATTCTGGGTAAAAATACTTTCTTCTTTAAAAATATGTAGGTAAGACCTTTTGTCCCTACTAATTTAACTTTTCTTCGACCTATTGTCTTATTTTATTATTCATTTCTGGAGCAACATTTGAAAAGGGCCCAACCGGTTTTGTGCCTTTTTTTCGATCTCGCTTCGAGGGCCTAACAGCAGCCCCCACGCAAATGAATACCGTTATCCGAAAGATCGATGTTTGCTCTATCTGAAAACGGTCTTAGTTTGTGTGAGTAAGATGACGGGGGCTCAGGAGCGACGTTTGAAGTTATTGTTTACTAATGCTTGTATGTTTTTTTCAAATGTTGCACCAGATTTGTACGATTTATGTTTTCCAGGATCTTTTCAGCTACAGCATTTAAGAAGGGCGTAACTTGTTGATGATACGGTTCCTTTTTCTATGGATGTAGATTGCATGTCACCCCTCTAGTGTAAACCATCGAAAGAGGAGCATTCTTTTTGTCTAGAAGTACCACGCCACAGTATTGAAAAAAAGTGTTGTTTTGGAAATGCAACCGCGCATATCTATTTACATTTCTGCATAACTTTGCACGATAATTTTTCTTGTTTTCTTGGTCGAAAAAAAAAACAAAATTGATAGGGACAAACGGTCTTACCTACATATTCCAAAAATTATCGTGCAGCATTTTATGTGTAAGCCTGATGCGACTTTTTGTCTTTTGGCCTTTCAATGTTTTGGTTTTCTATACTTTTAACTTAAGCCGTTTGGCACACCGACATATTTCTTTTTGTTTATTTTGTGGTTGCCCATATTTGACTACTGTTTTTAAAGCAGATTTTCTGTGTGTACGCTCTTAATATATCGGTGCTAACATTTCAAAATGGCGAAACTGCTTGCCAAAACCAAACCTTTATCTCTCCGTTGCAATGTACAACCACTACTGGACAGAGAAAATGCAATTCTTTCCGATAGTGGCTGTTGGTGTCCTGGGAAAGATGAGATACGATCTACAGCTATGGAAAAAGTTATTGTTTTAAAGATCAGTTACGTCCTTTTGAAATGATGATGCTGATATGCATGTGAATACTATCGCTATGACTGACAGTAATATGAACATCTATTGACGTATGGAATCCCAATACAATATACTTTTAATTGAATTTGTTACACCAATTTAATGTTTGCTTTCTATAGGCCCTAAGAACTTCTACCGTATATTGGCGTAATGACAAATTTTGATACAAAATACGCTCCACCGATATTCATATGGATGCATACTACCAAATTTCAATATTGTTCATGATAATTTCTGTTATTGATGCCTTTAATTCACGATTCTGTTATGAAATGTGGTGTTATGCTATAGAAAACACGATTTTTAGAGGTTAGGCCCTTTAAAAGGGCGTATCTCAAAAATTCGCCCAACGATGATTTTAAAAATTTGTCCAGAGGTGTAGGATAGATAAATAAAGAGAATGGCGTTTCAGGTTTTGATGGTATATTTTATTTTATAATAACGGTAAATGGAGCACCGTGAGCTCCGTATCGGTATTTTTCTCTTCTCGTTTGTACACGCACTCCGGTGTGTGAAACGGTACTTGCGTCAACTGACGACCGGATTCGTTTTTTGCTACGTAAAGCAAACTGAAACAACCATGGCATCCGTACGATCGCGTGAAAACACGTTCAGGATCGATCTAACGAACTTTTCTAAGCGTCCTACGTTTGAAGAAATCCACAAGTTTGTCCATGAGACACTTGGACTAACCGTGGATCATGTTGTGCGTTTGCAAATGAACCATGCACAAAATTGTGTTCAAATCAAGTGTCGTGATCTGCAAACTGCTCAGGATGTCGTCGAGAAACATCACGAAAAACATGAACTTGAGGTGAACAAGTGTAAGGTGAAGGTGCGTCTCGTCATGGAAGACGGAGGCGTCGAGGTCAAGCTACACGACCTGTCCGAAAACATTCGGAACGAAGAAATTGTGGCCTTCTTGAAGCAGTACGGTGAAGTGATTGCAATCAAAGATCAGGTGTGGGGTGACAACTATCCTCTGAAGGGGATACCGACGGGTGTGCGTGTCGTGAAGATGGTTTTACGTCGCCACATCAAATCGTTCGTTACTATTCAGTCGGAACAGACTCTCGTGACCTACCGTAATCAGCCTCACACGTGTCGCCACTGTACGAACCCCTCTCACCCGGGTTCCACATGTGTGGAAAATAAAAAACTGTTGGCGCAAAAATCGGATCTGAACGATCGGCTCAAGGCTGCAGCAAAGTCTACCAGCAACACGCCGGTAAATTTCGCAAGCGTTGTGAACAATAGTGGCTCGTCTCTGATGCCCCACTTCGTCGCTCTGAACGGATCGGCTTCTACATCCCCAAGCACCATCAGCGTTGCTAGCGAGACCAATCATGCAGATAGCTCACCGTCTGCCTCCAACCAAACCGGCGGCGGCGCACTTGCTTCCACTTCCACAGCAAGCGTGTGCGAATCTACAGAATTGCCAGAACACGCAGAACAAAGGATCGAAAATACTGAACAGCGAAGCACCGAAGCACCTACTGTAGGCGGCATTGGTGCAAAACAACCAACGTCAGATCAATCCACCCATCAGGTGACAGTAACAACGAATGAATCATCATCAACGGATTCAGTGAGCCTTTTCAAAATCCCATCCAACCCTCCCAAAACACTCAACTTCACAATGGAGATTTCCGACAGTGACAGCTGTGAATCGCAAGATAGTGGCACGTTCCAAAAAGTCAAGCGTAGGGGACGTCCAAAGAAGCAAAAACTTGACTCTGTTCTACCCTAAATGTTTCGTAACCGATCCCAATACTAACCAGTTAACCCCGAGTAGACCGCGGTGTATGTCGGTCCCCCAAAGCTACACGGTAAAAAATCTGCACTGTGATATAAACTGATTGGCACTTGAATTCGCACTACTGTTCAATCAGTTTGTTATCAATTACATATCATTTGACAAAGAACATCCAATGCCTCTTCAATTATAATGTAACTTCACATCAATTCGTTGTTGACAATGTTTTGATTTCAAAACTAAAATTAAAAAAAAAGTGTGTACAGCCGCACCCAGATTCGATACCAGGACCTTTAGAGTCACGATCAACTATTTTACCACTACACTGCTTCACATCTGTTAGAGAGGTGCGAATCGAAGCGAAACACTTTCTACCGCCTGTCATCTATATTCACTTTTATGTCCAAAACAGTCATTACCAAATCAACAACTTTTCACTTTGGATCGTATTGCTTTTTACAGTAGTGCAAATCGAAGGGATTTTCTGTTGATTTCTCTGGTGGGTTTGTTTTGGTCCTCAAATCAACACTGACAGCATTGCGATCTCAAAGGAAAAGCACTTCTGATCATGTTGATTACGACATTGAATAGTTAAGGGGTTTTTCCTTTACATCTAGCGTGCAGAATTTTTACCGTGTAACCAGTGATATCTTAACAAAAAGTGAAATGAACAATCTACCTAGCAGTTACAATATCGGAAGTTTAAACATGTGTGCCATATCCAGTGCGAATAAAATCCAATCGATGTGCTCATTTTTTCGATTGATGGACTATGACATTGTTTTGCTACAAGAAGTTGAGAATGCGCGATTGTCCATTCCAGGGTTTACTGTGATTACAAACGTCGATGATGCTAAAAGAGGAACTGCTATTGCTTTAAAAGCACATATTCCGTTTTGTAATGTCCAACGTAGTCTTGATAGTCGTATTATATGTGTGAAGATTGGGAATAGTGTCACTATATGTAATGTGTATGCTCCCTCCGGTACTCAGAATGCCTCTTTGAGAGAGGAATTCTTCAGACAAATTGTCCCTTTTTATCTCCAGAGTGCTTCTACTGATCTTGTTCTTGGAGGAGATTTCAATTGTATTGTGTCATTGAAAGACTCAACTGGTTCAAGTAATCAAAGCAAATCTCTTAAAAACTTGATTGATTCGTTGAAAATGTGCGATACATGGGAATGTCTCCACAAGAATCAAAGTGAGTTTAGCTTTGTTCGTCCAAATTGTGCTTCGCGTATCGACAGAATATATGTTTCCCCGTCTCTTGTCCCGGCTTTACGTACGTCTGAATATTTTGTCACGTCGTTCTCTGATCAGAAAGCTTATAAAATAAGGTGCTGCCTGCCGAATTTAGGGAGATCTAATGGACGTGGGTTTTGGTCCCTTCGCACTCATGTGATGACTGACGAGAATCTGGAAGAGTTTGAATTGAAGTGGAATCGTTGGTTGAGAGAACGCCGACACTTTGATAGTTGGATGTCGTGGTGGGTGGATTTTGTAAAACCAAAGATTATTAGTTTCTTTAAATGGAAAACAAACATAGCTTTCCGAGAGTTTCATACAGCCAATGAACTATTGTACCGAAGATTGCGTGAAGCGTACGATAATCTTTATGGCAATCCACAGGGAATAGTTGAAGTAAATAAAATAAAGAGTAAGATGTTGAACCTACAAAGTAGACATTCAAAAGCTTTTGAAAGGATCAATGAAACATTAGTTGCAGGAGAAAAAGTATCCTCGTTTCAACTGGGTGATCGAGTACGAAAGAAAAACAACAGCGCGATAAAATCAATCAAATATGAGAATAACCGACTCGATAACTCTGCTGAAATTGAGAGACATGTCTGTCAGTATTTTCAAACGCTCTATGAAAATGAGAACTTACCTGCAAACACTCAATTTCCATGCAGTAGATCGATTCCTCCTAATTGTCCATCGAATCTTGAAGCAATGGATGAGATAACAACTCAAGAAATTTACTTTGCTATCAAATCTAGTGCGTCTCGCAAATCCCCTGGAAGTGATGGCCTTCCAAAGGAGTTTTATATAAAAACATTTGAAATTATCCACCGTCAACTCAACCTCATCATTAATGAAGCACTTCAAGGCAATATACAAAAGAAATTTGTTGACGGCGTCATTGTCCTGTGTAGGAAAAAAGGCAACGATCAAACTATCAAAGGTTTCAGACCAATTTCCTTGCTTAATTTTGATTACAAAATACTTGCACGTATACTCAAGCAAAGAATGGAAAAGATTATGACATCTAACAACATTCTTAACTCTAGCCAAAAGTGTTCAAATTCAAAAAGGAACATTTTTGAGGCCGTTTGTGTTATAAAAGATCGAATTGCAGAGATAAAGTGTAAGAAAAAGACAGGAAGGCTAATTTCTTTTGATCTTGACCATGCTTTTGACCGTGTGAATGTGAAATTTTTGTTGAATGTGATGCGTAACATGTGTTTTCACCCAGGTTTTGTGTCTATCGTTGAGAAAATTATGTCCATGTCCAATTCTCGAATACTGATAAACGGAAATCTCAGTCCTGAAATTCCTATCCAAAGATCTGTCCGACAAGGTGATCCCTTAAGTATGCACCTGTTTGTCCTTTACCTCCATCCCCTCCTCGAAAAGCTCACTTCCATCTGTAATAATGTACTCACGGTGCTTCATTTACCGTTATAATAAAATAAAAATGACCATCAAAACCTTAAACGCCATTCTTTTTCTTTATCATTCCTACACCTCTGGAAAATTTTTTGAAATAATCGTTAGGCGAAATTTTGAGTTATGCCCTTTTAAAGGGCCTAACCCCTAAAAAATCAGGGTTTCTATAGAAAAACATCATATTTCATAACGGAAGCATGCTTCTGCCAACAAAATTTGAAACGCCATTCTCTTTCTTTATCATTCCTACACCTCTGGAAAATTTTTTGCAATAATCGTTAGGCGAAATTTTTAGTTATGCCCTTTTAAAGGGCCTAACCCCTAAAAAATCAGGGTTTCTATAGAAAAACATCATATTTCATAACGGAAGCATGCTTCTGCCAACAAAATTTGAAACGCCATTCTCTTTCTTTATCATTTTTACACCTCTGGATAAATTTTTAAAATAATCAGTTGACGAAATTCTGAGTTACGCCCTTTTAAAGGGCCTAACCCCTTTAGAATCAGGGTTTCTATAAAAAATCATCATATTTCATAACAAAAGCATGCCTTGAAGTCCCAAGTAATAAAACGTATCATAAATAATGCTACAATTTGATACTATGCGCTTGTATTGGCTATTTGTATTGATGTTTGTATAAAAAATGGCCATTACGCTAATATAAGGGAAGTATTTTCAAACATGTAGGAAGCAATCATTTTTGTATCAATTGCCATTCATAGCGTGGGACGTAAGATTTTTGTATTGCTTTTTTATAGACAAAACAAGCAATGACATGTGCCTTTGTCATTCGTTAGTTTTATTGGTGAATGCCGTTTTCAATTAATAAACATACAAAAATAAGGATTGAGATGATCAATTGTAATGATAGTTCTATATGTAACTGCTAAACTACGTTACCGAAGAATAAACATGATTAAATGAAACTAAGTTTTATAATAAGTACTTATGACCTTCAAATGGGCGTAACTGGAGAATTTGATCGACATTTTTTTTGAAATTCAGTTTATGGGTGTGCAATAACTATATAAGTGAAAAAGTAAATGAACTGTCGTTTATGTTTTTCATTGTATATTGTTCTGGCTATAATAGTAAATGTAGCCAACAACGTCCGTATCCTACAGGTTAAAGAATACTTCCCTTATACTGGCGTTATGGCTAATTTTTATACAAAATGAAGTCAATATTAGTGCATAGTATCAAATTGTAGCATTGATTATAATACTTTTTTATTATTTGGGACTTTGAAGCATGCTTCTGTTATGTAATATGATGGTATTCTATAGAAACCCCTATTTTTTAAGGGGTAAGGCCCTTTAAAAGGGCGTAACTCAAAATTTCGTCTAACGATTATTTAAAAAAAAAAAATCCAGAGGTGTAGGAATGATAAAGGAAGGGAATGGCGTTTCAAATTTTGTTGGCAGAAGCATGCTTCCGTTATGAAATATGATATTTTTCTATAGAAACCCTGATTTTGTAGGGGTTAGGCCCTTTAAAAGGGCATAACTCAAAATTTCGTCTAACGATTAATTTAAAAATTTATCCAGAGGTGTAGGAATGATAAAGAAAGAGAATGGCGTTTCAAATTTTGTTGGCAGAAGCATGCTTCCGTTATGAAATATGATGTTTTTCTATAGAAACCCTGATTTTTTAGGGGTTAGGCCCTTTAAAAGGGCGTAACCCAAAATTTCGTCTAACGATTTTTTTAAAAATTTGTCCAGAGGTGTAGGAATGATAAAGAAAAAGAATGGCGTTTAAGGTTTTGATGGTCATTTTTATTTTATTACAGTAATGTTCCGATTTTATCACGCCCTCCGCGTATCAGTCATTCATTTTTCATTAATTTTCTGTTACATTTGATAGCAAGTGCTTCCCCTTTTTTTCAAGATAAATGTTGAAGGCACGTTTAGCGACGGTAAAAATATTAAAAAATCGTATAGATTTTGTAGAATATTTAAAAGCAGTTTTGAAAAGGGGCGTGATAAAATCGGAACAATACTGTATAACGGTAAATGAAGCACCGTGGTACTAGAACTCGTTGTGGCTTATGCTGACGACATTTCCATAATTGTGGTGGATGATGCAAAGTTGGATCCCATAAAGAAGGCGTTTGTGGAATTTGGACTATGCTCTGGAGCTGTGCTGAATTTGGCTAAAACATCATCAATACTCATCGGAGTGCAACGGAGAACACAAGCGGTGGAATGGCTCACAAACGAAGAAAGCGTGAAAATCCTGGGAGTCGTCTACTTCAATTCCTTGAAGCGCACAATTGATTTCAACTGGGCCGATGTTATTAGGAAAACGTCCCAGCTAATGTGGCTTTTCCAACAACGGAGTCTAAGTATCCATCAAAAAGTGATACTAGTGAACACGTATGTTACTTCTCGACTGTGGTATATGGCTTCTGTGCTCAGCATCCCAAACTCTTCAGTTGCAAAAATAACCTCACTAATTGGAAACTTCATTTGGGCACGTTATCCTTGCCGGATACCCATTGAACAATTGGCTCTACCCGTTTCTAAAGGGGGCCTAAATCTTCACCTGCCGTCACAGAAATGCAAGGCACTGTTGCTCAACCGTTTTCTACGATGTCTGGAGTACACCCCATTCGCTTCATCTTTCTTGGACCAATTCCAAAATCCTCCAAATGTCAGTGGAATCCCAGCTTTATATCCTTGCTTGAAGCTGATTGCAAGAGAACTACCGTATCTGCCAGAAAACATAACCAGGAATCCATCGTCTCCAGCGGTACTGGATACATTTCGCAACACAATGCAAACTCCAAAAGTTGTTGCAGAAAATCCTAATGTGCAGTGGTCCAGGATTTGGCGAAACGTTCGAAGCAGGGCATTGACATCAGCCGAGAAATCCTCCTACTATCTTATCGTCAACGGGAAAATCCCACACGCTGCTTTGTTTTATCGACAGAACAGGGTAGACACTCCCATGTGCATCCATTGCACAACTGTAGAGGAGGATCTTGAACATAAGTTCTCAACGTGTGTCCGTGTACGTCATCTTTGGAGCTATCTTCGTCCGAAACTGGAAGCAGTCTTGAACAGAAGAGTAAACTACAAAATGTTGTCATTTCCAGAGTTGAAGAATACTGATTCCATTTCAAGAAACAAGGCTCTAAAAATGTTTATTGTATATGTAAACTTCATTTTAGATGTCAAAAGTAGTTTTACAGTAGAAGCTCTTGACTTTGTTTTAAGTTGTTGTTGTCCTTAGATTAAAATGAACTAAATAAATGTGTTTATAAAAAAAAGCAGATTGTTTTAGTAATGTAATCCATTTCTGGAACATTTCAAACTGTAACTTTTTTTTATTAGGAGAATATCAACTATGATCAGTCATCTGAAATAGATTTACATAGCTCATAGAGATAAGGTAGCCGCGCAAAAAAAAATAAAAAAAAATATTTTTTCAACGTTTCACGTGCATATGCCCCACTGTGTATTAAAACGAAAATTTCACCGTAGATTTTCGTTTAAATGACTGCAATAACTTTCTTTTATGGGGTTGAGGTACTCTAGAAAAAATCAGACATCTACTGTGATTGTGGCATAATTCGGGCGTTAATGGGTTAATGTAGGGCGGCTGCCAGGAAAAGAGATTACAGCTGGATTTGCTGTAATGCAAGAGGTGGATACTCGTGCTGAAACAGGTGTTCGATTAGATCCATACTGAAAGTTGTCTTCCGGTGTGCAGGAGTTACTGACCAAACAATTATTTTTATTTAATTGATACGAAATCGATTTTGCTCAACGTACATCAATGAGCTGTTACATGACTGTCCTTGAGGGAAAAACATGTTGATGAAGCTTTAACATTTGTAATTTTTATTTGTGGGAGACATACGAGTAAAACTTCACACTTCAGAACATTTTGCATAGGAATTATTGTGCCTTATTCTTAAAATTCTTCTGAATACTTTGAGTATTGCTTTTAGCTTTCTGACTGTACATTTGCGTGACTTGCCTAATTGTTTTGCTTATTCAGCAAAAAAATAAGGTTGACTGCTTTGCCTTTTCTTTGGCTTTACATTACCAATGGAACTTATTATCTCTCTTATATTAAGTGCTCTTATTTTCACATATATAAGTTGAAGAGCTTCTTTGGCTAAGATTTCAAAATTTTCAATATGATGTGGCAAGTTCCAGTGATACTATACTTGAAAAGTTGATAAAATGTCATACGAATAGAAGATCCACGTCCAGATGATGAAAACAATCCACCATCTCCTTATTGGCGATGAAAAGCATTATCCACCAAACTAACGTAAGGCCCACGATAACTGTGTTAATGAAAATGCAGGGTAACGCCTCATATCAGTAGAGAGGTAATCTGTCTAGCGTAAAAATGAACCCCTTGTCGCGTTATCTGCAAACCCCGGGAGGTTATAAAAGACTGGTTACTATATGAAATTCCCATCATTGCACATTCATTTTTGAAGCAATGTTTCGTTTGGTTTTTGTGCTAATCTGCCTAGCGGTAGGCGTCATCAACGCCGTGCGTAAGTTTCTGTCGTTCGATATGTGTTCCATGACGTATGTAATTCATTGTACCTACCATTAAACGACTATGCAGCAACTCGCGATGAACGTATCGTTGGGGGAATCCCAGCCGAATCCGGAGACGCGCCGTGGATGGTGTCGATGCGCAACTCGTTCAACATCCACTTCTGCGGAGGAACGCTGCTAAACCGTCGATTTGTTCTAACGGCGGCTACCTGTATGCAGGGTCGACTGTCCAGCACTACGATGGCCGTCGTTGGATCCAGATTCCTGAACACGGTTGCTGCTCCCTATTATGGTTTGCAAACGATCACCCACCCGCAGTTCAACCAGAACACCCTCGAGTTCAACGTGGCGCTGTTCCAAACAATACAGAATGTGGTGTTCACCAGTATTGTTCAGCCGATCCAGCTGAATCCGGACTTCATCATGGCTGGAGCTCGTGGTCGAATGTTCGGTTGGGGTTCAATCGAGAGCGGAGGTGGAAATTCCAATGCACTGAACTTTGTCAACCTGAACGTGATCGATAACGACAACTGCCGTGGATTTTTGGGATCTGATGGAATGCGTGTGGCAACTTCATCCATGTGTACGTTGAACCGTGAAGGACAGGGATTGTGCACCGTAAGAACAGCTTTTTTGTAGTTCTACTGGAGGTTACGACTACTAAGAAAATTGTTTTCAGAACGATGCTGGAGGCGCTCTGACTTTGGACGCTCATGCCATCGGTGTCGCATCATGGAAGGTTCCTTGTGCTACTGGTCGTCCCGATGTTTTTGTTCGCATTTCTGCCATTCACGGTTGGATTATCAGCATTATCTGAATAGCAGCCAATGACGACATTGTAGGTCAGTGATAAAATTTATTATATGAAATATTATACTTATTGCCAATTTGGATTGAACCTACTAAGCCTCTACTGATCATTTATTTGGTTTGTAACTAATGGGCTGATCAATGCATACTTGTGCTGAATCCCACTCCCAGTGCTCCATTCTTTATGAAATTTGGAATGTGTTTTTTTCAAGCTAGTATATTTTTAGACTAAGCAATAAAAAAGGTCGATTTTTTCATCACCGAAAGGTATGAGCTACTTAAATATGCTGGAAACATAATTCACTGTTTCAGAAATCATAAATAAACTAACGATTGACTGCCATTTCAATTTGAGCACAATATCCTAAAAGGTTTTTCCTAGCTTTTATAAAAACATTCTATCGAAGCAAATAGTACATGGAAAACTCAGGAAATTTATTTTAGTCTAATGAGCAGTGCTGTCATGGTAAAATCAGTGATGATTACTCAAGGTATCCACATTTCAGCGCCCCCTATACTGGTACGCCCCCAAGGAAATGCTTTCGCTATTGCGCCTAATGAAGAATCATTCCGGGAAAACCCTTCTAAGCATTATTTTTTTCTGTAAAAAGGACCATTGGAATTCCTTTTATCAGTTTTGCAAGAATTCTTCTTAAAATTTCAAGAAAATACTCGAGGATTACTTTCAGGGACAACATCAGCAATTCCTGTGGGGCGTTCTTGGGGATTTATCAAAAATAATCTGGTTTGTATACAAACAAAAAATCTTGCAGGATTTCTTAAGATCCCTCTGCGTATCCTCGCCTTCAAAATACGTCCCTGTCCATAGACCTGTGCGCTGACTATATTTTGTTCGGCGGCGGCGTGAGGGCCATTTTTGGTAACGGCGGCGTGAATCGGCGTGACCAAAGTTTGATCATAACGTCAACATTGGCAAAACAAAGAAGTTCTTATTACGGTCTAGAATTAGCAATCTGAGCTTTTCCATAACCATTCATGACATAAACTATTACGTTAGAATGAATACCTTTTTATTTCTGTTCGGGTCCGTCACTGTCACCAGTGATTATACATATTGAGACATTACCTGCATCCTTAGTGTAATGCATGTTGCATGATGAAAATTCTGGACTAATCTCTGCAGGAACTGCTGTATGAAACCCTGAAGAAACTTGCGCAGGAATCTCTGGTGGTTCGAGAATCTCTCCTAGAGGGATCCCTGCAGATACTTCTGAAAAAATCGTTGATTGGGGTTTTTGAGGAATTTCAGAAGGAAATCCATGACAATTCTTCGAAAGAAACTCCAGGAGGATTTCCCAAATGAATTCAAGAAGGAATCACAAGGGAATTACACCAGGAATTCCAGGAGGAATCTCGAAGGAATTCCAGCGGGAATACAAAAAGAAATTCGAGAAGGAATCCCCTAAGGATTTCTAGGAGGAATCAACGAAAAATATCCAGGAGAAATCTCTGAAGGAATTCCAGGAGAAATCTCTAAGAAAGTACTAGAAGGAATTTCCTAGGCCCTCGAAGGAATTTCAGGAGGAATCACCAAAGAACTACCAAGAGGGAATCCCGAAAGAAATCCAGAAGAAACCCTTGATGTAATATCCTCGAAGGAAGAATCCCTCAGGAGGAACCCCCGAAGGAATTCTAGAAGTAATCCCCGAAGCAACTTTAGGAGGAATCTTCGAAGGAATTCTAAGATGAATCCTCGATAGAATTTCAGGAGAGATTCTCGAAAAATTCTAGGAAGAATCGCCCCGCAAGAATTCTTGGAGGACCTCAAAGGGATTCCAGCAGGAATCCCCGTACGCATTCCAGGAGGAATCTCCGAAGAAATTTGAAGATAAATCACCAAAGAAACTCCAAGAGGGTATCGCGAAGGAAATCCAGAAGGAATCTTCGACGAAACACCAGGAGAAATCCCCGAAGGAATTTTAGCAGGAATCCTCGAAGAAAGTCTAGAAAGAATCCTCGAAGAAATGACAGCAGAAATACCTGCAGGAATCCAAGGGGGCACCACCGAAGGGATTCTGGGAGGAATCTCCGAAGGAATTCCAAGAGGAACATCTAAGGTTTTTCAGGAGGAATCCCCATAAGAAGTCCAGGAGGGATCTCCAAAGTAACTCAAGGAGAAATCCTCAAAGGAACTCTCAGAAAAATATCAGGAGAAATCCCCGAAAGAAATCCAGGAGGAATCCACGACGGAATATAAAGAGGAATCTTCGAAAAAAAAACATGGGGAATTCATGAAGGAAGTCCAGGAGGAATCCCCAACGGAATTCCAGAAAGATTTTTTAAAGGAATTCAAGAGAAATCCTCAAAGTTTTTCTAGGAAGAACCATTGAAAAATTCAGGAGGAATCCTCTTTGAAGTTCCATGAAGAACTCCTGAAATAATTTCAAGAGGAGTTCCCGCAGGAATTTCAAGAGAAGACCTCGAATGAATTTCAGCACGAGTCCCAAAAAATCAACAGGAATCCCCAAAAACACCAAGGAGGGATATCCAGGTGAATTCGAGAAACAATCTCCGAAGGATTTCTAGGAGAAATCAACGAAAAATATCCAGAAGAAATCTCTTACGGAGTTCCACGAGAAATTTCAGAGGAAATTCTAGTAGGAATCACCGAAGGAATTCCAATAGTAATCCCCAAAAGAATTTCCGAAGAAATTCCTTAAGGAATTCTAGGAGGAATCCCCGGAGGAATTCCATTAAAAGTCATCCAATAAATTCCGGGACGAATATCCGAAAAAAATCGAAGAGGAATTCCCGTAAAAAAAATCCAGTGGGAATCTCCGACGGAATAGCAGGAGAAATCACCGAAAAAAATTCAGGAGGAATCCTCGAAGGAAGTCCAGGAGAAATCCCCAAAAGAAATCCAGGAGGAATACCCGATGGAATTTATGGGAGAATTCCTGAAGGAATTCCTAGAAAAATCCCCAAAGAAATTACAGGAGAAATTTCTGCAGGAATCCCAGGTGGAACTCCTGAAGGAATTCTGGGAGAAATCTCCGAAGGATTTCCAAGCGGTATACACGAAGTATTTTCAAGAGGAATCCCCATAGGAAGTCCATGAGGAATCCCCGAAGCAAATTCAAGAGGAATCTCCTAAGGAAATCTAAGAGAAATCGTCAAAGAAGTTCCAGGTGGAAACCCCGAAGAGATTTCAGGAGAAATCCACGTTATCATATTAAAAGAAATCCCCTAGAGAATTTTAGGTGGAATCCATGAAGGATGTCCAGCAGTAATAACCGAAGGAATTCCAGGAGAAACTCCAGGAGAAATTTCAGAATGAATTCAAGGCGGTATTTAGGCGAAAAAATCCAGAAGGAATCCCCGCAAGAATTCCAGGAAGAATCTCCGAAGAAAGCCCAGGAGGAATTCCTAAATGAAGTCCAAAAGAAGCCCCTGGAGGAATTATATAAGAAACCCTCGAAGTAATTCCAGGAGTAATCACGAAGGAATTTTAGGAGGAATCTACGAAGAAATTGCAGGAGGAATTTCCGAAAAAAAAATCCAGGAGGAATTCTCGAAGGAAGTACTAGGGCACTCATGAAGGTAGTCTAGGAGGAATCCCAAAAGAAATTACAAGAGATACCCCTGCAGGGATTCCAGGGAAATGCACGAAGGTATTCCGGTAAGAAAATCCAAAGAATTTCCAGGCGGAATCCTTGAAGAATTTTCAGCGGGTATTTCCGGGTAGGGGGAAGGACTTGCAGAAGGTATTCCCTAAAAAAAATCCTGGAAGAATCCCAGAAAGAAATCCTTGGAGAATTCTTGTAGAAACTCCTTGAAAGTACCCTTAAGAATATCCTGGAGGTATGGCTGATTACAATCCTAACAATATATTGAAGGAACTCCTTCAAGATTCCCTGCAGGAATTCCTGAATGAGCTTCTGGAGAAATCTCTGATGTAACTCCTGAAGGCATCCGTGAGTCTTCCTGGAAACATCTCGATCGCAATCTACAATCAGAAAGAACCCCAGGAGCTATCCCTGAATTAACTTCTGGAAGAATCCCTAAAGGGACTTCTTGAGGAATCCCCACCTAAGGATATCCTGAAGGAATCTTGGAGGGGGTGCTAAGCAAATTCGAGAGGTTTAACACTATAAAAATCCTTCAATAAACTTCTGGGGGAATCCTTAAATTCTCCTGGAGGTATCCTTGGATCATCCTATAAAGGAAACTTCTGTAGAGATTTCTGAAGGAACTTTCTGCAGGAATTCCTGAAAAAATCAGGAGGATTCTTTGAAGAAACATATGCAAGAATCCCTGCAACTCCTGGAGGAATCTCTGATGAAACTCCTGGACTAATTTCTGTAAGAACTCATGTAGGAATTTCTAAAGACCTCCTGCAAGAATTCCTGAAAAAACTTCTCACGAGAACTTCTAAAGGAACACCTAATGAATACCCGGGGGCATCTCTAAATCCTCCTGCAGCTATTGGAGAGATCCCTTAGCGAACTCCTGAAGAGATCACCAAAGAAAATTTTGGATCAATCCTTGAAAGAACTCCTGAAAGAATCTCTGAAAAAATGTCATGAGGAATCCCAAAGTAATTCCAAGAGGAATCTCCGAAGGAATTTCAGGAGGGATTCTTGAACAAATTCTCCGAGGGATGCTAAAAAGAATTCCTGTAGGAAACCTTGATGAAACTCCCAGAGTGATCCTTTAAGGATCTTAAGCAATCCCTACAGAACGTCGAGAGAAATCCCTTGTTGGAATTCTAGAGGTATTTCTGAAAGATATCCTGTAGAGTTCTCTGAGGAAACTCCTGGACTATTTCTTAAAGAAACTCCTGTATGAACTCTTGAAGGAACTTCAGAAGTAATCCATGAAGAAACTCTCAGACTAATCTCTGTAGGACCTCCTATGAGAATCCCTGAAGGATTTTCTGGACGAATCTCTGATGTATCTCTAGGAGGCATCTCTGAATCCTCCCGAAAGAATTTCTGAAGGAACTCCTGGAGTTTTCTCAGTCGAGTTCTTCCTGAGAGATCTACAGAAAAAAATTAATGAACTATAAAACTCCTGGAAGTGTCCCTGAAGAATTTTCTGGAGGAATCCCAGGTGGATCTCCTGGAGGCATCACTGAATCTTCTAAAAGAATCTCTGAAGAATCTATTATTGTAGTCAATCATTTATGATGGTGATCGTGAGATTTATTCATCTCTATTTTATGTAATTCTTTGGATGGATTTCTTTGAAAATTTCTTCTGGAATTCCTCCAGATATTTTTTTCAGGAATTCTCTTAGCCACTTTCTCAAGAATTTTTCGAAATATTAATCTTGAAACTGGTCCACGGATTTCCTCTGAAATTTCATCCGAAATTCCTCCTGGGGTTCGTTGAAGAATACTAAAGTAAATTTTCCGACCCGAATGATCATTTTTGATTAAAGGGTCGTTAATAAATAAACAAACAAACTAAAGTAAATTCATTCAAGGATTTCTTCAAACATATATGAGGAAATTCCGCACAGAAATATTGTCAGGGTCTTTTCGAAGAGTTTTTGTTTGGGGTTTCTCCGAAATTTTCCAAGAAATTCTCCCGGGAACTTTTCCAAGGGTTTTCTGGAGAAATTCTTGGAAGAATTTCAAACGTTCTTTCAAAATTCATGGAGATTTTTTTTTTCACAATGATTCGTAAATTCTTTCGGCAACTCATTTACAGATTTTTTTTAGAAATTTTGATTTTTATTCCAGAAACTTTTTCAGAAAATATTGTTTGAATTGCACCTCAGGTTCATTCAGGTGCTACTCCATTTAATCAGGGATTTTCTCGGGTACTTATTTGGAAATCCTTCTAGTAAATTCCCAAGAGATTCTATGGAAGTTCCTCCAAGGGTTTCTACAATAGTTTCTTCAGGTATTTCACCAGGATTTGCTTTCGATTTTTTTTTGAGTTTCCTCGATAGAAATTTAAAAAAAAAATATTTCTAGAAATACTTGCAGAGGCTTTGTCAGCTCTTCCAGGTTTATTTTAAGGATTCCTTCATATTTTTATGTCTTCAGTGATTCTCTAAACAATTCCTCCATTGTTAGTTTTGATTGTATCTGCAGGATTTCCTCTAGAAATTTCTCCAGAAAGTAGTTTAGGGATTTTTGTGTATAAATCCTTTAAAAAAGGTATTCCTTCATAGGTTCTTACAAGGGTTCCTTCGGAAAATCCACCGGAGATCTCTCATAAATTTATTGAAGCATTTCTTAGACAGTTTTACCAATAGCATTGACTGGAATGTGTGCAGAAATTTTATGAAGATCTGTTCATAAACTATCCGTTCAATCCCCCTAGACTGCGGGAGCCAGTAAAAATCGTTCAAAATTTCCTCAACGCATTATTCCTGGAATTTCTCCACGTTTCTCAAGATTTTTTTTTTCCTTTAAATAACTAGCAGAGTTCCTCTGATAGTCCCTATTTTTGAGGAGAATAAAGGATTTTTAAGGTTCTTCTTTTAATATTCTACTAAGCATTATCCTAGACATTCATTCAGAAACTGATCTCAAGATAATTGCTTCAGGATTGGTTTTTCTACGAGTATCTTTAAGCTCCTTAGGTGTTTTTTAGGGATTTCTTGATACAATCATCCAGGGATTTCTTAATTGATAGGTTGATTTGTCTTTATTAAAGAGACTTTCAGCCCTTGGCGTTATTTCTTAGAATTTTATGAAATTTATAGAAGAAATTCTGAAACTCCTTGGAGAAATATCTAACCAATTTTTAGACGATATTTCTGATGAAAACACAAGAGCAACTTCCAAAACAAAACAGTGTACGAATTTCTAAATAAATCACTGAAGAAATTTCTCAAAAAAAATCTTGAAGAAGCTTTTGGAAGAATTTCCGAAGCAATCCTTGTGAGATTGTAAAGAATTGTTTTTTTGAAGAATTTCTAAAAAAAAACTTTTTGGAAGAAGTTTTGAGAAAATCATTTTCCGAAAACTCTGAAAAAATCCCTCAAAAGCAGAAGTCTCAGGAGACAAAAATATCTCCCCAAAGCAACTGCTAAAACAAACTTTGAAGAGATTCGTGATCATGAAGGTGGAATCTAACCTGAAGTGACTAGGGTAATTGATCCGATCATGGAGGAGTTAAACACTGGGTTCATGCTTAAACCACAACTGTATCGCCCCAAGCAAATTTTTTACATGGATTGAATTGAAAATAATAAAATCTATCTTTCATCTACGAGAAAATAACGAAATATTGCCACTTTGAGGTTGTTATGAGTTCGTTTTTATCTGAAAGAGCATTGTGTTCCTAATGTTGCGGTATCCCATTGAAATCATATGGGATATCGCAACATTAGGAACACTACCGCAACAATAGGAACACAGCAGCAATCATATTAAGAAAAATATTTTTTTATATAGGTTTTTAGGCAAATCTTAAGCAAACAAATGATGCAATCTCATAACTTAAGCACAATACATCAATTAAAAATATCTTTTGGTAACATTTTAGTCGAAAAAGTGCTCAATTGGCCTCTTTAGCGGTGTTGAGATAATTGCATATTCTGAATCTGCATGCGAAACTGAGCCGATATCCAAATTTTCATGAATTTTGGTGCCCGGGAACCTATTTAAAAATCAATTTGAAGTTTGTATGGGAGCGATATGTCGAATCACCCCTCGTCACATTTTGTACTGGGTGGAGCTGTCAAACAGTTACACAGCTGTCAAAAGGTGATTTCAAAAAATCTCTTTGAAATTGATTTTAAGTACCAAAACAAAGTTCTAAAAATCTGAAAAAAATCATAGTGGCTCAGAAAAAGGTGCTCTTTCGTATAAAATCAAAAAATCGATACATTTTTGTTAATTTAAAAACCCAATTGCCATTACCGCAACATTAGGTACTACCCCTACTAACAAAAGTAGCTGCATAACAGCTTATGAAGCAAACGCTTCCGGAAGATAGCTCTGTTAAGCTCTTATTCAGCAAAAATGTTAGTTGGGACCACAACGATGGGAACAATTACCCTACTTGAACCTATCATTCCATGAACATATGAATACAGTTCAGTGCAATCACACATTTGGGCTTAAGGGTTTTTGGTAGTGAAGAAATCTCCAAAAAAGTCCCTGTAGAAATCTTGCCATTTTTTTTATGAATCATCGGAGCAAAATTCGATGAAATCTCCAGGAAATTATTGAAGGAATCCAAGAAGAATGTCTAACAAACTTCCTGGGGAAACTTATCAGTTAATCCTCGGCGGAATTCCTAGAAAAAAAAGGATTTTAAAGATAAATTCCTGGAGAAATCCTCTAATAGAATTCTTTGAGGATTTTCTGAAAATATTCTTGGATAAATTTGAGGACGAAATACCTGAGGAATTTCCCGAAAAGATACCTGAAAGAATATCTGGAAAATTTTCGGAAGAAACGAATATAAAATTTTTTTAAAGAATCTTTGTATTAATTTCTAAAGAAATCACCATAGGAAACTCTAAAAAAATCCCAGGAGAAGTTTCCGATTATTTTTTTAAAGCAATTTTCCCGAAGAATATCCAAACAAATTATTAATTCAATTCCAGAAGGAACCCATAGAAATGTATCAAAATGAATTCTTGGAGAGGGAATATCTGAAGGAAGCCCTGGAAAAAATCTTAAAGAATTCTAGGAAGAAATTCTGAAAAAAATAGTTGCAGGAGTTTCTGTAAAAAACCTTGGTAGATATCAACATCGAATTCCTGGAAACAATTCTGGAGGAATCTATAAATTACTTTTGTATGAATTTTTAAGAAGTTTTCCTAGGACTTAGAATCCTTGGACAAATTTATGAAAAAACGTCATAAGGAATTAATGACGATTTAGATGGAACTGAAAACCTGTGCAAAGCTTCAGCTTAAAAGAAAATCATGAATTAAAAAATCTTTAATATTGTTGCTGTTGCTTGCAATCGCTCACTTATAATCGCATTCATCCCGCAAGGGTACTCGCCTGATCCAAACGAAATTACAACGAAGCTAAATGTTGGAATTGAAAGCGGTTTTCCCAGTGAAAGAATGAAATCAAAGCGGAATAATGCGGTTATGCGAGTGGTTCAAAATATCGAAATAAACCGATTTTTTTGATAAATCCATTTTTGCGCCTCATATCAGCGAACATTTAATCTATTTAAAGTAAATGAACCCACAGTCGCGTTATCTTCAAATCCGAAAAGGTTATAAAAGATAGGGCCCTCAAAGCAAAGCTCACCATTAGACTTTTGATTCCTAAAGCGATGTTTCGTTTCGCCTTTGTGCTAATCTGCCTAGCGGTAGGCGTCATCAACGCCGTGCGTAAGTTTCTATCGTTCGATATGTAATTCATGACGTCATTTATTAACCATACCATTCGACACTTTTACAGCGACGCCAGATAAGCGTATCGTTGGTGGCATACCGGCCGAATCTGGAGATGCACCGTGGATGGTGTCGATGCGCAACTCCTTCAACATCCACTTCTGCGGTGGAACTTTGCTGAACAGCCGATTTGTTTTGACGGCGGCTACCTGCATGCAAGGACGACTGTCCAGCACTACCATGGCCGTCGTTGGATCCAGATTTCTGAATACCGTTGCTGCCCCATACTACGGTTTGCAGACGATCAACCACCCGCAGTTCAACCAAAACTCGCTGGAGTTCAACGTGGCACTGTTTCAAACGATTCAAAATGTAGTTTTCACCAGTATTGTTCAGCCGATTCAACTGAATTCGGAATTCATTATGGCCGGATCGCGCGGTCGAATGTTCGGTTGGGGAGCCATCGAAGATGGATCCGGAAACTCAAATGCTTTGAACTTTGTCAACCTGAACGTGATCGATAACGACAACTGCCGTGGATTTTTGGGAGCCGATGGATCGCGTGTGGCAACTTCTTCCATGTGCACGTTGAACCGCGAAGGACAGGGATTGTGCACCGTGAGTAACGCTTGGAATTTCTCGATAAAATCAGCATTGAAACATGCAATTTCTTTTCAGAATGATGCCGGAGGTGCCTTGACTTTGGACAACCGTGCCATTGGTGTTGCATCGTGGAAGATCCCTTGTGCTACTGGTCGTCCAGATGTCTTTGTTCGCATTTCTGCGATTCACGACTGGGTTGTCAGCATTATCTAAACAACGGTGGTTAACGATAACATAGGTCAGTGATAAAAACGATTTACTGATAGCAATGAAATTTCGGACCGAAACAAATTGGGAACAAAAATTGGTTTATCTATAATTGACCTCTGTAATTGAACCTGCACATAAACTGTTTGGAAATATAATTCTAAAATCCTCTGCTATTACAAACCAGTTGTACGCAATACCCATGCGCGGTGCGAGGCAACTCTGGTGTAGACATCAGGCATACCGGCAGCGCAAGGAACTCCCCATGAAACAAGTCCCTCCAGAGCACCGTTCACAATTAGAGCGCTTCCTGAGTCACCCATGCATGTTCCCTGTCCTACCTTCGAGTACGTACAAATGCAGCTATCGTGAACCTTTGACCGGTTCAGCCAGCCATGTCTCAGTCTACACTCGTCGTTGTTCAGCGTCCTGACTTCCATGTACTGCAACATAATAGACGCCGTCGAACCGTAGCTGGTTGATCCCCATCCACAAATCGTTCCAATCGCTGCCTCCGACACCAGTGAGTCACCCATCCTGATCGGCTGAACCATGGAGCTCATCTCGATCTTATAAGCCGTCTGCAGAAGAGCGATGTCATTTTCCAGCGTAACTTCGTTGAAGTCAGGATGTTCGATAATCTGCGCAAAGTTGTAGCTTTCTCCACCATTGGTCCGATCGATCGATCCCAGCACGGCACGTAGCTCGTACGCCTGGCGTCCGATGGTACAATGGGCGGCCGTCAGTAGCCAGCGGTCCCCAATGATGACTGCACCGCAGGTGTGAACGTTTCTCAGGTTACGGAGTGAGGCTTGGAATGGAAACTGGCCACCGCCAGCCTGCAGACCACCAACTATACGACCGGATAGTGACTCTGTGGAGAAATTGGCCGTGAGAAAGTGTGGTCGAATTCAATCAAGCAGAACTTACCATCCGCAAGAGCTGAGCAGGCAATGCTAACAATCAACAGATATCGGAACATATTTCGCGTTGTGAATGACCCAGTTTGCCATCAAGGGGTTGTCTTTTTATATCCATCGGCTGCAGAAATTCTGTGAAAGATTCACCCTGTCGTGACTGGGAGACAGCCCTCGTTGTTCATGATGTACCACTTTTATCAATTTTTCACATACAAGCAGTTGATAAAAGACTGTCTTTTTAGTCAACGGTTTAGGAGTTTGTATTTCAGATATTTGACCATTCAACTATGCCCAATGAACTGCTGGAGCAGGTACATGACAGCGTCAGAAGTACTTGCATGTTTCAAGCAATTTGTTAGAAACGTGAACTATCGCTTTGAAATAAAACCGAAAATACTACGATAAGGTTGAATTTGAAGAAATCCAGCGGCGTATAACTCAGCCCTGCTAGCGGAAATAATATAATCCTGTTGGAAGGCAAAGCAAGACAATATTATGGATGTGAGTCATCAATTGGGCCAATGAAGGATTTTCCGTTCAACGAAAAATGGGAATAGGACGGAGTGGGAATTGAACACATAGAACGTGGATTACAATACGCCTGTTACGGTAGTATTGAGGTGCTTTTGGCCGAATTCTCTCTAGCAGATCGCAAACTCCGGTGTTGTGAGTGCGAAGCAGCTGTAAGCTGTGAATTTATTTATATTAGATTTACCAATTTGCATGTAACAGAATCCACTTACAATTTTCGGTCTGCCGCATCATACAATAGTTGTTTAACCTCAATATTGTTGTAACAAATGCATAATCTGTGATAGAATTCATTATTAGAATAGGTTCATGTTCATTTAACTTTATGCAAACTTACTGTTTTAAATTGTTTTAGATACTAGGTGTAGAGTTCATTGTGTTGTTTTACTTTTAATTAGTTTATAAATATAGGCTTAAGTAGAAGAATAATTTGAATTGTAGAACACATTTCTGAATATACCACACACAACTTGTCCTGGATGAATCAATCTGTTCCAGTAATATCATGGTTCTTCTTCCTTCTTCCAATGCATGACATTCCGCGCTACAATGACATTTCTTTTCATGTGTATCGTATCTGTCAGGCAGTTGCAACGATGAACGGTGCAGTGCTGCCAGCAACAACGCCTGTTGCCGCAAACCTCACAGCCACGAAGCCCACAAAGTACGCCTTAACGGCTCCTCAGAAGCTCACATGAAAGGTATCAGAAGTTCGCTATAACTTCTGCTTAAAACTTCTAAAAGTATATATAGGGGCCGTCCATATACCACGTGGACAGCTTGGAGGGGGGAGGGGGTTCGAGAAAAGTCCACGCTTGTCCACGGAGAGGGGGGTGGGGGTTCGTCAAATGTCCACGTGGACAACATTGACATAATAATTAAGAAATTAGGATTTACAAACGAGACAAATTATGTCGCATTCTTGATGAGATTCTCTTCAATAACAGTTCTTTTATATATTTTATATTATTATACATTGTCTTTTATTTGTAAGTGATTTCTTCAAGGAAAACAAATCATTGATTCACTGACTAATTTGTTTTAAATTAACATAATTTCGAATTACTTAGTTTTCTTCACCGACAAATATTCTGGAGATTTAAAATGGAGTGTAGACCATGAAAATGTTAGTGTTTCAGTCTGGAACTTTTCACTGAAATTTTGTATGGATTTCTCGAAATTTCATATCAAACTACTTCGAAGTTTCAAAATACATGTTGAGATTTGCAGGTTTATCTTAATTTTTTTTATAGCTTTATACTCTATGCATTTTTGAAAAGTTGCTGTAATTCTTGTTTATGTAAAAATCCAAAAAAATATAATCTTATTTCAATCAGTGGCGTCGCGTAACCTCACTTTTTACCTGTGCACCGACCCTAAAACTTGCAATTGCAGGGGATTTATGATCAAAATCGAAATATAAATGAGTGAAAGCAGCTATTCTCGTCATTTTCTAATTATTACAAGCAATTTTGTTCAAAAAATTCAAGAATTTATACTTGGTGCACAGGTAAAAAGTGAGGTTACGCGACGCCACTGATTTCAATAAAAATCTAAACAGATACCTTATCTAAACCAAACAAATAAAACTAAAAAACGCTGAAAATTTTTCAGCAACTGGAGCAGAAATCGAACTTACACTGCCATAAACTTTATGCTCAATTGGCTTCTTTAACGGTATTGAGATATTTTCATATTTGAATCTGCATGTCAAACTGGACCGAAATTCAAATTTTCATGATTTTTGGTGCCCGGGAACTATTTAAAAATCAATTTGAACTTTGTATGGGAGCCATTTGTTGAATCACCCCTGATCGTGCGGAGCTGTCAAGCAGTTACTCAGCTGTCAAAAGATGATAAAAAACACACTTTGAAATTAATTTTAGGTGAAGTTCCAAAATCTAAATCTAAATCTGGAAAAAAAATCATATTGGCTTAGAAAAAGGTGTTCTTTCGTATGAAATTAAAAAAAAAATCAATGAACTTTTCTAAAATTAAAAACCAAATTGAAACAATGTTGTAAATTTGTGGATACCTATGTTGTGCCTCTTTAAAAAGAAGTGACTTAAAAAAATGTTCAAAATAAAAATTACTTGTCTGTATTATATATGAAGCTATAGAATATTTGTAATTCATAAAGTGTTAATTATATTTAAGACAATGTTTACAAAAAAAACGTTCGAAAAAACGTCAAAATCACCTTTTTCATTTATTTTAGTAATATAAAAAAAACCTTTTTTTTTTCGTATGTCCACGTGGACACTGGGGGAGGGGGGTAGGGGTCAATGAAAAGTCCACGCTTGTCCACGGGGAGGGGGGAGGGGGTCAAAATTCATGAATTTTCTGTCCACGTGGTATATGGACGGCCCCATATTAGGATACATCATCACAGGGTTCCAGAATATGTTCGCGATATTTTGGGAAGCAAAAAATCTTAGTTTGATGAAAATACTTTATAGATTTTTAAATTACATATCCTATATAGTATGATATTCCTTTTTACCCTTCTTACACCCATAAGAAGGGTATAAATATCGCTTGAAAAAACAACTTTCGATCCGAGGCCCGGAGGGATGGGCTGAGTCTCATATACCAATGAACTCAGCTCGACGAACTGAGCAAATGTCTGTATGTGTGTGTGTGTGTGTGTGTGTGTGTGTATGTGTGTATGTGTGTGTATGTGCGTTACAAAAAAAAAGTCACGCGCACGTTTCTCAGCCGTCTGTCAACCGATTTGAGTTCTCTTGGAAGCAAATGAAAGCTACTACATCCTAGTTGAACGCTATTGGTTTTTTTTTTTTTATTGGACGTTTGGTTACCGAGATATCTCTCGAAGAGTACTTCTGAGTCATTCATCTAAACTTTTTAAGATTTTTGACCAAGTGTATCATAATAAATATTTCGGCCGTTTGTCAATCGATTTGGGTTCTTTTGGCACCAAATGAAAGCTACAGCATCCTAGTAGATCGCCCAGAAATTTTATTTTGATTGGACATTTGATTACAGAGATATCTTTCGAAGAGTACTTAGGATTTATACAACTAAACCTTTTGAGATTTTTGACCAAGTGTATCATAATAAATATCTTAGCCGTCTGTCAACCGATTTCGGTTATCCTGGCACCAAATAAAAGCTACATTCTAGTAGAACCCTATATAATTTCATTAGGATTGGACATTTGGTTACCGAGATATCTTTCAAAGAGTACTTGGGAGTAATACAGGTTAACTTTTTGAGAGATTTTTGACCAAGGGTACCATAATAAATATCTCAGCCGTCAGTCAACCGATTTGGGTTCTCTAAGCACCAAATGAAAGCTTCACTATCCTTGTATAAGGCCCCGCAATTTTTTTTTCGATTCGACATTTGATTACTGAGATATCTTACGAAGAGTATTTCAATGAATTCTTTTTTATTATTATATTCACTTTTTATCTTGCATTAGTTTTTGATCAGTCTATGGGAAATTATTTTTCAATAAATAATGCTGACCTCATACAAAGTGTGTACTAGCAGGTTATTGTTTTCAACAAAATTATAAATAACAAATTACAAATACACAGGAATTTTATGAAAACTAACAATATGTTAAATGAAAGCTTTGAATTTATATATTGTGGGATAAATGCAAGAACCGGACAGCCAAAATAACTAGCTAATGCCAAAACTGATTAGCTTAGTAGATATATCAATTTTGTCCTTTTTACACCATAACCATGAATACCAAGTATTTCGGAGCTAATTTAATCGACTGATTAAGAGATATTAGACAAAGTGTATCTCGCTGATTTTCTTACCTATTTGTTAATCGATTCAAGATCTTTTGGCAGTTAACAAACAAAAGATATTCCAGAATATGTAAGCTATTTTTTAAACATTTCATACAAGATTCTAGGAGGTGTCTGGCATTTCTGGTAGTTAAGTCCATGGTCCATGATGCTATTTTGGAAACCAATCCACTAGATGCCAAATCCACAATATTTTCTAGAACTTTTGATCAATTACACAAAATAAATATGTTAAATACTATAGGTGGATTAAATCAGGTTTTTTTAAGATAAAGAGAACGATTCCATGAAGAGAAAAAGGAAATCACTCAAAGTGACTTTTCCCTCTTTCTGGTTTTTTGTTAAAAAAATAAAAACTAAACTAAACTAAGTGCCGTGATTTCGGGCGAAATTGATCACTTTTCACAGTTTTGGCTTCTAATTTTTGAATAGTTATCGATATGGCTAAACTCAAAGCTTTAAAACAAGTAAGACAACGGGGTTCATTAGTCAACGAGGTTGAAACTTTTACTGCAAATCATTTTATTGCAATAAATATCATTTAAAATAAAAAATCAGAAATTTTAGTTTCGGGGTGAAATTGATCACTCAGTGAAATGTATTTGTAATAGCTGGAAATAAATTTTCGAACCAGACGCCGAGATATTGAGAAGACATGCTATGAGTGATTGTCTTACCCATCAGATGGAGCGGAAACTTTGCCGGTTTGTGTTTTTTAGAAAAGACAACCATCTCAGTTTTCTCAGTTTTCTCAAATTATACAAAAAGTTGTTCATAATTGGTGAAAGGCCACTTCCGTGTAGTCGGAGAGAACATCGACACAAACTGAATCAAAAGCTCCCTAAATATCCAAAAATACTGAGCCCATTTGCTGCTTTTGAGCAAAGGCAAGCTGAATTTCTGAAGTAAGCAACGCAAGACAGTCGTTCGTTCCTTTGCCTCTGCGGAAACCAAATTGTGTATCAGACAACATGCCATTCGATTCAACCCATTTGTCCAATCGAAAGAGAATCATCTTCTCTAACAACTTCCGTATACAAGACAACATCGCGATTGGACGGTACGAATTATGATCCGACGCGGGTTTCCCGGGTTTTTGAATAGCTATCACTCTCACTTGCCTCCAATCATCCGAAATGATGTTGTTATCCAGGAACTGATTGAACAAGTTCAACAAGCGCCTCTTAGCGACGTCGGGGAGGTTTTTAAGCAAGTTGAACTTAATTCGATCCATTCCTGGAGCGGAACCATCGAAAACGGATGGATAAGCGGATCGTCCCTATCCTCGGAAACATCACGAATTATTCGCTCCACGGGTACGGAATCTGGACAAACTTTTTTTGCGAACTTGAGAATCCACCAAGGAGAGCTTTCTCGTTTACCGACGACGCGTTACGCATTCCTCTTCCAAAGAGCTCTCATTGATGTCTCGTGCGATAAACCCTCGACGAACCGACGCCAGTAACCGCTTTTCTTTGCCTTGACCAAGTTTTTAAACTTGCTTTCAAGGGAAGTGTACCGGTTAAAGTTTTCGACCGAACCGCGCTTCCGAATCTCTTTGAACGCAGCGGATTTCTCGCGATAGATTTCTGTACACTCGCTATCCCACCATGGATTGGGGGGTTTCCTGCGAACCGAAGGACCTGGAACTGGCCGACGTTGTGCCTGAAGCGCGCTACTGATGATCAGTTCTGATAGAAACTGGTACTCTTCCCGCGGTGGAAGAATTTCTACCGATTGCTCACCGTCGATAATTGCTTCCGCGTATTTCCCCCAGTCAATGTCGATAGATGGAGGTTGACGTGAACCATTGGAAATAGAATCAACGATCGGAAGATGATCACTACCATGGAAATCCTGGATTTCCTTCCATGTACACTCCAGCGAGCTCGAACAGATTGAGAGGTCTAATCGGCTGTTTCGAGGGCTGCCATCTTGAGCTGGAGGTGCCACTCGTGTTACTTCTCCGGTATTCAAAATTGTCATGTTGAAGTCGTCGCAGAGGTCCAAGCCCGTGCACAAGGGGGGGGTTTTGGGGGTTTAACCCCTCCCATTACCGACGCTTCATACACTAGGCGCCCCTCCGCCTTTTGCCGAAATTTGAAAAAACCCCTCCCTTGGCGCCACTTCTGTGCACGGGCCTGCAGAGGTCATATATAAAAGTTGATCGGCTATCATCGTACAGTTCCCCCCAGCCTGTACCATGGGAGTTGAAATCTCCCATGAGCAGCCGAGGCTCAGGCATAACCGAGCAGATGTGGGCGAGATCCCAGTTCTCGGAGGAAGATATATGGAGGCAACACTGAGGCTTTTACTCGGATAGTCACCTCACATGTGACGGCTTCAATGCCTGTTATCGGATGAAAATCGATTCTGTAAAATGAGTGCTGCTTCTTGATCCCTAGAAGCACTCCTCCGTACGAGTCGGATCGATCAAGGCGAATGATAATATAATCGGGAAAAGGTAAGGTTACATCAGGTGTCAGCCATGTTTCGGATAGTGCAAAAACATCGCATTGTAAATTGAAAACAAAAAATTTAAAAGCGTCTAATTTCGGTGTAATACTACGACAGTTCCAATGTAGAACATAAATCATATCTACGACCTTAGTGGATAAATTATCCATCAAAAGATATGAGGAGGGGCATTTGAGAAGCAAACTGCTTCAAAAGAGGGGTCACACAAGGATGAAGTCCTTTTACAAAGTTCTTCACGGATTCGGAAGCATTTTAGAAGCTGAGGATGATGTCTACGATGCCAGAGAGCGTAAACATTGGCGTACCGTAAGGTTGCTCCTGGTGCTCCGAATGCTGTCTCTCCAGTTGAGAATTCGAAAAACGTGGGACATCTGGGATTTTAAATGTTCCCGGGAGTGATGGAAAGTCTCGTTCGTCTTGGATTTTGAATCCCGGAGGGAAACGTTTTGTGACTTTCTTACCTTTCTGGAAATTTGTCATGGTGGGTTGAGGGTCACTGCTAGACAGATTCCGAGGTTTTTTGGTGGATCTCTGGAGACTCATCCGTTCCCTCGTTTCACCCTTGAAAACAAAAGGAACCCCGTCCCCGACCTCAGAATTCTGATCATCGAGAGATAAAGACGAGTAGATGTTTCGGGATTCAATATTCGGGGCAGATTTTTTTTTCAGCATTTCGGCGTAGCTTCGCCGTTATCGCTGCTGCAACGACCGTTTTTTGATGTTTTTTTTTCTGCTGTATGTACCTCGGGCAAGCAATCAGATCATGTGGACGGTCGCTACCACAATAAACACTTTTAGGCGGCGTTTTACACGCACCGTCCACATGCCTCTCACCGCATGTTGCACAGCGAGATTTATTGCTGCAGTATGTACTGGGCGGTGTAAGCGGCCGCTACACTAAACTAATCTAAACTAAACTAAGTATCTGATATACCCGAAAACTCCCCGAAACGCCCTAAAATCCTTCTGAAGGCTTCTAAAGCACTCCTAAAAACCTATGGAACCCCCTCTGGTCGCAACTTCTCGGAAACGTTTTGAAACATCTTAGAAACTATTCTGAAAATCCCGTCAAGTCCATCGAAAACCCCGCATGGCATAACCTTTACGTTTCTTTATTCACTTATCCTTCTTTAAGGGCGGACGCGACGGTCGAGAAAATATCCGCCATTGCTCTGTTGCTACTAAGATGGTAATCTCAGATTCTACTTCATATTTTGCAACAAAAACCTATCATTGTGTATGCTCACTTGCAGTGCATATGCTGATTGGTTTTCAGCATCTTCAGTGCGATAGGTCTCGAGATTACCATCTTCAAAATCGCGAGGCAAATTGTTAGAAAGAGAGGCAAGATAGGAAAAATAACACGGCGTCCCGTTTCACCTTAACTTCTCAGCAAGTAGTGTGGCTTCGCGGTCGTGCGGCTAGTGTCACCAAGCATTTAGTCGCATCGTGCTAAGGAGCACGGGTTCGATTCCCGCTGCAGCTGTCAGGAGAAGTTTTCGGCTGTGCCACTGGGCGTTGCATGCTAGTCCGTTGTCTAGTGTCGTGTTTCCTCCAAAGAGCGAACAGCTCTCTGGGAGTACTAAACGTGTCCGTGTTTTTCTAACCTTGAAATCTTGAAAGTTAATAAGCTGCCGTGTCATTTATTGGCTCGCTAGCCTAGATGGTAAAATCACTTGTCTAGCGAATTCAAGTCTCACCTAAGCTGTGTATATTTTTCAAAATCCAACTAATAATTACCGAGTCGTTTCGGCGGGTCTCCGCCGAATCGTAGGGTGGTTTGACCTATCCGCTACCGCTCCGGCGAGCTGCAAAGTATCATGCGCCCATCGTCACGTTGCCAGCAAAGAAGAAACTCTTTGTTAGGCGGTCCGCTCAAATCTGTTCGCGTCTGCCGTACTCCGTTCTCCTTCCTGACGAAAGCTAGAGATTGGCGGAGCGTTAGCAGGTCCCATTTCAGGTTCTTACTGATGTAAGTCCTCCCACTCGTGAAGCCGATCAGCTCGTCCAGCTGTTCGGCAACTACCAACATCTTCGGCAGGCAATTTCTGGTGCGGTACAGCACCCCTATGCTGTAGTAGTGGTGATCTCGCTAGTTCTCCTCGCGTGAACGGGTTCAACGCCGTTCCTCTGTGCCTCTCCACTCTCGCTCACATTGTGGTTGTTCACGGATTTAGTAGTCGTCATTTCTTTTGGGTCCCCCTCAGTGTCGCAATTCTTCACTGCCAATAAAATAGTCACCAATGATGCTGGTGGTCATTTATGCAAGCAGGGAGGCCACCCGTGGGTTGGCACAGGCCCTTTTAGGAACTAAGCTCACAGTGAGATCAGCGCTAATCAGGAGTGTTCATTTGAACCTACTTCCACCCAGTTAGTTGCCTAAGCTGAGTACAGGCCAGGAACGAACTTTAAGGCCACTCCAAGGTTTTATGGGACGGAAGATAGGGCAAAAGGTTATTGCAACCATAACAAATTGCAAATGCTCCATAGAAAATAAAAAAAACTCTCCATAAAGAATAAACATATGTTCCATGAAAATGTGCAATGTTACCCATAAATAATTGAAAACGTTCCATACTGTATAAAACTGTATAAAAAACGTACCGGTAAAACATAAAATTTTCTCATTAAAAGTGAAATTTTGCACCAATAAATAATAGCGAAATGCTCCATAATAAAATACAAATGCTCCATAGAGAAATGCAATGACCCCAGCGAACAAAACGGACTTACGATTGGAAACTTGGTACGTGGAACTGCCGCACGGTGTCAAAATTTTGATTATTATCGAACTTTCATGTACCTCGGATTTTTCTTCATAGAATGTCAGAACTTCGGCTATAATTTATAAATGCAAAATTTGAAAATATTCTATAGGGGAAAATTTGAGTTAGATGAGTTTTTGGCTATTTTCCATACTAAAAATCAATAATTACTATTTTAGCCCAAAAAACATCCCATACAAAATGTATGGAAAAATTTTCGCCGATGAAATATTTTCTAGTTTTCCGATTATGAATACATAGCCCAAATACTAAACATTTTCGAAGAAAAATCCAAGGTACATGAATGTTCGATAATAATCGAAATTTTGACACCGTGTGCCGATCTCTCAACTTCATCGGGAGCACCCTCATACTTACCGATGTACTGGAGGACCGCGGGTTTGGCATTGTATCGCTGCAGCATAGGTGTTGGACAGGATCAACGGTACGTATATTTAGAGGTAACCATAGCATCTATCAGAGCTGCGGCAATACAGCCTTTACAATAATGAGTGATACGCAGGAGCGCGTGATCGACTGATGCTCGAAAAACTTTAGCATTCGAACACCGCTGCTGGTGAATCAGGCTTTCCGCATCCGAGTAACCAAAGGTGGCAGCTGACATTGGTGATGAAAATTGACCTTCGTAAGTGGGGAGTAGACTGGCTCAAATACAAAAATGTCGAAAAATTGCTCACCCTCTACAATGGTGCCTCTGGATGAGAAGAACAATCTGTGAAAATTTCAGCTCAATCGGTTTAAAACTGAGCTGGCGCAAATGAGATGAAAGTTTGTATGGGATTTTCAGTCCAAATATATGGGAAATTGGATGACCTCCAGTCTCTCATTCAGAACGCTGGTTTGAAAAGTACGATTTGACTTATTATTGAAAAATGTAGTAATTGATACCCTAAGGAACAACTTTGTGAAAGACCACATCATGATAAAACTTATTTTAGTTGCGGGCCCAGCTAACGAAAGCAAGATGACGACATCTGCCCCCGTTTTCTCTCGGTTATTAGATGCAGCACGTGATTACTGTTCGAAACTTGCGCGCCATATCATAGGCGGCTATGTTGTCCTTGATTTCAATTGCTCACGCACGTTGCAACGCGTTGGTTGGGTATTGAGACAATGAAGAACTACATAGCTGCCTATGATGTAACGCACAAAGTTCAAATGGCAAACACGTGCTGCATGTAACAACCGAGAGTAAACGGGGGCAGATGTCCTCATCCTGCTTTCGTTAGCTGAAACCGCAACTAAAGTAAGTTTTATCATGATATGGTCTTTCACAAAGTTGTTCCTTAGGAAATCAATTACTAGGGGGATTCACTTAACAACGTAAACTGATTAAACTGTTTAAATGTCGCGATCACCAAGGCAATCTTTGATTATTCCATTCGCAAAATCATGAAACATTTCAAATAAGCAGAAAATCATGGCTTACGCAGCAATTTAATCTGTTAAGTGAGTACCCCTACTATTTTTTCTATTATGAGTCAAATCAAACCCTTTAAACCAGCGTGCTGAATGAGAGACTGGAGGTCATCCAATTTCCCATATATTTGGACAGAAGATCCCATACAAACGTTTATCTCATTTACGCCGGCTCAGTTTTAAACCGATTTAGCTGAAATTTTCACAGATTGTGCTTCTCATCCAGAGGCACGATTCTAGAGGATGCCCCGTGAATTTTGCCGACTTCTGTTTCTCGCCATACAAATGTGGGCCGATCTAGTGGGGAGATTTTTTCCCAGAACCAGATGAATGGCAATTTGAACTTACGTAAGTGCATGCGGAGTGCCTGTTATTGCAAGAACCGCTTCAGATCCCATTCGTATCTCTGGAGATAGGCATTAGAGGGTTAACAGGCTCATCCAACAAACTGATGAATAAAGACTATATCCATTATTAAATATGATTTTATGCAATTCAGTATGATAATTTCTATTTTGTATAACTTATTTTGGTATCATAATATCCAATTTATCCGAACTGGTTCATTATGCAACGGAATTGAGTTGCATAATGAAAAATAGTTGCATAATGTTCATAATCGCAAGCCTCGTTGAATAAATGTACGACTCGTGCTGAAAAAATCATCATTTGGCGACTTGTTGCATAAATAACTATTTCAATTCATATAAGCGATCATAACGATCGCACCATACCCGCAAGGGTTTTCAGAAACCCCCTTCGTGGATCTACTGCACCCGATCAAAACAAACGTGTCTTATCGATATCATTTCCTGAATCAAAACCGCCATCTCGACACCTGACAATCAATGCCACCCGGGAGCTGCCCTCATCAAATATCCCGCAAACAATCGTCCAGACATATCAATTATTAACAATTATCAAAACACATGCTGCCACCGATCCAGTGATAAGCCCCTCGAAACAAACGATAACATGCAGCTACCGGCAGTCAATGTGACAAGCTGTCTCCCGTCTCCAAGGGGGCTGATAAAAATTAGTTTCAGTCGCTACACTTACGCATTTTTATTCTCCGCAAAATTTTCGTCTTAAACAAAGGAACTTACACCATAGTGTGCACCAGAACCCATGGCCTGTGGACGGAAACACGAGCATGCACATCTGGGTAGCCCAGACCACAAGGAATGCCCCAGGACACCACACCCTGCAGTTCACCTCCGTGCAGTACTGGACCTCCGGCATCTCCCAGGCAAGCACCACGACCAAATGCAGCGGACGTGCAGATCGTGTTGTCGGTGATACGCTGATCGTACGGGGCTTCGAAGCGCACGCGACATTCAGTATTGGTGATGATGTTCACCGGAACGTACTGCAGCCAATCGGGGAAGTTCGGGTTGTCCATCTGCCAAATTGGGACCCCCCGTTAGTTCAGTTGGTCTTTGTAAGGTTATGATTATGTAAACTTACTGTGCGACGTCCCCATCCGGACAGCAGAGCTCCGTAGGCGATAGACACGAACTCACTGGACATCTGCACGGCCATGATATCCGGGCTCAGCATGAACGGGTTACGAACTCGCATAACGGCAACATCGTTGGTCAGAGTGTTGACATCGAAGTTCGGGTGAACGATGATGCGGTCAACCGCGTGGATCGATCCACCGCGAGTCAGACTCTTGCTTCCGGCCATGACACTCACTCCGGCCGGCTCCTTACCCTGAGCGCACGATCCAGCAGTGATGATCCAGCGGTTGTTCAGGACGGAGCCACCGCAGAAGTGAGCATTATTCGATGTGGTGCGAAGGGAAACCTGGTAGGGGAATTGTCCTTCCTCGGCGTCGATACCCCCGGCGATAAGACCTTCCGGTTCTTGGGTTTTTGGTAGGGCTAACGGAAAAAAATATCAAATGAGATGGAGTTCTACAAAGAGTTATGCACGGTTGAATACTAACGAGTGGCGGTGGCCACGGCCAAACAGAGGCAAACGACTACAGCACTGGACTTGAACATCTTGGCAGATCTTCTGGTGTGAGATTCGCTGCAAACGAAGGCTTTTATAAAATCGACTTATCGCCAACGATCTGCAGACGGTATATAATGTCCCCCGCCTAGTATTAGAGATTAGCGACGGCTGTAAGAGAAAAAACGCAGTCCGCATGTCTTATCACAATGCAGAATGCCAATTCTTTATCAAACTTTTCAACTCGCATTGCTAAATTGGCGAGAGTTTTATTGTATCGTGCCACACAAACTACCTTATCGATGGGAAGGTTTTCTTTCTGAAGACGTACAGGTGCCGTTTCTACGTTCGGGGCATATTGACTGAGGCGATAGCATTTATTGCATTTCCGAACCGATTAGAAGATATTTTATATAGCGAATTCGGTAATCGAGCTCCCGTTTACATAATATTGACACAACCAGTCAGGGCAAATGAACGAATATCGTCCATATCGGTGGTAAGTGGAAATTACGCTGGCGCGTGTAAAAGTGGCAGATGGGGAGAGATGTTTGTCCGCTTTTACAAAAATACAGATGATATAAGATGACGAAGTAATATTCCTAACCAAATTATTATATATTAGTACATATTTTTTGTTATATTATTCTTAATTTTTTGTTCATATGGTTTTTGAAAGGTTTGACTTTGTATAACGTCAGTTCTAAGTAGTTTCATTTCCTTGCACTCCTCTTCTTCCAGGCGGTGGTTTTTCTCCTGAAAAGGCGGGTCTACTGTTTTCGCTTCTGTTTGTGTCGTTCCACATTCTGCCGGGATCCATGCTGCAGCATTACCGCTCGCGTTGCATTGTTCGCCTTCAATATTGCTCTGCATGACTCGTCGAACCATTCGTACTATATTGACCGCGCTTCACGTTCCCGATGATACTCTTGCTGCGTCGTTGATGACTGTACTCCAGCAGTTCTTCAGAGGGGCTACATTGGGATAGCAGGAATTATATTCCCAGGGCCTGACGAACTCCCCCGCTTGCGAGTCAGCCGCGTAGTCGCCGTCTAAGAATAGGACTACTAACCCCAATTCAAGGTATCAAGCGACCCGTGCTGAGGAATGAGGGATCAAGGGGGTGAAAAAGATCCTCGATATCATTAACGGAGCCTGTAGGGTACTTGGGCAACGGGCAACTAAGCCCCCCCCCCACAGTATTTCGTCCCTTCCCGCGTTAAAGCACGACTAGTTACGAGGCGAGGTCTTCGTTAAAAAAAAGACACTACACCGTCTTCAGCCAGAGGCTGCACAGACTGAACATTACATACACCAGACAACGGACAACACACTTAACACCCAGTGGCCCAATGGAGAATTTTCCGTTTGACGAAAAGTTTTCCCCGACTGGAGCGGGAATCGAACCCGCACTTCGAGGCTTACGAAACGCCTGAACGACTGACGCCGCTAACCGCACGGCCACGAAGCCCGAGGAAGTAGGAGTGAGTGACTGAAGCGTGTGAGCTCCGATCCACTCCACGGCAAGCAAACCGGTGGAGATACTGGACGGTGCATGATTGACAAAAGAGAAAGACTGCCCGCAATCGAGGTGGCTGAGCAGCAGCATGGCAAGATCATCGACTCTGCGTACACGAAGTACAACATTGGTAAGGACCTGAAAACGGTCCTGGTGCGAATTCGTAAGTTTTGACAATGCCAAGCAAGATCATGTGAGACTCGTGAAGACTGCAGCAGTGGCGGAACCGGTGAAAGTAATGGTTACGTAGTCTACCCATATGCAGGTCTTCGCTTTTGCAGGTATGTGTGGTGGATGTGGCTGCTCGTGATAAGCATTCACGAGAAAAAGCGGGTAAAGCAGCCGCCAGGTGAGAAGGTGTCTGGCGGTGCCAGCAAGGCCAGAAGGATACTGACCCCGAAGGTCGGCTGTAATGCAGGCGAATCGGACCACAGCCAGGTGTACCGGAAAGCTGGGAAGGGTGGAAGAGGAAGAGGAAGAAGAAGAATAAGAAGAATAAGAAGATAAAGCTGCAGGTCGAGGAAGCTACGGACGTCAAACCAAGGCGTAAAAGATTGGGAGCCAAGCGCGAGAAAGGCGACCCCAAGTAACAATTCCATTGCTGATTGGTGTTGATTGATTTTTATTAAGGTTTTATTACAGAAATTATTAAAACTCACAGTTTTATGACTGCTTTTATGAAAACCATTGGTAATATGTTTTATAGTATACTTGAAGATATCCATAAAGACAAATTTCAAGAGTAAACAAAACTTTCCGATATGTAAACCTTCTGGCAATCATTATTACCACAATAAAACTGTTAAAACTCTCAACAGATGGCGATCCGTTCGATTAGTAACGACATCTGTTGGTGGAAAAGCAGAAACTACGACACTGCTAGGTTTATTGCGGTCATCATAAAAGCAAACTTGCTTTCGTTTTATTTTCGCTGATTATGGTCGTCGCCATATTGAAGAATTATCTTACGTGAATGGAAAATAGTTAATTTTGCTTAAATTAGCAATGAATTGATAGTTTGCCACTATTTTCATAACATGCTCACATAAATAAACTCTTTCTGCTGAATTTTCTTGTGATTCGAGATGGTTTTACTAAATTCACAAATTGATTTATTTCATTCCAAGATGATAATATTCACTATTTCCGAAGCGCATTAATTTTATGATTCTGCAACCCCAATATTCACGGTAAATTCGAATGCGCATAAGCCTACCAGCACAATAACTACTAAAATATAACTTTGAAATAATCGCTTTCTACTTACGAATGATGTATCCTCCTGAACTTAACGTGCCATCGAAGAAGCTTCTCTGCATTTTGAGCTGTCATAGTTTTTGTTGAAAAAAAAACAACAACAATCGAGAGGTTTTAAAACGGGTTTATTGCTACTTTTAATGCGGTTTGCAAAACCTCTCCGAGAGTGGGCCACTCAGCCGGAAGATGCTCTTAAAGAGGTTATCAAGAGGTTTTGATGTATGATTAAGTTTTATTGCAAGTTTTAGAAAATTGGTCATGAAGATCTCTTGTAGAGCCGAACAAAACTTAAAATGTTACTTGGGACGCGCTCGTCATCAAGACCGTTCAGTCGAAGTACTCGGACGTCTTGAAGGCGACGAGAAGCGACGCCAAGCTCATGGATCTAGGACCCGACGTGTGCAGTATCAGACGTACTCGTACGGGCTAAATGATCTTGGAGCTAAAGCACGATGAGGAGCGCAAGGGCCGCCTTCAAAAGTTTGGCGGAAAAGGTCCTTGACGAAGAGGTATACCTATAGAGGTGAGAAATCCACAAGAGGCGACTCTGGAGCAGAGCGTTAATGATTAATCATAAATTTAATCATGATTAATGATTAATGATTAAGATTAATCAAAATCATTAATCATAATCACAAAAAAAAATCTCATTGATTCATTAATCATTAATCTTAATCACTCTGTTCTTGCAATCTAATCATTAATCAGTAATCATAATCATAAGAAAAAAATATTAATCAATCATTAATCATTCATCACCAAAAATGATTCATCATATAAAATATATGATCCAATTTAAATTGGTTCAAATGCTGTTCTAAATAATATTATTTATGATTCTTTTTTCAAAAATCTCCCGGACAGAGTTACCTTTTACTTTTGAAACTTCAAAAACATGTTAAACAATAAATATATTTTAATCATTTCTAGTTTTTTGTGATTGATTAATCATGATTAAACATGATTTTTAATCAATGAGCCATTTTTAATCATTAATCATAATCAATAATCACAGATAAAACCAATTTTAATCATTAATAATAATCTTTAATCATCCTAAAAATCAAATTAATCACTAATCATAATCAATAATCAGCAAAATTGGAACTTTAATCATCAATGATTAATCATGATTAAAATTTTTGTTAATCATGAACGCTCTGCTCTGAAGGTGAAAACATAGACGAGGTCACTGAAGTGGAAGAGCTCGTCAGGGCACTGCGGCAACAGTGTGAGGTGCAGATGGTCGCCGCAGCTGTTAGGCAATGGATGAGACTGGCAGGAACACAGGTACATAGCTTGTTTTCAGCTACCAATGGCGGACGTAACAAAGTCCGTTAAAGTAGGGAGGATTAAGGTAGGCTGGTGGTTATTAGTATGGGACAAATATCAAATCCTCGCTCCAGTCGACTTTTTAGATCCCATTTAGGTCCCATATGAACTGTGCAAATTTTCAGCGCAGTCGGTGAAACTATAATTTAGCGCAAGCGGTTCAAAGTTTTCATATGATTTACTATGGGAAACGTTACACTTTCAGATAAAAAATCCCAGAGGTCGTCCCTTGTCTCCCTAATTCAAATCGATCAATGTTTTTTGTAGAAAAATCAATTACGAAACTTTCCTTCGAAGACCGCAAAACAATTGGATGCTTGTGGAAAAAGTTATTGATTTATTACCGATTAGTGATCCAATGAACGACTTTTTGTTTTGTTTTATTAGCAGCACTGTAGCTGCTGCCATGTCTGCTGCTGTTTCTGGGGGTGGTGATGCCTCCCGCCACCCCATGCAACAACGGCAGCAGCAGTGCTGCTGATAAAACAAAATAAAAAGCCGTTCGTTGGATCACTAATCGGTAATAAATCAATAACTTTTTCCACAAGCATCCAATTGTTTTGCGGTCTTCGAAGGAAAGTTTCATAATTGATTTTTCTACAAAAAACATTGATCGATTTGGATTAAGGAGACAAGGGACGACCTCTGGGATTTTTTATCTGAAAGTGTAACTTTTCCCATAGTAAATCCTATGAAAACTTTGAACCGCTTGCGCTAAATTATAGTTTCACCGACTGCGCTGAAATTTTGCACAGTTCATATGGGACCTAAATGGGATCTAAAAAGTCGACTGGAGCGAGGATTTGATATTTGTCCCACACTAGTGGTTATGCCATCTAACGTTCCACGAGCCACCGGAGGTTTATTTCAGGTGGCTGGAACCAGTACACAAGTCATGGGACAGCAAAGGCCCTGACAGGAGCAAACTGTGTAGGATATGCTGCGCCGAATGCCATAAGGCACAAGGCTACACGAGTCCACCCATATGTGTGATCTGTACCGGAAAATCCGTGACCAACAGGCATCCAACGGGTGGTCCAAGGTGCCCAGTTTTCAAGAAAGTCGCAGTAAACAAATCACAGTATAGGTAACGCAGCTGAACCTGAACCACTATGATGCAGCTCAGCAATTGCTTTGTCAGGCGGTTTCTGAGTGAGGATCGCCATTATAGACGACCCTTACCGAGTACCCGCCGGCAACGGCAATTGGGTCGCGCATGAGTCCAGAAAAATGGCGGCGAAATGGACGACGGGTAAATTCCCCGTTCAGGAGTTGGTGTCTACTACCTATGAGAGCTTCGTGGTCGCCAAAGTAAACGGGGTCTTGTTCTGCAGCTGTTATGCGCCTCCGCGGTGGCCGATCGAGCAGCTCACGCAGATACTGAACTGTATGACGACCGTGCTAACAGGGTGAAGGCCGGTGGTAATAGCATGACATTAATGCCTGGGCCTTGGAATCCCAAGCAACCCACATGGTTACGAAAAGTCACGGCTGCGTATGCAAGGTTTGCACAGCAGTTACTGTGAGTCAATTACTGACGTTACGTTTTGTAGTTCTGGCCTAAAAAACTCTTCGAACTGGAAGGTAGACGATAGCTACACTCACAGCGATCACTTGGCGGGTTCGTTACAGTATCGACTACAACAACAGCAGACAGCGGATAGAAGAAGAGGCGGCTAGGCCAAGGCCAAGCCCTCGCAGGTGGAAGATATCATACTTCGACGAAGGGGTATTTAGGGAGGCGCTCCGCCGTGAGCGAAACTTAATCGGTTTAGACGGTGACGAGCTGGTAGCGATGCTCTCACGTGCGTGCGATGCGACCATACCTAGGCGAGTCCACCCTAGAAATGGGAGGCCACCGGCTTACTGGTGGACCGACGCGATTGCGGACCTGCGCCGCGCCTGCCTACGGGCTAGGCGGCGGATGCAGCGAGCACGATCAGAGGAAGAGCGAAACGAACGGCGGGTGGTGTTCGTCGCTGCAAAAACCGCGCTTAAGACCGAGATAAGAGCAAGCAAAAAGGCCTGCTTTGAGGGTCTCTGTCAGAGTGCCAATACGAACCCGTGGGGTGACGCCTACAGGATCGTTATGGCCAAGACGAGAGGTGGGATGGCTCCTACAGAGCAATCTCCAGAGATGTTTGAGGGGACCATTGGAGGGCTTTTTCCGCGTCATGATCCTAGTCCTTGGCCTCCTTTCGTAGGACAGCCGGGGACTGGGGCTGGCGATGAGGAAAGGGTCACCGATGTGGAACTTGCGGGGATAGCTAAGTCCCTAAGCGTAGGTAAGGCCCCAGGTCCGGACGGAGTTCCGAACCTGGCCTTAAAAGTAGCTATTGCAGAAGCTCCCGAGATGTTCAGGTCTGCTATGCAGAAATGCCTGGACGAGGGAGTTTTCCCAGAAGCTTGGAAGAGGCAGAGCCTGGTACTATTGCCAAAGGCGGGGAAACCACCCGGAGACCCGTCGGCATATAGACCAATATGCTTGATTGACACGGCGGGGAAGGTGCTCGAAAAGATCATCCTCAATAGAATGTTGCGGTTCACTGAGGGAGTAAATGGTCTTTCGAACAACCAGTATGGCTTCCGGAAGGGGAGGTCCACCGTAGACGCTATCTTGTCGGTTACAAAAACCGCCGAGAAAGCACTCGAGCCTAAAAGGAGGGGAATTCGCTTTTGCGCGGTAGTGGCTCTGGATGTAAGGAATGCGTTTAATAGCGCCAGCTGGTCTGCTATTGCCGATGCGCTCTTGCGTCTGGGGATACCGGAGTACCTGTACAAGATTCTCTGAAGTTTCTTTCAGAATCGTGTACTAGTCTACGACACGGAGGTGGGTCGGAAGTGCTTTCACATAACCTCAGGAGTCCCGCAAGGTTCCATCCTGGGTCCGGTGTTATGGAATGTCATGTACGACGAGGTGTTGAGGTTAGAGTACCCAGTGGGAGTGGTGATTATCGGATTTGCCGACGACATTACGCTCGAAGTCTACGGTGAAGCGATTGAGGAGGTAAAGTTGACTACCAACCACTCGATCAAGGTTGTGGAGGCGTGGATGCGGTCCAGGAAACGGTCCAGGTACGCCAGTAAGCGCAAGCTTCTGGCTAGTGTTGCTACGTCCATACTTAGGTATGGCGGCCCGGCGTGGGGCACCGCGCTAAGTACTAAATGCTACCGACGGAAGCTGGAAAGTACTTACAGGCTTATGTGCCTGAGGGTTGCGAGCGCGTACCGTACCGTGTCACACGACGCACTCTGCGACATTACTGGTATGGTGCCTGTGGTAGTCGGGTTCATCTGCAGATGATCACAGCAACCGTGAAGTTGAGGAGACTGACAGCAGAGGATGGAACACAGTCATTGGAAGACAGAATATACTTACACCAGTGATACTATAATAAAAGAACAAATAATTATTACCTGTCGTGGCTGCAATATTTCAATAAACACCACATAATGGCGACGAGAATCAAACTCACGTGTGCGGGACGCTGGAGTAAGTATTATTTTGACGGATTTGGTCTAAAAAAACATCTCGCCTCGAAAGAGGGGGATGCCTGACGGTTGATGAAAATTTGACCGGTTCAGGCAAGAATATCTCGCCTCGAAAGAGGGAGATGCCTTTGCGGTGGATGAAAATCCGATCGATGCGGGCAAGAATATTTTGTCATGGTAACGGGAGGTGCCTTTGCAGTAAATAAAGAAATAGGCCACACAAAGCGGAACACGTTTGCCTGACTGAAATTGAGGCATGTCATTTGAAAGAGTTGGAAATCGGGCAAGATTTGCGAAACCTGGTAGTCATTTAGCAAAAATGGGGTAAAGAAGATTCGTGCCTTATATCATACACCTGAAATCTGAGAACTTCCTGCAATCGATGATAAGCAACCCGCTTGGAACTGAAGGAATTAAAACTGAAGGCGCACAAACTGTTTGCCAAGGAGAAGCGGTCGGACGACATGAGCGGGGGCAATCTGGACACCCTCTCGGTGGATTCCTCCTCCAGGCCATCCAAGATCGGAGGCATGGCGTTCACGCTGGACGACATCCAAGATGTGGTACCCAACGAACCCTTGGCGGAGAAGGACGCCAACAAGGAGAACGAAGAGTTCGGCGGAGGCGGCGGCAACGACGACTTCGACAGGATTCGACGTGAATGAGAATGAAGACCGGATTTGTTGCCGGTGCCACTCGGAGGAAAATGAGGATTCCCACGAGAAGCAGCCCATCTCCAAACTGCATCGAAGAGACACTCCACATCATCTAACAAAACTAACGCGTACATCACAATGCCGCCGTCAAGAACAGCAGTCGGATGCTGAGTTCGCTGAAGCTGAAAGTGTCGCTTCCGCCACCGCCGAAGCTCAAGGAACATCCGGCCTTGAAAGCGGCCAGTCAAGGTGGTGATGAGCAGGCTGATGTGGTGGCAGTGGCGACGGCGGCAGCAGTCGAATCAAAAGATGCCACGGACGCATTTACGGAGCTCAAGGAGGACCAATCGGAGATCCCCATCGAACGCACATCAACCGGGCTGGGGTTAGACGCATAGTCCTTTGTTTTTTTGGAAAAAAGGAGATGTGGCAGTCGGGTTTATCTGCAGATGATCACAGCAACCGTGAAGTTGAGGAGACTGACAGCAGAGTATGGAACACAGTCATTGGAAGACAGAATATACTTACACTAGTGATACTATAATAAAAGAACAAATAATTATTACCTATCGTGGCTGCAATATTTCAATAAAAAACCCCAGTGCCTATCAGCATTCTTATCAGTGAGGACATGGAGTGCTTCGAAATGCGCGGCACAAGAGGCATACGCAGGACTGCCAGGATGGCCTCTATGGTCAAATGGCAGCGCGCGTGGGACAGTTCCGTCAAAGGAAGGTGGACCCATAGGTTGATACCGAGGGTAGATAGTTAGATTAATAGGCGCCATGGGGAAGTTACATTCCACCTGACACAAGTCCTTACAGGTCTTGGTTGCTTCCGACAGTATCTACACCGTTCCGGGCATGCGGGTTCTTCCGAATGCCCAGTGTGCAATGGTTTAGAGGAAACGGCGGAACACGTTTTGTTCGTGTGCCCGCGTTTTCGCACAATGCGTGACCGCATGCTTGCCACATGCGGGGAGGACACAAACCCGGACAATTTGGTCCAGAGGATGTGTAGGGATGAGTTTGGCTGGAACGCCGTTTCAACGGCTATCACCCATATCGTCTGGGAGCTACAGAGGAGGTGGCGCGTGGACTCGGAGAATGGCTAGTCCAGATGCAGTGCAAGAGGTGCCCTGCGGTCGAGATCGACCCTTACAGCGATTAAGTGGCCGCGGAGAGGAATTCCCTTCTGGTGCAGCTGATAGGGCCTGAAGGGTAGTGATACCCTTGCCTTCAACAGGTCAGATCGGGTTGCACGTGGGCATCAGTTCTTGATGTCTGCTAAGCAGTTGGGCGCGGGCAGGGTTGACCCTGCCCGCTTTCCGAGGACAAAGGGAGTGGCGAGGACCACTCGGGAAACTGGCTAAGCGCCAGCATGCTACCGTGATGGACTCTCCAGAGCGAGTCATCGATGTTCGTTGCTGCTAGGCTACGCAGCTAACCTTGAGGGTGCGATGTGCACTAGCCCCTCTCTGACGCAATGTCTTCTTGGTGGTTCCGGAGAGACGAAGCGTTTGGCGACCATAGGAATGTGTTTTAGTGGGTCGAGAAGAGAGTAGTCCTTACTTTTACTATTGTTGTAGAAAACGGCCTTAACCCCATACTACCCTAACCTTCCTGTTAAGGTGTTTGTTGAGCAGATTTTTCCCCCTATGATTTAGAAGGAAAAAAATACCCAGACGCTCATGGTGGCGCAGCCTCAACAACGAAATCAAGCATGTCGACAGAAATTTGACCTGACCACCGGTCAAGACGATGGCTGGAAATCACCCAGTATGGAGATCTTTGGAAGTCTGCACCACCACGGGTGCTCAGGACTGAAAAACGAAAAACTGCAGCGCTAGGATGCCGAGCCCGTGGTCCTTCAGTAGATCGATGAATATGTGGATGTTCCCAATGCAGTTGAGAGACTGGCAGTTCCACGTATCGAGTTTCAAATCGCAAGTCTTCCTTGTTTGCTTCGATGATCAGTTTTGCAGAAGCAAACCTCCATTCCCTGTCACTAGGACTAGGACCAGAGTTTCCACCGATCTTGCCTAATAAATGTTGCTCGCAGCTCGGACTTTGCCACGCAATGGTAGGCATATTAGCTGCTGGGCAGTGGCTTATGATCTCAATGAGATCTGATTTACTCAAAATATTCAGCCTTTTCTGTGCCGCCAGCGAAGTATTATTCCTGGGCTTCAATCTCTGACGTTTCCTTTTCCTCGTACTTCGTATCGTTCTTTCTACTTCATCCCCTTATGTAGAGACATCTCATGTGTATTCATATGATCATAATCATTGCATGCAATTCACGAAAGATTAAGGAGAAGCGGTATGATTAGAACATCTACTGTTAAATTCAACCATTACATAACAGCTATCGTCATACGATTTCAAATTAACGAGCTTGACTCGATCACATCTGTTCGTGAAATTCCTACCATGAACCTTAAACCTACCGTAATCTAATCTTCTATATGGCGTCAAGATATGTCGTACTCGATTTCGACTCCCCTACAAGCAATTTTGAGCGGTAGGAAGCGTCGAATAGTAGGAAATGAGGTCTTGATTATTTTGGAACAACGGAAACTACTTAAATGGATCTGAGATTCGGATAAGTAATTGAGCTCCAAAAAATATTATAGTCTTTCTCATTCACGAGAAAGGTAGAATATTCTATTTTAAAAAGTTTTAGGTCTAAATTACACTATCAATAGTGGAGTTCATCTTGGATGCCAAGATGTTCTTTAGACGGCGTTGTTCAGAATCCAGGCACGGTGCGAAGAAACACGGGCGAACACATCAGGAGAGCCGAGGCCGCATGGGATACCCCACGACACAACACCCTGCTGGTTTCCTCCATGCACCAATGGGCCACCGGAATCTCCCATGCACATACCCTGGCCGTTGGGGCTCAGCGTACAGATGGTATTGTCGAAGACGCGGGCACGGTTAGCAACCGAATGACGGTTACGGCAATCAGCCAGGGTGATGATGCTGGTGCTCAGCCACTGCAGATTGTTCGGAATTCCAACGTTTGCTCCCAACTGTCCCCATCCGGAAGCCAGGGCACCGCTGGCAGTGTTGATGAAGGTAGCACCCATGCCAATCGGCTGAGCCAGATTGTTGAAAGTGATGACGGAAGCGGTCTGCACCAGGGAAATATCGTTGGCCAAGGTGTTGGCGTTGTACGAGGGATGGTTGACAATACGAGCCGAGTTGTGAGCGATACCACCGCTGTTCAGCAGGTGAGTTCCGACGATGACACGGGTATTAGCCAGGGTACGTCCAATGGTGCAGTGAGCGGCCGACAGGACCCAACGATTGTTGACGATCGAACCACCGCAGAAATGAGCATTGGCCGACGAACGGAGCGAAACCTGGTACGGGAACTGTCCGGAGCCAGCATTTTGACCTCCAACGATGCGACCTTCCCATTCATAGAACTCCGGAGAAAGAGCTGAAATGAAAATATATTGTTTTTTTTTCATTCAATTATTTGAACATTCTTAGCGAATACTTACTTCCTCCAAATACGGCGGCGGCGCAAACAAGCACAAACAGCACGCTTAAACGATTCATGGTTCTGCTGGTCATCTACTGAATCCTTCCGGTTGCCTGAGATTTATTCCTTTTATACGCAATTCATCGTTGGTTATCGGAGCAGGTTGATAAAGTTGCGTGTCATGCGAACGCGATAAGCTTCCCTTATCGGTCGGTGGGAATTCCATTAAATTTTACGCACGGTACGTCATAATTAATTGAGCATTTGTAAAACATACAACTGGCTGATATGCAAACGTCTAGACAAACGTATGCCGCTTCGTGAGGAGTTTGCAAATTGTTCGATTTTTTTTTTCTTTATCAGTTTGTGATAAAGAACTCTCAGGTGCTGGAAAATTTCCAAAGCAGCTTTCTCAATCGTGTAGTGAAATTTGCCAATAATTGCACACCACCCTATTGCAGCACACTTGTTTATATTCAGGAGATTAGGCGTTGATTTCAAAATTGTCTGTCAGTCAATAGTCCTTTATATATTTACACTGGTGGAAAGAAGTATCATAACAGAGACGATTTTCGTACGAATCAATCGCGATGACCTTAATGAGGCTCGTATTTTGTCAAGTAAATACAACCATCATCCATAACAAAATCAACAACTCAGTTCAGAAGCATAAAAAATTGAAATGTGATGTACGGCAAACTTAAAGATTAGTGTTTATTTTAACTTTCATATTTCTGACGTAAAAGCGCTAGTATCACCTACTCATACTAAACGACAGACTCCCAGCAGTCGGAACATCTAATTAACTACGGATTTCTCGATGTTTTTGACGTAGAACTACGTCTTTTTCTTATATCGTATGTCATTTCAATTTCCGAAAATCGAGACCATTACGTTTGCAGGGGAAACTTTGAACACCTATTAGTTATTTATTATGTAATTTTCAATAGTTTTGCATCAAGTAATTATAAATATTGCCAGCAGCTCTGTTTGTTTTAAACACAACTCTGTCAATGGAATGAAATTATTGAATTCAATCAAATAGCTATAGAAAATTGGTAATACCTCGGGGTTTTTTTAGCCAACCTATCACAATCAAGCGTCGTTCTGTGAGCCAACACGACGCAAAAGTGGAACACACCACCAACTCTGACCATTTCATCGGCACCAGCGTGTAAAGGTTTCGCTGCCGCAGACGAAATAAAAACACCAAAATAGGCTCCGCAACACTGCTTTGTTGCAACGGTGACGACTGGCGACACAGGCGACACATAATAAAGATCATGTTCGATTAGTTAGAAACAAATCCCGTAGCAATCTAAGTCATAGGGTTTGGGACCATTTGGGCAGGAGCACCTATTTTGGGCACTTGCTGCTATAACTCAGTCAATTTCAAACCGATTGACTTGAATTTTGAAACATGACTAGCTACTGTGCCTAGCTGATCGTGTCTCAAAAATCAAGCCAATCGGTTCAAAATTGACTGAGTTACAGCAGCAAGTGCCCAAAATAGGTGCTCCTGCCCAAATGGTCCCAGACCCTACTTTTTTATTTCGTGATTTTTCAGCTTTTTTTTTTAACTGATATTTTGATTTATGAATACATTGACAGCAGTCGAAAAGACCGAAATGTTGTTACCAGTGCGCAAAATTTTCGAGCAGACGCGCTGAAGTTCACCGGGCGGCAATTTTTATTCACTTGCCTGCAGTTCTGAAAAATTCCTTTCGTCATATCTAAGTTCAATCACCTGCAGCTCATTTTAGGGGTTACGTACAAAAGGCTGAATCACATAAGGCTGAATGATCAAAAGGCTGAAAGATATCAACATGTTGAAAAGTTTTGAAAGTTGTAGAGAATCGAATGAAATGACATTTTGGACATTTATGGATAATCTATTGGTCTTTGATAAACATTTGACTCGACTTGAAAATGATCATAGGAAACAAAAGAGTCTTTGCTCGAAAGTACATTTGGTCAAACGGTCATTTGGTCAAAACCCATTTTACGGAAGAGGAAGTATATGACATTTAATCGGTTTGACTATTCATCGAATGGACATCTGGTCACGTGAGCTAACTCTAACTGATGAAAAGACATTCAAGTGGAACATAATCTTATGGATTTCGGTATCATAATATATATGTTAGTGTACTTTCTTCAGTACATATCGGCCAATACCCCGTTAATACTAAACTATTTTAGCTCAAATTGACAAAGGATTTCGCCAACAATTTATTTCCACTCGTTTGAAGTATTATGTGTGTCAACTCGGAAACTAGGTTGAATGAGTCTTAGATGTAAACAATTGTTCGGGTAATTCGGGTAATAAGCGGTAGTTGAGGCAAAAACTATTGTACCTAACTGTTGCTCAAAAATGTTTGAACTTTGTTCAGTTCTAAATTTATAACGCATGCGAGCTCTAAATTGAACATCGAAATCCGCGAAACTAAAATGGCCATACCTTCACCATGTTTCCACAGATTTCAAACATTTTGAGCTCATTAGATTCAGAAATTCTTCTGCTATTGGAACCATATCTGAGCGTACCAGTCCGGTCAACATGGGTTTTGGAAAATCCGGATTTCCAATCATATGATTTAATACAATACAGTAACTGAGTTATTGGCATGAATTATCGAAAATCATAAAATTGCCTAAACCAATAGAGTCTGATCATCGGTCCATCAGTTTGCCATTCCTGATTAAGTTTCTCAAGGAACTCCGGGTGACTAAACAGGTTTATTAGCATCACATATCGACAGAAACTATTTCCCCCAATGTTGTGCGCATAAGAATTCAGAACCGAATTGCAGCACTGCAGTGTGAACGCGTTCAATTTGCATTGAAGTTCATACTCGGCACACTGCGATCAAATATGTATATTTGAACATGCAAATTGAACGCGGCGTGAACTGGATAGGACTGACATGTTACCCTGGTATCTGTGATACTAAAATGGTCAGCGCCATTTCACCCTTCAATTTTGGCAATCTGTTGGGCTAATTCAATCTCCTTTTATTGAAGAGTGAACCAGTCCGACCATCATGTGTTTCAAAAAATCTAAATTCCTGGAGCTGTATTTCAATATCCGAGACCACAATGTCGTACCAAAGGATCTATAGACACATTCCACGCACTTCTACGCCAAGTGTGTGAAATTTCAAAGTGATTGTTTCGCCCCAAGCTTTCCAGCATATGAAAAAGGATAGATTCAATCTTAGGAAAACCATTTGTTTTACTTAAAACTTGACTGGTATCGTATTTAAATAGCTAGGTGAAGTGACTGCATTTTATGTAAGAAAAATGTAATTTTTCATTGATAATTTTCAAATATGCCTGCTTGCATGTTAAAGTTCGATAACATCAAACCTTTTTTTCATTAATGTAGTATAATAACGTATATTTTATACATCAAATAGATACTTTTCATAAAAATGGGTTTTGATATGTTTTAAACACTTTTTATTAAAGCCGCAATTTAATGGTGTCCCGTTACGTAAATAGTATATTTGTTGTAATAACGAATTTATTGCGAACTTTAGAAAAATGATTTTCAGGATTTTCTTAGTACTCGTGGAGACCTTTCATTCAACATATGGGTTACCTTCATCGACGCGTTATCTTAGGCGTTACAATGGGTGCGTAGATATGGTCTCCCGTTACGAAAATTTTAAAGACATTCATAAGTGGATAAATAAGCTTGGTTTGATCAAATATTTAACCAAAAATCTGTAACCATGATGAAATTATATTATAGGGTGTATATATTTTCATTATCCTTCTTGCTGTTACGCCCCTATTGGAACAAAGCCCATTTCTCAGCTCTTCACGAAAACTACGTAAAAAAAGGGCAGGTATTCTGGTGGATCAGTATAAAAAGTGATATTTTATCAAGTTTTGTGGTGACAGCATACTCTTTAAATGCTATAACCTTTTTTACATATCCAATGAATTACCACCAGGGCTGAAAATTTCATTTCGTCATATCTAAATTCAACAATCTACAGCTCATTTTAGAAGCTGAATCTGAGAATATGGTATATGAAGAACTTGTGCGGCTAAACCAGTTCTGCAAGAAAGTCACAGAAAAACCGCCGTTTTTCGAATAGTTAAGGTAAATGTCACGGACTACCTTTGAAAAATGACAAATGATATTCACCGTGAATATCATTGGCATTTTTCCAAGGTAGTCCGTGACATTTACCTTAAATATTCGAAAAATAGCGGTTATTCCGTGACTTTCTTGCAGAACTGGTTTAGCCGCACAAGTTTTCCATATACCATATTCTCAGATTCAGCTTCTAAAATAAGCTGTAGGTGAATGAATTTAGATATGACGAAATGAATTTTTTGCAACTTCTCATCGTAATAGGCCATTTTACCTCACGCAAATCTGACAGGAAAAGGCCTACTTTCCCACACCAAATTAACAGTGCTGTAATGGTTCATTACAGCACTGATTTGCGTTGCGTAATGAACCATTACAGCACTGTTTTCAGCTTTGATCAACTTATTGATGCTTTCTGGACGCAGGTTTGAAAAATTGTGACAACTGCACAGTATAACCTGCTATGATCAGACTTCCTTAATCATGGCTATGAACATCAGTGTGCAGTCTGATGAAAAAGTTTAGTTAAAAACTATCCTCAAGTGGTAATTTATGAAGGTGCAAAAAACGTTGTACGCAACTCGGTGCAGAACTCGATTTTTACAGCACTCGTCGTAATTATCCAACTCGGCAAGCCTCGTTGGATAAATGTACGACTCGTGCTGTAAAAATCTTCATTCTGCACCTTGTTGCGTAAACTACTATTTCAGCACTGAGTCCACCATGATGTATAAAAAGGTTTATAGAATCACACAGCGTTCACAACTTTAAGATCTCGAAGTGATGGTTCGCATTCCTTCTTTATTCCATTTATCACCGTATAATTCACTTTTATGATGACAAACATATTTTGAAGCTTATGTTCTTATAAAAAAACAAAAAAAGTGTAAAAAGCATCACGAAAATGGCGTTGCATTACTTTTTGTGACATCATAAATTAGTAACCATTCATTGATTGAAAGTCTAGTGACCTCCCTCTTGTCGTTTTGGTTGTCAACCTCTTTTTCTTCTCGAAATCCGTTTGTTTGTATCGTTACTGGTTAGCTAAATATCAACGAAAAGCCCCCATAACCCCATCCCCTCAAAAAAAAAAAACTTTATTCTTTCTAACCTCGACTAAACGGCAAGTTCAGCGGTTCCCCAAAACTAACATAGAATAAAAGAAAAATCCCCTTAAAAATGTAAAACTTATTTCAAATGAAATTGGCTCCTTTATTCCCATTGCGCATGAGCCTTCAAATAAATTACTCAATAAAAAAATGATAAGAAGTTTTTCAATCGATAAAACCAGTTATATAAATAAACGATATAAAAGTTAAATATTTGGCAGGATGTGTAGACTGGACTACTAAATAAGAGTCCCCGCTTTTATACTTATTTATTCAGTAGGATGATGCTGACAATAAAACTGTTTCTGAGTATCTTGTGCAATTGATGCCTGTTTTTCCAAATGGCTAAAAGTGATTATTTCGTGTGTGTTATTGTGTTTGAGAGGCCCCCGCGGATCCTGTTCCAGGTGTTACGGAGCGGCCATATCAGTTGGCGCATACTTAAGTCATTTTTTTCTATCCCATTCTTTCGAAATCATGAAGATTGATACGTCACTCGGCATTTTTTTGGTTGCAAACCAGAAATGTCCCCGATGACACCCCCGAGGAACCTGTGCTATATGCTCCGGGTGGCCATATTCGTTGATACATAGGGTATCGGGATGCTTCGTTGGCATAGTCCCCTCCCCAAGCAACACGACTTGTTGCTAATCCAGTAGCAGCAACCTTATTGCAATTTATTCACTGTCCGTATTACAGACGACAGAACACAATTGCTTCTTATTTGAAACCCAAAAAGCGCAGATTTTGAATTCTTATGCAACATAAACGAGGAGGAATGATAAAAAAAGTTGGGAAAAGATTTTGTCCAGACTTGAACCATGGACACCAGGAGTATTATCTACTCACCTTACATACTACACCAAAAGCTCTGTGAGAGAATCGATGCTCAACACACCATAAAAGGCTACTGAAGTTACTTGTTACTTTATTGCACCTTCTTTGTCACAAGTTAGAGAACTGTCAAAAATGAAAAGACGCTCAAGTTTTCTGTAACGCTTATGGAACCTAATCTGAACAAACAAACCAGAGTTAGATGTTTCATGCATGTTAAATAACACATTTAATGTAAGCTGACTGTATTATCACTTGCGAGCAATATGTAAGCTCCGCCTCCACAGATCGATGTCAAACACGTGGTAATTTGTGATTTCTATGAAACAAAGTCGCAACTTTACGGATTTCGGAGTTTAAATGCAACTCAACTGACAAGACGGAAGTTTCGTGTGCTTCTAGTGCAACTCATTTAGACCAAAGCATAGAAAGCCACAATCTGCATGATGTTGCAGGTGCTGCTTGGGTCGTTCGGCCTATCTCAATGTAAACCAAAAACTCAAACCAACACGCATAACTGGATATCGGAAAAGCTATACGCCAAACAACTGTAACATTTCGTTTCAATTTTAGCACTTTGGAGCATTAAAATTGAATGAAAATGTCACTTTCTTTAGCTTTTGTAGACGCCATGATTCTTCGGCTCAGCGGGTAGTCTATACACATGATCATAAATGGTATGGTTCTGGAACATTTCGAATTGACTTTTCAATAACTGAACATTTGATGCGACGGTCAAAGGCGTTATTTTGAAGTTGTGTATTTGTTTTTAACGAATAATAACTATTTCAACATTGTTTGCGTAAGAACCAGAAAGAACGAATAGGAAGAAAGAATTTGGGTGCGGTGACTGTAAAAATATAACACAAGTAGGGTTACGTTGTATTCGTTACTAAATTAAGAAAGAACTTTAGTTTAAGTGATTTATTTATAGTTTTTTGAAAATTTGGCTCCGAAAATGTAATTTAATAGTACGACTGGTGAACAAACAGAGATAATACTTAAGCAGAAATATTGAAAAATGAGATAATTAGTGGTTCTAGTGCGTAGAAAGCAATAGGCCAACGTTGTATCCACTAATAGGCCAATTTTTGTACCATAGACCAACGGAGCATACCATCGAATCGAATCTTTTCAACTTCTTTAAGTAAATTCTTGAATATTTACGTTAGCTTGATTTATCGACTGTTAGAAGTCACACAATTTTTGGATTGGCATGCAGTCATTCAAATCAGAAGGAAACAGATTTTGTCTATTTTCCGACGTTTCGGCGCAATGTATTTTGCCTTCTTCTTGGGATCATAGAAGAAGGCAAAATACATTGCGCCGAAACGTCGGAAAATAGACAAAATCTGTTTCCTTCTGATTTGAATGACTGCATGCCAATCCAAAAATTGTATTTACGTTAGTTTACTTCCAAATGGTGAAACATGCACTGCCTAGAGTGTGTAATATGCTCAACATATTATTTCTAGTGCTATTAATTCTTGAGTTATGGTCAAAATTGTCAAGGCAGCTTGCAAATTAGGCCAAGGAATGGTACATATACCCTACTTCAGTCTATCGTTTCTGACTCAGTCCTTCGAAATTATGAAGATTGATATGTCGCACGGCATGTTTAGGTTGAAAACCAGAAGTGTCCCCAATGAGGCCCCGCGGAACCTGTCACGGGGATTCGGATGGCCCAACAAATTCAAATCTGGTTATCGCAGTTGTGTTTCACTGTTCGCAACAACAATTTCGCTGAAAATCGATGGTTCAAACACAACAACACACGAAGTAAATCACTTTTAACCATTTTGGCAACCTCCTGACCTCAGCACAATCCGGAATATCACCGGAATGGTTCCGGATATTGCATGACCACTTGAGCATAATAAACTAGCATTAATGTATGATCAATTGAGGGTGATTTCAAAAAAATCGGATGAAAATTGACGAAATGCCAGCGTTTTGAAAATGAGTTGTCGGGGGTCGGGTACGTGAAGGCTAAATAAAACACGAAACAGGTTCCCCAGGGCCCATTCCGATGGCCAATATAAAGCCAGAGCGGGTTTGAAGGCCTGTTTGTGTCCTGCCGGACAGCTACCATCTGTCTGAAAAACATTGCCGAAGACACCAACATTACATCTAGCAAAGCATTTGATCTACAACCAGATGTCTTTCGCCGTAACAGGACACCATTTGCAAAACACTGTTTTCACGCGAGCGTAACGCTACTCTCCCAAAACTAAATCAAGAATATATCCTAAACTATACATTTCTCAGTAAAATTCACTTCGGCAATCTTGTTCACATCAATCCAAAGAAGAAATGTCTAGAAGACTCTATTATTCAAAACCTCATAGCAGAGCTGATAGGGTAAGTATACCAATTATGGCTATAGTACCAATTATTCGCCATAGTTCATTTTCAGCATTTAACGATGTAAATCAACAAGAAAATTTTTGTGAACAACAGATCACGTTCACAAAAGACAGTCGCACTCATTAAAACTCCACATTTTCCTCAAATCATGGTAGAAATAAAACATTTTCCTTAAAATTTCGGCTTCCTTGCACCCTTTTTCGCCATAGTGTACCAGTTATGGCTAACCCCATAAGGAATGCATGCAAATAGTGCGAAAAGGAACCGAAGCTAAAAAATGTAACCATTACTGGTACAGGGTTCCTATCATTGGCACACGCTGTAATCAATACTAAAAGTAGTTTTGGCTCCGTTTCTATATTTTTCCTGTAAAATATGGAAACTAAGCTGGCTTTTAACTTATTGATGACACTCGTTGGTCTTCTGGTTATTTTTGTATAAATAGCTTTCCTTAGGTAGTGCCATATTTGGTACACGCACCCTATACGCATTTCAGTTTGAAAATTTTAAAAAGAAGATTTCTGCGATGGTGTCCCGGTACGAAATGTAACATGTTATATAAAGTAAATTGGAACCAAAATCCCATAAAACAAGTATTGCATCAGGAAGTACATCTAATAAACTTGTTATAAAACCTGTTAAACCATATGGTCATGAACATTATATTCGATTGCAGACGTCATTTGTTCACGAAAGTTAGTTCCTCGCGGTGTCCCGTTACACTGGAATGTGTCTATAATGCATTTCCCTGTGACATAACATAATAACGACCAAACATGTAGATACGGCACAAGGTTCTAGTCCTAGGAAAGAAGACACATAGGGTTTAATGATGAAGATAAGCGCATGTGAACTCAGAGTCGAATGGGAACCGAGCGGGCGCTCTTAAGCAGCAAAAGCTCTGACAGGCAAGTTCAATGCTTTGTCGACTTTAACTCAAACACCGGGTTCACAAGATTTCCTAGATAGAAATTACCCTTACGAAAGTAAGGTTCTTGTACCAAGGCCACTTGGGCTGTACCATTTTGCATAAGTCTGCAAAGATTGATCGTTGCTGTTCTTTTATGCTGAAGATTGATCTGAGCTATAGCTATATATCCTATATATCCTAGGATATATCCTAACCGTAGCCACTACCCAAACTAGGTAAGATTAAACTCTTCGCAATAACAGCACAATAAAGAACAATCGCAATAAAACCTGATTGGTATCGATTGGAAAACGCCAAAGGCGAGAATACACGGAATACACTGTGTAAATCTCATAATGCGAAACCATATAGGTGTAAATTTAAACTAATTAACAACACCTTCATAATCCCGCCCTTATTAAGCTTCAAGTATGAGATTGAAGAAGGGCAGCTAATTGTCTCGGAGAAAAACAAGGTCCACTGCAACCGAAGCTAGCGCAGTAATGGCAACATGCTGTGGAGGGTGCCCTGGAACTCCACTAGTTCCATTAGCGGATAGGTTTTTATTAGACCCCCCTAGCCATTCATTCCTAGGCACGGTAAGCATAAAGCCGCATTACACCATTAATTAGGGGTCACCTGTTGGTGGATTCTTATCACCGGAACAGGCAGTCCGTAGTATTATTCTTAGCCAATTGGGACAATCGCTACCGACACTACCCAGCTATCTAGGCTGGTCGAGAAAAGAAGTTAATATTGATGATCAACTTCATACGGGCTCGAACAGCCGACATATACAATTATTTGATTCGTTATCATGAGCTCTATCTGTTTTAAAACGTAAGTATTCAATCATGAACTAAGTATAAATTGTATAATTATCATATAGTGATATTTCTCATAGTATTATGCGAGTGTATCGCCCATGCAGCTAATAGCCAAGCAGAACGAAGACAGGTCGTTGAAAAGAAGCGTACCACATGTGTTTGCTACCAGGAAGCCTCCTCGGTGTTGAAGCACCAGGTCGCTAGGGAGGTCCGACAAAGCAGTCAATTACCTCCCCGTAACTAACTGTCGAAGACGACTGTTCTACAGACACATAGTACCTAGTGAAAACAGAGTAGGTGAAGTAGATCCACGACCAATAAGAATAACAAAATTTTCCTTTTTCCGGAAGTGAGAATGGTTTGCGTGGAAGGGATGACATAAGGCCTACCCGGGTAGACGAGAATATCTAAATCACATCTAAAATCGAACACTTTTTGCTGTCATAACTCGATGTGATTTTGATGAGTTATTCAAAAATCCAATGAATATCGCACGAATAGCTCAAAGTGATATGATATAAGGTTTTGGTCTTGTAGAAATAGCTGAAAATTTCAACATAAGAACAAGTTTAGCTGTTCTGCATGAAATGGAACACATACACCCATAGAGATGGCTCAATGTTAGTGAAATGCCATGCGTCCCTTTTTGAGCTGTGGAAACGAAGAACCGCATGCTCTTATTCCCATGTTATTTACAACAGCGAGCCACAGTTGAGTGGTAAGCATCGCCGCCTGTGAATCATAAGGTCGTAGGTTCGATGCTGCATGCTGACATTTTTTTATGTTTTTTTTATTTTTGTTTTAGAAAAAAGTGACAAATTTTGTCTGCTATTATTTTGATCTTGTAATATCATAACGGGCTATTATTGAGTAGTTCACCATATTGGATTTTGCTATTATTTCTGTTCTTTTACCTCTTATATCAATCAAACCAATACCAGTTTTTGCTCTTCAGTAATTCAATCAATCATAGCTGAATATGCTATTCATCAGATTTTTCCACCTACTCGGGTAGTTATGTAAAGATACAGGGGATAGACAAAATGATCGGGACAGGCAAAATTTTCCCTTCTCAAAAAATATTCAAATAGCTGTAACTTTTCGAAAAGTGCATCAAATATTCTCAAATTTTTAATGAAAGTGAATCAACTAGTTGTGTATCAATGGACATAATTTGGAAAAGATCGGGCTGTTCTGCACGAAGTTATAAAGATTCTAGAAAAAGGTATATTTATCCGATAGCCAACTTTGAGCTGTTATATCTCCGGATTCAATGAACTGAATGCAATGAAATTTTGACCATATAAGACTTATATAATGAGCTTTGAAAAACTTTTGACTTAACTTAAAATTCTTAACACGGAAGAAAATTATAACGATTAGATTATTTTTCTAATAAATCACCAAATTTTCTTAAATTTCAACATCGTTTCAAAATTCAAGATGCTAATTATAGTTCATTTATATTCCCTCTAATTGTCTTGAATATAAATATGTTTTGAAAAAAGTAACAACATAACCGGCAATTCATTGAAAAGTAATGGGATGCATATTAAAAATGGACCAATTCACTAAAAAATCATAAAATAAATGAAATCGCTATAACTTTATCTCTTGTGAATAATTTCAAGTTGAGTCAAACGTTTTTCAGAGCTCATTATATAAGTCGAAAATGGTCAAAATTTCATTACATTCGATTCATTGAATCCGGAGATATAAGAGCTCAAAGTTGGCTAGCGGATAAATATACCTTTTTCTAGAATCTTTATAACTTCGTGCAGAATAGCCCAAACTTTTTCAAATTTTGTCCACTGATACACAACTAGTTGATCCACTTCCAGTAAAAATTTGAGAATATTTGATGCACTTTTCGAAAAGTTACAGCTATTTGAATATTTTTTGAGAAGGCAACATTTTGCCTGTCCTGATCATTTTGTCTATCCCCTGTATATTGATTTCAAAAGCCGTCACGCTTTTTCCAAATGTCGTTGCAGATTTTTGATTTTACCTTCGTTTTGAGAAAGGGGCTGTCCATAAATCACGTGGTCATTTTTTGGGACTTTTCAACCACCCCCCCCCGCGTGGTCATTTGTCCATACAAAATTTTTAATTTGTCCATACAAAATGATCATAGACCGAAACGCCCCCCCCCCCCCCCCCCCCGACCACGTGGTTTATTGATTTCATTGCTGCGTTCACTTAAAACGACGTGGAGCGATCAACCGAGTCAGTGATTACTGCCATCACACCGAAACTCCAGAATTACACTTTCCCACGCGGAAAACTGACTGGGTGGCGTAATACCGGCAAAACCACCAGCGAAATCGTCACATAAAATTCGTTTTAGGAACGCGCAAAAAATGACAAGCGGTTAAAGTAGACACGCGTTCGCGGCAATGCTAACTTCGCCACCCACGTTTTTTTCTCATTGGTTTGTCAAAATTAACTTTGCTACAACAATTTTTCACAATTCAGCATTCTAACAAAGACTAATCTAAGCAAAATCAACGCGTTTACAAGTGACAAAACTTTCCGGGTGGCGTAGTACCGACCAAACCACCAGCGGAATCGTGAAATTTGCGAACGCGAAGAAAACGTGACAAGCAAAATAAAAACACATGCGTTCGCGGCAACGCCTGCTGCGATCTTTCTACCTTAACAGGTAGTAACTTGTAACGTAAAATACTATTTGAATATTTTTTTTCTCGTGATGGTGATGGGATTGTTATTCATATGTTTTTATTATTTGAATGTTGCCTTAACCCTAAAAGGGATACCTGGGGTCCATTGGACCCCAGGCGCCTTTCAGAGCTCGTCATTGATGGAACACACTCAGCGAGGTGACGAAACTGAGGCCATGAAGGTATACCTTCACGCAGAAAAAACTATATTGAAATCAAAAATATTTAAGGTAAATTCAAATGAATTGTCAATTTGTTCAGGCCAGAAAAATAAAAATGTTTGGAGCAAATCAAATGTCACATTTGTAGAATCCATGTTTGAAGCAAAAATGCATCTTCTGACAGATTATGTTAGAAATAAATATAAATATTTTTGTTTTTTTTTGTGACAGGTGCCGGAAATATTTGTTTTCCCACTAAACTAATAAAGTCATTTCCTTTCCTTGAAAAACTACCTCCTGTGTCCGTGTTGTACTTCCAATGGCAACATCAAGCGTACATCTTGCCTTTTTGCAGGAGAAAATCTTGTATGGCGGAAAGGGGGACTCCTCAATGGGTATTGTCGAAATCAATATGTAATTGCGTTACTTTTAAAAATTGAAATTGTAGTTTTAAACATTTCATCAGTTTACCGAATAAACATACATATTTTTCAAACGAACGAAATTTGTCTCCGTGGATGGTATGAGAATGACTCTATGGATATACACATGAGAAACATTGTCAATGTCTGCGACACCCGACATCTCACAGAACATAGTTAAAACCTGGAGCCCGTGGCGCAGTGGCTACACGTTTGCTTTATAAGCAGATGGTCATGGGTTCGATCCCAGCCCCGGCACTTTCGTCAGTTGCTCTTTCCCCGTGAGAGCAGCTGACACTGACCCTCTTCTGAGCCCATGGCTCAAATGAACCCGGGTACTTGGACATCGGCGAACGGCAACCCATAATGGACCCCCAATCGGACTGGAAACAGGAACAACCAACAGACACACATCAATATCTTCGAGCCCATCATTCTGCCATGATAGGGTAGAAAGTGAAAGGAGCGCAACGGCCACTAGTTCGATGTAGTATAATTAGAAATAGAATACAATTAGGCGCTGTACAAAGTGTGTGTACAGCTTCCAACTGGAATCGCTCACGCAGTGCCCTAGTGGACAATTGAGCTGTAAATTAGGTTAAGTGATTGAAGAATAAAAAACCCTAATTAATCCACCTAGCGGTGATGGTGCCTGCTTGCTAAATCTATTCAATATGGATACATTTTATATTAGCATAACATCCAATATTCAGAAAATATAAGACAACGATCCAAAACTCAAACCAAACAAGTGTCATGAAGCCGCAAAATTTTGATACGTCATTTTAGATTTTCCGGTCATCATTTTATGACTCCGGATATCTACCCCAACTAAACTAACCGCCATCTTGAACATTGAGACACCATCTTGGATGTTCTGGTATTTATTTTAGGACTCTGCACCTGAAATTACATAAAATAGTCGCCGTATTGAATTTTGGCATGTCGTTTATGATTTTCTGGTTACCAGTTTTGGACGAAGACCGGCATTCTTCCCCATTCAAACTATAGTCATATTGCAGACCTTGTGAAACAGCGCACAGCTTGGGTTTTCTGATTACAAATTTTGAATTCTGGACATATTTTCATACAAAATGTGCCCATAATGCAAGAATTAAAAATCCTATAAAATAGGCACTAACTTGAATACTGGGCCATTATCTTGGACTTTGGACCGCTATCTTGGATACTCTGGTGGACTCCGAACATATTTCCCATACCAAATACACTTATTTTACATAGTTTTAGAGCTCAAAATTCCTTAAAACAGCCACCATCTTCTGTTGACGCGATCAAATTCTTATTTTTAAATTCAACGTTGACCCATTCTGCTATAAATTTACACCTTAGGAATCTGAAATGGCACGATTTGATGAGATCGCTTTAGTTTTGTCTATATTTTGTTCTCATATATGAGAACTTAGACCTATTCGTCACTGTTGTTCATACCTAATGTTTATCAGGCCATTAAACAAAGCCACGATTTAATTTTTCACATAAACGTTGGATTTGCTACACAACAGCTAGTCTCTAATGTGATCTAAGGCTATTTTCTTGCTAACCGTTCATTAGATCTTCAAAAAATCTGCGATCTGATGTGTCGTATGTATGGGTTTGGTTCATTTTTATATTTGGCAATTTCCGGTGGGATAGCCGGATCTGATTCCATGAGTCATGGACCATGACACTACCGGTTGTCCCAATTATGGTCTGAGAATATTTTATTGCTATTTATTTACCTTTACCTAATCACCGCGATTTGATATATTGCATGAATGGGTTTGCTTCACTTTCACTTCTAACCACTTTCGAAGCCACAGCTGAACCCGCAACACTACCGGGAATCTAATGTGGTCTGACCCTATTTTTCCATCAGGTTGTCGATAAGTCGTGATCAATCTTGTTAGAGATCACAGTCATTTGAACCTTTTCGTCGATATTCGGCCTCCTTTGTCTCCGACATTCGCAACACAAGCAATCAAACTACTGTTCGAAACAAAAATGTCAAACGAATGCACTTCACCACGATAGCGGCTTCGGGAGATAAGAGCTATGTTGCCCATCTGTGTGTCGTATTCAATGCAACATGCAATAATAAACTAATATTAACATTCATAATCGGAATTGGCTGAAAATCTATGCATAAAGCTAGAATTAGACACATGTCGTCGTGTCAGATGACATTGATTTGACCCTTTCTTATGTTTATTGATCTTCGTTCTACTGCTCGTGTTGTGTGTAGGTTAGAGGTAATGATAGCGCACGAATGTAACAAAGCCGACTGACACCCGACTGCGGCAACGAAATGAAGGTAATAAAAAGTGTAGAATGTTTACAAGACTGGTCGTGATTTGATGTACCGCATCCATGGATTTGGTTAAATTTTACATTTTACTACCCGGATCTGATTCCGGGTAACTACCGGCTGAACCAAATATGGTCTAACATTATTGTCTTGTTATCTGCTCATCGGTTAACCAAAAACGCTGCAAATTGAAGGTGTCACATGCAGGGTTTGACCATTTCGACGGGACTCTCGGAACCAATTCCGGAACACTACCAGTTGTCTTTAGTGTGACGTAAGGCTATTTTCTAGCTAATTGTTCATTAGGTTATCCCAAAAGCCACGATTTGATGTGTCATATGCCTGGATTTGGTTTACTTTTACATTTGGTTTCTTCCGGCCACTCAAAACCGATTCCGAAACACTTGCTGGCCGTTCATTAGGTCATCTAAAAAGCCGCTATTTGATGTGACGCATGTACGGGTTTGTTTCTCTTTCAGATTTAACCACTTCGGCGGGAACCCCGGTACGGGTTCCGGAACACTACCGGTTCAGATATGGTCTGAGATGGTTTTCCTGCTCATTATCCATCAGGTCATCGAAAATGCCGTGGTTTGATGTGCCGCATGCATGGGTTTGGTTCAATTGTATATTTGGCCACTTCCAGCGGGACGCCTAGAACCGGTTTTGGAACACTACCGGTTCAGATATGATCTGAGACTATTTTCCTGCTTACCGCTCATCGGGTTATCAAAAATGCCGTGGTTTGATGTGTCGCATGCATAGGTTTGGTTCACTTGTATATTTGTCCACTTCCAGCGGGACGACTAGAACCGGTTCCGGAACACTACCGGTTCAGATATGGTCTGAGATGGTTTTCCTGCTCATTATCCATCAGGTCATCGAAAATGCCGTGGTTTGATGTGCCGCATGCATGGGTTTGGTTCAATTGTATATTTGGCCACTTCCAGCGGGAAGACTAGAACCGGTTCCGGAACACTACCGGTTTAGATATGGTCTGAGATGGTTTTCCTCTTCATTGTCCATCAGGTCATCGAAAATGCCGTGGTTTGATGTGCCGCATGCATGGGTTTGGTTCAATTGTATTTTTGACCACTTCCAGTGGAACGCCTAGAACCGGTTCCGGAACACTACCGGTTCAGATATGGTCTGAGATGATTTTCCTGCTCATTGTCCATCAGGTCATCTAAAATGCCGTGGTTTGATGTGTCGCTTGCATGGGTTTGGTACAATTGTATATTTGGCCACTTCCAGCGGGACGCCCAGAACCGGTTCGGGAACACTACCGGTTCAGATATGGCCTGAGACTATTTTCCTGCATACCGCTCATCAGGTTATCGAAAATGCCGTGGTTTGATGTGTCGCATGCATAGGTTTGATCCATTTTCATATCTGGTTCCATCCTGGGGTACCGTTCCGGAACACCTAAATGGCCATATCTCCGGAACGGCTGAACCGATCCGAACCATTTTCAATAGGAAACAATGGGACCAGATTCCGCGTCGAATGAACCGTCGGTCATTGAAATCGGATGAGGTTTACTGCCAAAAAGTGATGTGAGTTTTTTTGTACACACACATACAGACACACACACACACGCACACACATACACACACACATACACACACACAGACATCACCTCAATTCGTCGAGCTGAGTCGATTGGTATATGTAATTTGACCCTCCGGGCCTTCTATCAAAAAGTCATTTTTGGAGTGAACGTATAGCCTTTCCAGTACACTTAGTGTACGAGAAAGGCAAAAAAGAAGTTAAAATCTAAAGGTTTTGCTGGTCAAAATAGTGAAAATTTTAACCGACATACTACAAAGAACTCAATCCACGTTTTCTGAAGTCACCCTGCAGTATTTTAAAGTATTAAAGGACCGCCCATAAACCACGAAGGTTTTTGGAGTGGAGGGGGTGGTCTGGCAACAGTCAACGCACTTGACAGTTTTCAGATGAGTTTAATCAGTTTTGTACCTTTTCATTCCGCCCTCATTTGCTTATTTTTTGACAGATACGCGTATTTCGACTCCCTCAGCATTTTTTTGATGATGATGATGATTATGATGATGATGATGGTGATGATGATGATGATGATGATGATGATGATGGTGATGATAAGGTCTTCCATTCATTGTGGCACTGTAACCAAGCCGAAGATTACACAATTATGTATAGTGCCAGGCATCGCATTGGAGGATGGTCCAATGATTGTGAAGAAGAGCTCGCCATTTTCTACATTATGGTTTTAATTAGAAGTTTTTAAAAGTTTTGCATGAACAAGAGTCTCCGAGGTGAGAGAGAGCCGGTTCTGAGATGGCCAAAATGTGGTATACGTGTTCTATGAATAGTCCTAAGACATACGAACTGGAAAAATAAATAATGTTCAGAGTTTTCGTTAAAAAAAATAAATACAATTTCCGAAGTTTATTATCACATCAACATTCCAGCAGTTCCCAATTAAACAGCGTTGTTCAGAATCCAGGTGCGGTGCGAAGAAACACGGGCGAACACATCAGGAGAGCCGAGGCCGCATGGGATACCCCACGACACAACACCCTGCTGGTTTCCACCATGCACCAATGGGCCACCGGAATCTCCCATGCACATACCCTGGCCGTTGGGGCTCAGCGTACAGATGGTATTATCGAAGACACGGGCAGCATTGGCAACCGAGTGACGGCTACGGCAGTCAGCCAGGGTGATGATGCTGGTGCTCAGCCACTGCAGATTGTTCGGGATACCGGCATTAGCTCCCAACTGTCCCCATCCGGAAGCCAAGGCACCACTGGCAGTGTTGATGTGGGTAGCTCCCAGACCAATTGGTTGAACCAGATTGGTGAAAGTGATGACGGAAGCGGTCTGAACCAGGGAGATATCATTGGCCAGGGTGTTGGCGTTGTACGATCCATGGTTAACAATGCGAGCCGAGTTGTGGGCTATTCCACCGCTGTTCAACAGATGAGTTCCGACGACAACACGGGTGTTGGCCAAGGTACGTCCAACGGTGCAGTGAGCGGCCGACAGGACCCAACGGTTGTTGATGACCGATCCACCGCAGAAGTGAGCATTGGCCGAAGAACGGAGCGAAACCTGGTACGGGAACTGTCCGGAGCCAGCGTTGGAACCACCAACGATGCGACCTTCCCATTCAAGGTACTCCGCTGGGAGAGCTACAAGAGGATCACAGATGTTAGTTTTAAGATAGTGTGGTAGTTCTGCGTGAAGCAAACTTACTGCTACCGAAGACGGCAACGGCTCCGACGAGCACGAACAACAAACTCAGACGATTCATGTTTCGTACACCTTCCGCTTCGACCAAGAATGATGCCAATCTACCAAGGTATCTGCTTATATATACGATATTGTGTTATCTGCCAAACAGAAGCGATAAAACACACGGGTGCTGTTAACAAATCTTTGATTTGATTTATGGACAGCTCAATGCTGGGAAATTCATCGATGCATGACTTTCATCAAACACAGAGATACTGTGCCGAATTGCAATCATTTTCGATAGATCTTTATCGGTTTTCGTATGTCATCATGTTTCGCGAATTATCGTGTCTACGTTTGTTTAATATACACAAGTTGATAAGAGGTCAACTGTGAAATACCGTAATTTGAGGACAAACCGATACGGTTACTCTTAAACTGCTTCGACCAAGTGTATAAAAGGGGCTGCTCGCTGGCGGTCTGGTCGCCCTCGGTCTTATCTTGAATATTGGCGATCAACTAGTTGGTGCTGATAGTAAATTAATCAGTTTCGGACGGTAGTATCAGCAAAAGAAATATGCTTCCGACAGGAAGCTTAGATAATTTGTACCCATTGGGGAAGCCCAAGTACTCTATTTTGATGATTGGAGCTATTTTTCGATGAGATTATCATTTAATGATATTTCGTTTATTCTTTTCGCAATTGTTTGCTGTTTATCATCGCTATGCCAATGGCGGTACAAATTGTTTCGCAAGATTACTTTTACACACATTTTATCTTATACCGAACCAACGAGTTTTCGAACCAACTAAGCAATACATTTTTGAATCGAGTGTATTGATATTATGAACCTTTAATTACGCCCTCTTTTTTTTTTGGCTATATCACTTGCAGTTTTCCTCAGTGTCAGTTATCCACTCCATAACTGACACTGACAAAGACTGCAAGTTGTAGTCGAAATACGCGTGTCTGTCATAGGATAAACATTAAGCGGGGAATTAAAAGGTACATTATATGTATCTATTTGATTTAACATATTTCATCTTTTAAACATTTTGATTATATTTTTTAAGTGAAAGCTACCTTTTTATAACAGTGTACACTAAATTCTGTTTTTACGCGATGGATGCGTTCGCGCAAAAAAATATCGTGTAAAAAAAGTTCGCGTAACTTCGAGAATTCGCGCAAAAAAATCCAAAGGAAATTTTTTTTACGCGATTTGCCCTCCGCAAATGACCAAAATCGCGTAAAAAAAGTCGCGTAACTTCGAGAAAATCGCGTAAAAAAAGTCGTTTATAAAAAAAATCGCGTAAAAAAAAGTCGTGTAAAAAAAGAATTCAGTGTAATGTGAAAGAACAGCCTAATTTTGAAAGAAGGAAAAATCTCAGATGAACCAGTTTGGCTGCCAACCAAACTTTATCATATAAACTTAAAAGAACAAATCACCCATAGAGTTAACTTACAGTCAGTCAAATAAAAATCTTTGATGAAAAGAAGTAAACATTTAAGATGTACTTTTTAGCAGTTTCTTCTGTTTCTTTTTTAAACATGGATTTCCACTTTCCATAAGAAGGAAGGGTCTTACACTACCATAGAAGTAGTTTCATAATCCTCCACATGTCATTTTAAAACTCAAAATAAGAAACTTATAAAGGGGCCGTCCATATACCACGTGGATAGAAAATTCATGAATTTTGACCCCCTCCCCCCTCCCCGTGGACAAGCGTGGACTTTTCATTGACCCCTACCCCCCTCCCCCAGTGTCCACGTGGACATACGAAAAAAAAGGTTTTTTTTATATTACTAAAATAAATGAAAAAGGGTGATTTTGACGTTTTTTCGAACGTTTTTTTTGTAAACATTGTCTTAAATATAATTAACACTTTATGAATTACAAATATTCTATAGCTTCATATATAATACAGACAAGTAATTTTTATTTTGAACATTTTTTTTAAGTCACTTCTTTTTAAAGAGGCACAACATAGGTATCCACAAGTTTACAACATTGTTTCAATTTGGTTTTTAATTTTAGAAAAGTTCATTGATTTTTTTTTAATTTCATACGAAAGAACACCTTTTTCTAAGCCAATATGATTTTTTTTCCAGATTTAGATTTAGATTTTGGAACTTCACCTAAAATTAATTTCAAAGTGTGTTTTTTATCATCTTTTGACAGCTGAGTAACTGCTTGACAGCTCCGCACGATCTGGGGTGATTCAACAAATGGCTCCCATACAAAGTTCAAATTGATTTTTAAATAGTTCCCGGGCACCAAAAATCATGAAAATTTGAATTTCGGTCCAGTTTGACATGCAGATTCAAATATGAAAATATCTCAATACCGTTAAAGAAGCCAATTGAGCATAAAGTTTATGGCAGTGTAAGTTCGATTTCTGCTCCAGTTGCTGAAAAATTTTCAGCGTTTTTTAGTTTTATTTCAGTCTATGATTGTCTGATTGTTTGGTTTAGATAAGGTATCTTTTTAGATTTTTATTGAAATCAGTGGCGTCGCGTAACCTCACTTTTTACCTGTGCACCAAGTATAAATTCTTGAATTTTTTGAACAAAATTGCTTGTAATAATTAGAAAATGACGAGAATAGCTGCTTTCACTCATTTATATTTCGATTTTGATCATAAATCCCCTGCAATTGCAAGTTTTAGGGTCGGTGCACAGGTAAAAAGTGAGGTTACGCGACGCCACTGATTGAAATAAGATTATATTTTTTTGGATTTTTACATAAACAAGAATTACAGCAACTTTTCAAAAATGCATAGAGTATAAAGCTATAAAAAAAATTAAGATAAACCTGCAAATCTCAACATGTATTTTGAAACTTCGAAGTAGTTTGATATGAAATTTCGAGAAATCCATACAAAATTTCAGTGAAAAGTTCCAGACTGAAACACTAACATTTTCATGGTCTACACTCCATTTTAAATCTCCAGAATATTTGTCGGTGAAGAAAACTAAGTAATTCGAAATTATGTTAATTTAAAACAAATTAGTCAGTGAATCAATGATTTGTTTTCCTTGAAGAAATCACTTACAAATAAAAGACAATGTATAATAATATAAAATATATAAAAGAACTGTTATTGAAGAGAATCTCATCAAGAATGCGACATAATTTGTCTCGTTTGTAAATCCTAATTTCTTAATTATTATGTCAATGTTGTCCACGTGGACATTTGACGAACCCCCACCCCCCTCTCCGTGGACAAGCGTGGACTTTTCTCGAACCCCCTCCCCCCTCCAAGCTGTCCACGTGGTATATGGACGGCCCCAAACTCTATTTTGAGTTCTTTTTCATCTTCCTTTCATGTTTGAAGAGCGAAAAAAAAATCGATTTTTTTTTGCAGTTTTATTGCGTCAATAGTTTTGTCTCTCCGTGCAGGGAGATAAAAATTCATACCCCCACATAAACATTTAACCCTTAGCATGACAAATCTGGTTTCATCTACTTAATTGGTTTTTGAAATTTCACAAATCCCTCTTTTGTGTAAGATTTGGGGCCGAATTTCCCCAGATTAATTTCCTTCTAAAGCCTCTACATGCCGATTGATTCTCAAGTTATGCATAAATATCTGTTGCATTTGTGTTTTTGCCCCCCTTTTCAGAAGAGGTAAGGTTCGCGCATATACTTAACTTCAATATGCAAAACAATTTAATTCCTACTGTTTAATAACGTATGATCTCTGTCCGTGGCCAACGTGGTGGTTATGCCGTAAGAGCAGTCATTAGTACCCTAGGTTCGATTTTGATCATGTTAGTCCTTTTAACCTACCAAGCATTTGTATTTTTTGGAGGAATATGGGGATTTTTCTAATTTTCGAACAAATTTTACCGAAGGGTCTCAGATTTTCAGGAAATGTTTCCAACAGACTGGGCTCATGGATTTTTGAACAATAAAAAAAATTGAAAAAAATCAGTGTCGCCTATTTTCCCGGAAAACTCATGTGGAATTTTTTTGTTTTCCCCTGTCTTTAAAAAATCATAACTCAAGAACGAAGCATCGTAGAAACATTTTTTTTTCATGAAAATAAAAGCAAATTTTCTCAAAAATCAAAAAAAAATATGAATTGAAAAAAGTTTTTCACAAAATTTTTCACAGTTGAGAAAATTTGTAAAGAAAAGCCGGAAAAACTATGAAAGTTTTGGAATGCTTTTTCTTTTCGTTTATGAAAAATGTCCAAATTTGCCATATAAGCCTTTTCTTTGAAAAATCATAATTCAAGTACGAAGCACCGTAGAAACAAAGTTTTTTGATGAAAATGAAAGTAAATTTGGACATTTTTGAACAAAATTGGCCATAACTCAAATACAAAAATAGTGCATTCCAATGAGAGATTAAAGCTTATAAAATAAACTTCTCAATTTTATTTTATTTTTTTGGAAAAAATTCCACAAGTTCGGGCATAGTTTTTCCGGCTTTTCTTAACGAATTTTCTCAACTGTTGAAAAATTTTTCCAGTTCAAATTTTTTTTTTTGAATTCTAAGAAAATTTGCTTGCATTTTCTTTAAAAAAATGTTTCTACGATGCTTCGTTCTTGAGTAAAGATTTTTCAAAGCAAGTAGTGTCAGGGGAAAACAAAAAATTTCCTCCTGAGTTTTCCGGAAAATAGGCAACACTGATTTTTTTTCTATTATTTTTTGTTCATATATCCGTGAGCTCTGCCCGTGAAAACAGTTTCATGAAAAACTGAGACCCTTCGGCCCAAACCCGTACGGTAATAAAAAAATCCCCATATATGAAATATTACCGAAGTTTGATCATTTATCTGAGATGCACCAATTTCTAAATGAGGTCGTATAAAAGCTCTTAGCATGTGTAAAAACCCTAATTTCGTTCCAAATTGATTAAATGATAAATTTTATTCATTGAATACTGTTTGAATTCCCTATGACATCCTTCTAGGTAGGTCTCCAGGAGTTTTGCGAGGAATGTCTCCTTCAAGTATTTTACAGATTTTTTTCTGAGAGCAGGATGAAGGATTTGCTCGAAGATCTGCTAAAGTGAAGAATGTTGAGTTCGTAGAGGTATCCTTGGGGGAACTTCCAACATGTTTTGTAAAATATTTTTTGCAATTTCTCATCGTAATAGGCTGTTCTACCTAACGCAAATCTGACAGGAAAAGGGCTACTTTCCCACACCAAATTATCAGTGCTGTAATGGTTCATTACAGCACTGATTTGCGTTGCGTAATGAACCATTACAGCACTGTTTTCAGTTTTGATCAACTTCTTGATGCTTTCTGGACGCAGGTTTGAAAAATTGTGACAACTGCATAGTATAACCTGCTATGATCAGACTTTCTTAAGCATGGCTATGAACATCGGTGTGCAGTTTGATGTAAAAGTTTTGTTAAAAACTATCCTCAAGTGGTAATTTATGAAATTGCAAAAAACGTTGTACGCATCTCGGTGCAGAACTCGATTTTTACAGCACTCGTCGTACTTATCCAACTCGGCAAGCCTCGTTGGATAAGTGTACAACTCGTGCTGTAAAAATCTTCATTCTGCACCTTGTTGCGTAAACTACTATTATTTAACTGATCCCCAATATAATTCCTCTAGCAACACACGTGTATGAACAAAATCATAACTTTATTTTTGCTATAGTGTGACAGAAAGTAAGCATGAAAGCGATCGGTGAACGATCGAGGAGAGTTCAGACGAAAACCATGTTTGAATCGTTTCGAGGTGGAGTACCCGCCGAGAAGAATTATCCAGAAAATTAAAACCCCTATTGTCTGAGAGTGGTAACCTGCCACGAGGCCTGGTGTGAACCGTATATAACCTGTGGCGGAAGCCCTTTTTATAATTCCACTGGGACCGCTAACCTCCCGATCATCTACCAGGGTGGCTTCCTTAGTGATTCACCGAGTGGTATGTAATCGCGTGTGGACCTCCTGCCTGTTGACCTAGAGCCTCCACGTAGATACCCGTACCATCGCTGCAAGACCAAGCGGTATCGCAACTAAGACCTATGTCCCGTCGAACGATGAGTGTCAGCAGCAGCAACCAATCAAACCCGACTTTCCGGGACCCGGGAGTCAAAAGAGGCTTTGCGAGCTCACCTCGGAAGCTGCCGTTGGCTAGACCAGCAGCTTGGGGTTAGGCACGTCCCTTTCTGGGCCGGCGCGATTCACTCCCGGACTCAAAAGTTGTTTTAGTGCTGAATAGCTCAACCATTCAATAGCGCCCTGGAACCCGGGCTTTGAAATAGTCATTTCATGCCTACCTCGGAAGTCGCCTTCGGCCAAGCCCTAGGCCAAGCCTTTGGCTGGATCATCAATTTGGGGTTTGGAAACGTCCACTGCTGGATTGGCGTGGCCGATAACCGTAATCAAACATTGTATCAGCCCTTCCCGTCGATCTCGGCAAACATTGCTGTCATTTCCAATTCGACAACTGCGGGGCTCATTGCAGCACCGCACTCTAGATTGGTTTTGTTCGCGACCGTGTTGAACTTCTTTCTCAGCTCATTTCCGGTTAATTTCTTTGGAAGTCCCCCTTTTCCAGCGACCGGAGGAATCTCACACTATGCTAAGAACCTTGCCCGGCCCCAAAAGTACCCACATACAAAGTTTCACGCCGATTGGTTCAGTAGTTTCCGAATGCATAGCGGTCAGACAGACAGACAGACAGACAGACAGACAGACAGACAGACGGAAATTCATTTTTATATATATAGATTTTTCCTCTTCGTTTCACCTACAAAATTTCATGTGAATCGGTGCAGTACTTTTTGTTGTAGCAATGAAAGAGTAGAATATGCGCCATGGAATTTTGTACAGCCCTTAGTTTTGCTTGTCAGCGCTGCAACTTTTGAATTTTGCTATGGAAATGGCTAAAATTTTGAACACAAACCTCTCAATCTACATTTGTTGCATAGGCAAAATTTCAAAAAAATCGATGCACTATCAACTATTTTAAAGTCAAAACATGTATTGGGACTGAACGTGATTTTAGCCCCTCCGACATCAATTAGTCAGCACCCTTCATTGTTCCAATTGTACTATTGAAAGTACTATACCAATAATCATAAAATTATGCAGGCAAAATATACACATAATAAACTACCTTCTGTGAAAATTTCATGAAAATTGGCAGAGAAATTCAAAAGTTATGAACAGGCAAACATCGCACATGAAAAACACGAAAAATTTTCCCTAACACTAACCCCTATCAACAGCAATAGCTTTCAAACCAATTGATCAAAGTTGATGAAATTTTGCAAGAAAGTGTATCTATAAGTATCATAACTGCAAACGAAGTTTTATAATTATCAACATAAAACTTTGAACTGTAGCTTAAAAGAACCATCTATTATGGGAACGAAAATTGGTCATGATTGTACAAAATGCTTAAGCCACGTCTGTTTGTTTTTCATCCACAGTTAAATGTAATGCATCGATTTTTATGAAATTTTGCACGAATTATAAACATACACCAAAGAGTTCTCAGTCAATTATTTGGCCAATTTTACCGATTCATTACAGAGCTGCAGTCATACTTTTGTGTCCCGATTATTGCGGATACAACGTGATTTTATTGGATTCCAATACCTTTGTTTTGATTATTAAATTAACAAATCAGTTTTTATTTTCGTGGATAGAATGACAGCTCAATCGATAAAATGACAGTGACCCGAATAACAAAAAAAAAAATCATGTAAACTTTTAAACATTTTAAAAATAGTTCCCGGACACCAAAAATTATGAAATTTTAGATTTCGACCAATTTTTGGGCGGAGAATCCGATAATGCAATAATAAGGATACGCCTAAAGAACCCAATTAGCTTAATGTTGGAATACATTAATAAAAACAAAAAAATCTCATTATTCTTATCAGTGTGAGTCATGTTTTATCTGTATGAGGGGCTTTATCTTTACCTACCACCTTAGAAACATTTCTGGTCCTCACAAACCTCCACATTTCTGACTAATATGAAGTTCAAACTTCTATCATTATATACTTATTACCTTGGAAACACACAGTATGTGTTGAATTGTCTGAATAAATGTTATCTTTTGTCGATATTTTCTTCCTAGAATGCCCACAATGTAATGCGAAAGGGTTACCTATTTTAAAAAGATGGAAAAATCTCAGATAAACTATTTAATAGCAGTGTGGCAATGCGGGAACGATTATCATTCTGCCAAATGAAATTAGGTTCAATGAAATTTGGTTCAATGAACTTTTGCCTAATGTTCGGGATTAGGCATAATTCGGGATATTGTTTATTCAGCCGCAAGACGTTCGGCCTAATGGTCTTTTGCCTTTTCACAATATTGTTGACATTTCCAGCCTTCGAAAACCTCCATATGCCAAATATAGTTACTTTTGCTTTTCTTACTGCTTTTTTCAACGGTTACGAATTACAAATCGTTGTTTTTTTGTATTGTATGTTGAGTGTCGGGCCCTTCAAGTTTCTTTTGTTTAAGCAGTAGGATAATATCACAGAATTGAAATTAATTATGTAACACGGGCCGTAGAAATAAGCGGTAACGAAATAGTAAATGACGGGAAAGGGAGAAAATTTGAATTTTAGCGGCCATCGCCTTTAATCGGCAACTATTACTAAAAGGCGTCCGTGTGATGTGAATGTTCTAATCCTTTACGGCAGTGGCAACTATATTACCACCAGTTGCCACCTATAATTTTTATTTTTTTTTTTCTGCCTAATAACAACATAAGTTATCGTAATTCTTTTTCTGTTCACTCATACGTGGGATTACTAACTGTGTATGTTTTTGATCCTGAACTAAGCTATAATCACAATTTAAGAACTTTTTGTTGACTGAAAAACGGTAAAATTTTACTGTTTTAAAAAATAAGCTCAAACTTACTGTAAAACCGATGATTGTGTAAATATTTTAGGAAAACATCAAATTACAGGTTTACATGAGCTAAATTACGCAGTGTATATGTATTATGGGTTTAACCTTTTTTCACTTCTAAATCTTTTTTCAGGCTGCTGTTTGTCGCAGTCTTAAGAATAAAAGTGCCCAAATGGGCAGTGGTAATACTTTTGCCACCTAAATTTGTGAGTGTTTCTTTTGAACATAAATGGTTTTGTACATTTAATCATGCATATAGTCATTTTAATAATAGCATGCGTTTAGTTTTGTCGGCCTAATAAAGGGTTAATAATGCAGCGGTGAAATTCGGCTCAAGAACCCTTCTCCCCTTTCCTAGCAGGACCTACACAGAAAAAAATATGTAATTAAAATTCAGCGAGAAATCGTGCACATAAAGGGAATGCTAGAGTTATTGCACTTTTACATGAGATATAATGTAAAATTACAATACCATAGTGTAAATTTCCGCCAACCATCGCGTAAACCATTGGGCTGCAAAACGGTGAGTCGATAAGGAGAGCGTCCAATATAGCTCTGGTCCTCACAAGTTCCTACCTCATGCTTCCACGGGTCAAGCGATGACAAAGACCGCCAGCTAAGAGTTGTGTGCTTAGCTGGTAGTGCAGCCTGGGCACTGTTGTCCTTCTGACTTCAGCTAGATTGAGGAGGTACGATTCGAGCGTTTGTTCACCAAGGAGGTGCGGCTCAAACAGCGTCTGTTCTGGCATCCAGCGGCTGAGTAAGAAACGCTGCACCACGCCCAGCTAGATCCAAGGTGGTAGCCCCATCAGCGTGGTCGTCCCAGTGTTGGTTGGGACGTTAAACAGAACTGGCACGATGGCCCTCCGGCGAGACAGGAGTGTTGGCGTAGGCCCAATAAGCCACCCGTAAAAATCCCCGTTGCGAATAACATAGGAGAAAATACGACTCGATACAATCGGCAAAGACCCACGCGACGAAATAAGGACTACGATTGGAAACTTGGAACATGGAATTGCAAGTCACTAGGTTTCGCAGGATGTGACAGGATAATCTACGACGAACTACATCCCCGCAACTTCGACATCGTGGCGTTGCAGGAACTTTGTTGGACTGGACAGAAAGTGTGGAAAAGCGGGCATCGAGCGGCTACCTTCTACCAAAGCTGTGGCACCACCAATGAACTGGGAACAGGTTTTATAGTGTTGGGCAAGATGCGACAACGTGTGATCGGGTGGCAGCCGATCAACGCAAGGATGTGCATGTTGAGAGTTAAGGGCCGTTTCTTCAACTACAGCATCATCAACGTCCACTGCCCACACGAAGGGAGACCTGATGACGAGAAAGAAGCGTTCTACGCGCAGTTAGAGCAAACATACGATGGTTGCTCGCCGCGTGACGTGAAAATCGTTGTCGGCGACATGAACGCGCAGGTAGGAAGGGAGGAAATGTACAGACCGGTAATCGGGCGAAACAGCCTGCACGCCGTATCGAATGATAACGGCCAGCGATGCGTAAACTTTGCAGCCTCCCGTGGTATGGTAGTCCGAAGCACCTTCTTCCCCCGCAAAGATATCCACAAAACCACCTGGAGATCACCCGACCACCAAACAGAAAACCAAATCGACCACGTTCTAATCGACGGTAAATTCTTCTCAGATATAACCAACGTCCGCACATACCGCAGTGCGAATATAGATTCGGATCACTACTTAGTAGCTGTATGCATGCGCTCAAAACTTTCGACAGTTATCACCACGCGTCGAAGTCGAACGCCGCGGCTCAACATCGAGCAACTTCGTAACGTAGAAGTGGCTCAAGACTACGCGCAGCAGTTAGCAGTGGCCCTACCAACGGAAGAGCAGCTTAGCGCAGCTACACTTGAAGATGGCTGGAGGGACATCCGATCTGCCATAGGTAGTACCTCGGCTACAGCACTAGGCTTCGCGACTCCGAATCACAGAAACGACTGGTACGACGGCGAATGTGAACAGTTGAAAAACGAGAAGAATGCAGCATGGGCGAGAATGCTGCAACACCGTACGAGAGCGAATGAGGCACGTTACAAACAGGCGCGGAACAGGCAGAACTCAGTCTTCCGGATGAAGAAGCGCCAGCAGGAAGAACGAGATCGCGAAGCGATGGAAGAGCTGTACCGCGCTAAGGACACACGAAAGTTCTACGAGAAGCTGAACCGCTCGCGCAGAGGCTTTGTGCCACAAGCCGACATGTGCCGAGATAATCACGGGAATATTCTCACGAGCGAGCGTTGAGGTGGTCGAGAGGTGGCGGCAGCATTACGATGAGCACCTCAATGGCGACGTTGCAAGTACCGAAGGTGGCGTGGTAACAGATCTAGGAGTATGTGCACAGGACGAAAGACTTCCGGCCCCTGACCTTCAAGAGATTGAGGAGGAGGTTGGCCGGTTGAAAAACAACAAAGCCGCTGGAAGAGATCAACTACCAAGCGAGCTTCTAAAATACGGTGGAGAAGCACTGGTGAGAGCACTACACTGGGTCATTACCAAGATTTGGGAGGAGGAAGTATTACCGGAGGAATGGATGGAAGGTATCGTGTGTCCCATCTACAAAAAGGGCGACAAGTTGGATTGCGGGAACTACCGCGCGATCACACTACTGAGCGCTGCCTACAAGATACTCTCTCAAATTTTATGCCGCCGTCTATCACCGATTGCAAGAGAGTTCGTGGGGCAATATCAGGCTGGATTTATGGGTGAACGCGCTACAACGGACCAGATGTTCGCCATCCGCCAGGTGTTGCAGAAATGCCGCGAATACAACGTGCCCACACATCACTTGTTCATCGATTTCAAATCGGCGTATGATACAATCGATCGAGAACAGCTATGGCAGATTATGCACTAATACGGATTCCCGGATAAACTGATACGGTTGATCAAGGCGACGATGGATCGAGTGATGTGCGTAGTTCGAGTATCAGGGACACTCTCGAGTCCCTTCGAATCTCGCAGAGGGTTACGGCAAGGTGATGGTCTTTCGTGCTTGCTGTTCAACATTGCTTTGGAGGGTGTAATTAGAAGAGCGGGGATAAACACGAGTGGGACGATTCTCACGAAGTCCGTTCAGCTGCTTGGTTTCGCCGATGATATTGATATTATTGCTCGTAAATTTGAGACGATGGCGGAAACGTACATCCGACTAAAGAGTGAAGCCAGGCGAATCGGATTTGTCATTAATGTGTCGAAGACAAAGTACATGATGGCAAAGGGCTCCAGGGAGGAATCACCGCGCCCGCCACCCCGAATTCATATCGACGGTAATGAAATCGAGGCGGTTGAAGAATTCGTGTACTTGGGCTCACTGGTGACCGACGACAACGACACCAGCAGAGAAATTCAGAGGCGCATTGTGGCAGGAAATCGTGCCTACTTTGGACTCCGCAGAACTCTACGATCGAATAAAGTTCGCCGTAACACGAAGTTAACCATCTACAAAACGTTGATTAGACCGGTCGTCCTCTATGGGCACGAAACATGGACCCTACGTGCAGAGGACCAACGCGCCCTTGGAGTTTTTGAACGGAAGGTGTTGCGTACCATCTACGGCGGAGTGCAGATGGAAGACGGGACTTGGAGAAGGCGAATGAACCACGAGCTGCATCAGCTGCTGAGAGAACCAACCATCGTCCATACCGCGAAAATCGGGAGGCTACGGTGGGCGGGTCACGTCATCAGGATGTCGGATAGCAACCCGACTAAAATGGTTCTCGAGAGTCATCCGACCGGTACAAGAAGACGTGGTGCGCAGCGAGCTAGGTGGGTCGACCAAGTGGAGGACGATCTGCGGACCCTACGCAGAGTGCGGAACTGGAGGCAAACTGCCATGGACCGAGTGGAATGGAGGCGGCTACTATGTACAGCAGAGGCCACCCCGGCCTTAGCCTGACCGGTAAGGTAAGTATCGCGTAAACCATCATGGACTCCAACCGGTTACGTGACTATTCGAGATGGTCGGGTTTCGGGTTTTCAAACCCGAAACCCAACCCGAACCCGAACCCGACGGGTACGGGTCGGGTTCGGGTTTGGAAATTTGAAAAAAGCTCGGGTACGGGTCGGGTCCGGGTTTAAACAATTTCAAAATTTTCGGGTACGGGTCGGGTCGGGTTTGAATAATGTCGGGTTCAAGTCGGGTTTGATACTAATGTAGGTAAATCAGTATTCAGAAAAATGCGTTATTTGTTGTATCCGATACATTTAATGATTATTATTTAACTCGGGTTCCGGTCGGGTTTATTGGCAAAAACATTTTTCGGGTTCGGGTCGGGTTCGGGTTTGATCGACGAAAATTTTTCGGGTTCGGGTCGGGTCCGGGTTTGACGGAACAAACAAAACTCGGGTACGGGTCGGGTCCGGGTTTTGAAATTGAAAATTGTTCGGGTACGGGTCGGGTTCGGGTCTGTAAAATCTGAAACCCGACCATCTCTAGTGACTATTAGTGGAAATTTACACGATTGCAACGTAATTTTACATGATATTTCATGTAAATATGCACTAATTCTAGCATCCCCTTTATGTGCATGATTTCTCGCTGAATTTTACATGAATATTTTTTCTGTGTAGGCTGTGCTATGGGGAAGAGTTCTGCTCAGGTAAATTTGAATACCCTTCACTATAGCTGGAGACAGTTTTTAAAATGTATCATGCAATTAGTCCTCTTTGTTGAGACCTTTTAATAGGTCTCCGTCCAGCACACGCTTCGACCCGTGTTCCCGGGAACGGTTCCCATGCCTAACCGTAAATGACCGTAGGAGGGCAATAGCTCGGGACGAAGGCCCTAAACGTAAGGGAGCTTTCCCTTCTCGGCCGTCCAAGGTGGTTAGTCCACCACCGGCCAATTGCCCACGATGGAAGACGCCTGCACCCCCCCCCCCCCCTTCAGCAACGCCCGCAGGTTCCGTCGGCCGAGTACCGGCACCACCGGCCGCACAGCTCGACTGCGGAATTGTGACGAACCCCTCACCAACAGTCAGCAACGGTATGTACCGGTCCGGTACCAACGATAGATTTAGGACACACGTGAAAGTTCCCGTGTTCCTTTCTGGGTTGACGCGTACTTCTCATCGATCTCTGCATTCACACGTCAACAATTGTCTTCTTGGCAATTCAAATTTGACGATTGTTGAGGTCACTGGAGCACCGCACTCTAGATTGGTTTTGCTGCTTTTGAGTTTTGAGCTTTTCTCTCTGCTCATTTCTGTTTCAGTGGGGGGAGGGTTTTCACGCTATAGCCTAGTTTGGTGTTTGAGAGGAATCGCTCAAGAAACTTCTTGACCGATTCCTGGCAGAAATTTTCCACGGTGACTGCCATTTGAACTGTCATTTCTTCGCAACTGCGTACTGTGATCGAAGAAAAACGGTTTCTTGGGCGATTCAGGCAAGGAATTTCCCATGCATCAAGATAGGCCGAAAAATTTCTTCTGAACTGCAAACAGCGCTATAAACTATAAACTTACAGGTAGAATCCCTGGAGGAATCCTTTAATGAATTTCTGGGAAAATTCCTCGTGGATTCCCTAGTGGAATTTCTTCAGTAATTTCATGAGGTATCTCTAGAGAAATATCTGGAGTAATCATTGGCGGAGTTCCTCGAGGAATCCTTAAGAAATCTCCATAGGAACTCCTTAACGTTGAACTTTTCGTCATTGAAATCATCGTCATCATCAAGCATTTGAAAGCAGTTTTTTCGTTCAAAACAAACGTTTATGCTATGAAAATATATTCACTGTAATCCACATGAGGAATATAATGCAGTGAATATATTTTCATGATCCTTGTTTTGATTTGCAGCGAGAAAACTGCTTTTTATTTTCCGAAAAATGATGACGGATGCTTGAGCCTTAAGGAATCCCTGCAGAAATTCCATTAGGAATTTCCAGAGGAATTTATGGAGGAATTCCTGGAAAAAATCTTGGATGAATATATGGATGAACTATTAGAGGAATCATCGGAGGAATTCCTGGATGAATCTCTGGAAGAATCTTTAGAGGAATTTCTGGTAAATACCTGGACCTGAAGGAATTCCTGGAGGACATGCTGGTGGGATTCCTGGAGGGATCCCTTGAACACATTCCTTGAGAAATCTCTGGAGGAATCCTTGGAGAAATACCAGGAGGAAAAATTTCTGGAAAAATTCTTCAAGGAAACCCTGGAAGAATTCCCGGAGGAATCCCTTGAAAAACTCCTGGAGGAATTGCTGAAGAAATTCTTGAAAGAATTTCAAAAAGGAATCCCTGGAGGATTTTGTGAAACAATTCTTGGGGTAATTCTTAGAGGTGTTTTTGGTGGCAATCCTGGAGGAAATGCCTGGATGAAATTCAGAATTCCTGAGGTAAATTCTGCAGGAATTCCTGAGTTAATATCTGCAGGAATTCCTGGTGGAATTCTTAAAGGTATTCCTGGAGGAGTCCCTGGAGGAATCCCTACAAAAATCCCTGGAGGTAATTCCAAAAGAATTCCTGGAGGAATTCCTAAATGAATTCGTGGAGGAATTCATAGAGCAATTCCTAGAGGAACTCCTGATGCAATGTCTGGGGGAGCTTCTGAAGGAATTCCAGTAGACATGCCTGAGAGAATTTCTGGGGAAATCTCTAGAGAAATTCCTTGAGCTATCTTCTAAGGAACTCCTAGAGGGATCACTAGAGTAATCCCTAGATGAATTCTGGAAGATTTTCTTGAAGAATCACTGGAGAACTTTCAGGTACAAACCCTGGAGGAATTCTTGGACAAATCCCTGAAAGATTTCCTGGGGGAGTTCCTGTATGAAACCCTGGTGGAATCTCTAGAAGAATTGCTTGAGGTATATCTAGAGGAATATCTGGATTAATTTCTAGAAGAAGCTATAGCCTACTTTAAAGACTAATTCTAATTCCTGTACGAACCCCTGTGGGAATTTTTAGACGAATCCTTGAAGGAATTCACAGAGGAATCCTGGAACAACTCCTGAAGGAATTTCTGAAAGAATTCCAAGAAAAGTGCTTGAAGACATTTTTAAAATACTCCCGAAGGTTGTTCCTGAAAAAATCGCAGAAGGAATTCCTGGAAAAATTTCTGTAGAAATCGCTTTGGAAAAAAACTGAAGAAATCCATGTCTGCTATAATTTCTAGACGAATTATTGGAGGAACAATTGAATGGACTCCTAAAGGTTTTTTAACATAATTTTTAAGGTTTTTATTTTATCTAAAGATATCTAAATCCCCTCTGTAGGACAAATCCCCAAAGAAATTTGTGGTGTAATCCCTAGATGCATTCTTGAATGAATCTTTGGGAGAATCCAGTCATTTTGATTCTTCAAAACTGCAATCCAGATTTGCATATTCACTTATCGGGCGACTATGCTGCTTAAAAGTCATTTCAAGTCAGGTCCCCTGACCCCCCTCCAGAAAAAAAAAATCATCCGGTTTTTCCGGGTCGTAGTGTCTTCAGAAACCTGCCGGTTGGTGGCAGTCCTCTCAAGCCAGTTGCCCAGCTCCCGGTCCTGTTTCCTCGGGAAGAAGTCGGCAAACCACGGGAGTTATAAACCACGGCCTTTCCTCGGTGACAACCACCACCGTTGTCGCCTCGCCGTTGTCTTCCCGGCGTTTTTCACCACCCACGCTGCCGCGTCCGGACATTCCGGGCTTACTTCTTCGGGATGAAGATGTTGTCGCCCACCAGTGGGTCAGAAACCCCCGGCCTTTCATCTGCAGCTATTGGGGCCCACCTGATCAGCCAACGCCGTGTTTGCCCCACCGTTATCTTTTTAGGCAAACATTCAATTTGTAATTCAAATTTGACAATTATTGAGGTCACTGGAGCACCGCACGCTAGATTGGTTTTGTTACTTTTGAGTTTTGAGCTTTTCTCTCAGCTCATTACTGTTTCATTTGTATGGGAGCCCCCCTTTCCAGAGGGGGGAGGAGTCTAGGACCAAGCTAAGAACCTTTCCCGGCCCCAAACGCACTTACATACAAAATTTCACACCGATCGGTTCAGTAGTTTCCGAATGCATAGCGGTCAGACAGACAGACAGACAGACAGACAGACAGACAGACAGACAGACAGACAGACAGACAGAAATCCATTTTTATATATATAGATTTTTTTCATAGAAAATTTTATTTTCCGTGTAATTTTAAGGAAATAATTTTAAAGTTTATTTGACGCCCTTAAACTATTAAACTATAATAGAATAGTTTGGAAAAATTTTAAAATATGTTAATTGTAGCTATTTAGTACAAAACAAACAATGACTTCTAAAAGATGACTAAATCACCATTCAGTGATTTTTAAAAATGTTAATTCGCTTTAAAACACATCAAAAACAATTTTGAGCTATACAGAACATTTCTAAATATTAGTCAAAAATATAAAAAAGAATCCCACGAAACAATACTTACAAAAATGCCCGAGATATCCCGTCTAAAAGCGGGGTTGGATGATAGAGGGTTAAAGATGTTCTTGAAATCCCCTGATACGACCCGAACCTGAAATACCTCCAAACACCCCTGAAATGCTATCATACGCCCTTGAAATCTTTAGGAACGCCTTAAACTGCACCTGAAACCCCCTGAAATTCTCTGAAATGCCGTGTTACCCCTTGTAACGCCTTTGAAAGGCTGCTGAGATCCCCTGAATTGCCCATAAGACACAATGCAATGTCCCTGGAACCCTCTAAATTCTATTGAAATGCCCTTGAATTTCTCGTAATCCCAAAAAAAAAAAACGCAATCAAAACCTGACAGAACGCCCTTAAAAGGCACCCCAAATCCCCTGAAACAACTCCCTGAAACGCCCCTGAAGCCCCTTTAAACCCCCTTTTCTGAGCTCTTTGGGAACATTGCCCAGGAGCAAGACCTGTGCTCACGAACTAGATTCCCTCATTAAAGCCCAAACTTAATTTACAGTGACCGGCACAAAAAAAGATCCACCACATAATGGTTACAGTTTCTAATGAAAACTACATGCAAAAATGATAAAATATACCTTTCAATGAATGCACTACTTTCATTTTACATTGTTTCAGTAATATGTGTTGAAAAATATTTGGTTTTTGAGGAATATAATGAATTCTGACAAGATTGTAAATGAATTTGTCCAAAAACTCCTTTAAGATATCTTCTATATTTTTTTTTTCTAAAATTCCTTCATGAATTCCTTCAGAAATTACTCCAGAAACTAGGTATTAAAATCAAAGCGGTTTCTTCAGAAAAACTTCCACGAATTTTTTGACAAATTTCTCCAGCGCTTTCTTCAAATCTTTCCAAACGAAATTCCAAGAAGTTTCCTTTAAAAACTCTTTTGGGAAGATTTCCATGGATGCCTTCTACAATTCCACCAAGGATTACTTTTGAAATTCTTCTTGAGGTTCGTTTAAAAAATCCTCGGAAATTTATCCATGATACCTTACTTCTTCAGAAATTCCTACAGGTATTCTTAAAAAGTGCACTAGAAATTTCTTCAAACATTACTTTACAGATTTTAATGCAAATAGCTGCAGGAATGTGCCCCAAAATTTTTTCATGGAATCTTCTATAAAATACTGCAGAAATTCTTCCAGAGATTCTTGCATAATTAATTTTAGTGATTCAGGCACGAATTCATGCAGGTTTTCCTCCATATATTCCTCTATTTAGTTCCCCAGAAATTTTTCAGACATTTCTTCTAAGGATTACTCAATGAATTTCTCCACCAATTCTTCAATGAATTTTTGAAGAAATTTGTGTTAAAAACCCAGCAGAAACTGAAAAAATACTGAAGGAACTCTTCAGAGAATAACCGAAGAAATTTCTGGAAAAAATGAATTGTAGAAAGAATCTTCGAAAGAATATTAATAAAATCTGGAGACCCTTTTTTAAATATTTATAAAAGATTTTTTTTTATTATTTTTTGAAAAAAAATCAAGGAATGCATTCTTTTTTCTGCCGTATTTGCTGAAAAAATCTTTGTTAAAATCCCTGAAGAAAGAATCGTCTCAATAAATATTGGAGGAACTTCTTTAGAAACTCTTGAATGAATTCTTTCAGAAGAATCTATTGAGAATTGTCTTTGATAATTGCCAGATGGATGCTTGACAAAATATCTTATTATATGTTGTAACAATGGAACAAATATCTAAATAAATTCCCCAAAAATAATTTCTGAAAAAGTTCCTTGAAAAAAATCTAAATTTTTAATGAAGAATTTTAAAGGTTTTAACTCCTCATACTCTCATTCGTCATAAAAAAGTTCCCCAAGAACTTGTATGAATCTTTGGAAAAATTCTGAGAACTGCTTTAGAAATTTCAAGAAGAACTCGGGGAAAATTCCTGAAAAAAAACTTTTGCAGGAAATTCTGATAATATTTCGGGAGGAATACCCTCAAAAATGTTTCAAGAAAAATATGCACTAACAATCCTGGAAGTGATTTTCTAAATAATCACTGAAAGAACCCCATCGCCAAGAAGATTTTTTTAGGAAAACCGTGGACTAGTTGCAGAATGAATCTTTTAAGAAACTTCTTCATAAACTCGTGAAGACCACCCAATGAATATTTCTGGAGGAAACTCTCAAAGAATTTCTGGAGGAATTCCTGGAAAAAAAATTCAAATACACAGGTGAGAATGCATCTATGAGGAATACCTGGAGCGATTTCTGAAACAATGCTCGCTGAAATTACTCTCGAAAAACCTCCAAGAATCTTCTTTCTATAAAAAATCTGAAAAAGTTCTTAAAGAAATCTCTAGCGATGTTATTGGAGAACTTCGAGGAAGAGGAGGAATATATTCTAAAAGAATTCTTACTAAACTCATAACAGGAACTCCTGCAAACATGCCCCTTCCACAATAATAGGAGTAAATCATAGCTTATTTTTCCCAGAGATGGCGCCACCACATTTGAAGTAAAATTATTTTTTTTGCATGGACAAATCGCTGACTTGCACTTGTTCCTCGTCGCAGTGATTTGTACCCTGAGGTAAAAAGTTGCAATTTAGAAACAAAATCACTATGCCTATGCGTTTCTTCTGGATCATATCAGTAATTGAGAATTTATTACGCCACTATACAAATTTCAAGCTGTCTACTTTATTTTTTCCACCCGTGTTGCGTATGATGTTTTGAGTGGATAGCTGCTAGGCGGCGCCACCGAAAAACACATGTGAAAAACACATGGAACACGAGCGCCCTCTTTGATTCCGTAGCGCAAACTTTTCTGCTTGTTTACACTGTTATCGCGTTTACCGCATTTATCAGAAAAGCGCCTCTACCGACACTTTAGCATAAACGCAGCTGCTTGCTACTTATTAGAAAAATCTAGTGATAAAAGAGTGAAAAACTATTTCAAGATTTTCACGAGGGTGTTTTTAAGGAATAATTTCTAGTTAGGCACAATATTGAAGGACAGGCACTTGATTTTACCATCACAGTACTGCTCATGTCCCATCCATTTGATCTCTATGTAAACATGCAGTAACAACTACGAATTCTATTGCAGACTACATCCCAAATTGGACTATCACACTTTTTTTGGTACGCCTAAAAAGTGTGATAAAAGTGCACATTTGCCTCGGATCGTCTCGACGTCTCGCACTTATTCCTCCATTTACAGGGAATAAGTGCACCGGAGACCTCAACTCGATCCGACGTGTCCCTGCGCTGCAATCACACTTTGAAGGTGTTTGCACACTATTGTGTCGTCAGTCCAATTTGGGGCGCAGTCAGCAATACAATCGTCTAAAAGCTCTTAATAACTCTAGGATGAATTTAATATTTTTCACAAAATTTATTCCGATTCACTTATCTAGACTAGATACAACATGACCAATTTCGAAATGCCTAGTTGGCAGTGTTCTGCAAGATCCAAGCACGGTGCGACGACACACGGGCGAACACATCCGGGAATCCTTGAGCGCAGGCAATACCCCACGAAACGATACCCTGCTGGCGACCGCCGTGCGACAATGGACCACCGGAATCTCCCATGCACATTCCAATACCCGTGGGGCTGGACGAGCAGATGGTGGTGTCATGGACGCGGGCGGCATTCACCACGTTGTGTCGGCTGCGGCACTCTTCCAGGCTGATGATATCCACGTTGACCCACTGCATGTGGTTCGGAATTGATCCTGGGTTCTGTTGATTGAAAAAAGGGTTAACATTTGTCTTGCTTTCAGATGATTTTTGGATAACTCACCGAAGTCTGTCCCCAACCGGAGGCTTGAGCATTACTGGCAGTGTTAACGAAGTTCTCCTCTAGGGCAACCGATGCAATAGTGCCGGTGAACACAAATGGAGTGGCAACGCGAACCACCGATACATCGTTAGCCAGCGTGAGCGAGCTGTACTGTGGATGGTTGATGATCTGGCTCGATGGGTGACGTTCGCCACCGGCGTTCAACAGAAGAGTTCCGGCGACAACAATCGTGTTTGCGGTGGTTCTTCCCACGGTGCAATGAGCAGCCGACAGGACCCAGTTGTTGTTGATGATCGAACCGCCGCAGAAGTGAGCATTGGCCGCCGAACGCAGCGAGACCTGGTACGGGAACTGGCCTTCGCCGGCGTTCGAACCTCCGACGATGAAACCTTCCCAGTCAGCGTACTGATCGGGGAGGACGCCTCCGAAGGCGGCACCGACCAAACCGAACACAAGAACAGCCAAGCTCAAACGGGACATTTCGAGTGAATGAATACAATGGAGATGGCCTGAGGTGCTTTTATAAAGAGGATTATGTTATCGATTTGAAATTTTGCTGTACCCTGCGTTCCGTGATGATTAGGTCGTTATCCACAGTTTGGGTTTTCTGCTCCGATAAGCTTGATGGGAGTGAAAACACCGCAGCGTCATATTTGGGGTTTAATCTTTTATTACATTCGTTATCAGAATTATTTTTATTCAAAACATTGCATTCCAACTGGAACTCAATCTGCTCATAAAATAAATAATTTAAAATGATTTGATGCTAGTCACATAGTAGCATCGTAGTGTAAATTTATCTTGATTCGTTCAAAGACGCTTACCAAGAGAACTTTATATGTGACATATGCAGACAATTGTACTGAAAAAGTATCCAAATACTAAACTATGACTTGAACTCGCCACCTCCCATGAGCTACCCAACACCCCTGTCAGTTGAACCACTAGAGACATCCTTGGTTTTTCTTACGATAAGTGGTGTTTGTGACGTCACTCTGTGGGAAATTCAATTGAGGGTGACCTAATCAAAAATAAAGAAAGGGGAAAGCGAAATTTACAATACCGAATATGCATTCAAAATTCCAAATTCATGTACGAACTGTAGAATACTTGATATTACTTCTCATTGAATGGAATCCAAGATGGAATCCAACAAGTTTGATTCGGAAATGCTGGCATTCTTCTGGGTTGGTGAGTTCAATCGTGTACATCTCTTTGAAGCATTTGTGTGAAACAACGACCAAATGAAACCTTTGTTCGGGACCATATCGCTGTGAATTATCGAGTGCGGCTGTTTAAATTGGTGAAGCACAACATTACGGACCGCTTGTTCCGGTAGTGTGAATCCACTAGCAGGCGACCCCTAATCTATGGTGTGATGCGGCTATATGCTTACCGTTCCTGGAAATTAGTGGTTAGGAGGATCTTATAAAAACCTAATGTCAAATGGACCCTATGGAATACCAAGGCGTACACACTTAATCTGGAGTGCCGAGATCCCAGCATTTTATCAAACTTTCGCCGAGATCCGCACAGCCGAGTGCTCGGCAAACAACAAACTACCGAGATATCAGCAGCTTTAACAGTTAATCACTGAGATTCGGCAACTGTTTTGATGAGAATCAGTTTACAAACGTAATTTTTACTGAGATGTCAGTTTGTGAGTTTGCTAAGCAGTTGGCTGTGCGCCAAAAGCCGAGCCCACGAGAATTTTTAAAGGGTGTACTCCACAGTAATACGCAGTTTAGGTGCAATCCGGGGTAATGATGCAGCTGACCTAGTGATTCAGTGAGATGATCATCAATTACTATTCTTAAGTCACACACATGCTAGAAGCTTAACAAGAGTGGCCACTGGTGGGATTCTGAATATCTTGTTCATTAGCTATAGGGTTTCGCATTATAATTTTCACATAGTGTTCCCTGTGTTCACCTCTGGCGTTCTTGGTTCGATACCGAATTGAATATTCGCTGCTGTTCTTTCTTATGCAGTGAATGTCAAGAGTCTGATCCTGCCTAGTTTGGGTAAAGGCTACGATTAAGACGGGTCAGATCAATATTCGACATAAAAGAACAATAACGATCAATGTTTGCTGACTTATAGGAAATGATACAGCCAAAGTGGCTCTAATTCAAAAACCTCGATCCTTCAGAATAAATTAAATGGCAAACTCAAGTGTTATACCTCAAGACAGCATTGAGGCTAATACTTATCATATCATCTGGGGAAGCTCAGACAAGTTGAGAAGCTACAATTTACTAGAATATTTTAGTAGTACAGATCTTGGACTACTTATCACAGCCAACCGCCTAACCTTCATGGTGTCTACTAGAGAAGAAGTATTAGACTTAACGCTCTGCTCTAGCAGAAATGGGCACGAGTTGGCATGTGTCAGATGCAGAATCTGTTTTGAACATATGAATGATACCACTCAAGTTTTGCGTTTTAAGAATACCCGGCCAATAAACTGGGATCTTCCAAGTTCCGCTTCCCATGACAAAAATGCACTTTTAAGTTATTTTTTAAGATCAGATAAAGTTCCGGATGAAACTTTCTGGCTGGTTTAGAGACCAACAATAAGCGTTGTTCGAACTTCGCACATAAATTCGAAAAAGGCTAATTTTTAACCTCTAATGTATTCTGAAAGTGCCTTAAGATGATACTCGGATTTTTCCTGGAACTTTTCAGTTTCTAGAAGATCATTTCAATAGCTTGAGATGTGAAGGAGTTACTAATCTTAACAGCGTCACCAGATTCTAAAAATATGTAATTTAATTATATGGGATTTGTCAGCAGGCACACTCATTTCACTGAGTTACTCTTGCCGATCCCCGAGCAGAAGGGAATAACGACAGCATAATAAAATGCGTTATTTTTGCAAAATAACTGCATTATGTAATCAGTTGTTTTTATGTTATTAACATAACATATTATGTTATAAACTTGTCTGACATAAGCGGCAAAATAACAAATATCATAACAAAAAAATGTTCCTGGAAGACAAATTCAGTAACATGTTTTGTTAGTTCAATAACAAGTTAATAATAATGAATTTGGAAAATATTTAATAACAAATTTTGAACTTTCAACGTTATTGATAATAATAATGAACGTTATTGATAATAATCAAAAAACAGAATTAGTTAGTTATCAGATTTCGTCTAATCATTGGGTGGAAATGCAGATTATGCAGATCAGATTATCTATAACGACCACGATTTCCAGAAAGCAATGTTTTAGAGCTCCTAGATGCTATTTTTTGAAAAAATATTCTGCGATTAGTGAGATTTTTCCAAGAAAACATTTAATGAATTCCTTCTGGAATTCTTCCTATTGATAACACACACGTCTCCTAAAATGGCTCATTGGCGTTATTGGAACCGTGACATTATGTTCTTTTGGAAAAAGTTCGCTTGGATTCATCTCCGCTGATTTATGTTTACTCTACTATCTGTATTCGTAACTGAAACAAATATGGAACAAATAAAACAGGTCATAATTATCAAAGTGCTTATAACATACTAAGCTGAGAAGTCGGCTCTGTTACAGTTAGGATGTAATGCCACAAACAACAGACAGTGTAACTGATAAGAGAATATGCACAAGCTCCCCATCACAGATTGCTTCAAACAACTTAAATCTCGCATAATGTTGTATTGATATCAAAACATGTTATTATTGTGCTATTGATTATCAATTATTCGTACACGTTCAATGGTACAATCAAGGATGGGAACACTCACTTGCAATGAGTTACACTCACTTGCAGTTTTCTCTGCTCAGAAGCGTGCAATCAAGAAACGATGTATGGACGACTTTTGACTTGTAGTGTTGTCTAAAACTTTGCCGAATAGATTAGGGGTCGCACACGCATACCGAAGTTGTGAGGGAGCTGCGAAGGCAACTCTCCACGAGGTGAATGTAAATTACACTCACTTTGTGGAGAGTCGCTTTCACAGCACTGTCACGGCCTTGGGATTTGTGTGTGGCCTCTACTCTATTCGGAAAACTTTTAGACAAAACCACAAGGCAAAAGTCGTCCATACATCGTTTCTTGATTGCAAGCTTCTGAGCTGAGAAAACAGCAAGTGAGTGTAACTTATTGAAAGTGAGTGTTCCCATCCCTGGGTACAATTATAACTAAATTTGTTTTACACTCAAACATATTATTCATATGTTATTCGATGAATGCATACCAGTACCGTGATCATGACATAATAAGATTATCCAACAAAAGATGTTTTGGAGAAGCAATGTCTTGATAAGATAATAATAACAAAACAAGGGGCCCATATAGCCGAGGCGGTAAACGCACGGGTATTCAGCATGACCATGCTGAGGGTGACGGGTTCGATTCCCGGTCGGTCCAGGATCTTTTCGTAAAGGAAATTTCCTTGACTTCCTTGGGCATAGAGTATCTTCGTGCCTGCCACACGATATACGCATGCAAAATGGTCATTGGCAGAGGAAGCTCTCAGTTAATAACTGTGGAAGTGCTCATAGAACACTAAGCTGAAAAGCAGGCTTTGTCCCAATGAGGACGTTACGCCAAGAAGAGAGAAGAGAGAGAGAGAGAACAAAACAAGATATAAAAACAAGTTGTGTAATTTCTGCTCGGGTCATCACAAATATATTCAGAAACCTGTGTCGCTTCGCGAAACCCACGTGCTTCTGGTTTCGACGGGAACATATTTTCTTTTGTTTTGCCTAGCGAGTGTCACTGCGACTGTATGCCTTACGGGCGTACGACCGTCGCTAGACTCTACTAAAAGATAAGCGCAATAAAATAATAAAAGTTTAATAGACACCAACAAAAGAATTCACCAAATTAATGAATTGAAATGCAAATGGAAAAATGAAATATGATGCCGACTGGATTCGAGCCGGTAGCCACTGCGTGAAAACCTTTCACTTTACTGATTTCCTTATGCGAACTTCCAAGTTACAAAATTCCTAGAAAATGAACTGATCAGAAGGCCAAATAGCACGCGATGCTAAGATCGTAAAGCACCCACTTATCCGAACTTTTGAAGATCCCAAATATCTTTACAAATTTGATTGCAGCCAAATTTTCTGCTTCTGGGTATTTGAGTTGGGGCAAAATGGGGGATTCCAGGTTGTACCCAGAGAGTACAAATGAATAGGCTTCCTAAAGGTTTAAGGGGATTTTAAGGGCGCTCCAATAGGTTTCGTTGGCGTTTCAATATGATTACGGTGATTTCAGGAGCATTTCAATAGTATTATGGGACTTCCATGGCCGTTTCAAGGGGTTTTAAGAGCTATTCAGGGATATTGAGTCCACATAACATAAGTGGAACTCTGGCTCAAAAAGTTGATGCCTTTCCGAGTTCGTACGCTGGTATACAGGGCATCGAAATGTCAAATGCATTATAACATTATTGCCATACTATTTTTCAGCATGTTTACCAATTTTCATTGCTGTGAAGTAAAACAAATACATCATAGATCTAGACTGGCAACACGTGGAGATCTAAAATAGTACATAAATTATAATAATACTTTGTAAACTCAAGTCAAAAATACGTTTTATAGCTTTAAATATAATGGGAGATCGAAATGTGAAACTTGGATGTAGATATCAATGCATTATGACAAAATGAATAAGTGGATTTCCAGCAGCTAGTTTTGCGCATTTCTCAGATGCCAATCTTCGTTCCTGTATTCTTTGCCAAAACTGGAATAAGGACTGTTCAATTTATAAAACGGACAACTTTACAAGGCTATAAAAAGAAGACGCGTAGTTCAAATTTAACCACCCATGATTCGTTGTTCAGTACATCATCTTTCATTATAGTAATCATTTTTTAATCGAATAAAAATAGTTTTATTTTAAAGAAAATCGGTCAGGTGTAAAATAAGGCGAATTTTTCGATTTCTGAAAATTGAAATTATATATAAAATTACTGCTCAAATATGGTATATTGTTTTTAATACCAGAAAAGTATGTGCCATGCTGCAGCAGCATGAGTAATAAACATTCTGACAAAATTTGAACTCAATTGGAAAATTAAGTGTTGAGATACATATTAAAGTCTCAAGTGAGATTCGATTTTTTGAATAAAATTCACTTGTAAAGCAAAAAGGGCATGAAAATATTAAATAATCATTTTTTTATGCATTCAGTCGAAAGTGGGAATAATGTGGTTTCAAATGCAGAAAACTGCTTCTTAATAGCATTGTTGATTTGGTTACTGTGCGCCATTACAGACACAGTTATCAAAACAGTTTCGTTCTTTGAAGGTTCTTCCAAAAAACAATGCAACCAAATGCAAATTTTGCAAAACAATGATGTAGGAAATAAAAACTTTGCATCCGATCATTATTAAATAAGGTGTACAATAACATAGGACCAACTTTGTTGAAAATAAATAATAACAAGATTCGCTAGAGTCGAAAATCTGTATCAATGGAGCAAAAAATATGAAACTTTTTAATATGGCCATCTTTATGGATTAAATTTTGGATGAAAAATGCAATTAAAAGTAAATTTCTGTTCTGTATCATTCAGAGAGCAATATTCTACTACTCTGGATAAGTTTTTAGCCGAATCCGTGATGCTATTGCAACACAGGACTTAAATGAACATTTTTGAATTAATTCTATGAAAACAAGGCAACTTACTATATCATGCTGGAGACTGCTTGGTGCATTATTATTGACCAACTATTGAGCTTTACCTTTAGTAGAATAGTATAAGATTCCAATACATTAAAAACTTCATGAAAATTTGCATGTTAAGTATGTGGAAAGTTATGTCGAATTTTGAGAAATGGGTTTTTATTGATGTTTTACGAAAACCGCTTTAGCTACACAATAAAGAACAATTTGGTTAATGTTATATTTTTCCTACATTTGAGAATAACTTTAGAAAGTTATGCAAAAAACTGATAATGGTTTTATTGAAAAATAAAAAAGATATCGCACAAGCAAGTTGTCCGTTTTATAAATTGAACAGTCCTTACTGGTTGGATCAAATGTTTTTTGTTTACCAAAATAAATGACAGTTCGACGCCTTTTATGAAAGATATAACAGTTTCGCGTGCTGGAGAAGGATACAACTTTTTCCTTCGCTCTGACTATGGAGTTCCACTTATGTTATGTGTTGAGTCTCAGGAGTCTTTATTGGGCGTTACAAAAAAAGGTTTCTGAGGCGTTTCCAGTAATTTTCAGAGGCATTTTATAAAGTTTCAGGGGATTCGAGGAACGTTTTCAGGGTGTTCTGAAAAGCTTCAGGGGTGCTGGGGGGTTTAGGGGCGTTTCCGGTGATATCTGGCGTGCAAGGCATTTCAAGGGATTTAAGGGGGATTTCTAATTGATCACTGGAGCTTCAAAGGTGTTTCAATGGTATGGAGGTTTCAGGGGCGTTTCGAGGCATTTCAGGATCACTTCATGGGGTTTTCAGGGTCGTTGAAGGGGAGTTTCAGGAACATTTTAGGAGGTTTTGGGGGCAGTTCAAATGGCTCTGATACCCACATGAACCCCTTGAACGCCGTCAGTTCCACTGAAACACCTATGAACACCCTCTGAAACCTCCTGCACGCCTTCGGAAATTCCTATGATTCCCCTGAGGCTCCATTGAACATCTCTGAAAACCTCCTGAGACAACCTGAAACTCAATAACGGCGCCGGCCATGTCCTTACGGTCATCGGAAAAGAGAAGCCGTGGAATCCACAGCATCCCCACAGCTGTCTCAGGAAGGAGTATTTGTTAGTAGGGTAGGGTAAGGTGTGGATCTTGGAGCCACCTTTGGTAGGTGATATGATCCACCAAATTTATTAAAATACACTTCGCAGTCTTCATCACGATAACGATTCATTTAGTCGCGACTACCAACGGAAACAATAGTTAGGGTAATGTACATAAGTCAACTTACTTACTACTTTCAGTCCTGGGCACCCAAGGTAGTGCAGAGGGTTGAATTGACAGATCTCCATCCTGGGTATTTACTAGCCATCGCCTTGACTTGTGGCCAGGTCAAATTTTTGTCGACTTGCTTGATTTCGTTGTTGAGGCTGAGTCCTCGATGTGAGAACTGACAGAGTCCGAGAGCTCCTTTCGTGAGCGACCCAACCAAGTTCAATTCACAATCATCCACACACTACTCATGCTGACAGGCCACTCGTCTCAAGCGGTGACTTGTGAGAGTGAGTACCCTATACGCTAACACGGGTGAAAACTCAACTACAGAAAATTCAATGGTAAATTAGCCCTGTCAGATCTCGCTTTCAGCACGCTGCGTGCGAGTGTGAGTACTTTTTTCATATAGCACCCGTGTTACTGATTGGAAAAAAAACAATAACAGGCAAACCAAAACGGAGAAAATGAAAAAAAAGCAAAATATCGCTATCATAAAGGCCTGTCGAAACACTGCAGCCCTGCTCCAGGTATCATCTGTCATCCACTGCTTTCTCCGGGTGCGTAACTCACCCAAATTATTCTCGTCGGCGGCAGTGAAGGCATTCTCCGCAGCACAGTTTTCTAGCTCCTCGACGAAGGACCTTTTCACCGCAGCGTCTTTCAGCGTCCGTTTGTTCCGCATACCCGTCTCCATTTCCGGCTGCTGCAGATGTGGTTGATTTGATTTTCCTTGACGTTATCACGGGAAACTCGTGTCACTTTCTGCACTGGTCGATGAGGAAAAAACGATCCCTCAATCACCATGTCATTGTTGCCACAAAACTCTGCAAATAGCTCTCCGTTTTCGTTCATTTCTCCGAGACCATGGCATCCCATGACGTCCTCATAGTCCGAGTTGTCGAAGCCAACCTTCGCGTTAAAGTCGCCCATGAGAATCTTGATATAACCTTTCGGAACCTGACCCACGACAGCATTCAGTTGATTGTAAAAGTTCTATTTGCCATGCAATTCGACAGCATCGGTTGGCGCGTAATATTGGATCATGGTAAGGTTTCGAACCCGTGTTCTGAATCTGGCTACAATTAGGGTAAAAGCCCCCTTCTTCGGCCTAGTACCTATATTCATCTCATTTTGTCTCAAGGACTAGAGATGTGCGCCGTCGAGATTTATTACTTCACGCCGCCGGATGTTTTGATTTTCTAGCACGCCGCCAGCTTAAAACTCATCACGCCGCCGAACTTAGAATTTCCCCAATAATCTTCAGAAAATAATCGATTTAAGTTCAAACGCTCCCAAAATGAATGCATGTCATTCATTGCCGAATAAACAAAATATTTCGTTCAATGATCCTGTTGAGATTTTAGTTACTTTTTAGTCACTTATATATCATCATATAAAAATCCTAGCAAATATCATATTCTTCACACAAGGTGTATAAAGCATGCAATGACAGCATGCATGCTTTTCCCCACGTGACGTCATAACAACGTCCGTTTATAATTGAGGGGGTTAGAAGCAAAGAGGTGTAAGTGACAAAAACCCACTTTCGAGTAAATGAGGTTTAAAATTTTTCGTCAATTTTTCATTACATACATACAAAATGTGAGGAATTTCAAAATCAACCCAATTTTCTCCGATGTAATGAAATCTGAAGAATTCAGGTTCTAATAATTCAATTCATGCCATAACTTAAGAATTATTTATGGATTTTTTTTTATTTATTATGGAACGTTTAATTGTCTGCCGCATTATATACGAGTGCGCAATTACAAGTTACTACACTAAAACCTCAATTTATGCACATGGCTGGGGGTGCATAAATTAAAAAAGGCATAAAATGAGGGAAATTTGTGCATAAAAAAAACGCTTCCGTAACGCCTCTGAATCCCGCCGAAAATGCTCTGAAACTTCCTGAAATGGCTCCAAAATTCCCCTTAAACCGCCTCGTACCCCATGTAACGCACCTGCGACGCTCCGAAACCCCCGAAAACGCCTCCATAAGGCCTCTGAATCCCGCCAAAAATGCTCTGAAACTTCCTGAAATGCCTCCAAAATCCCTCTAAAATCCCCTCGGACCCAATGTAACGCATCTGAAACCCCACTTGCACCCGTTTAACGCACGTGAGATCCTCGGAAACCCCCGAAAACGTACCAGTAACGCCTCCAAACCCCGTCGAAAATCCTCTGAAACTCACTGCAATGCTTTCGAAAACCCCCTCAGACCCCCGAAAACCCCCCGGAGATCTCCTGGTACCTCGCGGAAACCCCTGGGAACCCCCTGAAACTCCCCCGTGACTTCCATTTGCTCACCCTTATAAACACCCTTTAGCCGCCGTTGCAATAGTTACCGTCATTATTAAATATTCTTATGCACAATATTGGTTCTGAGTAGCTTTCCCTTAATTTATGCAGGTCATAAAAAAAGGTGCATAAATTAAAAAGTGCATTAAAATAACATGCATAAATTGAGGTTTTAGTGTATTTACATTCTCATATGCAAAGTATACCGCATTTAGTTCACTACTGGACTGCGAACTGCGACATTATAAGTGCGAAAGCGTAAATAAAAGTGCGCGATTGCATCAAATCAGGTTGATGTCTTCGGCGCACTATTTCTTCAATCTATGGAGAACAAGTGCTCTGAAGACACCGAGTTGATTTGATGCAATCGCGCACTTTTATTAGCGTTTTCGCACTCGTGAAAACTAGTGCGATAGTCCAGTGGTGAACTAAATGCGCTATATAGTTTGTTAAAATGTTTCGCTATATGAGATGTAAAGAGCGAAATATTGAATTCTCATTTTTAACGCCGCCGCCGCCGACGACCAAAAATGATGTTTTAACCGCGGCGCACATCTCTGCCGAAGCACCAAAGCAAGCATCACAGCGGTGCCAGACATCAAGAAACAAGTAGTTAATTGAATGAGATTTGGTCACTACAAATACGATGTTTTTTTCAATCAGAATTTGTTCGTTTCTTGGTTTAACATCTTGGTAATCGAACTTCTACGCAAATCGATCAATAATTTCATTTTCCAACGCCATTTCTTTCAAAATATTTGGTTTGGTTTTCATCTAAATATGCTGCTACCGCTCAAGCTTTACGAACTATCATCCAGTTCGGCAGCACTGATTTGCCAATCAGCTGTGAATGTATGCGAGTGCAAAACGTGGGGAGCGAGCATAGACGATTCGTCGCGCCGCACATTGTTGTGACTTCTCCTTTGCGAGAGAGGAAAACAATCACAATGAAACTGTCACCTGCTAGGGAAAGGGAGTGCGTTAGTGGGTGAGTGCAGAATGCTCTACGATGAGAAAATGTGAGAGTGGTTGTGGATTTGCTGTAAATACTGTTGAGATGAATAAGGGGCCACCCGGTGGACCGCGATGAGATGAAAATTTTACGGTGTGCTGAAGATAGGTGCGAGTGGCTCGCGATTTGTGATCGCAATTAAATCAAATATTGAAGGTAAATCCCACTCTAGTGCATCGTAAGATCAACAGTGGAAGTGAGCACGTGTGTTAAAGGTTTGTATCATTAAGTTTGAAGCGTATACATTGCGCTGTGAGTGATTTTTCATGTTGCACATCCTTAATGAGACTAAGATAGGCACAAATACCCTATCCTCTCATTAATAGGTTCCCACTTCATGATCAAAGTGGGCGTGAGCGCTGAGCAGGAAACCAGCTCCAAGGGTGGCGAGGAGCGTGTTCACCTCGTAGGCCAGAATATAGCAGAAATTGATCCGACGCAAAACTGTGTTCTACAAAGTTCGGTCAACGGGCTTCGTTCAGTCCTAGGATCTCAAGCTTCAAACGGCATGGCTCATTGGCTATTTTTGCTAGTTTACCCTGCTGAGCTAGGGTTAATACATTCCAAGTTTCAGTTGTTTCCGTTGTTTCGCGCCAGATAGAAAAAAAAACTATTTTTGGGTTTCGGAAACAGTAGGTTGTTGGTCTAAGGTCGCCAATCCATCGTGGCGGGGCCGCCACCTTAGGTATAGCCGGTGGAGGAGCATTTCATACTCAGCCGCTGGATGCCAGAACAGACGCTGTTTGAGCCGCACCTCCTTGGTGAACAGACGCTCGAGACGTACCTCCTCAATGTAGCTGGAGTCAGAAGGACAACAGTGCCCAGGCTGCACAACCAGCTAAGCACACAACTCTTAGCTGGCGGTCTTTGTCATCGCTTGACCCGTGAAAGCATAAGGTAGACACTTGTGAGGACCAGAGCTATGTTGTACACTCTCCTTTTCGGCTCGCCGTTCTGCAGCGCTACATAAGTCAAGGGTCGTTCAATATTAAACACGTCAGCGCATTGATCGTTTACTTAACCGTGAAAAGCTTGAATAGTCGTGTGATTCTGATTCCGCATTGAATACTCGCGTCTCCATCACCCTACCAAAAACAAACCGACCGACAATGGCAATAATTGTTGAAAAGGGTAAAAACAACAGACCAGTTCCAGTTTCATAAGTGCTGAATTGCAATTGATCCTAATGACCATTCTTCCTAATGACCTTCGGCCTAATGGCCTTTGGTCTAATGACCCTGCGTCAAAAATGTGTTGGTTTTAAAAGGCGCCGCGTTATTGAAAAGTTTGAAAAGCTCTGGTTAGGAAAATTTAGCAAAGTTATTCAGCAGGTTCAATGATGCTGGAAACCGGGGCCTTAGTTCAAGCTCTTGTATCTCGAAAATCTGATTAGCAAAAGGATGCCGTTTTCGGCAAGATTAATTAGAAAGTTTAGAACTGTCTAATAATTGACACACATCTACGAAATTCGTCCACTAGGTGGTGCTAGTGTTAACTGAAACTATTGTGATTTTCAAATAAAGCAACGTACATACATATTTACAGATCACAGTTTGGTAAAGAAAAACAGGGTTTTCCGAAAATTTTATCTACGGGCCGGTAGATTTGAAGAAAAAGCTTAGTTCCGTAGATCTGGCAACGCTGGGCATGAGAATAGACAGCGTGGGGCTTGTAGTTTGGAATCCGTTCGCTAGGTGACGTTTTAGTCTAAAAATTAAAAGGTTTTTTTTCTTAAAATACAAAATATCTTTGGAATTGCCTGAGTTATAGCGAAAAGTGCTCAAAATGCCGGCCACTGCTAGCAGATAACTTCTATCAGCTTGGCATGCCACAATGATAAACATCCACACGTCACGGACATGCAAACGTCATTTACGGTTGCGAAAATAGCCACCATCAAACAGAAGTCCTGGAAGCAATCTAAGCATTACCCGAGCAGAAGGGCATACCTTACAAATACCATACGAAGAGCACCATGTGCTCTAATACCTAAAATTGTTATTGCTGCGTTATTCTACGAAATGTTATGAGAACATCACAATAACAGTTGGAGGTGTTTGAGCAGAGTTTGGTATTGATGTAGTATTTGTTGGTTTAACAGTAAAAAAAAACGAAGATCAAGATTTGCTATTTCATCATGAAGTCATCGAACAAATGCAACATTTAATAACAAGAAATGATATTAGTTTGTTATTCAATAACTTTGAGATAACAAATACAGCACTTGAAATTTTAGGTATGCATTCATTATTGAAATAACAAGACTTGTTATTGTCTAGGTGTTATTTCTACAAAATTTTGGTATTCGTTTTTGTTATTCTGCCTCTTATTACCACCTAATGAAGGGTATATCAAGGTATGGTAGTATTCAAGATAAATACCTTGGTATGTTATTCTCTTGTTATTTTCTTCTGCTCGGGTAGAAAGTCTCATCTCATACGGCAACGTTCAACCTGTCCAGCAGACAAGTTTAAAATCATTAAATGAATAATTCATTCCTACCTCCATTAATGAAACTTCGCCAGGCAACTCCAACCATACCACCATTATTCCTGGTCTGGCCATCCATCGCTGGTCGTCGGTGAACTCAACACGTATATGGAAAGTTTACAACCACTTCCAGATGCCAATCAAGTCTGGCGAACAATGCAGCAGTAGATTTCCTATTTTTGGCCACACGAAGTTTAGTGTTTCCGAGGTCCCATCAAGCGCGCGTTCCGACACTCACTCAGTTTGACTTCTCTGACCGGCCGGGCCTCAGTCTTCGCTGTTGTGATGATGCATCCCCCGGACGTAGCCTCAGTCAGCATTGTGTTCGATAGAGGAGCACCAGGTTCAGCACATCAGAAGAACAACTTCCTCAACAACAATGCTGCTTCTACTTCTTCTTGTATTTGTGTTGTTGAATGTGGACATTTTAGGTCCATCTTCCGGGGTTCATGTTCTGGTTGTGGATGGGTGGGGGCTGGACTGGTGGATTCCCCCGCAGTCCAAAATTCAGGAACGAAAGGCCAAAGGCTAGTCGATAGGCAACCAACCGGTTCGGACAGCATCACCACTGGCCTGAGTCTGGTGTTTTTGCTGCACCGTAAATTATTGATCTCGAGTTCGAACTTTTCGGGTTTGGTTCGATGTGGGACAGGGATGGATTGCTAACTGTAAACTAAATTTTTACTATGTAGCTCATTTTGAACGGATGAAATTGAAAGATAAAATATAAATTTCCTAAAAAACGTCCATAAATTACGTCACGAGGGGGGGGGGGGTGGGTGGGTGTTGAGTAAAGTGTGACAACCCACACAAAAATTTAAGAGGTCTCATACAAAAACTATGACATAAGGGGGAAAGGGAGGGTTTTAAAATGGGCATTTTTTGCGTGACGTAATTTCTG